>NC_090854.1:13293161-13901494 GCF_024217435.2 Syngnathus scovelli | reverse complement strand
AAATATAAAGGCGGATATGTTCCCCAAAAACTACAAATGCCAAACCGCATAAATTTAGGGAATCACTGTATATCAACTAGCTTTCTAATGCTAAAACTAATCTAAGTTTTGCAATCATTGCAGTTGGTGGACACCACCGTTGAACTGGCCAACAAGGTGGGAGCCGCAGAAATTATCTCCCGCATTGTGGACGACCTGAAAGACGAGGCAGAGCAGTACCGTAAAATGGTCATGGAGACCATCGAGAAGATTATGGGCAACCTGGGCGCCGCCGACATCGACCACAAGCTGGAGGAGCAGTTGATTGACGGCATCCTGTACGCCTTCCAGGAACAGACTACAGAGGTGAGCACAAAAGCAATGTAACATTTTCTCACGTGTATATACATTTCTACTCACGGAATCCAATTTCCTTTGCAGGATTCGGTGATGCTCAACGGTTTCGGCACGGTAGTTAACGCCCTCGGCAAGCGCGTCAAGCCCTACCTGCCTCAGATCTGCGGTACGGTACTGTGGCGTCTCAACAACAAGTCGGCCAAAGTGCGTCAGCAAGCTGCTGACCTCATCTCACGCACCGCCGTGGTCATGAAAACATGCCAGGAGGTACGTTGGAAAGCCACATCGATAATATTGTGTTGATGTCCCGGACATGAATGACTCATTTTTGTTTATATCATCTGCATCTGCAGGAAAAGCTGATGGGTCACTTGGGTGTGGTCCTGTATGAATACCTAGGAGAAGAATACCCTGAAGTACTGGGCAGCATCTTGGGAGCGCTGAAGGCCATTGTAAATGTTATAGGTATGTCACCACATGTTATTGACAGTTACTCCGATTAAAAAAACGTGACCATCTCCCTGTTCCTCATTTGCTGAATACATGTCAAAAAGTCTTACCATACTCACCCTTTTTGCAGGCATGCACAAGATGACTCCCCCCATCAAAGACCTGCTCCCTCGTTTGACTCCGATCTTGAAGAACAGACACGAGAAAGTGCAGGAGAATTGCATCGACCTGGTGGGCAGGATAGCGGACAGGTAAGCATTCCGCACACTGCAAATAACCACCTGCATAACTCCACATCTCATCTTGTGATTGTCAATTTATTCCAGGGGTGCTGAGTACGTGTCAGCCAGAGAGTGGATGAGGATTTGTTTTGAGTTGCTGGAGCTTCTCAAGGCTCACAAAAAGGCCATTCGCAGAGCCACTGTCAACACATTTGGCTACATCGCCAAGGCTATTGGGTGAGTGGCTACAAGTAGTGATTGCTTTCATTATATAACACATGTTGTCCAAGATGCTGTGAATGTATTTGATAACCCCCAAAAGTGCAAGCACAAACAGATCAAATATGACAAATCCTTTGATTGACTAATTGTGTTGCCATCCTCTCACTTCCCAGCCCACACGACGTCTTGGCCACTTTGCTCAACAACTTGAAAGTGCAGGAGCGTCAGAACCGCGTCTGCACCACCGTGGCCATCGCCATCGTGGCCGAGACGTGTTCGCCTTTCACCGTTCTGCCCGCGCTTATGAACGAGTACCGCGTTCCTGAGCTCAATGTGCAGAATGGCGTACTCAAGTCGCTGTCCTTCCTGTTCGAGTACATTGGCGAGATGGGCAAGGACTACATCTACGCCGTCACGCCGCTGCTTGAGGATGCGCTTATGGACAGGTAACTCGCCAATGTGGAGAAATAATAAAGCTTTCAACCCTAACCTTAAATAACTTAATGTCATGCAGCCTATTAATATTTTTAGAGAAATATCTGTTGCTTATTATTTGATTAACCTGTCTTAATGTGTTTCTGCAGAGATCTGGTCCATAGGCAAACTGCCAGCGCGGTGGTCCAGCACATGTCCTTGGGCGTTTACGGTTTTGGGTGTGAGGACTCCCTCAACCATTTGCTAAACTACGTGTGGCCCAACGTGTTTGAGACGTCGCCTCACGTCATTCAGGCTGTCATGGGCGCCCTGGAAGGCTTGAGGGTCGCCATCGGGCCGTGCCGCATGCTGCAGTACTGCTTACAGGTAAACAGCTTGACATTACTGTTCCAGACTACTGATAGCTCAAAATATCGAGCCCAGAAAACAAAAGTGTGACAGCTCCCACATGCAGTAAATACATTTGAATGTATGCAGTCAGGCAAAGTCTTCTTTTTGTTACTCTTAAACTGAAACAAGAATTAAGCATTGTAGATGTGCAGGCACAATGCTAACATAAATTAGCATAGATTTACAATGATTCTCCACCTTCAAACAAGTTGTTACAGAAGGAATGCAGGAGTAGATAATTAGATTAAATCAGCGTATTCCTCACGTATTTAATGACCAGTTAATTGTTCAATTCTGCCGATCAAGAAGAATCACGCCGCCTCTTGCATCCTGTGTTTTCAGGGTCTTTTCCACCCGGCGCGGAAAGTGCGCGACGTCTACTGGAAGATTTACAACTCCATTTACATCGGTTCCCAAGATGCCCTCATCGCCCACTACCCTCAAGTGTACAACGATGAGAAAAATATGTATATCCGCTACGAGCTGGACTACGTGTTGTAAATAAGCCCCTTGTTCCTCTGCTTTTCCGAATTGGTTTGGTTTTTCTGCCCCAAGTTTATCAGCCCTTCTGTTGTCTTTGAGGCTTGCACAGAAAGTTCAAACTGAGCATTAAGAGTAAGTGGAATACGTTAGTTGTATGTATTTCCTCCCTGCCCTTCAAGCCATATTGTTTCCCCATCAGTGATCAAAATAGGTAAAAGCAGTTGGAATTGTTTTAAATTTTTGAATATTTCATATGTATCAATAGACAGTTTGATTGGCTGTTCCCTCTCTACCTTTTTCCATTTCACATCTCTGTTCTTAGGATTAGATTGTTGTTTTTATTTAACCAAATAAAAGGTTTCCGTACACTTGTTTGCACATCTGTTTCACAGTCATTAGACTTTGGCATTCCCAAATGAGACATCAGGACATTTTTATTCCAAGTTTCGACACAATAAGCAGATGAATAAAGATGAGCAATGAGGGCTCTGTGGGTGACAAAGTATGATGTCATCACTCACAACAAGCCACACTCAAGTCTTTCAAAATCCAGCGTGGGGGCTGAAGAAATTGTCAAATAAAATGTTCAATTACTTGCTGGAGAGCTATTTTCCAAAACCCCTTAGATCCCGAAGATTTTTGGGAAAATTATTCGTCAGAAGTATTTCATCAACTAAATGAAGAACCATGCTTTTGTAATGTTTTATTGGACTAAAATGGAGAAACATGCTTGACATTAGAATGGAGAAATAAGTGAAAAATAATAATTAACTTCAATCAACAAACTTCTGGAGCTTCATTTGATATAAAAACAAACTATTACATAAAATATAGGTTGGTGCCTTTTGATATACCAGACCTGACGAGCCGTCATTTGGTTGACGTGTGGCAGTGAACTCAAGTCAGCTCAATCAGCAGCTATTTTGCTGAGGAAAATGCAGTTTGCTTGTGTCACGACTCGTCCCCGGTTGCTTTATTATGTCTATGTTACCATGGTTTCTGTTGGCGTCGCCCCTCCCCTCCTGTGTTACCTGTAACCACAGTCACCTGCCTCGCCCCGCCCCTCCTGTGTTACCTGTAACCACAGTCACCTGCCTCTTGTTACCTGTCTTGTATTTAAGTCCTGTCTGCCCCTCACTCCTGTCGGGTCGTTGATGTCTTTTGTCTTGCGTATTTGTCAGTCAGTTCCGTTTGCGTTATCCAATCTGTCATTCCGTCCTGTTGTTGGTTTTGTTAGGAACTCATGTTAGTTTGCTGATTTTGTTGGTTTGTCCCCTCATCCTCCCTTCCAACTACCTTTTCCCCCAACAAACCCTGGTCCAAGCTGCATTTGGTTGCCCTGCTCTATTCTGAGCCGTGGCAGCTTCTTGCGAACATCAAACATTGTCAACATGTTAACCGTAGGCATCGATAATTGTAGTTTTAGAAGCACCAGATATTTGAAAACAAATGATGAAGCAACATGTCAACTAAAACGCAAGCTAGGTTTGAGCCACCCTTGGCTACCATGAGTTCAAAAAATGCACGTTTGAGAGGGCAGAGGTCACATATCTCAAACTGTTACAGCAAGTAGTCCAAAAATTTTATCATCACAATGTCAAGTTTATTTCAAAAGGGACTTTTGCCTCCTTTCCGGTAGAAAAATATTCTTGCAAAAGGAGTAAAGATACATTTATTGATTTGGCATGCATGGTAAAGCAGTGATAATGTCGGAAATAATAGCCAATGACAAATAGCTCTTCTGTTTTCTCTGACTCAGACACTTGCACTTCATCAAGTGTTCCTTCATTTGCAACATGTGGGGAAGATTGACACAAACTTTTAATTAACAAACAATTCCCTTGTTTAACTGGCATGTTTGTCTCTGCATTTGACTTGGGGTCAGACCACTAATGCGTAAACTGGCAAATGCATGCATGAACTGTCACATGCTAACACTGTTCAAAAGGGTTAAAAGGAAGACCACCCCCTTCCTCTCTTTACTTTTAATGTGACCCACATTCCATCTGCTGCACGCACATACCATCCAATTTGACTTGAGGAGCCCATGCTGTCCCCACTACACAAATGCAAAGATACTGCACTAACTGTGTACTTTTGTTAAACTTCATGTTATCACACGCTTGGAACATTTGATTTGCTTTCAGGTTCATTTGTTTTGTAGCAAGTGGAAGCATCCTTGCATGCACCAACAGGCCACCTACAAAGTTGAATGCAATAATAAACTTGCCTTTAAAAAGATACCAGTATGTCATAAGTATTTACTCTCACTT
Organism: Syngnathus scovelli; assembly: GCF_024217435.2. Taxonomy (NCBI): domain Eukaryota; kingdom Metazoa; phylum Chordata; class Actinopteri; order Syngnathiformes; family Syngnathidae; genus Syngnathus; species Syngnathus scovelli. The sequence continues at coordinate 13,896,684 of NC_090854.1, read as the reverse complement.
GGCTTATTTACAAAGAAACACCTAGATTCAAGGAAAAATTCAGCTTTTAATATTACATAAACAAAATGGCAGTTTGATGTACACAGAGTATCTGCTAATTAAAATATATTGCATCAAAAAGAGCCCAATTGGAACAATGGCGTGATAAAAAATAGGACTAATGCTCTTTACAATTGCGTATTGAGGCGAATACTTGATTGATCCCTGCAGGCAATTAAAATCATGCAAAGAAGCTTTTAGTCAAAGCTACACGGGGTAAAACACTTGCCATCTCGTGGTGACGAAGTGCATTGCAATTTTTACACAGACTCTCGTCATTGTGCGTTGAGAAACCTCGTTCACTAAGTTTGTCTCCGTCGGCTTTACGTAGCAGAAAAATAGTGGCGAAACATGTCCAATAAGAGAAGGCTTGAAATGTAATATTTTCTTATTTTCATTTTGACGTGATGTAATTATCACAATCGTTATTTTAATTTGTTGTGGGGATGAATTCCCCACAAAAAGAAGAGCTATTCTTTTAAATATTGGAAACATTTCCACAAATTTGTCAATACCCGGATGCGTGTTTTCTCTATTAAGTTCCCTTTCTCGCCGGTTGATGGCAGCAGTGAAGTACGTGCGCGCGCGTGTGTGCGCGTGTTTGTGTGCGCGCGCGTGTTTGTATGCGTGCGCGCGTGCATTGGGTTTGTTGATGCTGAGGGAGCCTCTTGTGCATCTAAGCGCAGGAAGCAAGAGACAGCCTCCAACTTCCTGCCTTATCCTTCCTCCGGCTTGACTCAACTCGCCTGACCGCCTTGTGCCTTCTGCACGCTGGGGAGGAGCGAGCTTCTCCGGGCACACACTCCCGAACCCTCCGCCCTCCATGTGGATTGTTCACTGTTCCTGCTTGGTGGAAGGAACGAGCGTTCCGGTAGCAGCAGCGGCAGCAGCCCGCGCCGGGCCTCGGCGGTGGCTTGCACCGGGCTCGGTCTTTTTCCATCACCGTCAACCCGGGAGACGCATCGAGGAGGAGGAGGAGGAGGCGGAGGAGGAGCGGGCCTTGCGGTTGGCATCTCCCCGAGATTGCAGGGCTGTCGGCGCGCTTGGATGAGCCGCCGGAGCCGAGGCAGAGATGGCTGTTCTCAAACTTGCGGACCAGGTAGAACCGCTAGCCAACGCTAGCTTTAGCATGCCCGCATCTTGCGAGTTCCGCGGTACACTTTCACACGCAACCGCAACACGTTTCTGACCTCAATTGTATTTCTAACAATTCGGCGCTGAATGAGCGTGGAGGGAATTACCACCATTATCAAATTTTAACAAGCATTCTGCAGCCGAATTGCAAGAGGCTGATGGAAAGTGGAGGCATTCATGTCCTGATTTGTCCATTGCATGAGAAGCATATTAACCAAACCAACCAAATCACCGAACCAAATTAATACTTAAACATCCAAACCAACACTTTCAATAATGACCTTTTCTTACACCATGTAAAATTCTGTCGCTCAATATTCACAAATAAGACCCAAACATGATCCGTCTTCAAGCATATTTAAAAATATATTTAAATGCATTTTGTGAGTTTCAATCCAATTCGAAATATAGACAGTATCGCAATATTTAGCGAGATATTTATTTTTCATGAAACAATATTGTGGAAAGGTTGAAATGCACTTCATAAGCACTAAACATGAATAAATAAATAAATATATAATGCACATATATAAAAAAATAAAGACTGACCAAAATGAAAGTTATTTTAAAAAAAAATTCAGCCTTTGTGATTTAAAAATTGCATTCATCTACATTGCGATTTGAAGTCGATTCTTCAGCCCTACTTCCTTATATCTGAAAACCAGATGCACACCATTTTATCATTGTTTTGCAAAACAAAATTATAAATCCATTATATGCTCAATAAAGGCCCTGAGACATGTGTGAGGTTTGTTTTCAGTACTTCATCACATGATTCTCTTTAGCACTTGTAAGCACTTAAGCACCTTAACACCTCAGCAAAAAAAAGTCTTTCAAACGTGATTGTGCACTCCAGATGAATAGCTTGAGGCACCCAAGCATTGCACAACAGGTCTTATAGTTATGTTAAATATCTGCTGTCACAGTTTTTACCCTAAGCCAAGTGAGTATCCATCCTGCTTGCATAAAACAAGTAATGCACAACCCACAACCAGCGAGTTACTTACGCAACACACAGCCTTCTCACTTTACACCTTTCTATATACATCTAATACCCGCTGTACATAATTGGCAACACTTGCATCTTCGAATAAAATTTACACAACTGTTATCTTTGTACTTGCAGATGACATTTCTGCATCATACTGAGAGTGCGGTCTCTAATATTTTATCTTGATGGTGATTGTCTTGAAAAAAAAAGAAAAAGGATTACAGCAAATTAGAAACCAGCAGTGGCCAAAAGTAATTTGACATGCAGATTTCTAATAACTAGTATGAGCAACAGTATTTGTATTGGTACATTATAAAAAGTGCTAAAAATAAATAAAAATAAACAATTGACTAAGAATGAACAAGAAGTATATGGATGACCACATTTTAATAAATACAAATAATAAAAACTCAACAATGTAAGACGAAAATAATCAGACATATATGAATAAAAAGACAGCTCTTGGTGTACCTAATGTAGTGGCCGCTCGATGGAATTCCTCAGGCTTTGGGCTTGTCTTTCCGCAATAGCAGAAATTCCTGACATGGTGCAGCATCATCCTTCTGCAGCACGGCAGAAGTAACTTTTTTTTTTCTTTCTTTTTGTGTAGTAACTTCAAAGTGGGATTTCCTGTTTTTTTTCCCCCAGACCGCATTGCAATGTCTGATAACTGGATTCTTCAGCTGAAGAGATTCTCTTGTGGTTTTATTGTTAGCGAGACAGAGATATTCCTTAAACTATAGGATGATCCACATTCAAAAAAGTCAAGGTCAATGGTTCCCAGCAAGCTCTCATAATTGGGAATATAGCAGGAAACTCAGGAAGTCGTTGGCCCGGGAGCTGTGGAGAGACTGGGGGCGATTGGGGGTTGGGGCCGAGGCGCTTTGTTTTAAAATGGCATTAAGGATAGACTCCGTAAAACAAAGTGCGAAGAAGAGGAAGCATTTTGTTGGTGAGTTTGAAAGCAGAAGTAAAATGCTCCTCTGCGCTTCCTCTCTGTCGTTTCTCAGAAGGCCAAGGCGAGCGAACAGGAAGCTTGGCAGGAAGTAAAATGTGACTGCAAGAGCATATTTGCTGCCTTCGGGTCAGCAGTTAACATTCATATGAGTTGCAGGGATTCAACTCTTGAGCAAAACTCTCCTGAGTTGTTTGTTTTTATGCAGTATGATTTTCCAATGAGTTATGATGAGATGTATTCCAATTACCGGTACCCTGAAAAACAAAAGAAGCAATGTGCATTTCATAATCTTTTTGAGGCTCACTAAGCAGAACTCATAATGAAGACTTGCTGACATCGTGATGGTTCCGTTTGGTCATACGTGTGTGTCACAAACATGCTGATAATGACACAAAAGGAGCATTGCAGTGCCACCAGACTCTATTTTCTTCATGTCTGACATCCAGGAACGAAAATAGGGGCTTCAGGGACAAAGGCCCCCGTGACACACACGCACGTACATGCATACAATCTTGATTGACAAAAATGTGTCTCATTGCAAATATTTCCTACTTGACAGGCCCACTGTTGTAGTGGAGAAGGACATTTTCGATGTCCTGCAAGGTCACACATGGCACAGCTCGTGTTTTCACAGTCTCCGTCAATCACATTAACGTGCCTCCATTATTTGTCGTTTCCGCAGCCGCCTCTCATCCAGGCCATCTTCAGCGGCGATCCGGAGGAGATCCGAATGCTCATATACAAGTCTGAAGATATCAACGCTCTGGTGAGAATACTCTGATGCCATTGACGACTATAGCATCTAGTTTAACTGGGCTAGACCAAGAACAAGACCATTGAACAGTCTGGCGACCCCACAAAATTCCCCCAGATACAAAAAAAATTTGAGAAATTGTGATTATTAGAACGTGTACATGCATGTAGCTGCAGTGGCATGTGTTTGTGCTCATCGAAGAGAACAATACACAGACCAGGATAAATGTATTGTTTCTTGACTGGCATTTGTCTTCCTGCCTCAGGATGCTGAGAAGCGCACTCCGCTTCACGCAGCGGCCTTCCTTCGCGATGCCGAAATCACAGAACTCCTTATCCTCTCCGGTAAGAAAGCACATTCCTTTAACTCCTCGGCTCCATCTCACTTCCTCCTCTCATCGTTATCCGTACGTTCGTACGTGCAGGTGCCCGCGTCAACGCCAAAGACAACATGTGGCTCACCCCCCTCCATCGCGCCGTGGCGTCTCGCAGTGAGGTAACTACCGCCACGCAAAATACTTTGAGGCCTCAACCCCCCTCCGAAGCAATGTATCGCCGTGCACCTGTGAAGTGAGAAACGAGTGCAACCAGTCGGGGCGGTGGCAATGATGATGTAGACAAGAAGTGTGCATCAACGACAGTATATTGACACAGCTAATTAACTGCAAACATGGACGGGTATATAAAATTTGATAGATGCAGATGTTGGTGCATTAAACAAGGAACGTGCAGGGAGGCATCATCATCATATATAATTATAAATAAGCAAATAATTAAACTCTTCACTTTTATTGCTCCTGTCTTTTATTGTATATATTAGATATACAATATTATATTATATTATATTATATTATATTATATTATATTATATTATATTACAAAATAGGGTTTTTCTGCTCTGCTCATGCTCATGTTGACAAGTAGCTAACATGCATTGTTGTCTTGACATTAAAAAAATTTAATGGAATTCAATTCTATTCATAAATAGAAAAAGTGCCCTTTTCCAAGTTTCCCATTATTTTGACTGTGAGGGGACAGTTTGGAATGCAACAAATATATTTTTACCTTGGCCAAACCCACTTTTGTCTTCGAGGCAATTTTTGTTTGAGTGACACGCAGAACCAAGCATTCAATTATTTGTTTTCTTGCCTTATCTGATGTAGCATACAACTTTATCTGTGCTAGCAAGGTGACTGTGGCTCCAACTTGACCTTAGACATAACTCTTTTATTTGGGAAAGAGAGCGCCAAGCCTTACATACTTGAAATACACGAGTGAATGACTAAACATAAGTTATACACAAAAAATGACAACAGGTCACAGAAAAGCAACCCATAATAAGAATCCAGATTATGTATAATTCCAACCCATGGGTCACACCCCCCCCAAAAAAATAAACAATTATAACCTGCTGACGTTTTCCCTCCAGGAGGCAGTGCGAGTGTTGATCCGCCATTCGGCCGACGTCAACGCCCGCGACAAGAACTGGCAGACGCCGCTCCACGTAGCCGCCGCCAACAACGCCATGCGCTGTGCAGAAATCATAATCCCACTGTTGAGCAGCGTAAACGTTTCGGACCGCGGCGGGCGCACCGCCTTGCACCACGCTGCCCTCAATGGTCACACAGAGGTACTGTGCACACCTGATCTGTTTTTATTCTTTACTTCCTTAGCCATTCATATGCATGCTCCTGTTGATGTCGTGGTGAACGGTTTCATTTCCATTCATTTCAGTGGGAAATATTTCGATTTATGAAAGTTTCAGTTTACAAATGGGATCACAGAACCAATTAAGTTCATAACTTGAGGCCCCACTGTAATCATCATTTTATAATTGCGTTTCAGATGGTGAACCTCCTTCTTGCCAAAGGAGCCAACATCAATGCTTTTGACAAGAAGGATGGGCGAGCGCTGCACTGGGCCGCCTTCATGGGTAAAGACCTTAAAATGATCAAACATTAATAATCAGGTGTAGATTTGTTTCAAATTACATACATTATAGAGATAATTGCTGAGAAGATTGAGTACTATGTTGTACTCAATTGTTGAGATATACTGGCACATTTCGTTTTTCCTGTTCTGCTAGTGCTTGATACATGATTCAATGATTTATGTCCTAAATGCATTAAAGAAATGCTAACGGTAAATCACCTGAGGTCTGCAGACTCGGTTTTATTAGCAGAGCCCAGAGCTCAAAGCAAACACGGTGATGCAGCATTTAGCTGTAATGCTTGCACACAAATGAAACAAGCTTGCAACAGAAGTGAAGTCCGCTCCTGGCACTGTTTGTGGTCATCTGTCATGTTTCCTGCAGGTCATTTGGACGTGGTGTCTCTACTGGTGAGTCAGGGGGCGGAGCTTTGCTGTAAGGACAAGCGAGGGTACACGCCGCTGCATACGGCGGCATCTAGTGGACAGATGGCGGTGGTCAAGCATCTTCTCAACTTAGCCGTGGAGGTACCGACTGCTCTTTCGGTGTATCTCGTCGTCAGCTCGGCCTAAATAACCTCTGCTCATCTTTTGTCACGGACAGATCGACGAGTCCAATGCCTTTGGCAACACGCCGCTGCACGTGGCGTGTTTCAACGGTCAGGACGCTGTCGTCAGCGAGCTCATTGACTACGGTGCCAACGTCAGCCAGCCCAACAACAAAGGCTTTACGCCACTGCACTTTGCCGCCGCTTCCACGCACGGAGCACTCTGTTTGGAATTCCTGGTCAACAACGGCGCCGATGTCAACGTGCAGGTACGACGAATGAGCAGCTTGTTTTTCATTTTAATTTTTTTTGTGCCTTAAAAATTAGTTTTTGTTCCAATCTTTTTCTCTTTAGATTTCTGTCATTCATAACTTAGCATTTAAGAATGTGTTATTATTATTATCATTTGATGATAGGATTCTTTCCTTTCTGCAGAGTCGAGATGGGAAAAGTCCTCTCCACATGACAGCAGTGCATGGTCGCTTTACTCGCTCTCAGACTCTGATCCAGAATGGTGAGTCATCCGCTCCATGTCTTTTTCTCCCCAGAACACAAGTTGCATTTAATTTGGATCGTGTTCAAATTTGCCATGTTTGTAACAGTATTTGATGTCCAAAAGATATTTCTCATTCATCCGTTTTGATGAACATCGATATAAAGTCTAATCAAAGCTAACGTGACTCCAAGAAGATTGTTTAGAAACTCTTATCTGATCATTTTTCACACTTGAATAATTATTAATAAAAAAATAAAAAATAAACACTGTACATTTAAATAAACCATAAAATTTAATCTAACGCAAATGTGCTTGTTTAATACAAAACAGCAGACATGGTACGGTCATTCCAAACAATCTCCTTAGACACTTGGAGCAGCAACATACACACACATAGCATACATATTGTATTACACCCTCCGGCATATAGGGGTTCACAACAGACATTTCAAATGTGAAATTCGATCTTCGCTGACGTCAGGCGTTTTGTGTCAGGCGGAGAGATCGACAGCGTGGACAAGGATGGCAACACGCCACTGCACGTCGCCGCACGCTATGGCCACGAGCTGCTCATCAACACCCTCATCACCAGCGGAGCCGATTGTACCAGGTATCAGCGTCCCGGCTGACAAAAAAAAAAGAAATTCCGCCATGGTGACCGATGTTCATCCGCTATTTGAAAGGCGAGGCGTCCACGGGATGTTCCCTCTGCATATGGCCGCCTTGAATGCCCACTCGGACTGCTGCCGCAAGCTGCTCTCCTCAGGTAGTGTGCAATATGACTCAACATACAAAAGCTATCGTTGTCTTTGTGCTTAATTTAAATTTTCCTGCACCCAAATACACTCAAGCCTAACCCGTTTCCTCACCACCTGTCTCACTAATGCCTGTCTCTCTTTCTCTGTCTCTCTTTGTCCTGCCTCTTCCTGTCCCCTTCCCGACCGCTTCCTGTCCTTCTCTCGTTGCGGGGTCTGCTGCTGTTTGTCCTCCCCGCTCACTTCCCTCTCCCTGGCGCCCTCTTCAGGCCGGAGGTTTAGTATAATGTGTAACAACTCGGTCCTGTGTGCAGGCTTTCAGATCGACACACCTGACAGTCAGGGAAGGACGTGCCTGCACGCCGCCGCCGCTGGAGGGTGAGCGCCGAATTATGAAAATGTCCATTTTCTGATAACTTGTTGCCCAACAGAACACAAATCAATGCTACACTGGATTTAACATGTTAACTATTTCGAGAGAAACCTGTTTGTATTTTTATTTGAATAAACAAGATATATTTAGCAGATTGCAAAACAATAGACATGAGTTCCTCTGTAAGTATTGAAAGAAATGTGTTCAAAATGAATGTGTTATTTTGCCTGGTGACGCTCGTGTTTCTTATTTGAGTGCAGCAACGTGGAGTGTGTCAAGCTCCTCCTGACGAGCGGCGGTGACCACAACAGGAGAGACAATTGCGGCAGGTGGATTATTTTATGTTTATCATGGCGTTACTCATCACTGATAGGACTTATTGCACTTTGTTATAAAGATAAAATCAAGCGTTTGCAAACTGAAAACTGTATAATTAATATTAAAATAACTATAACCTTTGTGTGTACACAAAATGCAAATGCATGAGGAGGTCTGCATTCCACTGAGTCCAGCTGTGACCATATTTTGTTGTTTTCAACTTGTCTCCCTCAGGACCTCCCTGCACTATGCTGCCGCGAGCCGCCATTATCAGTGTCTGGAGACGCTGGTGGTTTGTGGGACTGCAATCAATGCCACTGACAAGTGGGGGCGCTCCGCCCTCCATTACGCTGCAGCTTCGGACCTGGACAAAAGGTAATTGAACAACTGGAGACTTTATTTGTTACCCCTGTGCCCATCTCATTTAAGATCCAATCTGATTAAATATGTAGTGTTTTACTCCAGACCTGTAGGCGGCAGTAATATATATTAAGTGGTAGCCAAAACCATACACACAGATCTCGTATTACTCGAATTGAATTCCTGAGGTCAAAGCAGCCCCCAAGAAGAATGTTCCACCTAACTTTTCCTAAACGAGAGCCACTGTGGCTTTTCGGCCATTTATGGAAATCTGGGAAGTCAGTGCAAAATATAAACACTTAGTACTTTATGGGGCAGATAATTCACATCCAACATGCTTGACACACTATAAATTGCATCAACAGACTGTTTCCCAGCATCACATTTCAAAGTCGATACAAATTAAAATGGGTGGGAAATGTCTTTCAGGCGACGTGTCGCTCTGGAGCCTGAGAGTGAAGGAGTCCAGGCAGAGAGGGAGAGAGAGGCAGCATTGTGAGTCTGTTTTTCTTCCTTTTTTTTCTTTTTTAAAATGTTTTGTTTAATGGCATTACTAGAGGATTAAGTTTTTTGCATCGACAACAACTTTACAGATTTTCCACAATCATGGCCTCAAATGGATGCCTCATTTTCCTTTCTTCAGGCTTGTAATTGTTGCTCCATCCTGTTTTGCAGATGTCTGGAGTTCCTGCTTCAGAGTGGAGCGACGGCCTCGCTCAAAGACAAACAAGGATACAGTCCTGTTCACTATGCTGCAGCCTACGGACACAAACACTGCCTGGAGCTGGTCAGTACGCACACAGCGTGCAGTTGGACACAGGTTCGATGCACTGACAACATGTCAACTCGCAGCTACTGGACAGAGATGACGGTTACCATGACGACCTTGAATCACCCAACGCCAGGAGCCCCCTACACCTCGCTGTGAGTCTAAATATATACAGAACCACTTTCTGTTTACTTACTCGCTTGACTTCTTTTTTACATCATGAAAAATAAATACAAACTCATATAGTTGTACTGGTAATAAAAAAAAAAAAATCTTTACTTTCCTGCTAAATCAAATGACCTCTCATTAAGTAAAAACTACTTTCCGAGAAATATAAATGATTTATTTCAATCTTGCGAATAAGATTCCCTATTTACTTACTGTTTGATTAAAAAAAAAAAAAAAAAAATTATAAATTCGCAGGCATACCACGGCCACGCTCAGGCCCTTGAGGTGCTGCTCCAGGGCGAGAGGGAGGTGGACCGAGTGGACGAAGCCGGCCGCACCCCCTTGGCCATGGCGGCGCTGCGGGGTCACGCCGACTGCGTTCACATCCTCCTCAGTCAGGGGGCGTCACCGCGCACTTGCGACATGCGGCACAGGCGCACCCCTGTACACCTGTCAGGTGTGGGAGTGGGGGGGTCAATGTTTCAAATTCAACTTTAAACTCACTGCATGCTAACACTTTGTCACATCTGGCTCTGCAGTGATGAACGGTCACACGACATGTTTGCGCCTCCTGCTGGACGAATCGGACAGCGCCGCTCTCGCTGACGCTGCTGACTGTCAGGGACAGTGAGTCATTGCACACACACACACACACGTGCACACACACACATATTTGCATACTGTGTGTGTGTACAGGACACCTCTGATGCTAGCTGTGGCGGGGGGTCACGTCGACGCCGTGTCGCTGTTGCTTGAACGGGAAGTCGACGTTAACATGGCCGACAAGCACGGCTTGACCGCGCTGCACCTTGGGGTGAGTAATACAGGTGGCTCCAAACTTGGAATCAGTCAGTCAGCCGATTTAAAGTGCTGGATGATGTAGAGTAACTTTAACTATAGTAGGGATAACTTTTTAACCAATCTTTGCAGCTGCTATGTGGCCAGGAGGAGTGTGTCCAGTGCCTGCTGGAGCAGGAGGCATCCATATTGTTGGGCGACGCTCAGGGTCGCACCGCCATTCACCTGGCGGCGGCAAGAGGCCACGCCTCCTGGCTGAGCGAGCTGCTCAGCATGACTTGCCCCGAACTCGACTCGCTACCTCCACTCAGAGACCACCACGGTTACACGCCGCTGCACTGGGCCTGCTACCATGGTTGGTGTTGGGATGACTATGCGACTGGAAGGAGTCTGGTGATTCCAATCTGCATGTGTGATTAGGTCATGAGGGATGCGTGGAGGTTCTACTGGAGCAGAAAGGTTGCCGCTGCATTGACGGAAACCCTTTCACGCCACTGCACTGTGCTGTGTAAGTGCAACGGAATCATACAACTACAGTTTTGCGTGAATGCTGAGAATCATCATTATTATCAATATTATTTGATACATTTTGATTGCATTACTCTTTAAAAAACAGCAAATATGAGGTAGGGGAATTAAATAAATAATAAATACTAGGTGGAATTTCAATTGCTGGACTGTAGATAAATATGCGGGGGTTCACTGTATGAGCAATCGTTTTTTCCATAATGTTTTCCGTGAGGCAAATCTCAATTAGTTTGCACATTTTGAACAGGGTAAACAACCATGAGGCCTGTGCATCATTGCTGCTGGAGGCAATGGGATCAGACATCACCGGCTGCAAGGATGCTAAGGACAGGTGCTCATGTTTTTTGTTTTTTTTCTCTAGTCCTGAGGTTTTGCTGAGTATTTTTCTTTATGGAAAACACATAATCACAAAAAAAGAAAATTGGGAGGTGCTGGAACACATTAATGGCATTTCAATTGATTTCAATGGAGTTTTCTTCTTTCTCCTTCAGGACCCCTCTCCATGCGGCAGCTTTCTCTGGTCACGTCGATTGTGTCCAGCTTCTCCTTTCACACGACGCGCCACTTGATGCCACAGACCAATCAGGTCGCACGGCACTGATGATGGCGGCCGAGAAAGGCCGCGTCGGGGCCCTTGGTAGACACAATCCGTCATGTTTCATGTGTTGACCAAACCACATGTGTGTTCATTTGTTTTGTGTGTGTGTGTCCTGTCCAGAGGTTCTACTGAACAGCGCTTGCAGCTGTCTCCATTATACTGATAAAGACAGCAACACTGCTCTGCATTTAGCGTGTAAAAATGTAAGTGTCCACAAGTACAAACAAAAAACAGCATTGTTGTCTAGTATTATGATAAAGCTTTAGCAGGAACAACCAATCAGAAGATGACAAATGATATTATTGGCAGCTCTGTACGGTTATCAATGATCATATTTGATGACCTCCAGGGAAAGGAAGAATGCGTCCTGCTCATTTTGGAGAAGTTGTCCGACTCCGCGCAAATAAACGCCACAAACGCAGCGCTGCAAACGTGAGTTCCTTGTGACGGGAATCGGAAAAACAGCCGCTCACGTGATTGATGCTACCTTTGACGACCTCGTGTCTCGCCAGGCCTCTCCACTTGGCAGCTCGCAGTGGACTCAAACAGGCAGTCCAGCAACTGCTGACCCGAGGAGCCAACATTCAGACAGTGGACGAGAACGGTAGGATGAACTTGGCTGGCTCCGAAAGATGCAGCTGCCTTGATGCATGCATGCAAGTTTCCCATCCCTGTATACTTTATATTCTATGCATTTATTTATTTTTCTTAAATCGGGGGTTCCCACTCAGCTCTTAGGAATGTTTAGAAATGAAATTGAAATGTTTCACTCGAAGTAGAGATGAAAGGGAATATTCATGTATGTATTCATATTATATTTTATATACGTACTATATAAATATACACACATAGCCATATACACGTGAAATTATTAAGCATGAGCTGTTGCTGGAATCTTCTTTGTCAGTCTACTTGAAGCTGTCTACTTGCTTCTTTGGCGTGCAGTGTTGCATACTGTATGGACAAAAGTTGTTTGGCTTTTTTTTCCACACCAAACTCATCCATACTCTTATAAATCGTCCTTTGTGCAAAACCTTTCTAGCACAAAGTAGGACACATGAGCAATGGAGGCCTATCGATTAATTAAGAGGTGTGTCCGAATACTTTAGTCCATCATTTGCATGCCTGAACTATGCAGCCTCTCCTTTTTGTGTGTTCAGGCGCTGCTGAAACACTAACACGAATGCTGCGCCATCCTTTTGTCTCCCGCTTTGCCATTTCCGCTTCCCGGCCATTTTGTCCCCCCACCCCTTTGCCCCCCTCTGTCTCTGTACCGCAGGTTTGACCCCCGCTCTGGCTTGCGCGCCCAGCCGCGAGGTGGCCGACTGCTTGGCGCTCATTCTGGCTACCATGATGCCTTTCTGCTCCCCTTGCAGCTCTGGTGCCCCCTCCCCTGGCGCCCTGCTAAGGATGCTGCCCCCCAAGGCGCACAAAGACCCCGGCGTAGCCGCCGTCCCCCGGGGCCCGCGTGGCACCAGGAACCCCTCAGGACCCTCCAGTGAGGGGACCACAGAGAACGACTCTGAGGATTCAGAAACTTTCTGAACCTTTCTGGTCGCCAGAATTGCTCTCTATGCCATCTTTTCAAGAAGGAATTGATGCGGGTCATTTGCATGTTTTATTGTTTCTTCTTTGTACTTATGGGTGCTCAAATCCAAATCGACCTTGGTACTCGGCCTCTGGGTGGCGGGGTGACTCGCCTCAGACTTTTCAATCTTAACAAGTAAGAACAAGAAGCCATTTTTAACCGTTTATTTGGTACGAAGCAAAGCCAAAAGTTTAGTCATTTTAGTCATCTTTATTGATATTTTGATTTCATGTACTGAATAAGCAGTATTTACACAAGAATAATAATATGATGTAACTTAATCACTGGAAAGATGTGGTATACGCACTGGGTCTGTGAATTAATGTTATTAGAAAAAAAATACTTAGTCACCTCGTTACCCGAAACAAAGGTCTTAAAAATTGCTGCAATTGAATGAAAACAGAAGATATTGCGAAAAATTTCAAGGTGCAAAGTCATAATGTGAGGAAATTAAAATTTCTGAAAATTGTAAAATAAATACTAGTATGTCCTAGTTTCACAGAAAACCAATTGGAGAGGATAGTCATTTTAAGACAGTAGTATTATAAGATGTAATTTAACTAGGATAAAATTGAAATACAAGAAAATTTTACAAGAATATTTGCAGTACAAGAAGTATTGCGCAATTTCACGACAATGTTGGACGTTATAGGAAAGTAAAAAAAATTGCTATAATGAAGTTGAATGGTCCATAACTTCAAGGTAATGAAAAACTGTATATTATATTTAAAACACTTGTAATATTAGGAAGGTTAGAAATTTACATTTGAAACCATAATGCCATAATTTTTACAAAAACTTTATATTGTGAATTAAAAATTCACCCGTTTTAATACAAAAAATCTTAATTTTATAAAAATAAATATAAATTTTGATAGTTATTTCATTAGGATGAATTAGTCAAATCACCCAAAAAAAAAAAAAAGTTAGAAATCACAAGTTGAATCATTCCATGATTTTATAATACTGGCCTAAAATTCTAAACAGATGATTATCCCGCCAAAAAAGAAGTCATAATTTCACAAAAAAAGTTTTTGCGAGAATATCGCAATGTGTGTACGTTGGTTTTATTTATTCTTTGTTACCTGAAGCACAAAATGGTGAGTAGTTATGTAGGAAAGATTTCCCAAATGTCTGCACAATTTCTCACTCCTTCTGCATGCCGACTTTTGTGAATCAGGGTAGCCCGAGATTAGCCTCTTGAAAGAATACAAATATTTTGCCTAAAAACATTCCCCTTGATCATGCATGTTCGCCTGACAGGGTTATTCCTCTATTCATTATTTATATAAATAGATTTGTATTGACACAATGGTACACAAACTGCCAGCACTTCAATGTGAAACCTCTGTTTGACTACCTACCAGCAATGTGCCATCAAATGTGTGCAGTGCCTTGACGTCGGTGTATTTTTTTTAAATCACCAATGTTTGAATTGAATCATCCACGGGATCTAAAAAGAGATCTATTCACGTGAGAGAAAACAAAAATTTTGATTTTAATTAAAGAATTTTATAGGAATCAAATTTTAATCTTAAAAGCAGAAATCCTGCATTTGGTAATTTTATAATTTTCAGTGTGGCTTTTCAATGCTCCCTCAAAAATGTGTTTCTTATATTTCCTTCTTGGAAAATCTGAATATGATACTTGTATGTTTTTGTACATTGTTTCGGCAAAGACCACTAACAGACTTGGTTTTGTTGCTTGTCTCTCAAAGACAAGCGTTAATCTGATAATAAAAAAAAAAACTAGAATAAACCAAATGTTCCTTCTTTGGAGATTTGAACAGAAACATGACATTTAGTCATGACTGTAGAAGTAGCTCCAAATGTGCTGCGTTTTTCATCTGTGTATTGTGAAGAAACAATTTCTTCAACTTTCATTTGACAGTGACATTTTTCATTTTTTTCTGGGCTACGATCCAATGCAAATATTTGTTGGTCATCGAGTTTGTGGCAAGTTAAAGACGAAACTGCCCACATTGGTACTGCTGCTTTATATCATGTTGATTTGTAAAGCTTTGTATGACTCTCGGCCATCCTGTTTGAACCTAATTTAATGCATAATACAAGCAGAGGTGTAGGACATGTAGTTTTAATACAAAGATGAGCTTCAAGAGTCGTGACAATTGTCACCCCAAGATGAGCAGTTCCTGATGCAGTATGACCACACTTCAGTGTTTTTATATAGCAATTGTACATTGGGAAAAAATAAATGTGCTGCAGTTTTCTTTTTGGCCTTTTTTTGCGTTGTACACTAAAAATAAATAGAAGCATATTTGGGCAACATGGAAAGAAAGACAACATTTATTGTATTATTTACTATAAATCCATCAACATATGGATAAATAAATAAAAAATTTAAACAAATTTTATGAAAAAAAGTTTTTAAAGTACATTTATAATTAATTAGAATTTATTAACCAATTATTTAATAAACTATAAATCATGTTAAATTAATATATTACATTTGAAATAAATTTTAAGGGAAAAATGTTTTAGAAATAAATATTACAAAGCACTAAATCTAAATGATAGATTCACAAATGGGGTTGAGCGTCTGTTCCTCAGGCCATAGTTTGCCAAGCAGTGCCCAAATGTATGTAAATACTGATGCAAAACAATAATACGTATTTAAAGATCAATGTTAATATTTTAATAGTTACATAATCTCTGTACATATTCAAACTTTAAATTACAGTAGCAAACTAAATGACAGCGTCAACGTGGGTCCACAAGATAAAATAATAAGTGCATCTCCACAGCAGTGCACGTCTTTAAAAATATGACGGAATATGGTTTGTGTTGTATGGAATGTTGACACGCTTGTTTGTCAGTGAAAACAATTTTTTTTTTAAAATTCCAGCGTGCGTTAAATGTTGGACCAGGTTTTCTTGCATCCCATGCATGTGTCCCGCTCAGCAGTTGACACCCAATCCAGTCCAGTGATCAGGCACCATGAGGAAGTACTTGTCCATGGCCTCGCAGAAGCGGGCGCGGTACAGCTCGGGCGACACCACTGTGGGCAGCTTCCCTGCAGAGAGACAATATAAATGCGGTTGTTTCAAAAACTATCTGAACCATTTGGAATTAGCTAATAAATTATGGAATGACAGCTGATCATGCAAGTCAGGCTTCCAGGGCCTGAGTGAGCAAAGCAGTCCAGATAAGCGAGCCCTACCTTGACCTCCTAGAATCCCAGTTGATTTAACGACCATCTCCAGCCTTTTATCCCACGTGAAAGTCCTGATGTAATCTGTGAAAGACGACAAAACATGAGATTGCGACAAAAATGCCTCGACGTCTTCCTTACCGATGATCCCGACCACCAGCTGATCAGTGGCATCGTCGCGTCCCACCAGTAGTGAGTAGTCAATGATGAGATGGCTCGACAGGAAGTAGGCGTCGCTGTGAATGGCGGCGCGCAGCACCGACTTGCAATGCGAGCGGATGTACAATGGGTTGTCGTAGATGAGCTTGAGCAGGTTCTCATCCAGGAGCACCACCTCGCAGCTCTCTTTGCCCGAGTCCGTCTTCACGTTGCGGTTTCGCAGCGAACCCTTCAGGTCAAAAACCTGGCAGGGGCAGAGAAGACGTGGTGCTTCCCATTCATTTATTCTGCACTAAAACAAGAACTTGACTTCCTGTTTAAAGATCATCAGAACTATTTGAACGCTCAGTGAAGCCACGCTTGTTAAATGTTTTCCCCATTCAGGAAAAGAACTGAAAGAACCTTTTTCAGGACATCAATGTTCTTACCTGAGCCATCTTGCGTCCATAAAAAAGGTTTTCCATCACAAGCAGGTCCAGTTTCTTCTCAGTGTTGTTCTGAGAGTTCTTGTAACCGATGCGGTAAACGCCGAGAATCTTTGCCAGAGCAGTCGGCCTCTGTGACACAAATGTATGGCGTCAATCCGGAGCAGACACGTACAGTGTATGCCGTGGTTTATTTTGCACACTTTTTGTTGCACAGCTCCCGTGATGTAGGTAAAGTAGTGAGGAGCAAAGTCCAGGAAGGATTGGACTTCCAGTCTTGGCATCTGCTTCAGGATGAAGCGGTCATCTGAAATCCAGATGAAAAAGATGTTCTACTCTCAAAGAATATGCATACCAGATTAGATTTTTTTTTTTAAATCAGTGGTCTGACCTTCAGTGGCATAGAAAACAGCTCCAGACTTTCCGCCACGTGCCTGCCAATTGACGCAGTGGGACAGCGAGCGGACAAAATCCTCCTCGGCACTCTCCAAGATCTCTTCCCGCATCCTGTGGAACTCGTCAGCGTAGTAGATGCGACAATAGAACTTGGCGTTGGCGTCTGAGAACTCTAAACGGGGGGAGCGGGAATGACCATTTATATGTCGGAATAGGGGGGAATAAAATAAAACACCAAACTTACGGAGCTCAATGTGTGGATTCTGCGATTGCTTCTTTTGTTTGTCAGCCACATCAGCGTCCTCTGCAGGTGAGCAAAGATGACATCATCAGCAAATGGCGGATGGTGAATGCATGCAGACATCAACACTCACTGGGCGGGTCAGCTTCTGTGATGCTGCGACTCTGCACGGATGACTCGCCGAGCCTGGCGGGGCTGCCCTTGGCCCGGCTCTCGCCGCTACTTGACATAAGTTATTACGTTGATGCACACTTTCTTCTCTAAATGGATCATTGTACTGTTTTTTTATATGACAGCAGACGGGACGAACCTGTTGGCTTGTAACACCTCGTCCGCTCCTGCGTTGGACGCCTTGGACAAATCATCCAATGCCGTTTTGTATTCCTTGCAGCTGTGGACAGAAATTTACTTCAATATATGTAAGTAAAAAAAAAAAAAAAACTTTAAGAGTGGTCACCTGAGTGCAAAGGCGATGATGGAGCTTGGCTCCTTCTCACACACAGCGATGGGAACCCGTTCATGTTCGTACATCAGGTAATGCTTGTCTGGGTCACTGCAACACAGGAAGTGATGTCATACTTCAAAATGTATATATGTTGCAAATAAAATGAGAACGTGTTTTGTGGCGCCAAGTGGCGGCTGCAATACTCACAACGGGAAGGGAATAGAGTTGTAGCTGTTACCGGGTAGAAAATTTGCCAAAATGGCCTTCATGGTAGACTTCTCCTTCACTTGACTATCAGTGGAACCCAGCAAGTGTCCGTCAAACACATCTGGTGACCCAGGAAAATATTTCAACACAAAGTGATTTTAGAAACAGGAGAGAAAGTACCGATAACTGCGTATGTCTACCTTCAGGAATGCTGACAGAATCCGGCTCCGTGAAGGAGGGGCCGGGCGTGTTTGGCTCGGCCCCAAGTTCCACTGGCGACAGCAACGCGTTGGAGGAGGACGATGAGGAGGCCAAAGTGTTGAGGTGACGGTCCTCTGTTCAAAAAAGACAATTTAGCAGATTTGGTTAGCTGAACAGGATTTCACACAAGCTGGAAGGCTTACCTTTGTCGCCATTCTGGACTACTGGCGAGGGGTTACGTGGTGAGGAGTCCAGGGTGCTCTGTCATTAAAACAAAATAATGCGCGTCAAGTCATGAGGAAAATTTCATCAGCACCTGAACGCACCACACTAACCTTGCTGTCATCAGCGGCGGTCTGTCGGTGGCGGCCCGGGCTCGGTGGGACTGATAAACGTTTACGGCCTTTCTCCTGCTGGAATAAATCTTGTAACCTAAGGGGGAAAGTAGTCAGCGACACGTTGAGGAATGTAACAGCGCTCAAGAGCAGCCGTGACTGACCTGCTGTTCCAAGACTGCAGCATCTCACAGAGGCTCTGCTTCTTCACTACAAGAGACTCCAGCACTGCCTGGAGCTGCTGCGGAGAATCCAGACCGCAGGCCTGTAGCCGCGCTTGGAGCTTCTCGATCCAACTACGCAGCTCAGCCTCCTCCATCTGCACAGAACATCATGAACACTAAAAAGCAGGAGGAAGAAAGCAGAAATATACATGCGGTACGTGAGAAAAACTCTACATCTTTTTGGGCAAAGAGGTCCTCCATCTTCTCCTCTCGTGTCTTACTGAAGGTCTCAGTCTTCAGCGAAGTGAGGCGGTCATCAATGGCTAAGTAGACTTGCGTGACTCTAAGATCAAAAACACAAGAGACTATTGGATAATGCACTGAAACTATTGCAGGCTGAAGGGTTGATTTACTTTTGGGAGAAGTCTTTCAGGTCCTGCTGTAGAATGGCTTTGGAAGGCCCCTGGTTCCTGATGAAAATTTTGGGGCGGGGAAGACAAATCTCCAACAACCTCACAGACGTGTAACTAAAAGGGAGATAAAGCGGATGTTTGATAGAGTTTGGATGGTATAAAGTTGGAAGGAGGGTTTATGACCTACCTGAAGGAGGCCACCATCTGGTTGTACGAGAAGTACTGATGGTAGTCTTTGTGAATGGAATGTCCGCAGGGTTCCGCATTGGCCCGCCGAGTGTACTGGTGGCCGTAGAAGTGCAGCTCCAGGTATTTGGCAAAAGACATTGACCAGGAGTCATTGGACAGCGGCACCACAGGTGTCACCTGAAAATGAGAAGCCAAGATAAGAACCCACGAAGCCAGGTTAACTTAAACTGTATTTTTAGCGACCTGTTTGCAGATGCGGCACCAGGAGTAGTTGAGAATGGTGTGCTGGTAACCGGGAACGGGGGAGTCGAGCTCCTTCAGCACAATCTGCACGCAGCCGTTGGCGTGCACAAAGCGGCGGATGTGGTGCACCATGGGAGTCTCACAGAAAACGCTTGGACACTGGTAAGATGATCTGAAGCAAAGCAAAAGCCGAACATTGTGTTGGTGAACAACCATAAAGCTGGAAAATACACAATACATATTACAATCATTTTACCTGAAGCAGTATCGTTCCAAGAACACACCCAGTGAGAGATCATTCTTTCCGTAGAACTCCATGGTGACGATCCTGTTGTCGACAAATTTAATGACGACGAAACTCACAAAACACAATTTTTAGTACTTGCAGTGATGATTTGGAGTTTACCAGGGGCTGACGCAAGGGTTTGGAGCATTACTGGACTGAGTTGAGGAGCTGCTGAAGAGCACGCACAGCCGCTGATGATTGACTGGAGTTAGACAGTCCATCTGACAATGAGACCATCAAAATTTATAGGCAACACAAAACCATAAGAACCTGAGAAGCTGAAACGCTTCCTTACCTTAGGGACCACGCTGGTCTCGTTCTGCTTGCTTGGTTTGTCGTCTTCGCTATCGGCCTTGATGGGCCCCTTGATGAGTGGTGAGGGCGTCTCCTCGTTCTTATGGTAGCCGTTCACCAGTCCGGCCGCGTTGGCAGCATTGAAGGGGTCAATGGCTTCCCTCTGGCGAATTCGCCCTCCCTTTGCTCTGTATTCTGCCAGCATGTTGGCGAGGTCCTGGCTGCTGTTCAGTTGCTCGACAATACGGGTGCTAGTGAGGCCGTGGCACGGGAGGACATCGACGTGTTTTAATGGAGCTACGCCGTTGGTCTGGCTGCTGCCCAGTGAGGTGGACGCAGAGTCTTTGAGGAGCTGCCGCTTCCGCCGCCCGTCTAGTTCTTTGAAATCTTTATTGAGGAGGGGGGAGAGGTAGACCTAAAGTATGGAAGACACAACCGAGCATGACCGCAGGAACCACTTTGTCACTGTCACATTGTTGATGCATGTAAAATCCAAATACCTTTTCAGGGAAGTAATCCCTGCTGGGGCAGTGCATGCCGGCAGGCGTGAGGAGAAACGGTTCTCGGAATGTAATGAAGGGCGAGATACACAAGATGATATCCTTCAGCTCCTGCTTGAAGACTTGAGAGATGGACTTCAGGCGGTCATCGGTGGACGTCACCTGCTCTGCTACAAACAAGCCCGTGTCGTCCTGCAAGGGGTCTCGGAACAACCGGGGCATCGACATTTCTGGTCCCTTATCCTCTGTACTTTCCACCTCCTCCTTCTCCAGGTTTCCTCGCTCAGATGTATCATCATTATCCGAGGTCCTCTTGAATGCGTTCGCCGTCAGCTGTTGTTCTTCCTCCATGAGAAACGGCGGAGAAACTGACAGAGGAGGAGCAGGAGCGCTTGAAAATGGTGAAGAAGTCAAGGTCTGTTTGATACCAGCTTCCTCGCTTTGAACAGAGGAAGATGATGACCTTGGATGCTCCTGGCTTATTTCAATTCCAAATGCGTCATCCTCTGGACATCCACATGTCACACAATCATCAGTTCTCACAGTTGGGTTGTGGTTCTCCTCATCCGTCTGTTCGGCATTGGCCTCAACCTTGCCATCCAGCAGGCAGGGGAAGGAGGTGCTCTGAGCCAAGCTGGGTGGCATGGCAAACTCATCCATGAGGAAGGAGATCTCCAGCTGCGAGTGATAGGCCACACACACCATCATCATGATGATCTCCTTGACGCGGGCCAGCTCGTACTCGGAGGCGCCGCGCAGCTTGATGGAGCAGCCCAGGTGGGCAGCGCAGCCTTCGAAGAACATCAGCGTCTTGACATCATCTGTGAGCAAGCAATAATATGTCACGCTGGCTGAACGACGGACGTACTTGGACTGAACGAGAGAACGCAAACACTCACCGTTGGCCAGGGTGAAGGGTTGCATGAAGAATTTATGACAGGTGCCCAGTCGAGGCTTGGTAAGAAGCTGATCCATGGACATCACGAGGTCTCCTTGGGTCATTCGACTCACTCGGTCCAACACTTGCTAAAATGCAAAAAGATTTTTAAAGATTACAAACTCGCATCTTCTAGTTTGATACAACAAAATGACCCCCCAAAATATTAGGAGTGGTAACGATATGACCTCACTAACCGGTTTGACGTTGATCACCAAGGTGATTCCATGTTCCAGCAACATGTCCTGAGCAATACGAGACACCGTCTTCTCCACCAGCACCAGGTTCGGTCGGACGTCCACGATCCGTTGAACATAATTCTTTAAAAACTCTCGCTCCTGGAAAAAAAAAAAAAAGAAAAATCTTGTGAGTTTAAGAAATGATGGTAAATAGCCTCAGCAAACAAATACCGACCTGGAGAACGATGGGCTCGATGCAAGTAAACTTGGTTTCTTCCCTGTATAGATACTCGATGGAGCACTTCAGCAGCAAGATTTTGGGGTTCTTGATGTACGAATTCATCTACATGTGGAAAAGGTGAAGACAATTTTGTACAAACATAATTTTTTTGCTAAAATTGCATTTTTTTATATGATTCAGCTCATCAGACTCTTAGAACAAGCTACATAGAAAATGGATTGTGATAGGTAGGGAGGAAACATGTGCGGCATCCAAAATATGATTTTAAATCCAAACAAACCCCACTAACCTTCTTGTGGGCAACGTTCTTGGTGCATATGAAGCCATTTACCACAGTTGAATCGAATTTTCTCCCGCCAGGGATCTAAACACAATCATGGCGATTAGCTTCAACCCCTGGGCACAATCAAATGTGCAATTCATGTCGCCCACATGCTTCTTCACCTTCTTAATGTGGACCAACTGTCTAATGTCCATGTCGTCGTCGCAGTTCCGGACATCGGGTCGCACTGTCTGGACCACCTGGCGGACAACTGGCACAATGATGTCCCGCCAAGACAGCGAGAGTGACTCGCTGTAGAGCAGTTGCTGCAGCAGTGCCATCATGTGACTGTGATTGGCGGAGCTAAGAAAAGAGAGGCATGAATTTTTTTCCAAATAGCTACAACTGAGCAGACTAAATGATATATATCTTGCATCTGCATTTATTTTATTATGGATTTTTGCATCTCCACTCACAGCAGCCTCTCCATAGCCTTCTTCTCTCCGTTCTCTTCTCGGAGCTGGTCCAGTGAGCTGTGGTGCCAACCAAGAGGTGTGAACAGCATCTCTTTAGCCTTCTCCTCCACGCGCCGATTAAACAAGGACTCTGAGAGGTAAAAAAAAAAAAAAAAAATCAGTCACACAGGAAATAGCAATGGCAATTTTGCGGCTTGATTAGGAGAATTCTACCTTTAATGAAGGCATCGCTGATCACAATGTTCTCTCCTCCGTCCTCTGACATGAAAAATTCAGCTGTGAAACAGAGAAGTAGGTGATGGGAACAATATTCCTGCAAGGTTGACTCAGCCAGTCATGCTTAAAGTGAAAAAAATTCAAACACACCTTTTTGTTCAGCTGTGGGAGGCACATGTGGATACTTGGACTGCTTCTTAATGTGGAAGTTGACATTGTTGTGCTCCATGTTGAGGCTGATGGAGGCAGCCGAATCGCTGTCCATTACGGACTGGGAGCTGCTGACGGACGTCCTCTTGCTGTGGTTGGCAGAGCCTGGACACAAAACACACAGTTAAGGGTGAAAAGGACTAATTAGCCTAAAGAACCGACGGCACATACTTGATACGTTGTAGTCGGACTCCTCTGCAACCTGCTCCATGTCACTATCATCAAACTTGATGTCCTTAAACCAGGATGGCTCAGAATGCCCCTCCACAGAGTTGATGCTGTCACTGTCTGGAGATGGTGTTTCGGAGTATTCTGTGCTCTGCGGACCAGATGGGTACCATCAGTATGATATGCCGGCTGAGAAAAACACCAAGGAGTTCTACTCACTTGCAGGGGGCGGTAAAGGGCGTACTCGTCTCTGAACATCTGGTCGTTGTGCGTGATGCAGTCAAGCCAGCGGCCATCGACCAAGGCCTGGCCGATGGCGATTGCTTGCGCCCTGAAGGGGGGAAAATCTGGGTGAGGTGTTTTTCAGGGAACAGGACAATTTCAAAAGTGCTCCTTCCTGAGTGTTTACATCGAAGGTGCATAATTGTCACTGTAGTTGATGGTAGAATCTGTGCAACCAAAAAAGTGCCTTTTCTGACTTAAATATAAAGTTGTGTAACTTCAATTGACTTTGGTACCTGTTGGAGATAGTGCCGTTCCTCAGCAGCCAATTCACCAGCTCCTTTCCCACAATACAGTTAGGGTAGGTTCTCAACCAGTATCTGTGGTCCTGGAACTCCATCCCTGTGTTGTTGTGGCAGATTTTCTTCCACAGGTCCTTTAGTTGCGATGAGTCCTGTAAAAGAGGCAAACCCATAGGACATTCGTGACGTCCGCAAGCAGTGAGCAAACTATGCAACATTTAAAAGGGAGTTACCACAAGGTTCTTCCTCTCCTCCTCGCTGTGGTCCAGCTTGGTGATACTCTTGGCGCCCGATAAGGCTCGTGTGGTGGGTGGGCTGACCGAGCTGTCGTATGACGGCACCATAGATCCAGAGCAGTCCAGAGACAGGTTAGAGACGCTGGCAGACCTGGTAGAGGACCATCCAAAAAAAAAAAAGAAGTCACAACAAATTAATAAAAGACCCTTTTTGGGCCAATTGGTTCTTTTTTTCACATTTGCCGTTTAATTTTTTTTATTTGAATTCTCAATCGAATTTTTAATGGTAACTAAAATACTCAACAGCTGCAACCAAGTTCCATTTTCAACCAATTATAAGCCGACGGACCATTGACCCACCTCCTCCTGGTAGGAGATTTACCCACATCTTCTTGCAACGTGGCAAGTCTGGAAGGGAGAACACTCTTCTGTGGTTCTTGATGAATCATTCTAATAAGCATATACCAAAGCACACACGCTTAATGGGTCATTTCGTCTGCTGTCATCTTTCCCAAAATAATTATGGCCATTTAGCATGGGCATGGATAATATGTTCCTCCTCTAAAGAAAGCACTGGGCTGAATTTAAATGAAGAAAATGGCTACACTCACGTTTTTGTCATCCCAATGGGAGTTTTTCTAGGCCAGAAGAAAGACAGAGGAAGAGAAAAGATAGGGATAGAGAAATATTTTTTGAGGAAGGTTGACAGAAGAAGTAAAAAGCAGCCGCAAGTTAAAAGGTGTAACCTAAAGCATCTTTCACTTCGTGCTTTTCCACTTGTTGAAGCCCTGAAAGCGTTTCTACTGATGGTGCAGCACCAGGAGCAACTGGGGGCTAAGAATCTTGCTCAAGGATTTATCAAAATGGTCTTGAGTCAGCTGAAACTTTTGAGTTTTATTGTAAATTAAAAAAATGAAAAAATGGCAGGGAAGAAAACAGAAACGACTTCAAAATGGTTCTACCTTTGCCAGGTGAGGTCTTCCTCCAGAAAGATGTTCCTGCTTGCCTTGCGTCCGCCTACGGGCGTCCGCGGCTCGCTGGGTTCCAATACACACACAGAGCAGGAAGAGTCAGCCAAGACGTTCAGGTCCTCGCTGATGGAGCCCGACTCAGCCGAGTAGGCGTAGTTCAGTGCTATTTTTCGACAGTACGTACAGGCCCGCAAATCTCCTATAAATGGTAAAGTGAGTCATCCATGTTATGCTTGAGTATGATGGTCTATTCCGTCATCTGCCGTGCGCGCCGCTTACCCGTGTAGCCCATGAATTTCCCGGGGATCTCCTGGTTGCAGCATCGACTGCAAAAAATCTGTCCGCACAGCCTGCAGTGGTGGCGCCGACGGAATGTGGTGAACTTCTCGTTACAGTCGTAGCACTCCTTACACTGACTGTCGGGCATCCAGTACTGCTTCAAGTCGCTGTCCTGGAAGCGAGGGAAAATTTTCTTTCCAACAATACGTTCAAATAATTGCAACATGGTATTAATATTGTGTCGGTGGAGAAAGAATTAGGAAGATTGCTGCGCTTCACAAAATTATGTTGGAGACTCTTTCATGACTCAAGAGCCCACTAAAAGCAAGAGTCACAACAAATGGGATTACATCACAAAGTCTTTCTCTACAAAGACAACCAGACAAGGCTCTGACTATTTTTATTTGTTGACCCACTGGGTAAATATTATCAAAGGTATTTGTTCCCCGATGGCAGAAGACAAAATAAACTTATAGACAGATTTACTAAAGCATCACAATAGTTTTTTAACGTCATTAAAACATTTTCACAATTGTCGGACTGCTGTCAATTGGTCAAATCAAATATATTTCCAATGATAATATTATCTAATAAGGTATTAGATGAGATTTTTGATGAAGATGGGAATACCTGACTCTTTCCATCCATTATTTCCTTGAGTCGTTGCACCACTGTCCGAAGTTGCACCGCTGTGCGAGGGTCATGATTGCTCAATGCCGTATCTGACTTCCTGCTGCTATCTGAAAGGAAGATTACACACGCACACACACAAACTGAATATATTTGAAATATATGTGGAAAATATGCTTGCAAATAAGGCATTTTATCCTTCTCGGGGCATTTAAACAAAACGGAAATGTGACCAAAAACTGCAATTCAGTTGTGATTAGTAAAAAACAAGATGCAAACCAGTTATCTTTAAGCAAAAAAAAAAGTCCAAACATTAGCTTTTCAAGAATTAATTCATTCCTATATTCAAAGTTACTTTAAGCTTTGTTTGCATCTTAAAACTAATACATATTTGTTAGAGTAAAAAAAAAAAAAAAAACACAATATTGCCTCAATTAGTGAACCAGACAAGACAGACCCAATGCTGTACCTGTTGTTTTCATTGCTTCATATTTAAGATGTCCAGTTTTGTTGGCGGTCCCTAAATGCAGCTTGTGCATAGTCAACAGTGAAAGTGACTTTCTATTTTGTTCTTACAATTTGCCTTTATACCCAAACATTTGTCATTGTGTTTGAATGCCAAAAGATGAGTTTAATGACCAAGTCATTATTATTTACTATTATAATGACGAAGTTGAAGTCAATCACATGATCAGAAATCGGGGACATCCCTCGTTTTTATTATTGTGACAGTTTGAGCATTCCACAAATTAATTTCACATTATTTCACAGCCATTCATTAATTGAGGAAATACAGCATACTTTTTCTGCATTAAAATTTTCAAGCACTTTTCAAACCTTGAAAACGGAAACATTTTCAAGAGAATTAAGCAACTCTGAACTTGACCATCAGGTTAGTGAACAAACCAAAGTGAAATTAATGATCGTTTTACAAATGCAGATATCACACACACGCACTCGCATGCACAAATGGAACACCCTGTCAGCCCTCACCTGGCCAATCCACTGGAATCAGAAAACACACGAGAGCCCATGTTACAGCTATTTGGTATGGCAATTCTTCCTAGCGAGCATATTTGAAAGCACTTAATGAAAAAAGTTGACTAAAACACCCAAAAAGGGTGACCTGTTTTCCCACAAGCGCCATTTGACACCATCGACACGTTTGTGTGTTTTACCAGAGGCGGTGGAGGTGCGCCTGAGGTGTTCGGTGTGTGATTTCCGCTGTGTCCGTAAGCCATAACGGGAGTGGGAAGGGCTGGATGACCAGCTGCGACTCTCCGACTGAGGGGAAGGGGGCACCTCATCCACCTTATCGGAGACGGCGGCGGCAGGTCGGCCATCCTCTGTGAACACACACGTAAGTGCAGCATGAGTAAGATGATAAAGGCTGTAAAGAACTTATTTTTTCAAATATTTTGCTTTTGAGTGGGACAATATATTCAGGACATATGTTGTGGATCTCATTAGATTGTGCTGGTGTAGCTAATGAAGTGGGAGTTGAGTTGTATTTTAAATATTTGTTCTTTTTTAAATGATGTACATTGTTTTCAGTACAGCTTTATAAAGTGACATCCTGGAGTCTTTTTGAATGTTATTAGAACTTTGTCAACAGCACAGTGTGTCCTTTTTGAACATTTTAGATGACACAAATTCAACATTGTGACTACGTCCAGCCTGAAAACACACACCTCTATCTTTCCTCCATTATTTTTTTTTTTTTATTTGTGGTCGAAATGCGACATACCGCATGTGTGAAATTGTGAAATGTGAGACTGCTTCACTTCAAGCTTTAAATACTGTAGTTCCCCTTTCTGAGTGTTCTATAATGGACAGTGGTGTGCACTGTGTCTTTATCGAGAAATGGGGTCTCCTCCTCTTTTCTATTATTCGTTGATCATTAGTTTTGTATTAGTCGTTACAGCAAAAAGAAAATAAAGATATATTAGGCCCTTGTGAGGATAGAGTGGTTCGGAAACTGGATGGATGGATATTTGAGCAACACTGTACTCTAAAGTGTGACCTGCATTACAGCCGATAATATAGTAATACAGCACAGGGATGCTGGTTGTGGGGTGTTATGTCACATGACATGCCACATGACTGACAGCAGCTACACAAGGTTTCTAATAACACAAACACATGAGCTTAATTGAAGTTTACAGTAACTTAAAAAAGACATTTTATAAAAATTACAATTCCTCTCATTTTCAAATCTTCTCAAAAGTTCTTGTCTTTCATAATAAAAGTATTATTATTGTTGCTATTATAATTAGTAGTAACAATAATAAGCTTGACTTGAGGGTGGGGCTGTGAGGTGTGCCCGCTAACCTTTGTTGTTGAAGCGAAACAAGCTGACAAAGGAACTGTATGCCGACCGCAGTGGCGGCTCATCCTGCTCCGGCGTGAGTGGCTTGAAGTGAGTTAGATGAGAAGGGCTGGCGGGCGAGATGGCCGGTGGCTCGACACTCCAGTCCGATGAGGACGATGGCATGGACTTTTCCCCGGCGGCCATCTCTTGTAGTCTCCTTGGAAAGAGGGGACATCAAATTATTCGACAGACATATTAATAATTGAGTAATTGTTTAGAGACATTTTTGTTTACCATAGAATAGTCCTCGAATGTCATTTTATGAACAGTAATTATTTGTGATTGTTTTAGTTATCGCTGCAAACAGATTAGTTTTGTGTTTAATCAAAACAAGTCATTTGCAAAGGTCTACTTTTTGCTTGGAAAACTGTAAACGCAACAAAACACTTTCAAAAAGTTTGGTGTGTACAAAATTTATGGAATTCACAAAATAATGCAGAATTCAGTCATGCATTCAGCCGCTATGAGTTAGTTTTCTTTTATTCATATATTTTATTATACAGTAGTGTCATTAGGGAAACTTAATTACATTATTCAGTGGTTTAAAAGTTGCACATATGAAATTACAGAGCTATATAAACATTTGCTGAGTTGAGATAAACAACCAGCAATCTATACAAAGGAAAAACTAGTGTATGACTAGTACTAACTAAAAGTGACCACTGTCAACATTACATGTTCATAACAAACGCTACGTTTACCATGGAAATCTTTAAATGACATCACTTTAGTAGCTACAAGTGTTTGTTAGCATATAAGCACCCCTCAAAACTACACAATAACGAGGAGAGGAATCGAAAATTACTCTCACGTCGTTGACGTTCTGCATACATGTATCATAAATCACTCTAAACTTACTCTTTGAAGAACTGTCCGAACATTGTCGTTCATGCCATTTGCGATCATCAAATGTAAAGAAAATTGCAGAAGTGATCGCATCACGTTACCAACCTTGTCATGTGACCATAACAGGCCGTAGCGTGACTGACGTTACGGAGCACTGAGTGCGCGTGCGCGCGGGTGTGTTTGGTGTCTCAGGTCAAGCTTGACATCCAGCCATATAGTAAACATACAACATAAATAAAAGGTCCCTTACGTCTTGCTAACGAATTTTATGCTAAGGCTGATAAACTTTCCTCCGTGTTAGTTCAAGGTAATTCTACGAGTGATCGCAGTTGTCAGTCCTCAAAAGATTAATATTTTCAATCACTTCAAAGCGCCTTTAGCTTCCCAAAGATCGTAAATAAGATGTTGACTAGCTAGCCGGTCACTTGTACTTGACGTAGTGTTAGCCTCCTATGCTAACTAGCCGGTTGTCCACCTTTTTTTTTTTTTGCAACATTCTGATCCTGCCATTGACTCACCCATTTACGTGGGGATTCGACATCGTTGGTTGAAGACCTCAATCGAGCCAAGCATCTAAAAAGAGCATTGCAGAGAACATCGTAGCTGACTCCCACACACAGAAAAGAGGCTTTGACAGTCACTGCGAGCCAAGTTAACGGGCAGACATGACAAGCCGAGCCAGCACAACTGAGAGGTCGATTAGATAGGATTGTTTTGAATTGATTTTCTACAACCACGAATCCGTAAAAATCAACTGTGTTGAGTAAAATAACCCCAATAACTGCCTATGAATATACTAAAACCAAACGTAGAAAAGTTCCAAATTTTACTTGATTGGGTGGGAGGAGGAGATTTAGTTCGCGAGTGCGACGCGCTCTGCACAGTGAGTAGCGGTATGTGCCTGAGCATTATTTGAAATTACCAGCCAATAATTAAATGTAGAAGAAAAAAACTAAGCAGAAACGCGACGTAGTTTGTTGCTGTTCAAAAAAAAATGAATTGTTGTTAAATTTGATTGTTTCGATTCTGAGGGATCTACTCTTTGAAGTCAACTGCCTAGTGAGTCAAATAGTTCCGAATCGCTCAAACTAAACGAAAAAGATGTTGATGACAAATGTTAACGGGCCGTTAATGCTGTTTTTAATGCGATCACATTCTACAACATTTAAATGTAAGTGTACATAACGTTTTATTTTGTAACTCGAGTGAAGTTGACGTTTTTTTTGTTAGCTATTTTGCTAACATGATACCCTGCTGTACAAATTAGGAATTTACAAATACATCAAATATGTGTACATCCATGGATTAATGCATTTTTGCCACATACTTTGCCACGGAAGCTGCGTGTACAATGTATTTTAATTTCTTTTTTTGTCTTTCAGGTGACTGGATTTATCAGTCTAAAGCAAGACTGTAAACAATGACAAAAAAACAGAAGCCCCTTTTGGTCAATGTTGCCCATTTGTCCAAAACTAAAAAGAAATTACAAAGTGAGTCTCTCATATATATTTGAATGTCATGACATTTACAAGATTAAAACTGCTTAATTATCCTTATCTCTCATTCCTCTGCTCCATCAGATACCTACTCCTTTTTCAAGGTCTCATTGAAGGCCAACAACACGGCCCTGGCTTTCGCTCTACAGACTGAGAAGCAGAAGCACACGTTACTACAGAGGGACAACATGCACCTGAGAAAGGAAGTGGCGTCTGCACACTTTGATTTGGCCATCTACAAGCACAAATGCAGAGAACTGGTGAGATGATTTACTTTAACCCATGGCTCTCAAGATTTAAAGTCAAAAGGGGAAAGTTCAGATCACAATTTGTGGAGATTCCTCATGAGAATTACAATTGATGCTCAGTAGTTGCTTGTATGCACTCTACAGTACCTGGGCATGCTTCTGATGAGCTGACAGATGTTCATGAGTCAACTAACTCGTGGACAGTCCATGCTGTTGCTCAGATAGTTACAAAAATCTGTGTTTAACCCCCCTTCACTTATTGCCGTCTTAATAACACAAAAATAAATGTTTCATGTTTAGAAAAAAGACTTTGAATATTCAGCAATTTAACATGATAACACTGTACCTTGTTCTTCCACAGCTTCTCATCTTGAAAAACCTTTATCGCAACAGTCTCCAACACTTGAACATGGTGGTGGAATTATTCCCTGACAATGTGAGTTGAAATCTTGATGTGATTTATGGGGATATTTTTCGGTCTGTATGTGAAAAAAATTGTGAGTGCAGGGTATTAATTCATGCTTATCTTCACAGTGACATTCAAGATTGGTAAAAAGACCCAAATTCTACTGTGAGAAAGCAAACAAAAAAACCACCTGAATGTTTAAATATTAGGTCTTGGAATTATGTTGTAAAACAAGATTGTCAGCTTTTGACATCTTGCCTAATATTTGCACATTTGGTAATGTGGCCCTTGGGTTCTAAAATTTAGAAGCAGATAATATTTGTGTAGGAGTTAGGGTTTTAAACGCAACGGAATTTTTTTTTGTATGATATGGTTTTTGTTCAGCAAGAAGTGGTTTGATACAAGTAACTACAAACTTTTGGCCTTTTGAGTGGGTGCCCTAGTTTCATCCTACCCTCCCAGGATATTGCGCTAGCGCTCAATGAGAACCAGTTAGACCAGTGTTTCCCAACCTTTTTTCATTCATGGCACACCTTTTCATTGGAAAAAATCTCGCGGCACACCGCCAACAAAAATCTGTTAAGCTCCTATATTAAAATCAGTTATATTACAACGAAACACGTAGAGTCCTATTCCTGTATATGTATGGAGAGTCGAATAATTTAATAGAAGTAGAAATAGTTAGACGTCCCTCATCAAATGGGACCTAATACAAAATACTACAAATGTTTTGAACTCTTAATGTAAATGTAAACTAGTGTCTTTATTAACCTCCCACAGGATCTCTTTGAACCATCCGGGGACCACAACGTCTTCCGAACTGAACCCGACAACCCTCCAGTTGAAAAGTGAGGTTTATTTTACATTACAAACTGTCAACCCCATCTGATATCTAATTTCACTAAAAGTGAACTTCCTGACAGCCTTTCAAGTGTGGCACCAGATCTTCGAGAAGTTCCAAAGGATTCAGAAATGCAAGCAGGTATTCTTGAAAACAACATGCCGGCAGTCTTACCTGTCCCAAGCAGAGGTTTGAGTCTTAGCAACCATGCTGTCCAAAAGTCTTGGGACCTAATGATGTCTTGATTTTTGGACTAAGGCAAATTTAATAATAATAATAAACATTTTATTCCTAAGGCGCCTTTCAGGACACTCAAGGTCGCCGCACATAGGCATAATTTGTTTTCAACACAAGGTTGTGAACCATTGCTCTAGATGTAACCACAAGACCATAATGACCTTTAAAATGACCTCCACTGTTAATGGTGTAAATGTGCCAAGAGTAATTATTCGGTAGCTAAAAGAAGAAGTATTTTATTGCTATTCAGGAACCTTTTGGGTTGGTGTCTGCAAAATGAACATATCCAATTATACATTTGTGGTTCCAGGACTATTAGGATCACAAACCCCTAACTAAGTTCCTGAAAATTTAGGCAGACATGCTTATTTTCTGTAGAATGTCCCAATACTTTTGTCTTTACATAAAGTATTTTGGTCATCAATTTGTCACTTCTCTGTTAAGTCTCTGAAAGCATTGATTTGTGTTGCTTTTCACACCTCCGCAGCAGAAACAGACAAAGAGAAAAGGTATTCAAACCACCAAGCACTCCAGAGGAAGTCAGCACACCAGTCCAACAGCTTCAGGGAGGAAGTGAGTAGGGTGTCACACAGGACCTCCCAGTCTGCTTACGACATCGACTCTTTGCCGGGTCACCTGAGCAGCCAAACATCTTCAGCAATTAATATTGCTGGAACATTGGGTCCCTCTGCTGAAGTCAACGCTCCTTGTGATTTGCCAGAGAACACTGTAGTTTCCAATCCAACCATGGAATTGACTCACAGCAATGATGCAGAAATTCATCATTCCACAGAGCAAAAAACCTCTAAACTACCAAAACCCAAATGCAACAAGATAAAAATGAGTACCTTGGTTGCGTCAAGTCCAGCAGACACTTCACAAGGTATGGGCGGGACAAGTTGTGGTCTTAAAGAGCCACAGCCTGAGCCGCTTAGCACCACCTCGCATCCAGAAGGCCAACTACTAGACATTTCTAACAAGCATCTCCAAGCTGAGTTTCAAAGTAAACCCACGTCACATATTCCCAAAAGGGTGAAATCCAGAATTGAGAGAGATAAAAAGGTGAAAAGCATCAAGTCAACAATAGATTCTGGTGATTCTGTCTGTCTTGCCTTGGGTGATTATCTCATGGATGATGACGTCTTTTCCTTTAAACCCAACAAGAAAGAGACTTTCCCTTTCGAGAAAGACCCTTTCCAAAAAACAAAGTCAAAAGTCACATACAGGAAGCCCAGAAATAAAAGTCAGACAAGTTCTTTCATCCACAGTGTGGCAACAATGTTGTCACCTCATGACCAAGATAATGGTGGGTCCATAGTGGACCACAATGACGGAGCAGACAATTTTGAAACTGTACAATTTGAGGGAGCAAGCTATCCCACTGGTGGAAATGAATCGCAGATAAACACAGAGTCTTCCACAAAATCTCAAGGACATTCCAACTCAAGATGCAGGGGAACATTTGTTATATCTGCGGAGCAGACTCCACAAATCAGAGAAGAACTTGGACTGTTGTCAAAAGATAACGACTCCAGTTTGCATATTGAAGAATCCTTGGACTCTCGGGCAGCAACCAAAGATGCCGGTTCTGTCACAGCAATGCCAAGCTCCTGCAAGCGTCCTTGGATGTCCATTCAGGATCCAGGAAGCCTTCCAGGAGACTTGTATGGCAGTAATAATAAAGAAAATGTACTGCCACTGGAGGAATTCTCGGTTTCAGGTCATGAGTTTCAGAAGCCCAAGAAAGCGAGGAAGGAGGTCTCAAGCAGATGCGGAAGGAAAAAATCACAATCTTCTAATGATGATGTGAAGGACAAGAACAAACATCTCCATGGCAAAAGTGAGCACGTGGCTTGTCTTCCAGAATCCACTGACTCCCCTGACTTTTTATTCTTGAAAGACACCTTCCTATTGGATGAAGATACTAGCACTTCTAAATCAGACTCCAGGGTGGATAAGAATCCTAAATGGTACCGAAATAAGTTCAAACTCCCTTCAGCGGATAACAGCTTCAGAAGTCCGAGAAAGACGTTCTTCCTTTCCAATCCGGAAATGCCTCCCGTAAACATGTCGAAAGAGATGACTGAAGGTGAAGGAGCTCGTCAGCATTTGGGTGACCTGCTCATTAATGAGATACCACCATCGTTGAACAGCTCTATTGCAGACACCGAGCCAGGCTCTTTAACTTGTAGTCCTAAACGACACCCCGCAAATGGGCAGCAACTGATGGAGGAGACCACCTTGATCACCTCTGTCTCTTCTCCAGGTGAGTTGACAACATAAACATCACATACATTTTCTGTACAGTTGAACCACGGAGCTGGAACAATCAGTTTTATTTACTTTGGGTTGGCACAAAGCATGAAGCGATATTCTAATCGGATTGTATGCTAAGCGTGAGCAGTCAAAAAAATTACGTGTGTTTCAGCAGGTAGAGTCTTAATGTCAGTGACCAACAACCATGATGGCCCACGTAAAGAGAACCAGGGTAGAAGCAGAAGATGCAAGGACGCGGTCAGTTACAAAGAACCATCCCTGCGTAGGTGAGTGCCACTTCCCCGTGAAGTCTGTTCATGTAAAAAGATGAAATGAATGCTTTTTTTTTTTTTTAGCAAAATGCGACGTTGAATTTACAGATGGCAAGTTCCTAAACTCTCCAGTTTCTAAAGACCAACAGAAGAAGTCACAAGTGCTCCTGATTTTCACTTTCTTACTTGATTGATACTTTTATCTTGTTGGCTTTAATGCACATTTAGTGAGTTTAATAAAACTGTTTTATTGTTAAGGTTTATGTTAATGTTTAAAAATGTTGAAATGTTTTTTTCTGACTGACTGGACTGTTCATGATGCATGCGTGTTGAAAGCTCTTCATAAATGATTCAAGTCCGCCTGTTCATTTGAGACTTGCCTATCGTTTCCCATGTGAGGGTCACCACATTCAATCCAGTCTTGCTGGGCACAAACATGTAATGTAGACATCTTTTGATTGCTGTGTGCAACCATTTTGGTGAGTACAAATGTGTTTTGCATAGGTTACTGTACTCTTTGTCTTTGTATCGAAAGCGAGTTGATTTTGATTTTATTTTGCTTCAGTTTCTGTCGAGCTGTTTTCTGCAGCTACTTCCTTTTGAACAAACAAGACTGGTTGCCAAAATGGAGTCAAAGCAGCTGAAAAGAAATGTTGAATTTCTCCTGTGAGTACCTGTACTTTGTATACACATTAAAGGGACCGTGTGTAGACATTTCTAATTTTTCAATGCCATCTAGCGGTGAATTGATTGAATGCATTGACCTAAATTTGAAGCGCGTGCATTTTGAAGCACGCCAACACTTTGCAAGCCTATCACCAATATCTTTAGCAGACTCAAACAAAATGTCATCACAGACTTCCCGTAAGGTGAGAGCCCTGACCCATATATTCGTGATTACTTGACTTTTGATTGTAAACAAAATAAATGTATGTTATTGTGATAGAACATTTTTATTATTTTTTATTTTAAGTCTTTATAATGAAGACTTTTTACTCACTGTTCCTCTAAAAAAAAAAAAAAAGTGGATTTTATTTATTTCGCATTCCTGATTCCAGGGGTGAATACGTCGGGCAGAAAATCAGAGAAAATTCATTTGACCCCACAGGAAAAGGAGCTTCTACCGTGCTTGATGACCTGGTAAAAAACAAAACAAATTTTTTGACTGCTCACACTTTAAATTTTTTCTTCATATGTCATTTGTGTTATTTTGTGTGTGCTAAAGAAAAAGTTAAAAAATGTATATTTAAATATATTTTTTGAGGATAGCATAAATTTATTTACACCTCATTCACTCACACCTACACACACACGGCGGTAAATTTTTTTCATTGGTTTACTAGGCAATTAACTAAATAGCAGGATGCAACTCGGTTTTACGTCTTTGATGAATTTTGTTGGTATATACTATATTTTAGGCTCACTATGATCTTGCCATCAGCGTTGATGTTTGGTGGCTGCAGGAGGACCCAGGATTCAAAGCACAGGACAAAGATCTCATGTAGGGTATCTACTGACGTGTTCTGAATCTAATCTTAACAAGATGCATTTATTTATGCATTTATGTTAGTCTTAAAAATGTTAGCAGGTTACATATGCAATAAAAAGCTCTGATAATATTTTGAGTATTAAGCTCTTTAGAAGTGAAATGTTTGAAAAACAAATGTTTTTGTTACTGTGTTGATTATAAGCATTTTTGTTCTAATACCAAAATCAACAAAGCAAACGCAAATATATGAAATCATTTTTTCCTCATTCACCACAGTAGACGGCACAGAATTCCAGGAAACTACCAAATTTATGGTAATCGCTTGGCACGCGAGGCCATGATCTTGTCATCCTTTGCTGGCATCATCATGGTAAGCAATGTCACTTTATGTATATTAAATTTACGTGCAACACATTAGTACTGTGAGCCACTGACCCGCCGTCCGTCTTCAGAGCAGCCTGCCAGTGGAGGAGATCCTGGCTCTTTACAGATGTAAACCTGTTGCCTCCTACCCTGACACACGCTCCAAGGTAGAACACTTGAAACATATACTGCAAATTTATCACCATGACAACTTAACTGCCTCTGTTCTCCAGGCCTCCATTGTGTGTCCCTTCACGCTCTCCTACCACCCATTGGCCATGCTGAGCTCTTACAAGGCTGTACAACACTGCAGGAAACACAGTGAGTAGACAGCAGCACGACGATAAACACTGTGGGTCCTCCGAAGACTCATTTAAAAATTGTTTTCCCATAGTACCAGTTTGTCTTTAAAACAATCCATAATTGATTTTTTTTTTTTACGTTTCAGTCTGTCAATTTTAAGTTCTGCTTAAACACATCCTGTGTTCGACATTTCCAACTTTGGCTTTTGGGGTCCAACCTAAGGTTATTGATTGTATACGCCATCTTTGTTCCTCATGCAGATCAAAAGTTGAAACGATGGCTGTCGGAGAAGACAAAGGCCCATGTTCCTAGCAGACAAGTCCCAGCACAATCCATGTCCTCGTCATCGCTCGCCTTTTCCCCTCGCTTCAGCGTGAGTAGCCATTTTTCCTTATCAGCACTTTTGGGGGTAAATTCTTGATTTGATCACCTCATCTAATCAAGTCTTTAAATTTAAAAAGTCGGTAATCCTGACCTCTACTTTGCTTTGACCTCAGGTGGGCGGTGATGGTGAGGAGGTAACTTGCGGTGTCACCAGTGTCCTTCTGCACGACTGACAACAGCTTATCAAAATATGCATTAACCGTAGATTAGAACTGAAATAATGGAGGGGACCACATACAGATTAAAAACATAGTCATTAAAAAGTTATTGTGAAAATTAAAGGGACAGTGTCTAGAATTTTTTGCCATCAAATGGCAAACTCATAGAATTGACCGGCCTTACGTGGGCCGGCCTGATATACTGACGGACAATGCCCAACTCGGCCGATTCACATGTTCAAGGTCAGCGGTGTTACCCGCTGAATCCTCCTAACAGTTTCTAAGAAAGTTACGTTAAATTTATTTGAAATTCAATACACAATATCTCATAAATGGTGACTGACTGGCTATTGATTACAGCTAAATCCGAATCTCAACCTAACCTTTTGGGTAAAAATAAGTATCCCACGCTATTTAAAAATCCACAGCTACCCAGCTATATATTTTTTAAAATGATTAAATCTTCGTAATGCCCATAGTTGCTCTTCACCTATTAGATAGGTGTTTAAGGTGGCATCTGATTGGTCAAAATCAGATCAAAGTTATTTTTAACCTGGCATTTTTAAGAGTTTACAAACCTTACTAAACCCTTAGCATCCTGTGTGTTAGCAAACATGAAGTTGCTGCAGTGTGGACAGCAAGCGGCTCACTTCACTTATTATGCAACACAGCAGGAGTGAACAGCGTTTTTCCGTATTGTTCTCCCACTATTGTCCGCAGGATGTGTGGATACCATACTAGTCCTTTCCTCGTCCATCAACGTTAAACCCTGTTAATTATTTATTCTCTTTTTGTGTCAAATACAAATCTATATTTCTCACCCCATGTCGTGGTCCAACAAAAAGGTGCACATGTGCCAGTAGCGTTCATTTATAACTAGCGGACCATTTGAATAACAATGCTTTGTTTGTGCGGAGGTGCTATAAAAGGCCCTGGAAACATGACAAATCTCTCCAATAGACACCATGGGCAAGGTAGGCTCCTCTCGGCTGGCATCGAATCATATTTTCGTCCTTTTGTTTGTCATCACGCAATCTCCCGTCTCCCGACAGATCATCTTTTACGAGGACAAGAACTTCCAGGGTCGCAGCTATGAGTGCAGCAATGACTGCACAGACCTTCACTCCTTCTTTAACCGCTGCAATTCCATCCGGGTGGAGAGCGGCTGCTTCATGATCTACGAGCGAGCCAACTTCATGGGTCACCAGTACTTCATGAGGAGAGGAGACTATCCCGACTACCAGAGATGGATGGGCTTCAGTAGCTGCATCCGCTCGTGCAAGATGATTCCCGCAGTAAGGGTTCAAAGTTCTGCCTTTGAATTTGTTCTTAAAGCTAGACCGATCATTCCGATGAAATCTATTTTGCTTGTAAACTAGGCGACGTCTGTTGTTCTGCCGCCAGATTCCAAGCAAGAGTAATCACTCCATTGTCCATAAGTTGGCCTCTGGTTTCCAAATATAAAAGCTTGCCAATGTCAACAGTTCTCCCTTTTTGAGTTTTAAATGTTACCCCTCTGGTTTCGTGTTTTGAAAAAACAACCAATCCACTTTTGGTCTCTTTGCCTAATGCTAGACTAATCATTTTGATATCCATGATTCTGCCTCTGGTTTCTCTTCCTAAAAGCTGGGTTGGTTGTTTTGATGTTTGCGATTGTGGTTTCCAGATTTAAAAGTTAGGCACAGATTTTGGATTGTTTCCTGCGATTGTGCTTTGAGTTTCTTCACTTATAGTCGACAGGTAGTTTCAATATCCATTGGGATCCCAGACTTAAAAATAGACTATGATGTCTGTGACTCGGTCTCTGGTTTCTGATCATGTCTGTGATTCCATTACTGGTGTCTGTACTCAAAATGTAGACCAGTTTCTGTTCATCCTGTCCATGATTTTGCCCTTCATTAACATGACTTAAAACGAAACTAGTCATTTTGAGAGCCTTGCAAACCCAACTGTCCCTTCTGATGTGATCCCGCAGTACCGAGGCTCGTACAGATTGCGTATCTATGAGAAGCCTGACTTCAGCGGTCACATGATGGAGTTCATGGACGACTGTGCCTGTGTATCCGACCGTTTCCACCACCGCCATATCTACTCCTGTAACGTCATGAATGGCTACTGGATCTTCTACGAGTACCCCAACTTTCGAGGGCGCCAGTACTTCCTGAGGCCTGGCGAGTACCGACGATACCGCGACTGGTGCGCCACCTGCGCCATCGTGGGTTCCTTCCGGAGGGTCACAGAATTTTAGCCATGAGATTAAAGCCTTGCTGTAAATATCAAACGCTTTGTTTATTAAAGATGTCGGATTTTTAACTGGCTTTGTTATCACTTCCTTCTTGACATACATTTTTTTGTACACACATATATATATATATATATATATATATATATATATATATATATATATATATATATATATATATATATATATATATATATATATATATATATATATATATAATTTAGTGAGAGAGAATAAAAGTTATGAAATCAAATAGACCGTCAAAAACTCATTTTTCTCGCGGGCCGCATCAGAGTCATAGTTTCCCTCGGAGGGCCACTATGACTAATAACTAGTTTTCAAATCAGAGACTAGTAAAAACTGTTGAAATATTTTAAAAAGATGAATGGTAATAAAATTGCGAGCAATATCTCCAATTTTCAGAAGTTAAGACAATTTGTAATTTTAGGATTGACACATGAAGTCTTCATGGGCCACATAAAATGATGTGCCGGGTCTTATCTTGCCCCCGGGCCTTGAGTTTGACATCAAGACAGTCAAGGCTAAAGTCATATATATTCATATATATAATTTTAGGCTTGACTGTGTTTCCAATAATCACCTATAATAATTATACAATAACTATAACAATAAACCCAAAATAGATAAGTAAAAAAAAAGGCAAACTGTTTTCCACATAACGTTGCAGTTGGAGATTGAGTGCAATCAATTAGATGAATATTTACATGTTACTATCTTTTGGCTCAGGATCAAAAGCAAGTTAATTTATATCACTTATTGTTCTTCTGCAACATTTATTTTGTCATTTTATATTTTTCCTGCCGGCATAAATCATAAGCGATTGTGCTAACTCCAGGAGTGGCCCTTGGACTCTTTTACACTGACCTGTCTCACCCTTAAGAGTGATTTGTTTTTGCACTCCACATAAAAAGATAATATGAAGAATTTTAAACTGAAAAATTAACAATTTAAGAACGGGTACCCATAGAATTTGAACGGACCTTTATTTTATATGCGCCAATTCTGTTGGGCTGTTGAAAATGGTATGTGGGGGAAAAAGGTTTTCATAAAAGTTTCCGAATAAATTATATTTACTTGTATATTATAACTTCTATATAAATTATACTTACATATACTTTGTAATTATACAGTAAATAGCGATTTTCTGATTCCGGTTCTGAGTTCATCCTAGAGGATGCGGTTTCCCCAGTGGCCATGATCACACCATATGTGCAGAAGCTTCTCACTGAGCGAGTCCACACAAAGCCTGTGCGCACACATAATGGCAGGCGATTCACAGCCAGAAATGTATGGATGGAGAAGCATTGTTATGCATTTATAGACCCTGTTCAGCAAAAAGTCAGTCTGCCGATTCATCAGCTTTGCACATTTGAATAACAACGTGTCGTGGCCCCAGGGATTTGGTATAAAAAGGCTTCGGAATCATGGGGTTAGCAGAGCAAGTTGAACCCTCCACTGGGAACTACCTAAACCATCACCATGGGCAAGGTAAAGGTGTTCTTCCAAATGGTTGGATTTCTCTCATGGGCAAAGCGAAAATGTCTCTGATTTCTTTTTCAGATCATCCTTTTCGAGGAGAAGAACTTCCAGGGCCGCTCCTACGAGTGCCTGAACGACTGCACCGAGCTGACCTCTGTTCTGAGCCGCTGCCAGTCCTGCAGGGTGGAGAATGGATGCTTCATGGTCTATGAGCGCTCCAACTTCATGGGCAACCAGTTGTTCCTCAAAAGAGGAGAGTACCATGATCTGCAGCGCATGATGTCGATGGGAGTGACTCTGGACTCCATCAGATCCTGCAGAATGATTCCCTCTGTAAGCACCCGAGCAAAACCTGAATCATACCAGACGTTGGTCTTGACATTTGTCATTTGAATTACAGCACAGAGGACAATTCAGGATTAAGATCTTTGAGCGAGAGAACTTGAGCGGCCAGTCCAACGAACTGCTGGAGGACTGCGAGAACATCATGGACCGTTTCCGGATGAACGACATCCTGTCCTGCCAGGTGCTGGAAGGCCAATGGCTGCTGTTTGAGCAGCCCCACTTCCGTGGCAGGATGATCTACGTGAAGCCCGGTGAGCACCGCAGCCTCAGAGAGATGGGCCAGACCAACATGAGGATCATGAGCTTGAGGCGTATCACTGACATGTGCTAGAACCCTGTACTAAGCTTCAATAAATAAAAACAATGTCTTCATAAGTATCTTTGCTTCTTTGGTGTTGATTCAGTAGCTAAAACGGACACACCCTCATTCAGCAATTTGTTCTCGATAACATTGACTTGTGTTCTAGTCATGAGCGCAGAATTTAAAACCAAAACATTTAGCAATTGATCAAACTGCTTCTCGAACTCACTCCATCCACCAAATCCACTCCCCAAACAGAGTGGATTTCATGGATGGTTCCAGTGAAAGGGTCCGACAATTCAGGTAACGATACCAAAGCCGCTTTTGGTTTGTGTTACCTGCTAAATTGGAACAAAAAAAGGCTTAAAGTTGAACATAGAGAGCCGAACTCAATTTATCTGTGCCCAGAGTAAGGATTCAAACGGCATTAAATGTGTGCTCATCATGTCAGCGAAAACTTTCAACATAACGGCGTGTGGTGATTGCTTCCTGATTGTCAAACATCTGATCGGTGCCGATGCTGTTTTGCCTTCAAAGTTCAACATGCATCGAAACCTTACACACGGGACACAAAGCCAGGAATCTTTAACGTTCCAGCATCCCACATGGAGGACAGTTGCTTTGTTTGGAATTTGCCAGGGAATTTCTGGGTACTTTCCGGGGAATTTCCAGCTACTTGCCCAATGGTGATGGTTAAAAAAAAACTTGGAGTCCTTGGATATTTGAATAATGCCCAACATTTTAAGATACAAATTACTGATGGTGTAGGGGTACACTCGCCTGACTGGGGGACGGTGTATATGTGGTTGTGGTTGGTTGTTCATCTCTATCTATGCCCTGCGACTGGTTGGCAACCAGTTCAGGGTGTAGTTTGCTTTTTGCTGGATGTCAGCTGGGATAGGCTCCAGAACCCCCCGTGACCCTAAACAGGATCAGCGTTGTTTAGAATGGATTTTAAGATATAATCATATCTTTAGGCTCAGCGAACACCTAAATCAGACAGGTGTAAACACACAAAAGGGGATAAACGGTGTATCCAAGTTAGCAGACCGTTTTCTTAGCAAGGTAGTTCAAATGGGTATCATCTAGGTGTGGTTCCACTATACAGTATATGAGTTGCATTGCAGAGGAGAAGACACCAGAAAGTAGATTTAAAAGTGATTTTTATTTAAAATCTTGTTTTGCTACACAGCTGCTTCTAAGAGCAGGATTCCATGATGCGTTTCATGCTCATGATGCGAGGGCCGCTCATGCCCATATCTCTGAAGCTCCTGTACTCGCCAGGCCTCAGGTAAATCATCTTGCCGCGGAAGTTGGGTTGCTCAAACAGCAGCCAGTGGCCATCCAGCACGTTGCAGGACATACATTCGCTCATGCGAAGGCGGTCCATGATGTTCTCGCAGTCCTCCTGCAGCTCGTTGGACTGGCCGCTCATGTTCTCCCGCTCAAAGATCCTGATCCTGAACTGGCCTCTGTGCTGAGGGTTCAAACAAAAGAGGGAAAATTCAGCAACGTGGACTATTTCAAACAGATATTTTTCTGGGTAATGTAGAGTTGGTAGCATAGTGGTCCCCAAATCTAGGCAAGGGTTCTCGGTTTGAATCTTGTAAGGCTTTCCATCGGGTAAACAGGTTTTATGTCACAGGTTAAAATCATGGATGCTAGGTGACCTAGGGTTAAAGTCAATGTAATGAGGCAGTATCTTCTTCAAGGATACTTCAACATGGTCCATTGATTGACAATCTACAACCTAAGACAAAGCCACACCTTCCCTGAGTGTGAATGATTGCTTGAGCCACATGATGCCAAACTCATTTATGACCCTGAACAGGCAGTGGTCGACATTGGATGGCAGTGGTACATACCATGGGGATCATGCGGCAAGACCTGATGCAGTCACTCATGCCCATTCGCTGGTAATCTGAATAGTCGCCCCTCCTGACAAAAAACTGGTTGCCCATGTAGTTTGTACGGTCATAGACCATGAAGCAGCCGCTCTCCACCCGGCAAGAGAGGCACCTGCTCAGGTAAGAGGACATGTCAGCGCAGTCGCTGTTGGTCTCATAGGAACGGCCCTGGAAGTTCCTGTCCTCGTAGAAGATGATCTGAAAACCGAGCAGTCATAAATGATTAGATTAAGGGATTATCACATAAAACAGATTTTTTCCCAAAGGAGAGATCTACCTTGCCCATGGTCATGGTTGCGGTGGTGCGTGTGGAAGCCCAAACAGACTGCTCAATTTTCTCCACGTCGCCCGGCTGCTTTTATACCTGACCTCATGCCTGAAGCATACATGACCCCATTGTGCAAAATCCTGACAGGGCAACATGCAGCAGAGGCCCCACCGCGTGCACGGCAGCAATTCAAAGAGACCTTCAAACACATCGTGATTTGCGGTGGTAGCAATTGTTGGGAAGAGGCCCCACTTGCATTGTCTACACTGTTCAGAGGCAGAAAAAAAGGTTTTCCATAACACAAAAACCTTCCTGAAGATCACTCCATCAATAAATTTTTATGGACATATATTGCATAAAACAAAAAAAATTGGAATATAAAAATAATTGAACTGCAGTATGCAAACAAAAG
Source organism: Syngnathus scovelli (assembly GCF_024217435.2). Lineage (NCBI taxonomy): Eukaryota > Metazoa > Chordata > Actinopteri > Syngnathiformes > Syngnathidae > Syngnathus > Syngnathus scovelli. Next base: position 13,851,938 of record NC_090854.1, on the reverse strand, counting down.
TTGTTATAGATAACCAAAACTAATGAAATAACTCAAACTAAAATTCATGCAAACTTTCAGTTAAAGAAATTAAATAAAAATGAAAATCCTTTGGACCAAAAAGATATCTTACATTTATAAAACTGACTAGAACTAACTATAATTATAGTGAAAATGTCTTTGTCAATAAATATCATACATGATTCCGTGGTACATTTTAAAGATATACTTTAGCATTTATTTCGATATTGCTGTACGACCATACAGAAGAAGAAAGGTCGTTTATGAAATGTAGTCTCCTTAACACAATTTTTTTATGTCGACTATGACTAATATATAATAACTTTAACTAGTAAAAAGTGAACTATAATTAAGCATTTGCGAGGAAATAAAACCACAACTAACAAACTCACTTTAAAAACGAATCAAAATTAATACACAAGAGTCTCAATGATATAAAATCTTTAATGAGATATTGAAAAACGATTATAATCCATAACTCATTGATCACCAGTGCTTTTCAACATGCTTGCAAAATGTAAGGCTGTCATAAACATTTTTTTAATCGATTACCCTATAGATTATCCCATTGATTATTTTTTCTTTGCAATCATGACATAAAATTGTAAATATGAATTGATATATTTTTAAAATACAAACAATGGGTATTGATCATCTGTTGTCAGAAAAAGTGTTTGCCGTAACAAATGTCCATGCGGAAACACAGAGCAGTGGTTCTGCATTCTGCAAAACTTATTTTAAAAAGTATTAAAAATGAATGATTTTGAGTAATTATTAACCATAATATCATTCTGAATCTCCCTGAATGCAAACATATTTTCGAGTTTAGCAGTACCCGCCATTCTGAATTATGAAGTATGATGTGATTTCAATGCATTGATGATCTTTAAACACAGAGTTCAGTCTTGGTACTCCAACAAACAGGAGACAATTTTGTTTGTTTATTGGATTGCCCAAGCACACCTCACCTTTAGAACAGTAAGCATCCTTTTTAATCACTCAAAGGCAAGGGACGCTAACAGTAGTAAAAAACAAACACAAACTAACAAAAATGGCATCTACCAGCATGCTTTAAATCCGATATTGGGCAAATGCGTATTACCTTTGGAAAACCAGTGTCACCAACGTCACTGTAATTTTAGTTACGTTACCATTTATTATTTGACACAGAACAGTAGAGGAGCTGAACTAAAAATATTAAATACGGTGGCTAGTCTTCATAATTCACACCTTTAATCTACAGTTATGGTTTATGGATATGGAACTATACATTGTAGTATGTCAAAGTTACATTTAAAAATATAGTGCTCCTTTTGGTCTTGGTTGCAATATATCTTTTACATTTATCAATATAAATATGTGTGATCTATGCTTATATTGCAATATATAATATATATTATTTATTTTAAGATATTTTCCTATACATATATTGCAATATATTTTTGTTTTGTAAGGGATCGAACACAGGCTCAGCTGGGAGCCACCTGATGAGCTCATTTGAATATTTAGCTTGTGGCGGCATATTGTAGGAATTTATAGTCGTGTTCAATAAATACTTAACTTTTAGATGGAAGCGCAATTGATTATTTTTTTTGTAGTTTAGTTTGCTTCACCAGCTAATAAGCTTGATATTTATCATATTAACTCGTGGTTAATTTAGCAGCCTATTAAGCAGAACGTTAAGATTACTTATCAATATCATTACATTAAAAAAAAAAAAAAAATTTACAAGCACAGAAAAAAACACAGGAAGGTAAACTGATAACTTTGAGTTGCTTTAATTTGACAAAATCATACATTTAGCATGTGTCCATGATACGTCTCATGCTCATGAAGCGAGTGCTGCTCATGCCCATCTCCCTGAAGTTGCGGTGCTCGCCAGGCCTCACGTAGATCATCTTTCCGCGGAAGTTGGGTTGCTCAAACAGCAGCCAGTGGCCATCCAGCACGTTGCAGGACATACATTCGCTCATGCGAAGGCGGTCCATGATGTTCTCGCAGTCCTCCTGCAGCTCGTTGGACTGGCCGCTCATGTTCTCCCGCTCAAAGATGCGAATCCTGAACTGGCCTCGGTGCTGTTTTGGGGAAAGTAAAAAAAAAATTCCAGATGTTTCTTAATTTGATTTCATTCATGCATCCATCCATATCACTTGATGTATTTTTTCTGTCCTACAATCAGAGGTCTACCCCATCACGATCAACATTAAAATACAGTAAAAAGCAGTCCCAAGTTATCCTTAAAATGTATATTCGATATTATTAAAAGCCACTGCAACATTATGCACAGGAAAAGTTAAATAGAAATTGCAACTAAACTTTAAAAACAACACATTCTGAATTAAAAAAGTATAAAAGCATCCTAACAAAATCCCTTTTTACCCACCATAGGGATGATGCGGCAGGACTTGATGCCGCTGGTCATGCCCATCGTGCTCATGGAGTCAGCGTGCTCGCCCCTCCTCATGAAGTGTTGGTTACCCATGAAGTTGGGACGCTCATAGACCATGAAGCAGCCGCTCTCCACCCGGCAGGACTGGCATCTGCTCAGGTAGGAGGAGACGTCGGAGCAGTCGCTCGTGCACTCATAGGAGCGCCCCTGCAAGTTTCTCTCCTCGTAGAAGATGATCTGGGAAAGCAAAGTGGGATTTAATATTGACTTGTTTAGCCTTTTCAATGTCGCTCAATGTGGTTCCCTGCAAGACAGCTGCTGCTGAATCCCTTTTACCATTTTTGTGATTTTGTGAAATCACAAAAATGGGAGTTTGTAGATATCCCTATTTTAGGGGATATGGAATGCTTACCTTGCCCATGCTCATGTCAGTGGTGGTCATGTTTGTCAGGTGAGCGGCTGCTGCTGGCACAGAACTGATGCTGTCCCCTTCCATGTAACCCTTGGTTTTATACCTGAGTGCGCCCCACGCCGTCAGCGGGTCCCCATTGTGTAAAGCCCCTGAGCCAGCACTATGCTATGGAGTGCGGTGGGGGCCCGTGTCACATGTCTAACATGGTGGTCTCGTGGCTAGGCTCTTGAAGACCAAGTAACACAAGGCCTTTTGTATTTGAAATGAAAAAAATGGCTGCTTTCATTGTGCTGAATGATGAGTTAGAGCTGATGGAAACAAAGAAAAGAAATGTCGGCAATACTGTAGCTGTTGTACATTCCTTATTGAAAGTTACATTTAATTAAACTGTTGCGGCAATAGAATTCAACCTGGAAATGAAACAAATTATTGCTTCAACAATTTGCTATAATTGTTTGGTCGCGCTTTCATTGTTTATTCATTTTTTTATATTTTCAAAGACTATTATTGACCTATTGTTACTTTACTAGTTTGATAATTGATAGCTGTTGAATGTGTTCTTTAGTGAGCCATTTTATTAGTTTCAAGAATCAGTAATGTCTCCATTTCCATTGGTTTATTCCATAAGATTTTCTGTTGGCCTTTAAACACAATTTAATAGAAGCTTTGTAGGTGTAGACGTACAGTAGGGGCGAACAATGGTATTGCCCAACCGGTTCCGATAGTTACTGAACTTATGGAACCAACCGGAGCAGAGTTCTGACATGGTAGATTTTATCAATCGGGGTAGATGTTGCTCCACCTTCGCAACTGGTGGTAGGTTGCTTCCCAAAATATTTAGGCAACGTATTCCGAGGTGGAAGTGGCGCATCAGTAGATTAAATCAGATATTAGTGATGTAATTATTTTGAATAGACAAATTGTATCTGCTTCCTCCGCTCACTCTCACAAATACATGGAAAATCATTGTTTTATAATGTTTATTACATTTACAATGTCACAAATGCACTGAAACTGAGGTTGGTGGTTGCTTGGCAAGGCAGCGGTTGATCCCTGGTACTAGCGCAAGAAATATACATCGACATTTTAAACGGTATTGTAAAAATTTGTAAACAAGACAATGTAAAAATACTCATATCATATCTATAGATTATTTTCCCTCTGTGAATTATTACTATTAGTGCTGTACTGATGAGGTGAGAAGATTTGAGATTTGCCTCCATGATTTATTTGACAGACAATTGATTTTATTAATCTTATATTGGATACATTGGGGTCTAATTCCAGAAACACCACTATTTGGCACACTGTGTGCGTGTCGGATTCCGGATTCGGCTTTCTTGTGTGGAGTTTGCATGTTCTCCCCGTGCCTGGGTGGCTTTCCTCCAGGCACTCCGGTTACCTCCCAAATTCCCCAAAAACATGCATGGTTGGTTAATTGAGCTAATTGAGTACTCCAATTTTCCCTTAGGTGAGAGTGTGAGGGGGTGGGGTGGCATTTTGTGCATCATCATAGTCTATAGCAGGAGTCCCCAATCCTCAGGGTCCGGTGTCCTGCATGTTTTATATATGTCATCCTGGTACAACACACCTGATTCAGATGATCAAACAATCAGCAGGGTGTGTGAATGCTGGATAATGATCCTGATAATTTGCAGTTGCAGCAGGAATAAAAAAAATAATAAATAGTACATGACACTTTATTTAATGGATCTTAGTTTTGTTTTATTTTAGTTGCATGAATCCGTGATGCGCCTCATGCTCATGAAGCGAGTGATGCTCATGCCCATCTCCCTGAAGCTGCGGTACTCGCCGGGTCTCAGGTAGATCATCTTGCCGCGGAAGTGGGGCTGCTCGAACATCAGCCAGTGGCCCTCCATCACCTGGCTCGACATGCACTCGTTCATGCGTAAACGCTCCATGATGTTGTCGCAATCATCCACCAGCTCGTGCGACTGGCCGCTGAAGTTCTCCCTCTCGAAGATCTTCATCCTGAACTGGCCTCTGTGCTGCTTGGAAAATGTTCGGGACAAAGCATTACCATCTAGTGAGGTTTCTAGCTTTGGGCGGTCATCGATTTCTACTCACCATGGGAATCATGCGGCAGGACCTGATGCACTCTCTGGTGCCCATCATGCTCATGGCGTCGGAATACTCGCCCCTCCTCATAAAAACCTGGTTACCCATGAAGTTGGGGCGCTCATAGACCATGAAGCAGCCGTTCTCAACTCGGCAGGACTGACACCTGCTCAGGTAGGAGGACATGTCGGAGCAGTCGCTCGTGCACTCATAGGAGCGACCCTGGAAGTTCCTCTCCTCGTAGAAGATGATCTGGGAAAGCAGGAAGAGAAAAATATTTGGTGGTTCGAAAGCAAAATGTGGGCATTAGTAAATATTCTGAGTTTGCCAGATCAACCTTGAACAGGTCAAGTTGTAGGCCATTGACAGGTGAGTGGATGAATTTAAATGTGGTGTACCTTGCTCCTCATGCTGCTGGTTGTGTTGCTCATGCTGGATGCGGATGTGCTGCTGTGGTGTGCCGTACCTGCTTTAACCCTTTCCTTTTATACCTGACAAAACGTTGGCTCCTCCCCTTCACAAAGCCACGAGTCAGCGACTTACTATTGACACTCAGAACACAGAGGTTATGCCCATAATTTCAGAGCAGGAGGAACCTTTCAGTCTTTAGAAAAGCCTTTTCTTTCATGACAGGTTGCATTTTCAGCAGTGTTAGTCACATGACTAGTTCCAACCGTGACTTTGGATTGTTTAGTTGGGTAATGGTTTTGGTCTTTTAAATGGATTTTAGCCATAAATTCCTTTATGGACTGCAATAAACTAATTAGTTGCCAAAGAAATTCCAAATGGCTGCATTCTACCGCTCCAGAAAAAACACATTTATGTTTTATTTACGAATCATTCCATCAGTACATTTCTGACTCTGACTATATATATAATACATCTTTGACTTTGAACATATGCTTGTGTAATTCACATACAAGTCACTGTTCAGAGCAAGTCGGCACCCAAAAGTGTGTCCCGCCATTTTGGGTGGGCAAATATAAATTTGAATGTACTTGTAGTTTTTTTTATTTTTTTGTAAAGTACAATATGGATTGAAAGAAATTATTTGTCAGGTGAAGGTAACACAATTATAGAAAGAATTTCCACCAAGTTAAAAAGCTTTAATTTAGTGAGATGCAAATTTGTTGAATTAAACAATTGTAAATGTGTAAACAATTGGTGTTAGATTTATTTATATTTGTAGCGTAGGTAGCGCAACATTTTTAAATAGTAAATCAAAACCAGCTATTTAATGCTGACTTAATAAAACTTAAGTTCAGTCAAAAAAAATATGAACTGGTAAAATGGTAAAACAACAGTTTCCGTTCCTGAAATGTTATTTGTTGCGATGGTCCACTTCATTTGCTTTTGGCCACGTCACTTGACTGTTCTAAGGCTTGATTTGGAATTTGGAATTTGCCACAAGAAGGAGTCATACAACATACACTGAAAAAACTACTTTGAACTATTAACGAAGGCCTCTCCCGAACAGCAAACCGTTTTTAAAGTTTTAAACGGGATGGGTGCATGCTGTGCATCCTTTTTACACGTGTTAAATCAAGCAAAACATGGCCTTATTTGGTGGCTAGCTTTCCCAAGATAATCAGAGCAACCAACTTATTTTTTTTTCTAGTTTAGTAATGTGTTGTATTTCTCTTCCACGACCACTTGGTGTTTCATTTCAAACTTAATTTTGCACTTGGGTGCTTTCCCAAATTTGCAAAAGCCTCTTTGAAATACAGCAGTCTTTTAAAATGAACATACAATTTTGTGCCTACTTTTTGTGGTATTAGAAAATCAGTTGATAATTCAGTTTATTTTCATAACCTAAAATTCCAGTCTGATCAAAGTCCAAACACTTTCCAAGGAAGAAGAAAAAAAAAAAATGCCAAAAAGGTGATATGTTTAGAAATGTAGTGTTGACTGGGAGATTATTGATAAATATCGGAATGATGATGATAACATGCCTGTGTCTCAAATAGAACAATGATAAACTGATTTCCTCATTCTCCTATTCTGAAAAATATGTTACCAGTGTGTAATAATGCTTGCTTAGGCAGACAGTATAGTTTTTGTGATTTTTTTTAATTTATGTTCTTTTCAGAGAAACATTGCAGGGAACAACTTTTACATATCCATGATGCGCCTCATGCTCATGAACCTCATGCTACTCAGGCCCATCTCCCTGAAGCTACGGTACTCGCCGGGCTTCACGTAGATCATCTTGCCGCGGAAGTGGGGCTGCTCGAACATCAGCCAGTGGCCGTCCGTCACCTGGCAGGACATGCAGTCGTTCATGCGGAAACGGTCCATGATGTTATCGCAGTCTTCCATCAGATCGTGGGACTGGCCGCTGAAGTTCTCCCTCTCAAAGATCTTCATCCTGAACTGGCCTCTGTGCTGCTTCGGGACAGTTTGTACATTTTAAAACCCGTCGTCAGCGTTTTGTGAAATTTCTCTCGCCTACCATGGGGATAGCACGGCAAGACCTGATGCAGTCCCTCATGCCCATCAAGCTCATGGAGTCGGCATATTCGCCCCTTCTCATGAAGAACTGATTGCCCATGAAGTTGGGACGCTCATAAACCATGAAGCAGCCGTTCTCCACCCTGCAGGACTGGCACCTGCTCAGGTAGGAGGACATGTCGGAGCAGTCGCTCATGCACTCATAGGAGCGGCCCTGGAAGTTCCTCTCCTCGAAAAAGGTGATCTGGAAGATGGATTCCTGAGTTTATAAAAACATTTCAAAAGAGATTGCTTAAGGTATGGATTCGTGCGCTTACCCTGCCCATGGTTGTGCTAGGTGTGTTGGTTTCTCAGAGACCTGTGATGCTGCTTTGGTAGCGACGCCACCGTGTCTTTTATACCTGACCAAACCCAAAGACTCTGCAGTCACCATTGTGTGTGTAAATCGCTGACAGAGCAACATGGTATGGAGGCCCTATGGAGTGCTGAGAGGCATTGGTCACATGTCCACTTCGACCGCATCCTCGGGAAGACTTCACAATCACGTTTTATGGTACAGAAAAATAGAACAATGAGCATTTTCTTAAGGCTTCCAATAGTGACTGGGACATTAGCGTCTGATTTCCTGAAAACACGCCGCATGACACTGTGATCCGTAAGCCGACAATTTATAGGCATGAGTATCCTTTTGTTCGCCTGCAACAATAGTCTGACACGTCTGTATACAAAGCATCGGCCGACAAACAAAAGTGATTTTTCTGGCGAATTGTGGAGGCAAGCGGCTATGTATGCTTGGATTTATGTGGAAAAAAAATAGATGGTGAGCAGTGAGACTTCGAAACGGTTCTGTTAATCAGGTCTGACTCAAGTCATCTGTGGTGTCATCAACGGGGTGGGGATAGTCAATCCACAATCTTTGGAGTAAAAACGCTCATGGCAAATTTCCATTTGCGTTCTCCAGTGGGTTCTGAAATTTTAGCAACTGTTCGAAAATGTCTGGATGGGAACAAATCATTTTATAATATGAAGGCGGCAACGTTAGACGACAAGGTGACCCAAATGCAGGTAAGCAGCCAATTAGTGCAGGATATCTTTATTCAGATTTTTTATTGAGACAGAAATGGACAAAGACACAGTTTTTGTCTGATGAAATAACAAACACAGTGAAGTAGTAGGTAGTGAAGTAAATCAGAAACTTGAAGCATCATCTTAAAGTTGAGAGCATTTCTCATGATCTCATTAAAACTATTGCAATCTGGATCAAGGATGTCCAAACCTGGTCCTCGAAGGCCTCTGTCCTGCATGTTTTTAGTCCTCCAATACGCCTGATACAATTGATCAGGATAGTTATCAAGCTTCTTCATATGCTTGCTGATGAGCTGTTCATTTGAGTGTGTGGAAGATGGAAACATCTAAAGCATGCAGGATAGTAGTCCTTGAGGACCGCAGTTGGACATCCCTGATTGAGACGTTCATGTGTTTGATTGCGGCTTCCACTTTCAAAAATAACACAACTCCACGCTACATCACAATTTTTTTGTCTGGAAGTCCTCCACGATGCAACATGACAAATTTCAAACAGGGATCCTAAAATATAATGTAGCAAGTACTTATACATTGCAACAGAATGGTTGTCCACCATTGCAAAGGGTGCCCCTAAGTAAAAACTTCCTGGGTCATCTTGTAAGACCTAGCACTCGAGAAGAGTCTCTGTTCAAACATGAAAACTTTATTTTTCAACAGTGCCAAGTCATGTTTCTGCTAAAGTTCTTAATTCTGGGGTAAATTTACTACGGGCCTTCTGTGTGAGTGGTTTGAACTCCGCCCGGCAACAAGTGTCGCAAGTGTTTCTGCCTATATTGGAAAATTACAGTTTCATTTTATTTTATTTATTTATTAATATTAATATTTTTATTTATATAATTAATATGTCTTTATTTATTATTTATTTTATTTTTGATTGAATCTTAAATGATTTGTGTTGTGATTTATGGCATGATCATTTGACTTGATGAGTTGTAGCCCCAAACAATTTATTTTCAAATAACACCACTTGTCTGATTGAAATAAAGTACAAGACCAAAATTTAGGAAGTCATGATATTTATTTGAGCAACAATGTACAATTAGCATGAATCAGTGATGCGCCTCATGCTCATGAAGCGAGTGATGCTCATGCCCATCTCCCTGAAGCTGCGGTGCTCCCCGGGCCTCACATAGACCATCCTGCCTCTGTGGTTGGGCTGCTCAAACAGCAGCCAGTGGCCCTCCATCACCTGGCAGGACATGCATTCGGACATGCCGAAACGCTCCATGATGTCATCGCAGTCGTCCATCAGTTCGTTCATCTGACCGCCCAGGTTCTCCCTCTCAAAGATCTTGATCCTGAACTGACCTCTGTGCTGTTATGGGGATCATAGCAAAATCAGGAATTAGACAAAACAGCAAGAACATTCCCGTGGCATTTGTTGTGTTAGACCTACCATGGAGATCATGCGGCAGGACTTAACACCGCTGCTCAGGCCCATCAGATTCATGTAGTCGGGGTATTCGCCCCTCCTCATGAAGTACTGGTTGCCCATGAAGTTGGTGCGCTCGTAGACCATGAAGCAGCCACTCTCCACCCGGCAGGACTGGCACCTGCTCAAGTAGGAGGACATGTCGGCGCAGTCGCTCATGCACTCATAGGAGCGACCCTGGAAGTTCCTCTCCTCGAATAAGATGATCTGGTGGGAAAACAAAACCATCTTTAATTTGCTGGCATAATAAAGGGAAATAACCAGTTGAGATGGTTTACCTACCTTGCCCATATTGATGGTGGTGGTCTACTGGATCGTTGACTGAACTGAGCTTGAACTGACATCTCTCTGTCTGAACATGCCTCATTTATACCTGACAAAAAACAAACACTGCGTGCCCCCTATTGTCTAATGTCCTGAGCAAGCACCTGACTTTAAAAGCCTATAGTGTTGTGTAGCTTGCATATATACCCACAAGGTCATAATGTCCACGTAGAATTTTCCCTTGACAGGAGACTTACATTTGTCTTTTTGTCACCAATTTTAAATAAATATATTAAATGATTTGATGCAGAGTCAATCAAGCATACCTGGCCCATGTCTAATCTAACATGTACCAACAAAATGGCTGCCCCCTCTGATATGGATATAAATGTGCGGATTTAATTCATATTCCACAAACACAATAATAATGCTGGACCACTGAGGGCATATTACTGTCATGATTTTTTTTTTTACTTGACTTCCATTCAAGCCATACTTTGAATTGAATGCTGAAATGAACACATAACAAAACACCCAATAGTTTTCGGGGGGGGGATTACATCCGAGATGTGTGCTTTAATGGCCAGATGTCAAACATCTGGTGATACAATTTAGTTCTTGCTGCTCAAACATCAATCAGTGGCCCTCAATCAACTGGCAGGACATGATGTTGTCGCAGTCCTTCTGCAGCTTGTGGGACTGGCTGCTCAAGTTCTCTGAATTGTCAATGGAAACAGAAAAGTTCAAACGGGGAAAAGGTACCCCTTCGAATTATTTGATCGAATGTTATATCATGGGGATAGCAGGGCAGGATCGGATCTCTGGTGCCCATCACGCTCATGGAATCTGCATACTCGCCCATCCTCATGATGACCTGATTTCCACCAGTTCTGTGTCAATCATCCCAAGTATGATCTAATCATTAGTTAATAACTATTTTTCTAAATATCACAAACAAGGTGAAAACTGTTTAATATTAGCGGAAAATGTGCAGTTTTAGAGCGACACAAATAAAACCGTAGCCTACTAGTTAAGGTGGCGTGAAGTTAGGTGCCCTTTTGACTACACTGTAAAACTATTTAAAATTCAGAGACAGTGTTAAAAAGAGTTGCATTGATGCCACGTCTTTGGGAAATGATTGAAGGTGACTTGTTCAGCATCATTTTGTTCTTTGCTTGCACGATAAAATCAAACTTCCCTAAGGTAGATGAAACTTTTACATGCAGCTATTTAATGGAAAAAAAAAAAGCCTCGTAAATTGGTTTCCATTTTTTTGGTTTCAAATGTTTAAAACAGATTGGCCAATAGTTGTATTTCATGTGACGTCACCTTGTCACATGGGTTACACAGCCAATCGGGTTCATGAATATGTTTTGGTGACCTTTTTTTAGGACCGGTGACACACACACCTAACCCTGTTCAGTCTAATGAGAATATTTTGTCGGCTGCTTGACAAACGCAATGCCTTTTCTCCAAAGTGCAACGTATAAAATGAAGGACTTTGATTGCATCGAAGGGTTTGTGTGCAAAGGTCATGTTTGCATTGTCTGGAATTCTCAATCTGGAAGACAAGGCCTTACCAATTTATGTGAGTATGGTTTTGCATGAAAACCTTTCAGGTTTTCTCATTTGGTCAATGCAGGCCTGTGGGAAATTGAATTGTGTTTTTTAATTATTTAGTGTCCATTCTTCTGTTTGGCTGCTTTGTAATTTTTTTGAATCAACCCCCTACTTTCAGGAAAATTGAGAACATCTTCATGACGATAAGGCATTTCTTTCTGATTAGTACTACCTGAATGCATTTACAATGGACTAATATTGGCATTTTTTTTTCAAAATATATTATTTTCCTAATAGACTATACACTATTTTGATTAAACCGCAATAGCTCAATTGTCTTTTACACACACGCACACACACAGGATCAATCTGATGGCAATAATTAGTAAAACACATTCAGTCCTATTATAAGTTATGAAGCATTTATTGATATGAATTATGACATTTTCAAAGTAGAAGCCTCTTAACAAGTTTCCATGATGCGTCTGATGGATGCAATCCTCATGTCAACTGAACCCGTCCCCATTTCTCTTATGCTCCTGTATTCTCCGGGCCTCAGGTAGAGCATTCTACCCCTGAAGTGGGGCTGCTCGTACAGCAGCCAGTGGCCCTCCGTCACTTGGGCGGACTGGCATTCGGACATGCGCAGGCTGTCCTGGATGTTCTCGCAGTCGTCGAGCAGCTCGTTCACCTGACCTCCAAAGTTCTCTCTCTCAAATATCTTCATCCTGAATGGACCTCGGTGCTACAAAATGAGGGAGACAGCTTAGGGGGAAGGGTTGGCGGCTAAACATTTTGCTTCCCAGTTGGAAGCGCAAATAACAGACACCAACTTGATTTTTTTTACCATGGGGATCATACGGCAGGAACGGATGCAATCACTCATGCTGATTCCCATCAGGCGCTGGTTGTCGGGGTACTCTCCTCTACGGACCAGCATCTGGTGGCCAATAAAATTCGAGCGCTCGTAGACCATGAAGCAACCGCTCTCCACCCGGCATGAGCTGCAACGGCTCAGGAAAGAAGTCAACTCGGCGCAGTCGCTGCTGGTCTCATAGGAGCGACCCTGGAAGTTCCTGTCCTCATAGAAGATGATCTGCAAAAACATTCAGAATCTCAACAGCCATGCTATAAAACGAAACTAAAAATCATTTGACATACTCTGCCCATGCTGACGTCCGATCCTGTCCCTGATTGCACTGCTGTCTGTCCCCAGCTGCCGAAACCTTTTATAGCTGCTCATGATAGCTAAATGATCTATGGAGCCTTTGTGAGGAACATCTTACTCAGCAGCACAGCATACAGGCCTGTAATGTTTGTTCAATTGCTCTGCAAATAGTTATTATTCCTGACTGTATGCATATGGTCCAGTGCCAATTGTGGCCACCTCTCCTATGGGGTGAGGATGTGTCAGCTGGGCCTCTTTGTGTTCGCTCTGTGGGCACCATCACTTTGTTGGTTCCTATTCTTATGCAAGGTGAAAGCATACTGTATTTTTGTGTCATAATTCACCGGTGCTGATTATAATTTTATTTTGGTACCTCTGGATTTTCTTCAATTATTCAAAACAGTGGGGGGTACAAAACCCAAGTTAAATGATTATTTTACACATCGTTAAATGGTATTGTTAGACAGTTTGATTAATCGTCATTCTTCACACAGGCACTAGAAACAGTGATATAACTCGGTCCAACTGCAGGTGAGCGAGAGAGCAAGATTTTACGATGCTATACGCTGGCAGTGTAGAAACACTTGTATTTCTTAAAATCTTATTTTTCTGTGCACTTAAATAAAAAATATTACTTCTTGTTATTATCTTGTTTTAATTTTCTGATTTTTAACTTATATCATTTAACAATTTTATTTAATCCTTTTATTGGGTGCATATTGGGGGAACATTTTTTTGGGTCAAATAAGTGCATGGTAAACAAAAGTTATCATTTGCAATTACTGTATTTTATTTTTAGGGTTATTCAACATTCAATAGGCAATAACAAAATCATACCAATTTATGAGTTATTTATTGAGCAACTGACATTCAGAAGTTATTGGACTGCAAATATTGAGTTCTTAAAATATTGCTTAATCAATACGTTGTGGTCATTACCATTGCAATTAGTTTGGTGTCTGCCCTGCGTACTGTCGGCTAATGCACTAAAGTGTGCAGTTCCCCCTCTTATTATTTTGGAAGCAGAAGTACAAGGGAACTTAACTCAGTGTTCTTTCTAAGAGCATTATTCTATTTTTATACTTTTCTTTGAGCTTGCCTAGGCCTGTTTTCCATGACCCCACTGTTGGATTGTCTAGTGTGGAGATCAGCAGTAAATGCTGTAGCCATTGTAATGACAATGCTGCGCGCTGCTCAGCGAGTGTATAAATCCACAACGGGCCTGTGGAGAATGTTCTGATAAACAAAACTCTTGCTAAAAGTTGTGAGAAGCCCAAACATGGAGCAAGTGGGAAAGGTAGGACGATTTTGTCAGAACTTGCCACCATAATGAGTTTTTTTTATTGTTTTTATTGAGTTTTGAATGACCTACTTTCCTTATTTAATCCATATACAAAGGTACATTCCGGTTTAATTAGTCTCTTTCAAATCAATTTTGCTTGATGAAATGAATTAAAATGGCGTTAATTCGGACAAGCCCCCGAAAAAAACATTTTTGTTCAGCAACTTTTTTTTCTAATCAGAAAAGAAGCACTGTAAAGTATTTTATTTATAATTATGCACAGTTATGCTACAAACTAGTATGTATGAAAAAAAAAAAAGGCACATTCATTGAACTTAAGGCCTCTTTATACTCTCGTGGGCAGAAGTCGTGTGGACGTCACACCATTGATGAGCACATTTTGCCTTCACACTTGTGCGCACTTGGGGCATTTGTGTTATGTGCCATTGTGGGATGGATCAAAACTTTTCCCACCCAATTGTGGTGGCATCCCTCATTTGCATTAAGATCGGCAGCCAGAGTACAGTGTGCCCAAGTATGGCATGGTTGAAATTGCAGAAATAAAAATAGACTCACTGTAGTTAATGCATGACATTGGTGGGTAAACTGCAAGATCCCCCCTTGTGGATTTTGTAGTGAACCATTCATGTGACGTGGACAATTGGAGACCACCATGCATCTGCCTGTGACACCCACTCCAGTAAGACCAAGTGCGTTATAAAAAATTGGAAAATTATTATTCGTTTAATGAATTGATTTCTATTACCTCCTTAGTACTCAGACCATAGAAAATATAGACCTTTTCTTTTTTTTAATTGTGCTTTTCTCCTTTCCCCCTCTGTACAAACATTTACTGTGTTAAAAAGTGTGTTATGGAAATTTTAAGTGTCTTAATGAGCTGAAATGTGTTAAGGTCATGCAGGAGGGGTCAAACTATAACAAGTATTCCGTGTGGGTTTGAAACATATCTCGTGCGTATCTGTATTTTATTTCTTTTGTTGTATATTGTGCTATGTAGCAACAACATCCTCACATTTTGGTGCCCAGATCATCTTTTACCAAGACCAGAACTTCCAGGGTGACTATTACGAATGCAGCAGTGACTGTCCCGAGCTGAGTAGTCACTTGAGTCGCTGCAGCTCTGTGCGCGTCAAGAGCGGGGCCTGGGTTCTGTTCGAGAGGCCCAACTACTTGGGCGGCCAGTACGTCCTCACTAGTGGCGAGTACCCAGACTACCATCACTGGAAGGGCACCACTGACAGCGTCCGCTCATGCCACGCTATCCCCAATGTACGTTCCATAGTAGCCATTCTCAATGGCAGCTTCATTCCTGCTGTTTGTCTGACAGAAATAGTCAGAATCTTGGCGAATCCCAATGCAAAAAAAAAAAGTCTAAACTTTCTGAAGTTTGTTCTATGTTTATTTACTTGTTTTCCAGTTTTCTGGCACATTCCGAATCCGCGTTTATGAGAACCCCGACTTCAGTGGTCAAATGCTGGAGTGCACGCAAGATGTCAATCAGCTATCAGATGTTTGGTCCCCTGGGGCCATTCACTCTGCCCAAGTACAGGACGGTGCCTGGATCTTCTACGAGCTTCCGGACTATCGCGGACGGCAGTACCTGCTGGAGAGGGGCCAGTACCGCCGCTTTGGTGAGTGGGCCGCCATGGAGCCCACGGTGGGATCCCTCCGGCGTGTCCGTGATATTTAGATGCAACTTTACTTTGAAAGATAAATAAAAATAGGATGCAACGAAGCAGGATTTAGAGGCTGTTTTTTTTATTATAAGACCTATTTATGTAATTCTTATACTGTAAGTTAAAAGGGAGAAATTTGAGAAAGTCAAAATTATCTTAGATGCAAATTATAATATTCCAGGAACTCATGGATGAAGTCCTAATTTAATCAAAAGCTGCCGAGGTGTAAATTGTGCTATGAAAAAAGAGAATATGAGGAAAAGGGGATTATTTTACAAGAACACAGGAAAAAAAAGTCTAACTTCAGTAAACTCATTGTTTAGTGGGGGTAAGATAAAAGAATCTTGTTAGAGAAATCTTGTCCCATCCATCCATCCATCCATCCATCCATCCATCCATCCATCCATCCATCCATCCATCCATCCATCCATCCATCCATCCATCCATCCATCCATCCATCCATCCATCCATCCATCCATCCATCCATCCATCCATCCATCCATCCATCCATCCATCCGCTGACACACTTGGCTAGGGTGGCAGGTGTACTGGAATCCAACCCTTTAGTTGAGAGGCGGGATGGTCTGGTCACCAGAACCATTAACACTAACTGGACAATTAATAACGTATTGGAATGCAATCACCTTTATCCCCAGACCATTGGAATTTTTTTCGTCCTGTGATAACATGGGTACCGACGAGGCCACGTCACATTGAGCAACAAAGACGTGATTACTCAGCGGCATTTGTCAGTCTGAGCGTGGCCACGCCAGCTGGTGTTAAGATCTGATGACTCGGCGGGATTTGCTGGTGTATGCCAGCTGCTGTTAGTGCTGAAGCTTAGATCACTGGAATGACACTGAAAACAACTACAACACAAAGGAGGCATGGTTCCCAGGTTTGTCACATCCCTGTAGCTGATGCAAAATTCCAACAATATCCAAAAAGCATAGAGCATTACTCAAAAAATGAAATAATTTCCTCCATCCGTTCATTCATCTATCCACCTGTCCATCTATCTTTCTATCTATCCAACTATTCATCCATCCATCCAGAGGTCGAGGGATACACGAAAGGTCAGGGACGCCAGAAAATTTGTTGAATAAGCAAAAGTGGAGCAAATGATACTCAAAAAATAGAGGACACCCTAAAAAATAGCGGGATACCCTAAATGTATATCTCTACAATAAAGGCCTAGTCAAAAATCAGAACGTCATCAGGAAGCAGAGAGCTTGGGACTGGTGTCAGGATATTTTTACTGAGTTTTGTCCAAACTCTGTAGTTCTACTAGTATCCGCTAGATGGTAGCACTGTTACATTACAATGATCAGGCTGGACCAGTCGACCTTTGCATTCGAATGGTCGACTTTGACGTCCAATAGAGTCCTCCCCAAGAATATATTGAAATCAAATGCAAAAAATGACATGTTATCTCAGATTATAATATCAACAATTATTGTATTTCAGATATTTTTCAAATGGACTTGTAGTTTTCAAGTGAGGCCTTCGTGGCATCAAGCTTCGAGGTACTGGAAACAGCATTGCCATGGAAACCAACCTGTGCTCCACTTATCAGTAATCCATCCTCCATCCTGGATGTGACCAGAAAAGCAAAAAGTCGTTTTTTTCCACTAGTATTCCTCGTGTTCAACTCACGTGGATTCCCTAACGCTGGCGTGAACGCCATGTGATTCGCTTTGCTGACGTCTCCTCACATTGCTCATTTGCATGGAAGGGAAACGCCTGATGACCCAAAACGTCTACGCACATCCTTAGTCGCAGCTAGTTGCACAATCAGTGCCAATTTTATGCAAATATACAAATAACATCTCATATTTTTTTAACAGAATCACATTTTTGATCCAAAAATACTGTTTTTGTTCAGCTGACTAAAGCTGACTAGACTGGTTACTTTCTTCTAAGAGTCTTTTAACTTGCGCCAGCAGCACCACAGATGGCTTTCATTGCACCCACGCTAGCTAAAGCAAACACTTCTTTATGACCAAGGAACAGAGGGACTCAAACCTCCCCGACACACACACATGCGAGTGTTTACAGTCGCGTATGAGGGGGATCCTGGGAGGCGGCTATTTTTAGCTCCGATTTCATCATTCCTCTCCTCTGCTGGAGCTCTCCACTGCATTCTAATGAAGAGACCTTGTGTTTGCAGCACGCTCACAAGATAGGGAAGCGAGAATGCCGTGACTTTCACTCCACCCCCCCCCCCCCCCCTGCTTTTCTGGAATTCAGAGACCTTGACAATGTTGCAATTGCATGAGGTGTGACCTCAGTGTAGGTCACATGAAAAGGCGGTTCATGAAAGCTGCAACACACAATATATGAATAAAGCATGACAAGGAGTGAAGGTTGCCAGTGGCGTACCAAGGTCGCATGCTAACTAGCAGGCGAGGCTTTATTTGTTTGTTTGTGACCTTGCAAATTCTTGTTTGCATATTTTTAGCCATTCGTCTGAATCTTTCGATATCAAAGTTGCCATTATATTTGGAGGATATTCCACACATTGATATCATCATACAAAAACTATTGCTATTATAAAAAGTATTGCTATTTTCTGCTTCAGTTAACCTTCATTGATTCACAAATTTGCCATTTTAGAATTCATTTATTCGCTGATTTTTCTATTTTTAAAATAGCTTCTGTGGTATTTGTTGAAATACTTGCACATCAGCATTAATGTTAGTATTAAATACACCACTAGCATGACTAGTATCTTACAAAATACCAACAAAAGACTTCCACGACAGTCTGGATGGAACACCTCACTGTCTACTGGATTGGAAACTGCCTGGATCATCTTGAGTCCTGTGCAAAGAGAATCTTGTTTCAAATTATATTCCCCACAGAAGGAGAAGAAAATGATTCATTCATTCCAAGGGTGCTTTCAGAGTCTATTTTCAGAAAAGTGTTGTCTTTTAAAAAGGGGGCGTGACCAACGGATGAGACAAGATTCCCAAAACAGGCTCTATTGATAGAACTCTCAGGAAGCAGATGGGGGGAGCGACATATCTGGCATGAAGCGGTGTGTTTTTATTTTGTTTGATTTTTTTTTTTTTTTTTTTTTATGATGCTCTTTAACATCTTCATACTGCTGTCATTGGCCACTTCTGTTCTTGGAAACAAAAACTCTGTGCTCCAAGGTATGACTAATGCAAAAACAAGATCGATAGAAAACCATAATATTGCCTATATTTGGGTTTGGAAATGGTTATTAGCTATGCAGTTATGAGTACGAAAATACACATCCTCTTTTTCCTTTTCCAACAGCAAAACAAACTAAAAATCCACATTGCTCATATGGACATTTTTGTCAAGGTTTTTGAGGGTTAATGAAATTTTTGTGAAGCATGCAGTCATGCACATGACTGGTGTTTTGATTTGAGGCAGCAGGGAAGGGGGGCAGGAGTGGTGTGTGAAAGGTAGCACGAATGGAGCATTTTAATTAAAAACTGCTGAGACACAGCGACCCTGGAAGAAGAAGTACAGAATTTGCCAGATTCCGACCGTGCCCGACGAGGAAAAGCAATGACGTGAAGCCAATTAGTTCCATCGCAGGATGCTGCACCTCTCTGCAAGCGCTCATTTTCTGATGGACACACACCGTTTCAAATTTTTGAAAATACAAGTTGAAGTTGGGTCTGTTTCCACTGGTAGTGGTTTACATGAATAACTGGTGAATTGTTTCTTTGGTTAATTTTTAATACCTGTACAACAAATAATGATGACGACAAAAATAGCTCATAATAGTTTAATTTAATAGCTTGAAAGTAACCAAAATCACTGGTCATAATCTTAAGAAGGTCAAATAGGACTTTTATTTTTATTGAGTAAGTTGGCAAATTTCATGAATAATGACAAGACTGATTGCATTAATATAATGCATATATTATGCCGTGTTTGACTGAGTATGCTGTGAATTTCAATTTTTACTCAATCGATCATTTTTAGATGTGTTCATTACTCAAGGTGGAGGACTGGCAGTTATGACAAACTATTGACAGTCTACAATTGTGTGTGATTTTTTTTTTTTTTGGTCGAGATTGTGCTCAGGCTGGATTCAAATGGTCGAGTGAGAACATATAAACTATATGCAGTGCTCCACTTTGGAAATGATGAGCCATCCCTTGTGTAATTGTCCACGTGAGTGCTCGGTAATCACGTTCAAATGGAGACCCAGGAGAGTACACAAGGATGTTCATTGAAGTGAATCCACCAGCAAAGACGGAAATGAAACAAAATGATTACTTTCAATGTAAAGATGCAGAGGATGCACTAATCACATGACCTCCTTGGCTCTGGACTCACTAATTTGCTAATTAACCATTAGCACGCTCTTTCGCCTCTCACAACCATCCTAATTATTTTTCAGTGTGTCTAGATAATGATGTAAGCTGGAAATAATGTATTAAACATAATAGAATTTGTTGATACTCATTTTATTCCTATACTTCTCAGTCCTTT
Organism: Syngnathus scovelli; assembly: GCF_024217435.2. Classification (NCBI taxonomy): domain Eukaryota; kingdom Metazoa; phylum Chordata; class Actinopteri; order Syngnathiformes; family Syngnathidae; genus Syngnathus; species Syngnathus scovelli. Next base: position 13,831,639 of record NC_090854.1, on the reverse strand, counting down.
GTGAGGTCCGCTGAGACGCAGACTGGATCGTATTTGTTCATTCATTAGTTGCCAACCATTTTACAATCTAACAGGGTTGAAGCTGTTCATGACTTTTTGACTTTAATTGTTATTCATGACATCTAGTGGAGCTCGAAATGTAACGACTGCCACTGTTGATATCACACATGTCTACTATAGTACAGGGACAAAAAGGAGGTGGATGACTGAATGCAAATGCAAAACACAACAAACAGAGGAGGTCTCGTTGGGAGCTGGCGAATGGTACATTTGAATGTCAAGTTCTAGGATACAAAGGTCTTGGTGACATTTCATTTTTTGGGGGGAGGGGGGGTGCTGCAGTGATCTCACTGGCATTCTGTCTGTTGTAGAAAGCTACACCTTTGCCAAGATGGCAGTTGTTGATGTGAAATGTCAAGAGTTGGATTGCGGACAACCGATTCATTTTCATCAAATTTATGAGTATTTTGCAATATTTATTATTTTGTGATTATTTTATTTTAAGTTTATCTAATAATACGAGGCAAAGGATTATCAATTTTCTTTCTGGTAGGTTTGCATATGTATGTGTTGGAATTAATTTTTACATATAATTATTTGTTTATTTTTGCACAAATAAAAAGGTACACTACACCAAAAGTGTTAGACAAAATTCACCTTTAAGTTATTGTATGCAAGCAATTTTGTTGGATTTGTAATTGTACATTTCTTTGCAGCATATATAGTCACCAAGACAACAAAGCCACAACATCACTTGAAAGCTTTTTAAGTTGCATTTATGAATGTTTCTGGATGCCATGGAAACACATACATGAGTTAAACATTTCTCTTCTGTATCATAATCACGTCCTAGTGGTTGGAATTAAAGGGAGAATAAATAATTTTAGCAAATCTATCGCTCTTTCTCACACATGAATGATTCAAACTGTAGACAATTTACAAAAAGGACAACGGGAAAAAAAGAGTATATTCACATTTGAGAGGCTGACATTATACAAGTTGGTCTTTCAAATCTTTCAACTCTCTTTCTATTTTGTATCCAATTAGTGTGCTGGCAAGGGCTATGTTTTCCTTTTTGTTCAGTGGTCCCATGGAGCATTTCTTGTTTGACCTATTATATACTTCAGTGTCATATTGTTTCATCTCATCCACAGTTTGACACTTTCTTTTTTAGTTCTTTGGCCACAAGGGAAAGGAGCAGTTGAGTGCAAAAGGATTTGGTCATAAAAGATGGCTTATGACGGACTGAACAATTTGTCCCTCTCCATTTCTGAAAAGATTGCTATGACCCTGTCACGTTCCACACAGGTCGCGCTAATTTCCAAGTTTGCAGCACCACTTTGTCCAGCTTTGGCCCTAACCTTTAAATTTTTCAAATCTCAATGTATGCATTTACTGAATTTTATTAGTGCAGATTAAATTATTGACAAGGTCTGCTTTGAATAATTCAGATGCTTGCACCAGTAATAAGTCATACAGTTTCCACATGTTACCATGAATATGCATGCTTTTAATAGTGAGGCGCAGATAGCACTTGTTATAATTTTATTTTTCATGCTTTAAATTTGAATCAGAATTGATTACAAGATTTTAAATGATGATATTTTTCTAATAATAACATTATTAGAAAAAATATTTTATGTATAACGAACTCTGACCTCACGTCAAAGTTCAGGTGTGCGCGATCGCGCAGTCACTTCACGGCTTTCCTGATTTTGCTGTCAACACACAGAAATTTAATGGCTCAGGGAGAGACGAATTCTGCAGCGTTTTTGTCACTTTTAAGTGAACTCAAAGAGTTCATGCAGTGCAAGAGGGAAGCTGCATCGCTGCTTGAGAACATGGAATGCAAATTTGAATCGTGAGCTGCAAGGTAAAGGTAAGTCTGTCGCTCACTTGATTTGTGCAGTAAATGCATTTAAAGCTGAGATAAATATGTTTTCGGTGCAAAAATGCTGCAAATGATCATTTGCACTACAAGGACTGCAGGTGTTGCCCATGACTTTTAAATATTCGCGCAGATGAACATACATAAAAGTTTCTTGTTTAAACATGTTTTTTTTTTTTACCATCATTGTAGAAAATAAGTCGCTTCATGTCGTGCAATTAAAAAAAAAAAAAAAAAAAACTAAGAAATGTTTAATATAGATTGGTGCAGTGGTTCTCAAACGTTTTGCACCAAGTAGCTACCACTTAAAAATACTAAAAATATAAAAAAAATAGAACCTCTCAGACACAACTGTCAAACTCAAGGCCGGGGGGCCAGATATGGCCCGCCACATTATTTTATGTGGCCCGCGAAGAGAAATTGTGCATCAAATTCGTGTCATTACTAGAATTGCAAATTGTCTTCACTTTTAATATCTTTTTTTTTTTTTTTTGAAATATTTGACCAGTTTTTACTCATCTGATTTGAAAACGAGTTATTTGTCAGTTTGTTTTGTAGTTTTTACTGTATATAATATGAGGTGCTCCAACATTTATTTGGGTTGACAGTCATAATGGCCCTCCGAAAGAAGCTCTGCGGCCCGCAAAAAAATGAGTTTGACACGCCTGCATTTGCATTTGCACAAGAAATGCGCTTTCGTTTTAGTGTGCACACTAAAACGAAAGCGCATTTCTTGTGCAAATAGTATACTTAATATTTTTGTAAGCCACTGTAACATTAAAATCATAATGAACATTAACACTTCACTTAATTTACTTTGTGAAGAGTCCTGAAGCATATTTGTGACAGAAAATTATGTTAACATAATAAGACCTCTGAAATGTCTGAACCCGTCAATACATTGATCAATTGACCAAACACTGTCTGCTCTGATGCAAATAATGTGCATGTATATATCTTCCCTGTTGAGGTGCCTTAAAAAATACTCGTGTATGATAATAGAGTTTTGTCTGGGTTAATAAAAACAATGCAGGCCAAGATTTTGATACAAGTGGTAAAAACTATCCATACTGATGACCTTTCTCTTTAAACAACTCAGTCATCAGAAAATGGAATAATTTTCAGCATTACTCAGCAACATTGATAGAAAGATTAACACTCATGTTGAAGGAGGGACGTTAGCTTCACACAGGGAAATCATCTGTGACTTATGAGAAGATAACCAAGGCGTGTGCGTGGGAAGTGTCAAAGCACTGAGAAACTGTCAAGCAGAACTATTTTGCAAGACTTGAGTGCAACCTGCAATGATGAACCTTAAACTGTTGTACTTTTTTTTAAAATGCATGCTATTCTTAGTCAAAAGTTGTTCAACTGTGAAACCACATGAGTCTTTATTACTGCCTTCCACTTCCTGTTTGGTCATCATGATTGTTGTGTGCACACGTCACACTTCCTGCGTGGGCAGTAAAGTCATGACAATGAATTGTAATTCAAATTTGCCGACAATAACAATGCATAGTAGTAATAGTAAAAGATGAAATTAAGATTAAAATTAAGAGTGCAAGCGGTTCGTTCCAAAGAAGCATTACAGTTTCAATTTGGGATTCCAAGTGAGGGTAGAGATTCAAACTAGGATTTGAAATGAGAGTGTTGAAAATCAAGACAAGATATTTTTTAGGGGTTTTGTTCTCTATAAAAATCTCCAGACCTACATTGATGGTCCGTAATAGCACTTCTGTCCAACAAGGCGACTCGGGAAGACAGTTGATTCATTAATTGACTGAAAAAAGGGTCTGGATGCTGCTGGCAATGAGGAGAGATGCAAAAAGCAATAATGGAGGCTTTTCTCTGTCCTCTGGGGATGCGGTTGGTTTGGCATTGCTACAGTGATAAGTGGGAAATGAGGCTAGCTTCTGCAAAATGAGACAAAAAGGCTACAGAAAGATGAGCTCCGATGCATTAGCACGCAAATTAGTGTGTGCGCATGTGTTTTTGTGAGTGTGCATTAAAGGACTCTGTGAGAAATGGGCAAGCAGGGCGGGTCTGGCTTCATTCATCAATGACGTCACGACAAAAATAGCCAGCAGCGTAACAACAGGCCGACACGTTGCAGTGACACCTTTACTGGCGGCTGACACGCTGAGCAGTGTGTTTGTGTGTGCGCTCGAGTAAGGAAGAACACTGATTGAAAACAAGATAGGTGTTGATGCTTTTTCTTTCTTTGGGTTTAAGTGATTTTGGGTTTGCTTATTGAAAAGCCCATAACCCACCAGTTCAACACCTGAGTCAACGTTGAGTCAGCTTGGTCAAAAGTCAATAGGATTATTATTGTTATTTGATTACTGTATTAGTTTTACTCTTTTATTATTTAATTACTGTATCAACAACAGGGGAGAAAAAATGGACATATTTATCTTGAGTAACAAGAGTAGTAACAATAATTTAAAGCATAGCATTATTTTTTGTTTGTTTTGTAAATTTTAAATTAAATTTGTCATTGCTCTTTTATTTATATTGCATTCCACCTGTTTTAATAATGTACATCTTTTTATCAGGATTTTATTTTATTGTAATATCTTTCATATTAAATGTCATTGTAATCACATTTAATTTTTATTGTCATGGTTATTTTTTTCCCTTGACATGCAAAATGTAATCACTATTGTAACATTTCAATTTTTATTTTTTTATATACAGTATTTATTGTCCTTTTATTTCATTAATGTGCCTTTTTTTAATTATTACAAAAAAAAAAACGAGTAATAAAATTGTGCATGACCACATCAAATCAATCTGATCAAATGAGATTTGACATTTCAGCATGTGACTTTGCAAACACATGACAGAGGGTATCAAGACAGAAAGGGGTGGCTCATATACATGTATTTTTTTTTTCCCCAAAAAAAAATTACTGGGAAAACACTTGCAAAAGAACGAAGTTGCTCACAAGCAAAAAAAAACAAAAAAACCCAAAGGGGCTCTGAATGTGAGGAAACAGAAAGAGGGAAGCGAGAGAAACACAAACAGGCGAGCAAAGAAGAGAGCGAGAGGGGCAGGGCTTCAGAGAGAAGGGGGGGGTAAAGTCGTCTTGCATTCAGAGAGGATGAGGTGAGGGATGTTGCTGCTCCTGCTGCCTGCCGCGTGGACACAACTCTGCAGGCTCGGAAGCATACGACTGGTCCCACACACGCTTGTGTTGGTGCCGATCAGGGATGTAAGCGTGACTTCTTCCCATGTGAGTGGCAAAGGGAGACATCAGGTAGGAAAGACTTCTGGCTGCCATTCTTGCTGCTGTATACTGTGTTCCCATCGACATCTCGCTTCTACTTTGCGTTTCTGCTCTTTCAGACAGGTGTGTCCAACCTATGGCATGTGGGTTATACATTTTAAATCATTTACATGCACACTTAAAAACAAATAAGAGAATCTGTTTTGCAGTGCTGAGGCCCAAAGATATTTTCCCTATAAATGCTCATAACATGAACTAATAATAATTTTTTTTGCAATTTATTCTTATTGACAGCATGGTGGAGTAATTTTTGCACTTCTGCCTTTTTTGTGTTGAATCGCAAAGTACCCATGCTTGAATTTGTTTTTTTTGGGGAAGTCTGGCTTGCTACGACATTCCAAAAACATACATGGGAGATTAATCGAAAAGTCTTGTCCATAGGTGTGAATGTCATTTTATGCTTGGCTATCTGGAGCTTGTGACTGACTAGTCCTAATTAAAACAGCAATGCCATGATATATTTTTTTTTATTGGCACGTATACCTGATTGATCAGACTCAGAGGAAGACGGAGTTCAGCAGGATGTAAGGTCCTGCAGATCCAGTACATAATGATGCACTCAAACAGTTTACATTTGGAATATTTTCATTCCATTTTAAGACCACTCAAATGCCAAAGTAGTTTAAAAGTCCCCTTGCTCTTTAAATTTCATATCTTACAGTTATTGATTTTTTTTTTTTTGTTCCCCTCTCAGTTTTTCTCGTTGAGTGACGTTCCAGCATGAGGCAGCTGACAGCATGCTTAACGACATCTCGTGCAGCAGGATGAGATGTTTATTGATTCTTAAGCATTCGCTTGGGCGTGTTATAAACGTAATGGTGTGGTGGGGCTTCTAGCATTGCTTCATCACGGTCCATTAAAAGCTTTGCTTTTGTCACTTTCAAAAGCCGCAAAAGCATATTGTTATTGTTATTATAATGAGGCAGAGGTGCAAGGTTTGATTCTGTCGGAGTTTGCTCATTCTGTGTGTATATATAAACTTTTCATTGACCTTTGACCCTTTCAAGCTCTGTTGAGACAAAGTCATTATTTTCTGTATACATCTTTTAAATCGAAACCAAATTTCCAATTCAAATAGATTTTTGTTACACCCCTATTCGATACCTTACATTTTTTGCCTGCTTATGGAATATGAAGATTTTGTTTTAACATTTTTACAATTTAGCCACACAAGTTTATTGCCATCTAGCAGAAGAGTAGTCAATTGTTCTGCCTGTCATTAAACGTTGCTGGCATAGACAGATGAACACACTTTGCATCTAACTTGCATTTGACAGTGAGCAAAAGAAAAAAACAAACAAAAAAAGCTTCCGCATAGTAATCACATTTTCACAAAAGACGTACAGCTTCCTCTCATGGGCGTGTCCACAATGACAGCGTTGAGACTGCAACCTCTATCGGGTCTGCTGTACTTCCTGTCAAGAGGTTGGACCCCGGACTCACTGGGATGGAGATGTCAGTCGCATCCTGTGCAACCCCCTCCCCACACACAAAAAACCAACATTATTGTTCAACTTCCTCCCTGAGCGTGCATCCCTCCGCTCGCCATTATTGTTGCAAACATCTCCTGGTTTAGCAGCTGCTATGTGTGCCTTGCAGCGAGTCAATTGACATTTTACGCGACAAAGGCGGCCTGTGTGGGCAGACGACGTGAAGTGCAGGCATAGGCACGAGTAATCATAACAAAGTCACATGTGAGCGCCATGGCAACTGTGCTGATAGAAACCACCATAAAAGACCATGGATAACTTGTACGGCTCTTTTATTTATTGACAAAAGCGGGAAATAAAAATAAATATCTCTTCTTACTTGAACAAATGATATCTCTTGGATATCTCAAAAAGCTCAGACATGAAATATCCTATTTTTAAAAATGTCCAGCTTCACTGTTACCTTCAACTAAGTTTGGCAAAATAGTATTCAATTGCTCCCATGCCTCTCTTATTGGAAGTATTTGTCTGACATCACGCTGATGCCGCTCTCGAGTAGAGCATTCTTGAATTCGAGATGGCTCGGCATCTTCCTTCTGCGCCATGTGCCCAGCGATGCGCCTTTCAGTACATCGTTCCATGTAAAATAAATATTTTTAATTTCCTATTCTTCAGCAAAATATATTTCACAAATGAAATTGTCAATTTTTTACTCTTGCAGTTGACTGTATGCACGATTAGATGCAATTTGATGATGATGGAACACAGAAGCTGATTACATTTTTATTTAAATTTGGCTTTAATTTCATTTGAGGAAAACTATTTTATTTGAATGCAAGCATTAGCTAAGCATAATTTTCCCACGTTCAATGTTGTTGAATGAAGAAATGCAATCAACAATATATCCTCATATGTCACACGTTTTATGACTTTTGCCAATTTTTTTTCTCAACGAGAAACGGTTCAAATGGCTCTTGGAGTATTCAAAGTTGCTAATCCCCTCAGTACATGTATTTTTTGTCATATGTGCTCAGGATGAAATTATAGTTGTATGTCATGGTTGGCAAGTGCGTCTTGTGTAGTCTGGTGGATTTCAGGCAGTCTGTTCGGAAAACGACGGAGAGCACAGTCGTTTACTGCCGCTTTCAGTGTTTGAACTTTGTGACCAAAATCTCGAGCAGGGTTGTCTTTCATCCTCCGCTTGTGGCTTGAGCTAGCATAGAGTGTTTGTATGTGATTCAGCATGACCCATTGCTTCCTGGGGACATCAAGCTTGCCGCCTTCATGTCTGAATCAGAGACGTCCTCTGTGATGGATGAGATGGGCTTGTGGAATTTGGGGCATATTTTTGGCTCATAGTGAAACCCTCATTCGTCACAGGGGATATTTTCCAGACCCACCGGCACCCTCGATAGTGTAAAAAGCCATGATAAAGAGAGAACATAAAAATACAATAAAACTGTTTTCAGTCGTTACCTCTCCCAAGCACTTTAAAGCAAGGCCCTGTTTTACAAGGAACACAGTGGCCCCTAAACTTAAAATTTAGGAACACACAATAAAAGTCAACTTGCAAAGTAAATATTCACTCTACTCATTTTTACTATATTACTGATAAAAGTGTGGAGCTGACGTTTTTCAGCACCAATAATATTCAAGGATAGTAATTAAAAAAATCAATAAACTTCCACGATGTCAACTCAGTTTAGAATCTTGCTTTAAACTCGTTTAACCTTATTAAAACACACTTAAACTTTCAGTCGAAAGTCCGCTAGCTTTATGCTAAAATATAATGTGAAACGTCATAGATGGGCAAATGGAAATTAGCATAGATGGTGTGGTTATTATACACTTTTAAGATACTGCTAATTGACACACCCAGAGCAGTATCACATTCAACAAAAGAGAAAAAGATTTTAAATTTAAACACCAAGATATGCAGTTAAATTTCTCTGCATCCACATACGTGGCACGACACTGAAGGTGTGCTACTCTAAATTTCGAATTGGACGTCACTCTGCAGCGGTTGAACTTAATGTCACACTTACCGACCACATTGGACAATGAAAAATAGTCAGCGGCACAGTTGATTACAACCACACACGATATATTCTTTAATCAAACCTCTCTGACCAGGTCAGACAAAAGTCGGCCTTGTGGATCTTGTGTTGGGTGATGTCATCAGATTATGCAGGTGTACCTAATGTGGAGGCCGCATATAGGAAGACAGTGCATTGAAACCCAAGCAGATAGCAATTGCAGAGTAAGTTAAGTGTCCTTCATGCATTCGTCTGTTTCCGTCGTGGTGTTTCTCTTTGCACTGCAGTGACGTCAGGGTTGCCTAGCAACCCGCTCAGCAAAACAGAATCCCTCTTTGCACCGGAGGGGGGAGGCCCCCATGCACACGCACAAAATAACACACAGGGATCCTCCGTTTGTCTCTTTACACAACAGCACATGCATGTCCATGAGCGCACATGCTTCACTTGGAGGAACACGGAGTGTATTGCATGTTTGTTTCAACTCTTAATGAAAATGATTGTATTTTTTTGGGTTCTGATGATAATGTCATCCGAATGGTTGAAAGTGGCTCTGGGAAAAAATCAAGAAATCCTGTTTGGAGAGTGAGGCAACACAATGCATTAATAAAAATAAAAGCCTCCACTTTCATAAAGTATGACATGAGGAATTATTGTCACTGCCGGGGAACTAATGTGTTTGTCGCTGTGAGCAGAAAATCAAAACGACACTCACTAGCCACAATTGGTGCGCAATTTTGTTGGACATTTGACAATATTTTTACTGTGGTGGTAAAGCTGGTATTGATCAAATATATTTGTTAAGAGTTGCTGTGTTAAGAAATGTGTGTAATGTCGTGCGTTTGTGTGCAGGTGTGAATATGGAGGTCTTTTCTGCTGAGTCATGAGGACAACATCGCAAAAATGACAAGCAGAAAGGTCGCAAACACCTTGACCTCATCCTGACACATCCTCCTCATCACATTTCCTAGTGGACATTTTATACTTCCTAATTTGGATTATTGCTTTTCAGAAGATTCAGGGACTATAATTTTCCTCCTGGACGAAATGACAAACGTCTTAGCCTCAGTTTTCATCCTCAATCTGACCTGATATTAATTATCCTACCTGTTTCTGGTGCGCTTTGCCAGACGTCCCCCCTTTGACCTCGACAAATTAAGGCATTATGGGAGACGGGAGCTGGGTGTGTCTGAGCCCAGCTGAGTTCAACCAGCTCCAACAGTACAGTGAGTGTAAGTACAAGAGTGATTTATTTTCTTGAAGATTCTAGGGTAGGCTAATCCACTAATATTGCTTCAAGCATGTTCTTTGAATATTACAATTATAAATTATAAATTTGTTTTTAAATTGTATGTGCAGTATACAAACCTCAAAATGTGTGATCAGCCTATTGCTATTCAGCTCTTGTTTTTACTCTCTTGTTTATTTATTTTAATGATAAGAGAAGACATTTACATCGACATAAACACACACGAAATTGGACATTGGACTTTCACCTGCTGGCCTTGTGGCCTATTTGTTAGTCAAAGGAGCACGTGCCCGGACTCCTCTTCTTGTCCTTGCGCAAAAAACATAAAAGTTTATTACCTGTTATCAATGTCGATACATCATTCTCTGAGCGGGTCACTGTCTAATGTTACTGAGCATAGATGTATGATTAGTGAGATACTGCAGTCTTCTTAGCAAAGATAGTAAATTCTTGCTGTCTACATTAGTATATTGGTACCTGGGCCGTAATGAAATACCCGATTTAATCTGAATAATTTAACATGACCAAAAAAAATAATGGATGAGTTGATGTTGCATGAATTAAGGTGTGCAGATCACAACGGAGATCACTTGATTTATTTTGACCAACCAATCAGTGGAAGGAAAAATGCTGACATCATTGTGGGTCAGTTGGTGGAACTGAGGCGAATTTGAAATAAAGAACCAGTTTCATTCTTAAAAGATTGTTACATCGGCCATTTGGACCCTGCTACCTGGCAGGATGTCGCTGGCAAGATCCAGCCAATCGGTTGTTATTCAAATGAAGCGGATGAATATTCGGCGGGATAGGAGCTGGCACGCTAGATGAGACAGATCGGCTCTAAAAATTACACCAGGGCAAGAAAACTGTATTACTATAATTCTCAATCCTTTGTTATTTTACGAAAGATTGCCATAAACGTGGGAACTCTTTTTATATCTCCTTTAAGTTACCATATATGGTTCTCTCTTCTATAATTGGGTTGAATGATTCTTTAAGGTTAAATATACCAAGATGGAGCATTCTTGGAGTGCTTTGAATTAAAAAGTTCTTTTTCTCCTCTGTTCTCCACAGACTCCACCAAAAAGTTAAAGGATGTTCTGGAGGAGTTCCACGGCGAAGGAGTGCTCTCCAAATATAACCCTGAGCAGGTGACCATCATTTTCACTCTCATTTTGTGTCATTGTATAATTTCAGTAGATTTTGTTTTCTGTAAGGGAACTTTTGGCTGCCTCAATTTGAATTAGCTTAGAAATGAATCACCAAAGGAATCCACTTTTGTGGTGGTTGTCATGATTATCTGTACTTTAATTGCATCGGCTTGAGGAATGACACAAGCTCTTTGTTGCTGTGCGGGCCAGACAGACTTTACGTCCACGTGGGCATACCTGGCGCCACAATGGCTGACTTTGGCCTTGCTCTCTGTCGTCCATCAATTCGCGAGTGCGTGAGTCATCGGAGGCATTGTAGCAGCCGCAGTGGTTGCCTCCAAGCAAAATGGCGACAAACGAGATGTCTTCCGTCTCGTTCCAAAATGGGCGGGCAACGAATTTTGCCTTTTGGCTCGCTCTTTGAGACTGATGAGTGGGTAAAGCAGACGGTGTCCACGCACCCACATTATTTCCTCGCACCATTACTTGTCATCCATAATGCAGCCTTCTGCTTGGGTTACAAATATAGCAACAAAGCAAGCGTCGTAATGTCGTAATGGCACTTAAGATAAGACACGGTAAGATAAGACACTCCATCTTCATCATGGTAATAGAAGGAATCAATCTCGGTCGTTATACTTTCAATGTCATATACGTACGTCAATATAGTCTTGTGGCCATCCCTCTAATAGATGCTGGGCCCCATTTAGTCACCCAGGGAAAATCTTTAAAAAAATAAATATTGTTTTTTTTGCCCAAACTGCTCATGGATGCCACAGATGCATCCTTGTAAGGAGGCATTATTTAGCAAAACAAAACCTAAAAAACTCTATAAAGTCATGTTCAGCTAAACTGACATTGGCTAAAAACTTGTCAAATATTTTCAATTTTTTTTAAGTGAATGCAGCTTGGCAGCATTCGCACAGCTCTTGTCAGAATATCAGAAAAATGCAAGTCGTGTCATATGAAGAGTCACTCGGCAAGAGTCTTTTGCCATGACGTAAAACCTATTGACTTGGAAAGAGGTTTTGTAAATCACTTGAAGGCTTTCATTTGCACGCTAAGGATGCAGGATGGCTGTGTTTATTATCATGTGGGCAAATGATCCACTCAGCAAGCTTACATATCATTTCGACAGGTAGCGCTCGTTTTGAATGTCCCAGAGATATATTGTGCCCAAAATGAACTATGCAAATATGTCATGGTCACCCTTGTCACGGCAATGTTACCTCAGTCATAACAAGGTGTTGCAGACAGGAAGTGTGGCATTTGAATACTACAGAGTTGTTTTATTTTCTTTCTGATGTTTTGATTGCATATTTCTATGGGAAATTCATGTTTTAAAAAAAAAACATTAAGAAAATTTATTTCCACAACCAGAGGATGTTTTATACTAGTTATTTATCTGTGGAAATAAAAAAGGACCAGAGCGTCTTCAGTTTCCACTGTTGCAGTTGTGTATGCTTGCGTGATGTGTGCTTATCGCACGATGGACGGCAAATTAAAGTCTGCTGGTGGGTTTTACCAAAAAAGGAAAGAAGAGTGGCAATGGTGGTCTCTTTGGGAACTGGCGGGGTTAAACCAACAGAGGCGAGTTGAGGGGAGGATGTTTTGTGAATGACGGGGGTCCAAAGCCACTGCGCAACCACTTGTTTCCATTCCAAATCCTAAGGTGCACAACCTGATTCACTTTACCTTTTTTGGTATGCAGGAGATGTTTTGATGGATATTATCACTGACTAATATTTTATTAAAATATACAGTGAGCAAGCGGGTTCCTCCTTTCAGAGGTTATTAAACAGTGTAGTATAAAAATAAAAGAACAAATTAAAAATGAACATAGAGTTGTTGCTGTAGGTGTAAAATCAGGATTTCACCAGATGACCTTCAATAGTCAACAAATCTAGGCTAACAAACTTATGTTTTGTTCTTCTGTCACCAACTAGTGGCAGACAGTCAAATTGCAACCAATATAAACAAGTATTAGACCAAAATAGTTATTAACTGGACAAGAAACAGCAAACCAGGAACCTGCAATGGAGAAGTGGGGTATTGTCCAGGAATGTAATATTAAAATATAAGAAGAGAACGTAAAGAATTAAGCTGGTTTTATCACGTATAATTAAGCCGAAAGTCGCACACTCACACTTATTTGACATCTTCTCGGTGAGTATTTTTACTTGTATTGTCCCTGTTCTATAACTGACTGAAAGTTTATTTGTAGTTTTTTTTTTTTAACTTTATTGGTACCTTTCACTGTCCCTTTTTTTCACTCTACTAGCGCAGTGACCTTTCTGAAGCTCAGCCATTAAAAACACTCATGGCTGTGCACATCTCTTTTCAGATTTGGACTTTTATTTGTTGGCATTTTTGTATCAAATATTGTAAGGACAAAGTGGTTGAAAACATTTATGGACATGGAAACTAATGACATCATCTTGATTCATTTCGTCCTTTCCTCCTTCCTCTCCCCCCTTGCTTGCTATTTACGACTGCACGCATAAAATAGCAGCGTGATGTTCTCGACAAAGTAAGGCTCGACCCAGGTGGTGCTGGGGGGGTGCATGTGTGTCAACGTGATGTCTCTGTCAGTGGTCTGCATGTACATTTGCTCCGAACATTCACAATGTGTCACCCGACAGCAGTGATTAGCAACGGGGGCGGGTGGGTGTTTAGGGGGGGGCTTAACTGGTCCAATACATACAACCATTGACAGTGGTGTTAAGATTATGCGCCGCCCTGGCAACACTGATACTTATTTATCCATCTGATACATGCTGTATGTGTTGAAGGGATTCATCATGCATGAGGACTCCCATTCTAACCCACTCTCCATTGTTTGTTGTGCTGCTAGCTCATTTTAATTCAACTGTGTACCATACAATAAACTGATTTCATGCTTTTTTGCAAAATAACTCCAAAGTATACGCAAAATCATTGATGTCAAACTCAAGGCCCCCGGGGCCAGATATGGCCCACCACATCATTTTATGTGGCCCGCAAAGAAAAATTGTGCATCGACTTTGTGTCAATACTAAGATTTTAAATTGTCTTCACTTTAAAAAAAAAAAAAAAGGATATTGCTAGCAATTGTTATTAGCATTCATCAGTTTGTTGTGTAGTTTATACATAGTATATAATGTAAGGCGTTGACGGTCAAACTATGACGACGATGCGGCCCGCGACAAAAAGGAGTTTGACACCTCTGCACTAAATGGATAAAAGCATTGGAACGAACTCCACCTACACAAAGTAAAAAAGTTCATCAAATATAATCAAAATCACGCAGAAGATACTATATAGAAGGAATAAATTGACCTAAACCATTTTCCGGAGGAATCCAACGAGACAATTGGCCTGGTTTTATCTCCAACTGCGTCATATTGGATCTCTCTTTTTGTACTCGGAACAAACGAGCCTTCCCCAAAGATGATTAATTAAGATGTGACCAAGTCTAACCTGAGATTGCTTGACAATTAAGAGCTCCAATGCTTGGGTCCATTTTATTAATAGGCAAATTCAACAGTGTTTTTAAATATAATAGTTTCCAGAGGATCTATTTGGCACATTGTGATTTTATTTTTTCATTTGCCCAATTATTTTTCCACCACTCAGGCTGAGACCAAAATGTTTTAGTTGGTATGACGCAAATAAATGAAGTTTGCCATGCTTGTCATTGGCTAAATATGTTCCCCTCGTGCAGCCTATCGACTATGAGGGCTTTCAGCTCTTTATGGCCACGTACCTGGAGAACGACATCCCGCAAGAACTGTGTCAGCACCTCTTTACCTCCTTCAAGAGCAAGACGGGAGGCGCCTTGCCCGACCATTGTCGAGCTGCAGGAAGCTTATTGGGTGAGCTCCTCTCATGTTTTCCTTTTTTTAAATTTAAATCCGCTTACGCTATAAAATGAGACATGTAAATCCTTAACCTACCCAGGAACAACATTTTAAAATTTAAATGGTGGTTCTAAATGATTGTCACTACAATGCAACTTTTCAAAATAATGATAATAATGACCCCCCCAAAAAAATCTATAATTAAATAATAAATGATTTAATCCAGACGCACTGTGGATTAGTGGTTGACATGTCCGCTTCACAGTTCTGAAGTTTTGGGTTTCTAATCTCGGTGCTGAATTTTGTATGCTTCCCATTTGAAGTACTGTGCTACTCTGGCTTCCTCCAATATTTAAAAAAACAAGCACGTTAGGTTTGCCCATAGTCAGTTGGAAAAAGCTCCGACTCCTCTGCGACCTGAATAATGATAAGCCATAGAGAAAATTCAAAAATATGATTGGATGGATCAATTGAGCTTCAATAGGTATATTGAAATTATGATGAAAGGATGGTTGCCACACCAGCCTCACACTTCTGATTTTGAATTCCTTCTGGTCATGTGGAGTTTATATATGTAAAAATATGCATGCAGCATTACTTGAAGACTAATTGTGTGACTGTTTGTTTATATATGCCCTGTCAGATGGGATAGGCCAGTTAATAAAGACAAGTGCTCGAGAAAATAGATTGTTTTAGCCTGCACTGCCACCTTGTGTTTGGTGAATTTCAAATAACATAACCTGGGAGGGATTTTGAGTATTTTTCTCCTTGTCAGGCTAAAAAAAGAAAGCTCATTAAAGATTCAACTAACATAAGTGACGGTCATTAAAAGCATATTTTTTGCTAACTGTCTGTAGATGTAATTAAGGTAGAAGCGAAGGTGAGCTCCATTAATCCTGCGTCTATGTTGTCTTATTGCTGCTCAATGTGTTTCCTTCTCAAAGAGTCCTGCTCCATTGATGCTGGTATCTCTATTCACACCGAGGTGGCGTGTGCCCCCATCACAGGTACTAGCGGACGTGCCTTGACGGGCTGGGTGGTGCTCTCCTCCTCGCACAAAGCCATCTGCAACCGCTGCTTGTTGTGTTGATGTGTGATTTGTTGTTGTTGTTTAACATTGTGGAATCCATTTTGTGAAATTGGTTGAGCTGTGACTTCAATCAGCCCGCCTTAAAAGTTTCTTCTCTTTGCAATATTATTGTGTTGTCCTGTAAACTAATCAACTTGAGATTCCTCTAAGGTTTTTTTTGTTTTTTTGCAACAAGGGAACCTCTTAAGTTGGATACCTAAAACTTTTTCAGTAAAGGATTATTGCGACATAGTTGTTTGCTTTTTCTAGACACACACACACACTAATGTGGTGCATGTTTATGAGTCTGTCAGTAGTTCTGTGTGTGTTCGTGTTGTATGTGAGTAGACCAATGCCCAAAATGTTAAACTACTTACTAAAGTTAATAACGGTGAAAGTTTGACCCCCCAAAAAATCATAGTTGCAGGTCAACTAAAGGCTGGTGTTCCACTTTATTCTGTCTTTAAAGGACCTTTCCCTTTTGTGTCCAAGGCATGAACGGTAAGAGCATCCTGTCGGCGATGGGTCGACACACGCCAGAGCTTGCCAGCGGCACTGAGGCCACCACCTCCCCTTGTTCGTCCCGCTCCTCTTCACAGCGGTCCAGAACTGGGGCCCACACACCCGGGGGGGCCCACCGCTCTCCGTGTATCCAGGTCAAGCCTTGCCAGCGCAGCAATAACGCCCTGACCCCTAATGCCGGCCCAGCCCGGTCGCCAGTGTCACCCCCGAAACTTTCACCAGGTAAGTCTCCTCTGCCCCTGAAATCTCAGTCCAGTACAAGATCCGTATGAGAAATGTCATATTATCCTGTACTTACTGTTTGATGCGTTGATTGACAGAGATAAGCCGCTCGGAGAAGCAGTCGTTGCTACGGAGGACGCCGTCACCCCACAAAGGATCCCCCCAGTCAGTTCCACAGGTGGTCTTCTTGAAGGACATTGTTTGCTACCTTTCCCTGCTGGAGCGTGGCACACCAGAGGACAAGCTGGAGTGTGAGTGACAAGCACAGGGACCCTTCCTCTCTCTTTGCTTCCATTTCTACTAAGTAATTCTGGCCAGTGTAACTTAAACTATGTGACTGATTTTTTTTAGCAATCAGGTTTTGAAATACCCCAATGTAAATAAATAAATTAATAAATAAATAAATAAATAAATAAATAAATAAAAGACTCTCTTTGTTTCCCTTCCAGTCATGTTCCGGCTGTACGACACAGACGGCAACGGCGTCTTGGATAGCTCGGTGAGTTTCCCCATCTCCTTCTTCAACTTTCTGTTTTCTTTCTATCCTCCGTACCCATTGTGCTAAGAATAGAAACCGGTTGGCAGGCGGCGTGTTGACATTAAGATCGTTTGTAACGGTCCGTCCGTTTTAATGCTAGCCAGGTTCTGAGGCATAAACAGAACTTTGTAGCTCGTATGGAATTTGTAGCGGCTTTACATCATGTTTGGACATGAGAGGTTGTGATCCATATGCCACAATGCTTTGTGTTGTCCTATTTGGGATCTTTGGTAGGAGCTGGACCGCATCATCAATCAGATGGTACACGTTGCCGAGTATCTGGAATGGGACTCGACAGAACTACGACCGGTGAGCATCTTCTAATACTGGTTGGCTTCCAAGATTGTCATAGCAACAGTTTAGAAATAGAAATAATTGTTTCCAGGGTTAGACTGTCATCATGAGACATTATGCAATGTTTACTCTGCCACGGTAGATTCTGAAGGAAATGATGGAGGAAATCGACTACGATCGGGATGGCACAGTCACCCTGGAAGAGTGGATCAGAGGAGGCCTGACGACCATCCCTTTGCTGGTTTTGCTCGGCATGGACACGGTTTGTGTCTGTTTTTCTAGTCCACAAACCAAAAACATCAAATATCTTGATTTTGATGTCTCCCACTAGAATGTTCAGGAGGATGGCCAGCACGTGTGGCGCCTGAAGCACTTCAACAAACCGGCCTACTGTAACTTTTGTCACACCATGCTGCTGGGCGTGCGCAAGCAGGGCCTCTGCTGTTCCTGTGAGTGGATGGCCATGACCATGACACATATGTTGTCACTGAAATGGGTGTGCTTTTCCCCACAGTATGCAAGTACACGGTGCACGAGCGCTGTGTGTCCAAAGACATCGCCGCCTGCATTAGCACCTACGCCAAGTCCCGCAGGCACACCAACGTGAGCACACACCTTTTCCCAATGATGATTTTTCCAAGTGGAAGCAGACGGAGCTTTCTTCATTAGAGCCATCGGTAAACAAACCCTGCCTGTGTCCGTGCATGTGTGTGTGTCTGCACTCTCCAGGCTATGCAGCACGTGTGGATGGAGGGCAACTCACCGACCAAATGTGACCGATGTCATCGGAGCATCAAATGTTATCAAGGCTTGACCGGTCTCCACTGTGTGTGGTGCCAGATCACTGTGAGTAATGATGGATGAACAGACGGACGGATTTGACAATACATTGTTCCCGCTGTTCAAACATTCACCCCCCCAAAAAAAGTTTTTTAATTGCCTATACAGTAGATGCCACATGATTGCAGCAAACTACTACCGTATGTTTGTTTCATCAAAGATCCTCAATTCACTACATCATGTCTTGGAATCAAAATGCCACAAGATAGAGTTTGTCTAAGCTTGTTGCCAATTTAATTTAGATATTAAAAAGCTATAACCCTCACCTGCTGACGAATGTAACCAGGCCTCAGACGTGGAAATTCAAAACGTTTTGTAGAAACGTTCATGGATGCAACCCACATACTCAGCTCAGCTGAAAATCACACAAATGTAGATTTATTTATAAACATGGCATCATCTAAAAGGGAAAAAAAACAGGCTTTCAAATTGCATAAGATTTATTTTAAAAATTCCTTTTTGTGTTGTTTAGATGCAATACTACTTATATCCACCAGATGACCTCGCTGACTTGCTTTTCCATCCAAAGTGTGCTAAACAACTGACATCAAATGCCATCAATTGGTATCGCGTTTGCATTTGGCCTCCAACATTCTCCAAATGACGCACTTTAGGTTAAATAAAGACCCCAAATTCTCCCAAAGTGTGAATGTTTGTTAGTATTTTCAAATGACTTGCAGCTAATCAATTGTGCACCCATCTTGCACAAAGTCAACCTTATAAAGGCAAGCTCTATAGAAAATGTCTGAATGGATGGATTGCATTATGATGTTTGCGTTTTCATGCCGTCCTCCACAGCTGCATAACAAATGCGCGTCCCATGTGAAGCCAGAGTGTGACGGAGGAGCCTTGAGGGACCACACCTTGCTGCCCTCCTACATTTGTCCTGTTGTCTTGGTGAGTCGCATACTAGACTTCATATAGGAGGCGATTAATGTGCAGACAATCTCTGTAAAGATTCAAAGTAAACAGACAAATGGATATTCAAGTACAGATCATGTATAAAAATAAAAGTATTTTTACTTTGTTACTTGGAACTCTCGCGCATTTCCGACAACACGTCACTCATTTGCCTTTGGAAAAGATCGCATGTCACTTTCAGGTGTAAACAGCAGGTGCACATGCCAGACGGAGTGTCATGCTGTCACTCTTCTTTGCTGGTTGTGTTTGAATTGGAGTTCAACAAGCACCTGGCTCTATTTCTAACTTTGACATTGATTCTTTTTGGGGCGTATGGTTTCCTAAAAGGCTTAAACATAATATGAGGTATAAGGAAATCTAAGATTTGCTCTTAGACTTAGTAAAAGGTAGAGTTTGCACCTCTAATTTTATATTACCGTAGAAAACACAACCAATCAGACGGAAGTTGTGACTTATGAGGTTTAAATCATTCGACACCTTATAAGTTGCGCTCTCTGATTCTAAAATCTTTGTAGCTGTGAATGTGAATATGAATGGTTCATATCCTGCACATCCATGACTCAAATGAGGATCAGTGATATAAGATGAAAGGATGATTTTTTATTTTTATTTTTTAAAGATTTCCTGTGTTTCAATTCATGTAATTTTGCACTGGTCTTGTCTGCAGGACCGCCAGTCTGTGGTGAAACGCGGAGAAGGCGACTCTCCTCCCTGCACCAGCCCGGACGACATCAACCAAGTGTTCAAATTCTCCCCTGGAGACGGACAAGCACTGCAGGTAATGGTTCTGCTCAGGCCGGGGTCCAAAACCAAAACCAAAACTTTCTCTGCAAACGAAAGGACTGAGGTTATTGATTCAACTTCCTGTCTATAGATCTCACCCTTCCCGGGCACTCACCCTCTGCTGGTGCTGGTTAATCCCAAAAGTGGCGGAAGACAGGGGGAAAGGTCAGGTTGCTATTTAATACAACATTTAAAAAAAAATATATATATATATATACTGTATCTTCAATAATAATGTCTGAAAGTTATCCAGTGAGAAACAAAACATTTTTAATGCAGCTTATTGACTTTTCGAAGAGGGGTGCTTAGTAGCCAATAGTTTATATAATTGGCTTCAATATGTAACCGTTAAATCAGCCAGCATGTGCTGTTTTGTCGGACATACATGCAGGACACGCACGACAGAACGTACATTTGTCATTCAGCACAAATAGTTCACTCCGTCGGATGCGGCTACAAAGGTCACGGGAAACTGGCAGGCAGACATGACTGAGCTCATTAGCATATGGGCAGTCAGAGAGGGCAAAGATCAGTATTGAGTATTGAGACGCGTGAAAATTAATAATGTGGGTGATTTTTACTTTTCATCAATGTCAAGTAATGAAGTACAAATATTTTGTTTTCTAAGGACTTTTTAACTTTTCTCCCTACATTTGAAAAGAGATCTGTATTTTGTACTTTGATCAAAATCGGCTTGTTATTTTTCATCCTTTGCGAATATCAACGCAACATAGAAAGGATAACAATAAAGTGCCTTTGGTGTCATTATGAAAATAAATTGTAACTGAATAATTAAACTGTAAGTTTATAGTTCAATTAAAAATATTGGATTTTTTTTCTTGGGAAATATGGAGGTCTTAAAGCCACCTTATGATGACTCAAAATAAACTTAATAATAGTGAAATAATATAAATAAATATAAATAATAAATATAAAATAAATAAACTACTAAAGAGCAGCAAAATTAACCAGGTTTGAAACCTGAATGGTGTTTTTAACCCATTCAAAATAAAAAAAATTACACAGTATATTTACTTTCCTTTTTGGCCTTCTCCTTCTTTCAGGGTTCTCAGGAAGTTCCGATACCTTCTCAACCCACGGCAGGTGCACAGTTTGGACCAAGGTGGCCCAGCACTCAGGTAAATGCTCCCCATTTAGTTGATTTAATTCCATCAACCTCCATGAACAATTGATTTTAGATAATGGATAGCACAATAGATGCTCACCAGCCGCAATGTCAAGGAGACGTTGGTTGCCGACAGGGTTAAATTGTCTCTCCAAAGAGGCCGAGTGTTGCCATGGCACCATAGCAACAGCCTCAGCTGGCAGCGAGGTGAGAGGAAGATTGGTTAGAGCCCACTAACACACGCTTGTTTTAGACCGTCGCTCATAAAAATCCCAGCGCAGAACAGACGATCGAGATTAAGCCGATTAATGAACATTTTGCGGAGACGTACACAACGGAAGTGACTCGTGTCAAGTCAAGTCAAGTTTATTTGTATAGCCCTAAATCACAGACAGTCTCAAAGGGCTTCACATAGCCAAAATTGACAATTATTCTCAAAGCATCCCCTGATCTTAAGCTCCCAAACTTCAAACCCCAACATAGATGCAAAAAAATCACTGCCATGACATTTTGACAGCAATGGAAACTATCTTAAAAGCTCCACTTTTATAGATTTCCATTCTTCACGTGTGTAATATGAATTCAATATACTACTTGAGGACTAATTGTGAGCATTAATGGGTCGCTGAGCACCAGGTGGCTAGCTTGAGTGAAAGGCATCATTGGCCTCGTGCAGCTGCCAGGCATGAAAGCCTCTATCGACACCTTTGTCCCGACTCACATGAAAGGTCCCTTTGAAGGGTCACGTGTGCGCCCCGCGGCCACATAGGAAACTCAGGAGAAGATGGTGGAACGAGCATATGCGGGGCTATACGCTTTCTCTTCATCTTGGAAAGTCTCCAGTAAATTACGTTCTGTGGGAAGCAAGCTGGGGGGGGGGGGGTATTAGAACTATTAACACATCTGATGTAGTAAATATTAAATAAAAGCTGGTGCTCCGAACTTTTGTTTCGGATTCATCTTGATCCGAAACACAAAAGTCTTTAGTATGCAAAAATAAAAGATTTGATCTTGCCGTCCCAATACTTCTGAAGGGGAGTATTAAGTGCCTGCTCTGCAGTGTTGTGCAACCTCAGTGTTAATGAGAATTCATGAAAACAGTGTTGACGCAGGCAATGATGCTAACACACCGTACATGTTGTCACTTCTGACGTCTCAGGCTCAACTTTTTTCATGACGTCCCTGATTTCCGAGTGCTCGCTTGTGGCGGGGACGGCACCGTTGGCTGGATCCTGGATTGTATAGGTATTCATACAATCTTATTCATTCAAATGAATTTATGCTTTGTGTTCGTCAGCGGTAGCCTCCAAATAGTTTTTATTCACGATTTTCTTCCTTGATGTGTCGTATGGTGAGATGGTAAAGGCATCATGCTGGTAAGGTCATCATGATTGAAATGAATCGCCAAAGGTTTTTCTTTTTTTTTTTCTCCTTCCATCTTGTCTGCTCCGTCAGTGGTGAGTAAATGTGACAATTGAAATATGTCTTTGCAGACAAGGCCAGCTTCGTTCGGCACCCCCCGGTGGCCATCCTGCCGCTGGGGACAGGCAACGACCTGGCACGCTGCCTCCGCTGGGGGGGAGGTGAGACCTCTACCAAGCTATACTGCACAGCACAGGCAAAGTCATTACTTAAAGTGAAAATTGCATTTTGGACACAGACTATTGAGCAGAATTCATTCGTGTTAGTCCTGCCGGGAAACCTTATTTACAAAATTATACACCACAAATGTGAAATGCATCCACATGATGGAATTCCACGGCCGTAAAGATAATATTGTGCTTTATGTAACCTCATTAGGAGGGGGGGGGAAAGGCAATGGAGAAGTTAAGTGGAAAGCTGTTGAAGCCCGGATCACGAGTTCTCGCTTAAGAATGGAGACAAACAGTTTTGGTGAAGTTCCTGTAAAAAAAAAAAAAAAACTAAAAAAACTGCGAAATATAAAAAGATTAGCTTGATTTACCATTTAATGTGACAAGGTACACTGTTGGGGCAAATATATACATATTTATATATTTATTTATATATATTCCACCAACATGTGTGACCCAAAATAAAATGAAGCGTCTCTAAAATCTTACTAAATGTGTGTTTTCAGGATATGAGGGGGGCAGCTTGCTAAAGTTCCTGCGTGACATCGAGCACAGTATCGAGGTTGTGCTGGACCGCTGGAACATCGATATAGTGCCCGATGACAAGGAGGAGAAGGGTGACCCGGTACCCTACAACATCGTCAACAACTACTTTTCTATCGGAGTGGTGAGAACATTTAATTGTAACAAGTGGAATCAAAATGCTTGCATTGTTGCTTGTCATGCGGGAGGACGCACCAATGTAGATGTAGTTTAATTTGATAAACAATAGTTTACAACTACTAACAATAAAATAAAACTCGAGTAATACAATTGGATTTACATGTTTTTCATTGGACAATGAGCAAACCACAACATAATAATAAATAAATAAATAATAATAATTAAATAAAAAATAATATTGTAATTTTCTTGTTATTTTTTTGGTCATAATAACAAACAAAACTAAATTGAAGCATGCAAGCAGCTCAATATAGTATAATTGATGCTGAATTAGAAATCCAGTCGTCTTCCATATGATCACTTTGAGTCCACAATATTTTATGCATCCATGTTCTGGCTACCTATGTGAATTATCAGTTCTGTCTAGTCTCTGTAATTGTCTTTTTATTTTGTTTTTCAATTTGACTTTAATTGAATCTACCTTACAATAATGTACAGGGAACTGTATGCCACGTAAGAACGGCCCACCCCTGATGAGATGACATCAGCACTTAATTTAAAGTGGTCAAAGTTTGTTTGGCCATTAAGGGAGAGCAGATGCATGATGAGTTTCTCCCTCCCAGACAACTTTCTCCATTGGTGGATTTAGTTGGTTGCCATGTTACCGTTACCGAGCAACCCATCTTTTTATTGGCTCATGTTTCATTGGAGTTACTGGCCAAAAGACTCATTCACATTTTTATGGGCTTGACACGCACACACGCTTGGACACATACGCAAAACATATGTACGCACACACACACACATGGATCTTCATGGTCGTCAAACGCTTGTGTTGTCGCACGTCAACAGTGAAGCATCGCTATGGCAACGCAGCAGCTGGGCAGTCGGCGTTGACTCGAATGAAGCCTCGCTTGTACACTTTAACTCTAATAACTATTCATCAGTCCGGCGTTTTAACTGGCAAGCACAGTACCATCTCTTTAAAAAGTAATTAACTAGAGTAAAGTAGTTGACTCACTCGCTGAAAAATGGACATGGTCGGTAATTTCATAGTTAAATAGGTTACCAACCTATCTTATGTTCTGATGAAAATCGGGCCGAACGCAACAAATGCAAATCGTTTCACACCCTAATTTGAACATCTCATTCTTAGTCGTTGTCTTCTTTTTACATCAAATTGAACATACTGTAAATAAAAGTGTGTTTCCTTCAATATAAATAATATTAATACAAAAATATTATTTAAAAAATGCATAAAGGCAGGTAAGTAGATAAACTAAGTATTATTTATGCCAAAGGATGTTTATGCTGTTCTGCCTAATTTTACTCTGAGTCAACGTAGAATTTTTTTTTTTTTTCATCACTTTCAGTCCATGTCATAACCGACTTGAACAAATACAAATAACTCTTTGCAATTGCATGTAGGGTTCACCATAAAAAAAAACTAAGATACAAATGCCAAAAAAGGACATTGTGTGCACAAGGAGAAGAGGATGCACTGTGGCGTTGTTACACAACTGCACTCCCACTGATGCCTGCATGCTTGCCAGACTGAACACACAACACACTCGTCGTCTATGTGCAGTTTTTTATATTGTATCATTTCATTTCCCGCTCAAATGTTTAACAATTACAGTCGACTCAAAAAGTCACTAAATCAATAAATGAAAATGAACTAATGAATATGGCTGAATGGACGTTGCTTAGGAGAAAAAATGCAGTAGCTACGTATTTGAAAGCCAGGGTGACAGATCGTGGAGCATAGCGGGTGCAATGGTGACAGATGGTCGCCTATCTGGACACCTGAGCAAACCACCCGTTGTGACTCAGTCCACCACGTCACGCTAAGAGGCCTTCCAATCTGCTTGGCTCATCTTGTGCTTCAAGGTTTGGGTGCCATGGTGACATCATGCTAGATGTGAGCGCTTCCACAGTTGCAGTACATGACGCCGACTTAGCTGCATGGTGTGGAGCATGTGGTGGGCTTGTCCAAGGCGTTGCTAGCATCTGTTTTTTATTCTAGTTGTCACGTTGTAAATGCAAACTCTTTTTCCCTTTGAGGATCTTACGTCTCAGTTCAAAGATGATATGAAACACAAGTACTGAAGGTAGTTTTACAGCAGCGCATTCACCTAATTCTTTCGATCAAGAGCCAGCTCGCTAGATATCAGCTAAAACTGTTTTGGAATCACTCCCGCTTCACTGTGTAGCAATTGGAAATACTGGCCTACATTTACAACTTCCATAAAATACTAATAATTTATTTCCAACAGTCATTTGTATTTATTTCATAGTGTGTGTCTTCACTGTGCAGTTGCTGATTGTGGTTTATTAATTTTGTCCAGTCACACATTTCAGCTTTTTTGTGTTTCCATGTAAATGTAAAAGGCCTTCAGAATCTCAAGTGCTGGCATAGGTTCGAAAGATGGATGGATGGATGGATGGATGGATGGATGGATGGATGGATGGATGGATGGATGGATGGATGGATGGATGGATGGATGGATGGATGGATGGATGGATGGATGGATGGATGGATGGATGGATGGATGGATGGATGGATGGATGGATGGATGGATGGGCAGACGGACGCCTCTGAGCAATCGCCACTGGTGTGATCAGTGAAAATGAACATAAATGAGATTAACCACAGTAAAGATTTAACAAGGGGGGCAAGCAAGTGACACAATGACTCCGATTCATTGTTTTTCCCCTTAATAAATGGAATCACGATTTAAAAATCACTTTTTGTTAACTTGGGTTGTTTTTGCCTGATATTTACTATTTGAAGATTCTAAACATTAGTGGATAAACTCTGGGAAAAAAAATAGAAATAAGTTGTGTTTGTTCATGTGAAGCCAGCTTGTTTAATCAACACTCACTCAAGCGCAACGGTAATTGTGGCGTGGGTAGCGGAGGAGCAGAGGAATTTGAAAACTCGCCATTGCAGTGTCGATATACCTGAGCACATCCAATAGGAGTGGATTTATTCAGTACAGTGCATGCATGCATGCACAGTTGCACACACACACACACATACACATACACTCATTAAGCCTTATAAAACACGGTGTGATTTTATGTTGTACAGTGTATAGAACTCTGTGCGAGTGCCTGTGTGCATTCGTGCTTGTGCATGCACGTGCTTACACTCGGATGCACAAGAACATGTGCTGCAAGCTGATTCTTCTGTTGAGGGCTTGGCAGGGGGGCTCCTTACCATTTCCGAATGTTTACTATGACACTTCCCTTGATCGCTTGCCAAGACGGTGTCGACTGTGACGCACCTTTCATGATACGCATATAACCACGTAACATAAGCGCTGTATGTAAAAACATCCTGAGCATTCATTCAAAGTGCTTGACAGGCAGCAACAAAATATTGGTAGATAGAATTAAGTGTAAACCAACCTATTAATCTTTTTTTTTTTTTTTTAAACAGCTAGATAACTTTTGCTAGCAGTTACCTACTTTACAATCAGGCTAGTGAATTACCTAATTAGTTAACTTGTTAGATAGCAGCTAAACAATTAACTCACGAATCAACTATTTGGATAACGGATTGCTAAGTAGCGAAATGACTAGATAGATTGTTGTTATTCTGTTTCCGGCAATCGTTTTGGTATTGCCAAGAGTAGCTAGTCTTCTAATTTCAACAACAAAATGAATGAAAACAATAACTTGTTTTTGTGAGGCCACGTGTGTGACCTCAGTGCTCTTGAGCAGAGTTCCTCTGGTCTTGAAGAGTCGGCAGGTGTCGCTCAGCATGGTTATTCATTACCGTCCATTATTCATAACCTGGCGTGGACCTGGCAGCTGCTGACTTCCTGTCACTGATACTTCCCCTGACCTTCACCGAATGCCAGCAATACTCCAACGCATGCACACAGACACATAGTCGTCGCATGCCGACACACATACTGTATCTCCATTGCACACAATTTGTTTTTTTGGGGCGAATAAGCCTGCAGGCTCTCAGCAGAGATTGAACGTTGTAGACCTAATACTATTAACAAGTACCCTAACGTATTAGTGTGTGGCGGCTGCTCACTTAAATAGTGTATTCTACTCAAAAACAGTAAGGGATATTTGTCTTCCAGGTTGAATTTCTGCACTCTATGCAATTTGACTTCCTCTCGACTTTAGAATGCGTTTGTCCAACAGTGAACGTTGCATTTTGGTTCAATTAAATTTGCCGTTTAGACCAAGATGATGCCCGACAATTGATCAAGGGTAGATGGGTGTTGTTGAAAACTTTCACGAATCAAACACCCGTTGTGAATTTTGCCGTTTATTTCCTTGTTGGGGAATGACAAGTTGTACAAAAGAACCAAAATATTGAACAATTGAACATGAATTAAAAAGTTTAGAAAAAAGTTGACCTAAAAAGGTTGTAATGAGTTTGATATCGGTCGTTTTGTCTACCGTGAAAGTTGTTCAACACAATGTACCAAATGAATGAACAAAACATTTGGGTCTGGATGGTTGTCATGGTTACAGATGGTACCTCAATCATGTTTGTTAAGATTATGCAAGTCACGAGTTTCACGAGAATTAGGAAACAAACATCGGCGGATATAATTGTCTCCAACTGTGGATTCGTGCTGCTTTGACTCCACCCCCCCACATGCCGCGTACTGTATGAATTATATCAGACTTGTTTGGCTGTTTAACTATATTAGTTCTAGCGAGGCAGGGCTAATAATTCGGCCAGCCAGATTGAGATAATGACTGAGGGTCAGACATTCGAGGCCATGCCGTGTCTAATGTTGTTGGGTTCAGCTGAGGATCCAGCATGTCCAGATGTTAACGCAATTCCATCAACGCATTCGCGCCACATTCGTTCTATTTAAGTGTTTTGGGAATGTCTCGTTGCCAGCTTGCTCCCAGTGTGACACTAGCATTGCTAATCTTGTACATGGTAACTCATTATAGTTAGGATGCATCTTTGGAAGAAGTCCATCTTGGAAATCTATTTTGTATGTCTGAGCCCAAGTCAATTTCTTGTTAGAATTTAAGTTGTACGTGGTCATGTCGGTTTGTCCTTGACAGTCACACTTCCTGTTTCGCCAGCTTTAGGATCAAAACAACTTTAATGCTAGCGGCGACTGGAAGCAATAAAAAATATATTCTGATTTTCTGATGTGACAGTCTTGTTTTGGAAAGCTTCGTGTGGTCCTGAACCCGGATGAAACATGCACACCCCGAGGCTTTTATTAATGCCCCTCCTCCCAGCCCATCAAATCGGCCATGTTTTTCACATTTGTGCCTCGCTGTGGTCATTGTAGTCACCTTGCCGTGTTTCACGACACGTGAAAGAGCCCCACGTTCCTCATGGTTCGTCTTCGTCCATCAAATTGCCTGAGATGTCCTGTCGCTCGGCGGGTTTCAGGTTCTCTGCCAATTAAAGCGGCGCTGGCGCTTCTATTTTGAGACATGAAATTTGCTGATGCTGCCAGATAGGCGCAACGGTGTCCGTAAGGCCACGCTCGAGGTGGAATCTTGCAGCCAGCCGATAAAATCCATTTAAGGTTCTGATCACAAGTGAGATTTACTTGCGTACTTGACGATCATCAAGTGCACAATTTTATCATGATTGGTGTTGTTTTTAAATTGGGTCACTGATTGTCAGAATAAAAATTAGTAGAACGTACCTCGTCACAGTCAGACATATTTAATTATATATTTAATTTTAATTTATTTATATTCAAATTTGAAAAAAGGTGAATATTGAATTTTTTTTCAACAAAGGTATTTTATATTGATATTTATTTTGATTGTTTTTAATAAATCAAGAGTACAGTGAGATGTTTTTACTCAGGTGAGAAGAAAACGTTTATTCCCCACCATTCTGACTAAACAACAGAATTCTTCTTTGCGCTTCGGCTTCTTTTTACAATTATCGTAAAAAAGATTTGTGAATTGTGTGTAGCATTTTTTTTTTTTTTTAAAAGCAAAATAGCAAACACAACACGGGGTTTATAATGGGGAAGATAATTTTAAAAAAGAACATAAACTCCAATGCTGGCATTGTTTATGGTGAAGCGTTGTATGTTCTTTCCCTCTCAGGATGCCTCCATCGCCCATCGCTTCCATCTGATGAGGGAGAAGCACCCGGAGAAGTTCAACAGCAGGTTAGGAGATGAACATTTAAAAGTCTAAAAACGTTCTGTGATGGTCGCTTTCTTGCTAGGATTGTAGTTTGCATTGTGTTTTATCATGTAGATTACTTAGTTACGTTGCATAGCCAGAAGCTGAGCTTACACTTTTAATATGAAAATGTGAACCAATCAGCATAAATCAATAGCTACCCGCCCAACTGGATTGACACTCCATACACATTTGGAGCGCAATCGAATGAGAGCCGATTGAAAATGTCGACAGTCCTCGGTCATATATTATTTATCCTCTGCGTAGAACGACTCATGTTAGCATTATACTGATGATCTGAGAGGATTTGAGAAGTCTCAATGAGCAGTATATCCATCTGACTCTCTTATACTGGTCCCAAGTGGCCAAGGTAAGCACACCAGGAGTAGCACGATGGCCATTCGATTGATACAGTGAACAGATTGATGGCATTTTTACAATTTTTTTATAAGAAAATGATTATGGACAGTGTTTTGAGTTACAAGTATGGTTATGGAATAAATTAAAATCATCTCAAGGCACCTTCATTAAATATTAAATCTGTTAAATAATCAATTAATGTAACAAAATTAAAAGACAAAATAATTTGACAGACTGATTTATTATTATTGTCCTATTTATATTTTTCCTAAATATTTTTATTTAATAAAAAAGTATTTTTATAAAAGGCAGAACATCTTTATAATAGTAACACATTTAATTAACTTTATTTTCTTCATGTGTGATTTGTTAAAATGATTTTGCTATTTATCAGAAATAAATGATATGCCACTTCTACTGACATTCCCAAATGTGGTTCCTTGCCTGAAATGACAATGAATGAATGTTTCCAAAGTATTTGTGAAATATAGTTAATAGTGAATAGTTATAGAGAATTTTTAACAGACGCGGTATTAAATATTACAAAAATAGTACTGAAGTGCCAGTATTAGCTCGTCACATCCTTTCTAGCACTCCAAACATTTGCTTGTGGGCTCCTCCCTGCTGACAAGGCAGTTAAGTAAAAATGCTTGTTCCGCCATCCTAGTGGGAACAGCCTGTTTGCATATTAGCATGAATTCAGCCGTCTCCAACTACTCCGGCTAGGAAGTGCGAGTATGAGACTGTTATTGAGACATCTCGTTTACTCTTTGCAAAAAAAAAAATCAAAAATAGCTTTCAGATCATGACAAGCAGTTTGTTTGCACATAGTGTAGCTTTACTTCTATTTTGCACATGCTGTTTATAACTTGCAAGAAAGATTTCAAATTCCCAGAGGAAAAGCATTCCCATACCCTCGAATAATAATAATAAAGGACAGAATCTTGCAGTGTAATGCTAATAAACGACATGAGTGACAAGTGAGCTCCTTATGGCCACCGTCACATTGAGCCCCCGGCGAGAGCGCTAAAGTGACACTTTAGCGACACGCTAATCAACACTATTTACAGTAAGCCAACACTGAAGGCTATTGTTCATCTGTGAATGATCCTCTGCAGAGCTACAGACAGCTGATTGACAGCGGCAACTGTTCCTTTGTGCGAATGACTTGGCACTTTGCGTTCCATTCAGAAACGTTTGACTTGAAAAGATGTTTTGTTTTTTTCATCTCCACGGGTGACAAGATGATCGATCGCCTTTGACCCAAAGAGGAAGCCCGTAGCGACATTAGCTCGCTGCTGTTTTTGTCCTCTTTTCCATTCACATATGTTGCCACTTGTGTCTTTTCATGCATGTCTCACACTCACACACACAACCACCCCCAACCTTCAGCATCATCTTGCCATCCAGGGCCTCTTAGAACAGAGATTGTGTGTGATGTGATCCCAGGTGCCAGGGAGTTTTTTACACAAGCTAACAAGGCTGACAAATTAAGCATTGACGTGACGGTAATGATGTTGAACGAACCCTGACAAATTCGCTATTTTTGCAAACGTTTCACTAGGGTACGGGAAACGGCTCCCATAATTACTACAGCGCTCAGGGCAGAGAAATCAACAAACTTTTTTTTTTTTGCTATCTTTAGTCTGATAAGTGACAAATTTTCGATCAAAGTGGTTGATGCCACTCGTATTCGTCCAGACTTGTCTTTGTAATATTTGAGGACACATGCTAGAAATGACAACTGTCACTCATGCACGTTAGCTTGGCTTGTTGCTAAGTACGTTACAATCTCTACTTTGCATTTAGTCTTCTCTCTGTCTCTAAGCTGATTTTGTTAAAACATAACCCCGTTCACCCCATTAATACTAAACAAATCCTTTGTGTATTTTGTGCCGTGTAAATTAATTAATTGATTTTTCTTTTTTTTGTCTTTTGGTGACCTCATATCCACAAATTAACCAAACCACTGTTGACCCTTGACCTCTTAATCATTAGCTCTCTTTCATGTGAACTGCCTAAAGAAAATGAACTCATCAACTGATTAGCGAGGGATCAGACTCTCACCACCTCTTTGACCTCTGTCCTACAACCTTGTGGCCTGCTCTAGTGACGTTTAAGCTCATCAGCACTTTTTGTTCTCATTTCCATGGTGACGATTGGGACAATCCTATCTAATACTTGTTATTGTTAAAATAGTTTTATTTAGTTCTTGGTTGTACATTTTTCCATAAAAAAACAAACCTATAAGTAGACACAACAAATTTTGCCCATTAGTTTCCATATGTAGGTTTTGTCCAAATCCTTTTTATGATCTGCTTTTGAGCAGCACACAGAACTATTTTAAGTGCAGAATTGGAGGAGGGGTGGTCAAGAGGTCACTGCTCATGTTAAGGATTAAAAGAGATGCTTATCAGGAGAGAAGGGGAATCATATGGTTGGAGGCATGCGTCGCTCTGTTCCAGTACCTGAACTGCGTTTTCACAACACCCATCGTGTCCCGTCACTGAGGCCGGATCGCTCTTAAGATCTATGATCTGTCCTGATCTGTTTGGAATCAATCATCTACAGTTGTTTAATTTGCAAGCAACACCTGAAACAAACGTGGTTAGAATTGGTGGTGGGATGAAGAAATGAGTCTTGTGGAATGTGAGTTAATTACATCTTTGCAGGCCGTCTCCAGTGGAAACTGTTTAATGAGCAGCGACACTTTTCCTTTTGGAGCAATGCAACGGTTCCTAATTGTGATGTCACATTAGCTCCCAATCATTCCTTCTGACAAAACTTCCTAGGGGAGTTGAGACGGTTTAGCCACTTTCACACTGAAGATTAAAGTGGGGAATTTTATGCCTTTCTCGGGGGAAGCTGAAGTCAACCTGCAACTTTTGCAAAATATTGCTTCGTCCTGTGAGAAAAAATCCAAACTGTATACAATCATTTTTAGAACGATGAGGTGCTTGTGCTGAACATTTTGGCAGGCTCTGACATTCCCTTGTCACACGGAGCTATTGCCTGATGTCAAGCGTGCCTTGGCACTCATTAATATTATGAGATGTACAGTATGTCACTTGGCGAGTGATGTAGGCCGAGATGTTTCAGCTTCAGGTGCGGGAAACGTAATCATCCCAATGACGTGGATTTCTCGTCATTCTTAACTTCACACATGCTTCCTGAAATTCAAAAAACCCAATGCCCCATTTCCACCGCAGGAAGATTATCTCCATCCATCCATCCATCCATCCATCCATCCATCCATCCATCCATCCATCCATCCATCCATCCATCCATCCATCCATCCATCCATCCATCCATCCATCCATCCATCCATCCATCCATCCATCCATCCATCCATCCATCCATCCATCCATCCATCCATCCATCCATCCATCCATCCATCCATCCATCCATCCATTCATTTTCAGTACCGCTTGACTCGGAGCTATCACATCCAACATGGACGCCAGTGGAATCACACTTTCCAAAACTGTTCCATTTCATTAAAGAGTGAGAGAAATGACACCACATCCATCATGACATGTCTGTCTGCGAGGCGCTTTTGGGCAGTGCCGCTTGGAATGGCTTCTTGGTGGCGGTTGGTTTTTGTTCTGATTTGTCCTCCGGCAGTGTTTCGCCAGCGGTGACGTTGTATGTACAGTATTCGGGTAAATACGGTCACTAAGGACATTTCATGCGCACAGTTTTGACGACAAAAGGCACACCATGGTTGGATTCATGCAGGTTTTTCGTGCTGTTGGGTAGTTTTGGCCTGTTGGGTCACATTACCCTGAGCTGCCCTGAAAGCCTTTTGAAATGACTCAAGGCAACAGACCGATTCAATTTGTCAACAAAAATAACGTGACCTCAACATGACTGCAATTCACGTGCCCTTGATTGAAAATGGTTTTGTTTTGCTGCTCAGAATGAAGAACAAGTTGTGGTACTTTGAGTTCGGCACCACCGAGACCATTTCAGCCACTTGCAAAAAGCTCAACGAGTGCATTGAGGTTGAGGTGAGTCATCACTTGAGAATCGGCAAGAGCGATGAGCATATGAGAGGTAATTTTCGAATCACAAAGACCTCAATTTGGAGCTTCTGTTCCATTTTGGTCAGTAGCAAGCTTTATTATTATCTATGCTGTCTAAAATTAACAACTAATTTTTGTGCTGCAGTGCGACGGCATCATATTGGACCTGAGCAACACCTCCTTGGAGGGCATCGCAGTGCTCAATATTCCCAGCATGCACGGCGGCTCCAATCTGTGGGGCGAGACCAAGAGGCGGCGTAGCTACAACCGCATGAGCAAGAAGGTTTCTGAGCGGATTCCAAGTAGCACCGTCACCGACCCTAAAGAGCTCAAGTTTTGCATGCAAGGTGAGTGATTGGCAACAACCGGCTCTGTCTCTTTTTATGCATAACGAGAACACTTCAGTGACTCACTTTCGTTCTTTTTTTCTTTTTTTGTGCGCAGCCATTAGCCTAAAGCACACAGTACTCATTCAAATCCATTAGCATAACATATTTGTTCAAGTCAACTGTAATTGTGAGCACTATGACGAGGAATGTCTTTTTAGGCTAGAGGCGCTTTTGTTGTGAAACATTAAGGAAAAGCATAAACATTCAAATGTGTTTCTTCAACAAAAAAAAAAAGAAAAGCAATCATATCAGGCTAAATTTATCTTTTTTTTAACTTTTACTCATGTTAAAATGCTAATCTCCCCGGACAGATTCTGAACTTCATGTGTGGTGGACGTCATCATATTTCATTCATAAATGGAATAGGAGCATGCATCAAAACCTCAGTGGAGAAATCAATTTATTAAATGCATTATTAATATTTATATATTTTTAAACGCACCAACCTGGCAGACACACACACACACACACACACAACATTGTGAGTGTCTGTGAGCGCCTTTGTGGCCTTTTCTGGTCTCTGCTTTAAGCGCTGACCTGATTCCTCCACAAGGTCCTTTAAGTATCCTCTTAAAGTAACACTCACTGGACTCGCTCCCAGTTGTATCGTTATCTCATCACGCCAACTGACCAGAAATACAATACTGTACTCTCCACTCCGCTAGCTTTCGTAGTCTACTTAACCTCGCGCTGATTAAGCGCCTGTTTTTGACCTCTTGTCTAAAGTACAAGTAGATTATGACATTGAAATTCCATTGATTTGTCAGCTAATAATGCCAAAAAAATGGACAAATAAAACAGTTTTCTTTGTTTGCTAATGTTTAGAATGAATTTAAGATTATTTTGAACAAACAATAACTTAAAGGACCATATCTATTCTTTACGAATTAGCATGCTAAATCCCAGAACCTCTAAATGTAATAAAATTGCTTCTGGAATGCTGGTTGACCTTCAATTTGTTCCAATTTAGAGTTCCCATGAGAAATAAATAGTTCAGGTTTCAAAATTTGGCAAAATGTAGCACGGTTTTGGTTTTCCAACCAAATTCAAATTCAACGCTACTATGTAGTCCAACCTCTTTGAGTGTGAATATTATAGTGGCGGGCCTTGCTTTTAGCATCTGGGCCTTGAGTGACTAACTTAACCTACTTCTTAATTCCACAACAGTGTACATCATCTGGAGCATCTGTCTCCAAAAACAGAATAAAACTGAACATTTAAATAAAATAAACCATACTCACTCGAGATTATGATTAATATTAACAGTAGGATGTCCGTGCTAGTCGAACTTGGCTTGCTTTGATTACCCACTCAGAGGACGACAAAATGCTGACTATCTTAGGTTAACTAGCTATCCCATTACTAATATAGTTAAATTGTCCAGCATTGCTGATTCTGAAGGCCCTGGGCAGGTGCTTAATCTAATGAACAAAGAAAATCTTTCATCATTATACAGTGTTGGGAATAAATTAATAACATTTCATGGAATAAACATTTGTTGTTTTGGTGGTAAATGTTAATCAGTCTTTCTTGCCTTGATGGCTTACCACTCAGATATTAGTGTATGATGTAACAGATCTGAAAGCACGCGCTGGAATTTTACAATTCATTTCATTAGCTTCTGCCGTCAATTCTTTTCGAGAATAGGACTCATGGCGCAGGCCTGTGTGCATGCGTGTACGCTTTTGTCATACACCTAATTGCTTATGGCAGTAGCATTGTCTGGTGCAGTAAAGTGAAGCTTTTAAATCCATTTGCTGGAGTTAATGTAATCTTCCAAAGCGACCCGGAGTGCTTTGCGAACAGCCCGCGGCTCGTGCGTGTCTGCACCGCTTTCATCTCGTCGCGTGATGCCTGCACGTAGCCGAGACGGACGGGACTCAGGTATGCTGGATGATAGAGTCATTCATGTCCCTTGAAATGAAGCAAATCATCTCTTGTGCATATTTACCAAAACGCCTTAGGTCATTTTGATGGATATTGACATTTAAAACGGCAAGTTAGCTCTGCTGGATGGGATGTCACGCCATCCCTTCAAGGAAGATTAGGTTTTCTTTGCTTTCTCTTAGCTAATTAGCAGAGCAACTTAATCAAATTACATTAAAGAGGCAGGGCACAGGCCAAGGAAGAACTGACCCTAAAATTTAAACGGTATCATTGGAGTATTAAAAAAATCATCTACTGTTAAACGAGAAGGAGCTGGCCGTTCTTTATCAATGCATCCATTTTCTTTTTGTCCTCATGAGGGTCATGGAGAGCTGAAACTTATGTCACTTGACTGCTTGCACATGTGAATGACCCACTACAATATAAATAACTTGAATGTGTGACCCACAAAAACACAGTTTGTCCAACTTTTAACAAATTGGACTTTGGGACATTAACATGTCAATGATTAACACTCGTTTGGTAGTTAGCAGGATTGTGCAAAAACTACATAACCAATTTGAGCTGATCTTCCAGATCCAAATGAATGCACAAATTTAATCATTAAGTCAAACGCTCTCGGAAGTTAAGAACAGTCTTCTCCCTGGTGTGACGACACCAGTACAGCAATGACGGGAAACGGATTTACGTATAAACTCTCCTTGGGGTGGTTTACTCCCTCTTCACCGTTTATCAGTGCGCCATCGCGACCTCCCTTGTTGACTTCCTCTCTGCGCCCAGATCCAATTTCCTCAACTTCCTGCCACTAAATAAATAACATAAATAAAAAGGGGTTTTAGCAAGCGGGAATGAGAGCAAACTACAGTATTTAGTTGACATAATAAGAACTTGGGGTGTGCTGTATTGTATAATTTAATGTCAAAATATATAATTGTTAACCCAGTTAATGGGAAAAACAGTTCTTACAGTGTTTATTTATTTATTTATTTA
This sequence comes from Syngnathus scovelli, assembly GCF_024217435.2. Taxonomy (NCBI): domain Eukaryota; kingdom Metazoa; phylum Chordata; class Actinopteri; order Syngnathiformes; family Syngnathidae; genus Syngnathus; species Syngnathus scovelli. The sequence continues at coordinate 13,794,383 of NC_090854.1, read as the reverse complement.
TTTATATTTTTGTTTGTTTGTTTGTTTGTTTATTTATTCATTCATTTTTTTTATTTACTTTAAAACAAAACTTTACATTTTTATTTCAGTGACTGATATGCTTGTAACCTTAAGTGCTACATGCAATGAAAAGCATGTATCTTCGAATTTTGTGAGTTTTCGTTTTTGAGTTTTTTTGTTGATAAAAAGCACTGCCAATATTTATATTTTCTCCTATATTTGTCATGTTGGACAAAAAGCATGTTCCTTCAAAAGTTTTCTTCTGGATACCTCTATCTAGAGAGCAATTCAAGAAATATGGAGATACAGACTCTGGTGATTATATCTTATTTTATTCATCATGGGTCCGTCGCTAGTGTGCTCCCGCCTACAGTAGCTGACAACGCTCACGCTGGGAGCTGCCACATCACTGGCTATTTTAGGTCCATTGCATCCAGAGATGACAAATTGCTTTTGTTCTCACCGAACAAAAACAGCAGACTATAATTACCCTGATGCCACTGCCAGTGTACGCCCACCCCGACTGATTTGCGAGGCTCGAAATGTTTCCTGTAGGAAGTCGCTGAGCTGTTGAGTGACTGGTGGGAAAGTGGATGACCTTCCACTGACATGTTTACTGTAAGTATTACAACTGCTTAGCCTGTTCAGCGGGTCAAAAATTTTAATCCTTTGTCGTATTTTCAATCTCAAGTCTTTGTTTGTGGCCAATATCAAGTGACACGAAACATTTTTGTTTTTAATTTCATTCTTGGACAGTCGTAACAAGGTGTTCTTAGTTGCATGGCCAAGTGCTCTCCCCTGATTTACCTCCCTCGGATGAGATCTACTGTAGTTCCTTGGACCATCTGCCACCACTCGGACCATCCCAAAACAATAACAGGCAGCTCAGCTAGTGGGGAAAAATATGTTTGTCTAAAATTGTTACATTATGTAGAATTTAAATCATGTACAATGAAAGCTCAAAGAAATCATTCCGTCTGTTCTTGAATGTATCCTCACCAGCCAGTCTAATAATTAGATAAGAAACATGTTAAATATGTAACCTATTAGAAAAATGAACAAAATGTAGTTCGCTCATCCGTTTGACCTTCATCTTCACTAACACGGGCTTGAAACCCTAATTTGAAACTTTCACTCTAAACTATATTTTGAACTCTTACTTATTGGTTGAAAACCCCTGAAAAGTGCAAAAAAAATAAATAATACATGTAACTGTTAGTATACATACACTATTGCTGATATAAAGAATGATTCACTGGAATCAGGCTGGAACAAGACAAAACAAAGAGGCAGTAATTCTCAGTGACTTGGCAAAGCAAATGCCATCCCATCCCAGCATGCATTGCTGCATGCTGGCATTATGTAAGAGGCTGTTCTCATCTATTCTTAGCCCTACCTTGCCGATGCTGTTTGATGGCCGCTTCCAAAGCGCAGCCGATGTGAGAACACAGAGCGCAGTAGGGCTACTCCGCCATCGTGCCTCAACGCAGCAGGGCAAGGGCAGGTCGGTGTGTCCATGTTTGGCACTAGTAGGAAGCAGAGGAGTGCAAGTGAATGGAGGCGTGCACTCAAGAAAGGAGGGGAATTATATTAAACGCTACAAATGGTGATATAATGTGTCAATGGTATTTAACACTTCAGCCAAATCTTGTATATTTTGCACACTCCAATTCCTTTAGATCGAAGCATATTTAGGCTATGCAGAGGTGATATACTCAAGTATTTACATTTTTTTTACTTAAACTTAATGAATGTCTTTTGTGGAGCACGTTTCAGGGGTTAAACTGTTAGTTAAGTAAAAAAAATTGTAAGATTATTATGCTAAAACAGTTTGAAATTCAATTATTAATATAAGGGTTAGGTTTCAAATTAAGCTTCCAAACTCAGGTGGCAATCCTTCTTGCCAAACACTTCTGAATCTGTTTTGTCAATGTCCTTAACACTCCATGGTTGAACAGTAGAGTCAAAACACACAAATATAAAATGCAAACACTCGCGAGCAGCTGCAGAACACCAAACCAGACTGTTGTTGTGACTTCCGGCTCATCCCAATGTACTGTACACGAATTACGTTTATAAAACCAGTTTATTTCGTCACTATTTCATTTTACAATATTTTTACACAGTTTTATTTTTCATTGATAAGAAAAAATAGGAGATTTGTGCTGTTTTTGGCATGGCTGGAATTAATTAATACAATTTTAATTAATTTAAATGCTAAAATTTTGATAGCTGGAGTGCTTATCCAGCTATGCTAACAAGGTTAGCTCTGCAACATTTTTAATTAACCTATAGTATTTAATGACTATAGTAATAAATCGATTTTTTCAGTGTTCCGCTAAAAGATCTTTGTCTCAATCATATAGCCATTTATTAGCAAAATATGCTGGCTACGTTAAATTCAATCTTGATTTTTTGTGCATGATTTCCCTGCTCCCATTGCTATGGAGTATTTAAACTTGAAGGATGGATTTTATGCTTCTTTTCTCCATTTTCATTTTACGCTTAACTAATATGTGAACGATGAGTCAGACAAAGTGAAAACACAACTTGTATTGTTTTTCCTGGCCGGCAGCGCTGACTCATCTTATAAGCTCATCAGTGTGCAAAAACAAAAAGTTAGTCATTAGCTGCTTGTTGACAACAAGTTTGTGCATGAGTAAAAATACACATAAAAAGATACACAAAAATCCCACTTTATAATCACAAATCACTATACAGTACATACTATCTTAACAATATTGCCTTCCACTAAATAACTAAAAGTGGGATTGAGGGATATTTTTTGAAACTACGTATTTACTTAAGAAAAAATATTTAGACTACTATACTATACTAAACTATTTAGAGTGCAGCATTAAACAAGACACGCAACAGTGTCCTGTTTGCTTTTAGGCACACAAAAGCAGCGACGGGATGAGTGAGCTCGGACCACGTTGGGAAATTATTGACGTTGTTTGCACTACAATCACAACAGGCTGCCAGTCTGGACGTGTCTGGGCGCAGACCCCCCCTCCCCCCCCCCCCACACACACAGACACACACTCCCCCCCAGGCTATGTTTCCACCACAAAATGCATGTCTTTTATTCTCTTTGGCCTGCACCCCAGCAAGCACAGAAGGCTTTTTTTTGCATGTGTGCACAGTTAATGTGAAAAGTGAAATAAATTTGTCAGTGAGAGATGATCGTGTTGTCGCAGCTCTCACCGACTGCATATGAAATTGTTATATCGTTCATAATTCATGTCTCAAATCATTTGTAAAAAGCTGCAAATGGGGGTAGGGTTGTAAATATGTCAGAGTTGTATTAGACTAAGGGATCACTGAATAGGGTATGCCTACAGAATAAAGCCGGTCTCATGGTTCAGCGTTCCAGGGTTCAAAAGTTTTTGTTATACTTGTTCTGCTCATGCTAAAATTTTGGTAGGTGATGCTGTTTTTTGCGGGTACTCTGGAGTCTTCCCACATTCCTAAAACTTGCATGTTAGGTTCAATGACGTCTCTCAATTGACCATAATGAGAATGAAAAGTTCTTTGTCTATTCTATATATGATTTTTTTTATGCCTGCAACTCATTCCACCAAAAAATATGCCTCCAGAATTACCCAAAATTTAACACCACCATGCATGTTTTTGATTTCTTTGGCTTTTTGTGAGACTTTCTCCGAAATAATAGCAGTGCTGTTCACCAAAACCCTCAAAATTTGAAAAAAAATGAATAAAATTGCAAAGTGCAAGGAATAATTCTTTATTCATTCTCATCTTTGAACTCAACTATCTTGGATTGTTCGAGTATGCGTGCAAGTATTCTCTTTCATCCAGGTCATGTCATTCTCAGGGCAATGAATTGATTGCAATCAGACAGTTGTAATCAATTCAGTGCCCTGTGAATACTATACTCGCTACCATTCCAAATCAACACGATTCTTGCTAAATGTTAGCATGTGTCATGTGTGCAGACTTTAGCGACCAGCTTCTGGAGGTGGTGGGCCTGGAGGGGGCCATCGAGATGGGCCAAATCTACACGGGGTTGAAGAGTGCCGGGCGGCGCCTAGCTCAATGCGCCAACGTCACCATCAGGTCGCTCCTACTTCTTATCTGCTATGTCTGGTTTTGACCCACTTCTCCATCTCACTTCAGCTGTCTTGTACCTCCTCCTGATCAAAAATACATTTCTTTAGAATTTTATTTATTTATGTTCAACTTAGAGGGTTTCCAAACAATGTCGCTTGTGTGCATAACAAATTATACATAGCCTCTATGTGGTTTTTTCTTCGTTCAGCTGGAGACATTTTGTCTCGTTTTGGTTGTGCCAATGTTGGAGAAATATCTCCATTCCCTAAGCGAGGGAGGGGGTCTTTCTTGGCTGCTGAATGTGTTTGAAAAGGCTTTCACAAGTGCACAAAATTGCAATGTGTGTGAACACTACCACATTTATGAGAGTAGGTAGACTGTTTTCCGTTCACTCAGCAATGCATTGTGAGTAAAAATGTCCAAAAACATGACAGGAGTATTGCTCTAAAAAAGTTTTTATATCTTGCCATGAATGCAGCAATATATCACCTCCACAATTGTTATGGCTTGGGAGTTTTGTGGAAAGAAACAGCAGCTTCATAGATGTTCTGAGAAAAGTTAAACCCTTCAAAAAGTCTGTAGAATTACATCACTACTATTTCATTTGTAGAAATCCTACGTAACTGTGTTGAAAGCAATGTCAAGGCCTTTATTCAATGGAATGTCATTTGTGAGTACAATCGGTGTGTGCGTAAGAGCAGCCTTGGATTAGCTTCACTTCTCGACACGCTCGTAACTGTTATTCACCCAATCTTGAATGTAGGTCCTTGAGTAAAAAGAATTACAACTGTGCAAGAGGGATCTTACTATAAGCATGACGTCCGTGTGTATATTGTGGTTTGTAAGGCTGTGACGGGTGAAGGTTTTTAATGTTTTGCAAGTGCATGATCCGACCTTCGTCTCTTTATCTTCATCCATACAGAACATCTCGTAGGCTGCCCATGCAGATTGACGGCGAGCCTTGGATGCAACCGCCGTGCACGGTGAGAGCAACCACTTGTGATTTAAACATGGAGCACACTTGTGATGGGAGCTAAGCTGTGTTGAACAAAAGCAAAAGTAGACCTGCAGAAGTTGCACTCTCAGAGAACAAGTCCATGGCTAACCATGCTGGGTTGTGCTGAAGAAGAGTAGATTGAAATGTTTAGAACTGTATGACCACGGAAATGAAAAAGATCCTGAGTTACGTTTTCATCACCTTTTTTGTTCGCAGTTCGCAACATTCTGAGCCAATGACAGAATACGGTGTACTCCAACAGGGAGAATTGGACTTCTCCTTTTTTTTTTTTCTAAACAATAAACACTCATCGTACTTTGTACATGACTTTTCATTGGCTACTACCTTCGGGCATTTAGGTTTTATACCCTTGACATTTTTACAACTTGGAAATCATCTAGCGTCTCACTTAAGTAGTTACACACGTCACATATTTTATTGCATCATCATGGGACAACACTAAAAACATGACACAAATTGGGCCCACTTTTCCCTCCACCGGGGCCTTTGTTAGATGTGGAGAAAGTGTGTTAAATTTAAACTATGGTGGCCACACAAAGTAAGGATACTTAGAACACAATTTGGACATTTACACTTGAGAGTGTTTATTCTTGTTGGCACTGATTTCAACTTGAACAACTGTGGGTTTAGTTATTTTGAAGTGACGGTAAATTTACATCGTGATACTAGCTGCACACTGGCTACTTTAACCAAATGCGATCATGCGATGTAAACGCCCATATAAATGCGTACTGAGAAAGGAAATTGCTACCTTCAAAAGATTCTGCTTTTGTTCCTTTGATACTGGTCTTGGTTACATAGCAACCTTTTGATCTCTTAGAAAAGCTATAAACTGTCACCATGGAGTACAATAATTATTACCTCGATGTGATATAGCGGTTGGTGTACATCTGTCTATTTATGGCAATCACTTAGGGATGTTATTGCGCTGGGTCTGCTTTTGTATCCTTTTTTAGTCTTGGAAAAAGGTTTAAACAGTTACATGCTGTGAATATAAAAAAAAATTACACATGCCAGGAAAGTAAAAATAAGTAAAAATAAATAATTGAAATATTGTGGTTGTACAACAGTGCACGCCCTCTTATGACTGAGGATATGCCTATGTCATATTCATAAATCTATTCAAACTCAGGTTAAATAATAGGCACCACACACCCGCCACCATTCAAAGTGTCTCTGATTAACCCCAAATAATATCCAGACTTTGTTGTGGGTGTTTTCTCACTTTATTTTTCAATTTAATTGCACTGTTTATCTATCTATCTATCTATCTATCTATCTATCTATCTATCTATCTATCTATCTATCTATCTATCTATCTATCTATCTATCTATCTATCTATCTATCTATCTATCTATCTATCTATCTATCTATCTATCTATCTATCTATCTATCTATCTATCTATCTATCTATCTATCTATCTATCTATCTATCTATCTATCTATCACGAAAAGCTGACATTTGAACCATGATGTGTAGACTTTTTAGATGCACGGCACATGCATAAAAGTAGATGTTCTCTGATTGGATAAAAAGTCTCAACAAAGTATGTCAGTAATTTACATTGGGAATATGTCTTCCGTTTTTTTTTCTCCAACTGTGGCTTTATCCATGATAATCCAACTCAATGGCATTGAAATGTCACTTAAGATTTAACCTGTATCAACTGTGATAGTCCGGTTGGTTAATGAATGGCGCAAATCATCTCTCATCCTTGATCCTTTATTCTTTTTGTATTTTTTTTTTTTTTTGGTCTACTTTAGCCTTGACTCCTTTGCTTTCTCTTGTGCTTGTTGGCACATTTCTCTGCACACCCCCAGACTTTCACATCCAACGCAGTGTTGCCGTCCAATCACGCAAGCTGCTGTTCATAAAAAAAAATAAAAAAGAATAACATCAGCTATTTTGTGTACCCCTCATGCTGGCAAACATTTTTAATTTTACCACAGCAGGTCTTCATGGGGGTGGAGGAGCAGATTGTTTTGTTGTATTATGCTGAGGGATACTGGGGGATTTTTTTTATGGGAATGTACTCGATTACTGTCACCGTATCAAAATATCAAAAATAAGAATACAGTTTGAGTCCATCACTCTTATATTCGAAACAACTGAGTTTCAATGCTAACTGAATTTCACCTCAGTCCTGGATCTGATCTGCAATTTGATTGGGTGAGCCGTGATCATTTGAATCGAGGTTCACGGTCTTTGGGTGCAGAAGCGCGGAACTAACAAATAGCTTGTGAAGTCAGAAACCAGAAACATATCTGACAAGATGCCCGCTCAGCTTAAAGCAACCAAATAAAGCCCACAATAGCTTCAGTTGTTCTGTCTGAAGAACTGGAGGAGGATTTGCATAATGTTTGCAGGACTTTTGGCCATGGTAGAAACTGTCTGCAGTGTATTTCCGGGAAAGTGGAGTACAAAGGAGACCCAGCCATTTCCTTACTCAGGCGCTTGACACTGGTCGGGATGTTGCTTGGGTGTGAAGTAATATTTATAACCAGATGAGGAACTTTTAATTAAAATACAAAATACACATTTGTAACTTTTCCTGTTCTCAAGTTAGTAAGGATGTTGTAGGACAATATTGTAACCCTTGAGACTTGAACACAAGTGTCCTAAATATGATATTGACTATGTTCTCTGATTTTTACAGATCAGGATCACCCACAAGAACCAGGTTCCCATGTTGCTGGGTCCACCCCAGAAGACACCCTTCTTTTTTTTCAAGAAGCGCACCCGCAGTCGGGACTAAAATGCTAAAAAGGTTTAAGCATCCAGAGTTGACTCACTATATAATAATGATTTTAAAAAAAGAGAGAGAGAAACACACACAGGCAGCTCTACAGGGTCTGAAACTCTCCGAGTGATCCCTCCAGTCAACTGCCAACACACACCAAACGCCTGCCAAACATGAAAACAGGAAGTGATGCAAGGATGACAACAGGAAGTTGCCTTACGCGTCCAGAACAAATCTCATACATAATTGGTGTTGCTTGTACCAATGCCCGATTCAGAGAGAGAAGAGGCTTCATCCATTATTGACCCCTTTTGTTCTGGGCTGTCTGGCAGCGGGTCGTCCAGAATGGGGCCAAACACGTCAGGATTTTTGCATCCCTCTAAATGTACCTTCAGAGCGACTTTGGCAACACGGGCTTCAAATTTGAAAGCTGATATTCGAGTGGTCCAATTACTGTACATCCCCTCAGGGACCAACAGCCAGATCATTGCAGGTTTTTATGTACCAAAGCTAAAACTGCAAGCCCCCCCCCCCCTTTCTAAATGCATCCCGCTATTTCGGGAAGGGTCTAATTTGCCGCCCGCGAAACATGAAGCCTGATTATGAACGGCGGCTTCCTGTCGCGTGTGTCCCGACTGTCAAAAGGTGAGGGAGAATGTCAAAATTATGTCAAATTGTACACGACGCATAGTATTTGTATATATCAGGAATGTAGTATTAGATCACATGTACTGTGCATACAAGTGTGTTTTAATATATCGCCGTCATTGCAAGCTCAGCACGTCATGTCAGTGGGTTGAGAGGTTTTTCCCTTAAATTGAATTCAAATCCTTTTTTTTTTTTTTTAAATTCACCATTTCTGAATCATTTTAGGGTTTCAAAATGGGAGCATATTAATATCTACTTAGAAAGTTATGTGTGTGACTTATGGGAAGTCGCCAATTTAACTACTGTACGTGTAGACGGTCAGCTGTTTGGAATTCAACACCTTATTTCCTATCGTAGGAATTATCATAAATCAAACTGTCGCCAAGCAACCTTTGAGTGTAATTTTAACGTTAAGGACAGTTGTACAAGTGTACAAATGAGACCAAACAAATAAATCAAGCGTAACGGAAATGAATCGTGTTACAAATGCACCTCATGCTTCATTTTTTTTAACATTCGTCATTTTCTCACAAGTAGGGCTGCTACCAATGATTATTTTAATAATTGATTCATCTGTTGATTTTCGAAAACTGATCAGAATCAGATTTTCAAAAAGATGTTTGTGGGAAAAAAAAGGATATTATTTCAGAGAAACGCACAAATTATTTTTTATTCAGTTACTGCTTTGCTCCATAAATATCAGAACATTTTTATTTTATTTTCATTAATCATTCGATCAAACTGACTTGACAATTAATCGATTAGCTTTTGCTCTTCTCCACGCATATTTAAAAAGAAGTGAATGAGTTCAACTTTTGGGGGATCATCATCTCAATCCACTGGTGTTTTTGCAAGACACTCAGCGTGAGACAAATTAAGATGTGCTACGGGGTGAGGCTTTGTCGGCTTTACCTCACTTGTTCCCTTTAAAAACACGCAGAGTTCACTTCAACTCATCAATGCTGTTTAAAAAAAAAAAAAAACACTGAGACAGAATATAACATAGTGTTTCTTGTGAGTGTGTATGTGAAGCGGAAACGATTGCGTGTGTACAGTAACATCATATTTACTGTTCAAGCAATGTCGTAGATCACTATAACCACATTGAATGTACATGTAGCACCTGTTTGTGACATTTCATGTGACATCATGTTATCACATGCCTGCTGTAACAACAATAGAGTGAGAGATACTCAAAAATGTCATCTTGCCTTGCTTCATTATTTTAAACCTAAATGATACAAAAGTCAATAAATAATGATAAATACATTAGCAGCAACTCGTAGCAAGTTACTCCGTTACTTTTACTTATGTTCTGGTTCAATTATACTTGTCAGAGTAGTTTTAATGCAAAATACATTTTTACTTTTACTCGAATATTTTTGGTAATGAGAAATACTACTTTTACTCTGGAATGTTGAGCAATATTCCGCTCACTATTTGTATTTATATATCTGCAGGTACGGTATTTATTTTAGCTTATGTGATTTATTTTATTTTGTCAGATTTGTGTTCCATGACTCAGTTTCACCATTCGAACATAACTTTGTTTCTATTTGACCATTCAAACTCCGTGGTCAAATGACACCACACAGACTCACGGTGACAAATGTCAAATTCTATATTTTTACTTTAGATTCGCAACCCAAGTGAGGATAAAATGGGTGGGTGTCAAGCACTGTTATGTATGTCTGGCTAAAATGTTGGCATTTCAGCCTGCAAGAAATTTGAGAAACATACAATAGGTTGTTTTTAGTCTGTGTTTGTAAATTTGAATGCTTCTTGGAATGAAACCTGCAATCAGACACAACATGAATGCAAACCGGAGTTTGTCCTACCCAATCAGACCCATTAGGACTAGAAAGCATTGTTTATTTTCAAAAGAAGCAGGAAAGAAAAAAAATCAACATGGCGCTAAATATAGATTTAAGTTGAAACAGTTTTTGAGTAACAGATGTTAGCATTGCTGTTGGACATGTGGGAATCCACTTGTCAAGATTCTATAGAATTAAATGATTAAAGATCATTTTTGTAGCAGAATAGTTTTGTTATTTTATGCAAAAACAATATTGTTTTAAAAGATTATTGCTTGCCAATATTTGAATTGTGGTTTATCGTTTTTGCCTAGTTGACATTCATTTCAAAAAATAAATTAGAAGTTACCCACCAGTAATTGAATAGTTTTTTTCACTGAATACTTAAGTAAGGATTTGGAGAGGTCTGCAAGAGGTCAATTTTCAAAAATCCTCATAATAAAAAAAAAGAAAAAAAAGAAATGAACATGTCTACTGAGATTTCAGATGTAGTTTTTAGAAATATAGCCATTATCTACAATTGTGAATTGTCATGTGATTTGATAAAACGAGCACTCTGTTTTGCCCTCGGGTTAGTTTGGTTGAGGGTCAAGGGCAGACCCTCCCCCACCTCCACAAAATCAATAGTGCAGCTCGCTGTGTTAGCTGCTGGCATTCCCGTATGCAATATTTCACTAGCCTAAACCCATGACAAATAAATTAACAGTATTTTTATTTTAAGGTGAACTGATGCAGCTTTTACCAACATTGCTTATTTTAAATGTTTACCATCTTGTGATTTAATCAAGCTATATTTCTGTACATCTTAAAAACTCTATGGTTTAATGTAAACTAGATTAGGGAGAATCAATTTCACATACTTTTTACACTCTGCATTGTTTATCTAGTATGTCCAATAAATAAAAATATGAAAAGATAGTAAAATTTGTGTGATAGTTGTTTAAGCAAACTATTCTAGTGTTGAGGCTTAGCCAAATTGACTAGTATATGCATCTATTAGGCATTGCAGATTTTTTTTTTTTTTCTGTAGCGCCATTAACAAGATTTTTTTCCTCCCCATGGGTCTATTTTCTCATGGACCTAATTAGCATGCTAATTTGAGCGAATGTGAAAGGCTGCAAGACAGAAACTATTCACGGTTTAAGCAAGACTAAGTTGTTCTGAATGTTTTTCTGTGGTTGAGTGTCTTTTCAGAGTGTCACTCCAATGTGACAAAAAATGCTAGAAATAGTCCAAGAACATCACGGGGAAAAAATGTGGGGATCATAAACGGGGAAGCATGGCTTACACAACTGAGGGGAAAAGTGTGCCTTTGGCGAGGCTTCTTGAGCATGGCTACCAAGATAACAAGGCAGGAATTATCTGGCAAAGTACTATTAATAGCCATCATGTCAAATCTTGTCCCTCACTCCAAGAATATGTTGTGCCCAAAGGGCACACTTGAAGGAAAAAAAAAGGGAGGGGCAGCCATTAGACAGACGTCTCCAAATTTGTACAAATGCAAATGTTTCACCTACTTTAAGCTCTCCAGTGTAACGAGTGAGTGTATCTCCTGATTTTATTTATTTATTTATTTATTTATTGAATGAATGTATGTTTATTTATTTAAAAGGGGGTAGGAATGTCAATTAGAGATGCATGCTTTTAATTGGACAGCAATAGGCACACATTTTAAATATTAAATAAAACTATATACATATATTTGTCTTTTTTTGGGGTGGATAAAAAGAGGAAAAAAGGCAAGATATTTGCAAAATTATATTTTATAGCAACTTCCTCTTCAGAAAGATAGAATCAATGTACTTTTACAAAAAAATAAGGGAAATGCTCTGATCTCCATATTTGGTGATCAAGAATTATAGAAATATAGTTTTTTATGAGACTGCCACGACACAAAAGTCGATAAATATTTTTAGATCTGTTATTAATCTTGTAAGTAACACAGAAATTATTCATTTGAGTGGGCAGTAATGATATCAGTTACATTGCTATCCAATAAAAAGCAATAAAAAGCATTCATCTCTGATGAAGAAAAATTTTTTTAGATGCAAGCTTTTGATTGGACACCATAACTACATGAGTTTATTGCACATAGCAGCGTGTACAGTGCATATTAGTGTGTTTCCTGTGATGTTGTAATGATATTGTGTATTTATTTATATGCATATGAAGAAGGAATGTTCTGAATTGAGTGTCCTTGGGCTAAGTAAAGGCCAAGATTAGCCCAAATTACAATAGGGAAATTTACGCTGGCGTCACACTGTCCTACGCTAGCGGTAGTCAGCCTTTCGGGGGACAAGGAAGTCGTCCTGACCTCGCATCAAAATGCACAGTCTGCGTATATACTGCGTTTATTTTAAGCCAGAGCAACACAATGCGCTCGCCCTCTGAATGCCTCCCAGTAAGCACCCACCACATCCAGGCTAGGAAAAAAAAAGGTACGCAAGCGGCCCCGCGGGCTTCTGCTTGCAAACATGTCCTCTGCTATTTCACGCTTAGCGTGTGTACAATTGAATTTGACAGCTGCTATTTTTGGTCACAGTCTCACCTACACAAACACACATCATCATCTCGCCGAAAGACAAGACGATGACCTGAGGCGTGACCGAACATGATGCCACTGTAACAGAAGATCCTGAATTTATCCACCTTTGACGCACAACTCCGAGAAGTGGGCTATAGTGCATTTTGTCGATAATTAGAAGACCTTTAGTGTCAGAATATGGTATGACGTACGTATTTGGAAGCTACAATTGCCTTGAACGCAACAAGGTGATAGAAGTGAGGGTTGGGTCTTAAACCTCACATCCCCGACTCGACATTTTAAACCCAGTCAGTATCTCGCTGTTGTCATAACTCTGAAACGACCTCTGAAAACCCAATATAGTCAACCCCGTTTCATGTGGGGGATATGTTGGAGAGACATTTGTGATTTGCCCTACAAGGCAGTCATTCACAACTTTTGTCAGGACCCAGAACCGGCTCATGCAGCCATTTTAGTGTTTTTGGTCTACCCCTCACACACTTTAAACTTATTGAAAGACACTTAAATGTATTTCTCAGCACTTGTTCTTGCTCGCAGTTCTCGAAATAACATACTTGTCACTCCAATTTGAAGTTGCACAGAAAAACTGACACGAGACATTTTTCTTAGTTAAACACCTCCTCTCTGAGCCGTAACCTTATCATGGAGGAGGGGTTTGCATGTCTCACTCAGCTTTGTCCCTCGCTCCCTCTCGGTATACAGAACAGCGAGACAGAAAAAAGGTGAGAAAATGGCGACTCTTGTCAGGCAGTGTGAAAGGAGTTTGTATCATAATTTACTATTATTGACTCTGGCACAGTTCCATAATCTATGCATCGTGCAGATGCAGGGATTTGAAGGATTATTGCTTTCAAACCAGCTGTTGAGATCGTTTTTAAAGAAAGACGCTTTCATGGGATGCGAGGGGTGTTAGAGGGACGTGATTATGACTAATGTGTTTATTTTTCATGACCTCTAACCTTCCCGGGGCGTGTCCGTTTTCTATACACACATTTTTTGTTTAGACGCAAAAGCATGCATGCACGCATACACCCACATGCAAACATGTTTGGACAACTAACCTGCTTACATTCATGGTTGTATTATTAGCTGTAGTTGAAGATTGTTGTTTTTGTAATTGATTTTTGGGAATTTTAGCATAATTATTTTGATTAAAAACAAAGTTGGGATGCTATAGTCAACTATATGTTGCATTCAATTAGCACGATTTGTTTACTAATGTAGCAATCCCAAAACAAATGCAAGCAAATAAATCAGAGTTCAAAGTATTGTATGCGAAGTGCACTGTTCTTGAGTACATTTCCACTGACGCTTTTCCTTTAAGTCAACTTGGCCATCGACGGTTGAGGGGAGAAAAAAGTGAATGAAATTCAGCCATTCATAAAAATAGGTCGCTGCCGCGGTCCGATTGGTCGAACCGGCTTTCGTGCATAATTCATGAGCTTCCGCGCTCCCATTGGCTGCATTGGCAAATAGACACATCCCTTCAACCAATCAGTGTGGCTCCCCGCGTTGCGCTCAAGCCCCAGGGAAAAGCAAGTCGAACGATGAACGAAGATCTCAGTTAAGTTTTGCGAGTGGAGACGGTCACATCAATTGGAGCGTGCGGCTACACCGCGTTCATCTTTATTTTGTGGACATATACACAGCATTGCCTTGCTAAAGAGGAAACGCACTATCACAGTCGAGGTAAGTAAGCTTAGTGTCTGCTTTGCTGTGCAGCGGAGATTTTTTTTTTTTGTGTGTGCAATGGCCAAATGTTTGAGGCGAGCGAGCGCAACGCCATTTTACATTTACTTTACTTTTCATGCGTCACAAGTAAATGAATTAGCATTTTAGAATAAAAGCATGCGCGTGATGTGTTCTTTGCATTATTATGACTCATCGGTGGAGAGGCGGATTGTTTGTGATTTTTTTTTTTTTTTTTATGAATGAGGGTGCCAATGGTTCCCCTCCTCCTTTGCGTTTCCTCACGGATCGCGTATCAAGTTTCACTTCATTGAGAAAAACAAGGTGCTGAAGGGTGGGGGTGAATGGGGGAAGGGCGGGAGGGGAGTAAAAAGGGGGTGGGGTGGGGGGTTAGATGACACCCCCACACCTACTCGTACACCGACGCTCAAAAGTTAACAAAAGTTTTGTTCTGCTGACGTGTTGTTGCACAATCTGAACTAAGAATCCACTGCTGCGTTCAGTGACCACTTGTTTTTCATTCTCGGCCATGTTGCGTTCAGCGAATTTTTTTGTTTTCATTTTTTAGCTCTTTGATAGAATTTGCTCCTGCTGCAACATTTGACAAAAAAAAAATCTTTTCGTTATAGTATTTAAAATTATTATATAAGATACACCGTTTCAGGTAACACTCAGTGTCAGGGCTTTTTAAAGTGTCAAATGTTCACTTTGTGTGACGTAACACGGCGCCACACATACACACTCATGTTCTTCTAAGTGCTATCTGCTCAGAGTCTGCAGTAATTGCCTTCAGCTATGCTTTATTCGTCATCCATTAACGAGAGATAGCGCAGTGAGTCATATCTTTCGGTCCACAGAGAAATGTGAGAATGGAGGCCACTGCTGGCTGTTGCTCATTGTTGTACAAATACAACTTTTTATGTTTCCTCACCGTGTCAAATTCATAAGAGTGATGGTGATGTTTAGCTCAATGGCTGCCCTCCATGATTCATCATGTTTTACTCAAGATGAAGCAAGCCAATCTCAGTCAATAACTCCATCTTATGTAACTGCATTATGAGTGTTTACGTTGTGCGACCTCCTCTCGCCTGGCACGGCTCGCATGTCAAAAAGTTGCTTGTTTGTCCCAACAAATGTGGCAGACGATGTTCAAGTGGCACTTTTTTTTTTGTCTTCCAGTGATTTATAAAGCGCCATCCCACAAACTCCCCCTCCCCTCAGGAAACCCAAAACTCAACATGGATGGCTTCTACGACCAACAGGTTCCGTTCATGGTCCCGCCCAATGTAAGTGGCACACGTCACAAGCATCATTCGTGGGACGACCCACTGTCCATCGATTGACTGGCAGATCCACCCGATGTCATCGGACCGCTGTTAAATTGCGCTTCCTGCATGTTCTCCCCATAATAGTCTCACGTCGAGGAACGCAGCAGAATCTTCAGTGACAGAAAGAGGAAGTTTGTGGACACTGAGCTTGCCCAGGACACAGAAGGTGTGTGTGACCTCAGTTTGAATAAAGCCTACAATCAATGAAGAGAATGCTAATATTATCTTTGTCGTTGATGGACAGAACTGTTCCAAGATCTCAGTCAGCTTCAGGATATCTGGATCGCAGAAGGTGAGGTCCACTTTTTGCTTTGCAATATATGAAACCTTGTTCAGGAGTTTCATTTTTGGCTAAATGCTGAGTCGGAGTTTTGAGGTGGAAATTTATCTTGTGTCAACTAGTTTTACGTTTTGGTGTTTTGCAACAAGGGGAAGGTGGCCAAAGTCCTGTACACGACAACCTGCTGACTGAGACCGTTTTTTTTTTTTTTTTTTGGGTTAATAGGTGGCGAGTGGTTATGTTTTGAGTTTTCCTAACTTGTCTGTGTTTATTTCAGTCATGTTTTAACTTTTTGCCCTTCTTTCTCCCCACAGCTCAGGTGCCGGATGACGAGCAGTTTGTCCCCGACTTCCAGTCGGATAGCTGTGAGTACTTTTTCATATGCTTGTTGCCTTGAGGCTACCTAAACAGCCTAATTGGAATGTTTTAAGCATTACTAAGCTGCTACAAAGTGGAGCATCGAGATGTTCTTCTTTTACAGTCTTTGCCTCAAACTGACCTGTAGTCTGGGTCACCTGTTGTTTTTTTGTTTTTTAAAAATGTCTTAATCCCGTCAAGGACAAACGTCATCCTTTGTCCTCAGAAGTCCGCTTTGGGCTTGTGTGCGCGCTCTTGTCTGCCTCTCCCTCTCAACCATTTCGAGTTTAATCAGCCGATTGGCATGGGGCATCACATGAGCCGAGCTCCTAATCTGATTTCACACTTTCCCGCACTCGGGCCTCGCTGCCGGAGCGGACCAGATTCCAGCAGATAGGGCGGTCTTTTACCGCCGCCACTCTCCTTTCCCCCCCAAAAAACGTGCGTGTGCCCATGTGTGTGCACATGCACTTCTGTCGTAAAAGTTATCCTGCCTGTTGTGGCAATTTGGGATAGTTGTGCCGCTTAGCAGCATTGTTGCTGGAGCTGGAATCAGACGTGCAGTGTGGGAATTATTCAGAGCTGTGTTCGTAAAGATAGTTCATAGTGTTGCTTCCCTGTGAGTGAGAGATGAGTTACTGATGATGGCTGCAGTTGCCAGGCTGCAGGCACATTCTCTCTCGCTCCTATTCAAGGCCAGATTGCATGATTGGCGATTACAATGAGCCTGCACTTTATACGTGTATAAGAAATACAAAAGCTCTCAACCCTGTTGAGCCCCCCCTAGATTATGGACAAAGGATTTGAACCCATCTCCGAAGAGAAGCAGAGAATCAAAGCACCAGTTTGTGGAAGAGTCCTTATACTAGTCTAGTTCAAGTCTTCTCGGGAGAATGGCAATCTGGTTTCCTTCCTTGTTTGTGTGCCGGCGGTGGAATGACAGATGTTGCGATAAATCGGTTCATACGGAATGTAATTGGGGCATAAAAAAAGGTAGTGGCACCAACTGTTTTGCACCATTTGAGTGCAAAGGAAAATCTTTTCCCCCACCGTTTGGCTCCAGAGTGCACACACAAGGGAGCACACGCTCGTTGTTTGCTCGGCATAGTCCATCAACGCCCTCGTCATCGGACGCCCTCGCCTCTCCTCCCCGGGATCTAGTTTCTTCCCAGCCATTATGCGGCGCCCTGGTAACTGCAGCCGGTATGCGGAGGGCTGCTTCTCTAGTCTAATGGTTACAACAGGAGTCAGGCTAGCAAATCATTCCCAGCCATTAGATTGCAGCCACACTGATTCATGGCTATTGGGATTGGCCCCGTCCTAATGGGAATCAGACGTGATGTTTGATGGCTTATGTGTGTCTAGTGCAGTTTAAATCACCCCGGCTACACAAAGAGTGGGGGCATAAATGGAGGATAAATAACTGCTAAGTGGCTCTGGACACATGAGGCAATACATGCACGCATTGTCCACGTGATGTGCTAAATACGATTAAGATAACCGTTGCACTTGTGCCGATGGCTTCAATTACGTAGGTGGTGTCTGTATTTCATCTGATGTGCTCGGTTTTGTCGTCTCTCTCTCTCTCTTGCTCTCTCTCGCTCTTTCTGGCCAGTGATGTTTCATGGACCGCCACCGACAAAGATCAAACGTGAGCTGACTCCCTCCAAAGAGCTGTCCCCCTGCCACCAGGACAGGAGTCCCATGCCCTACGGAGAGAAGTGCCTTTACAGCTACAGGTACAAAATAACCGAAGATACTTTGGGAGGAATAAGAATTCCTCTAACTGACTCTTTTAACCTTTTTTGGCACGCAGTGCCTGCGACAGGAAGTCAACTCCTGGCTTTAAACCATTAACCCCTCCCTCCACGCCGGTGTCTCCATGTGGGTCCACTAGCACCGTAGGAGCACCCCCCCTCAATGAGCCTACACCTCCCCCTCATACCAATGTAGCCAGTCTGAACCCCGGACCGCGGCAGGTGCAGCCCCTCACGCAGAGCGCGGGCCCACGAAACCAGCCGCCACTTTCGGTCCACAGCCCGCCATTCGCCGTGCCGTGCGCGCTAATCGGCCAGGATGCCAATAACTTCACGCAAGAGCACAGGTAAGCAGCTCCACCACAGTGCCCGCAGTCTGTTGAATGATCCTCAGTCCTCACGTTTGTCCTTCCATCTCAAGGTTCCAAAGGCAGATGTCAGAACCATCCCTACCTTTTCCCCCATCAGAGAGTCAAGGGCGACCCCACTTCCTGCCCCAGCTGGCCAATAACAACGGTCGGCCACATGAGGGCCGGCCACTGTACCATCGGCAGATGTCGGAACCCCTGGTGGCCGTACCCCCACACCCTTTCAAACAAGAACTCATCGACCCGAGATACACCGAGCAGGGCGTACCCGGCGCGGGTCCGCCGGCTCCCCCGCGCCAGGCTGCGTTCCACCCGATGGCCATCAAGCAGGAGCCCCGCGATTTTTGCTTCGATTCCGGTGAGTGATCCTTCATAATTTGCCTTCTGAGACCGTCTGTCCACAGTTAGCTCAGGGTTAGGAATGTGCCCGGCTGTGTTTGTTCAGACTCCTGACACATGAATGCAAGTTTTAGCGTGTAATGGCGGCATGGGTGCACAGGTATTCCCTTTCACACTCGCACTTTCCCCAGTTTAATCTGATCGTTCCTCCGACAGTAAAGTAAAAGTAGGTCTTTCGGCTCAGCCTAAGCCTCTAAGGGCAAGAAGTAAATGGGTCATCCAGCCAGGTGGCAAGAAATTCACTGAGCTTACCTGGAATAGATCGAGGCCAGAGTCCTCAGAGGATTTTGCGGTCTGCGAGGTATAACGAGTTGATCAGAAAAGTCTTCACCTTCTGATGTTTGGGGAAACCTGCGAGCCTCCATGAAAGACAGTCACTGTTTGGTCACATGGTATAAATCAAACAAGCGCCTGACTGTTGTCCTTCCAACACCCACACAGACCAGCTGTTATGCTCCGCGGTATTAACATCCTCTTTTCCTGAAACGCTTGAACTTTGGGGGAGGGAAAAACTCCCAACAACGTCACACACTCTTATTTTTCTGAACAGTGGATGACCGGGTGGCCTGGCAGTGATGTAATGACAAATCCTCTTAGCTTCTTACGGCCTTTAGAACCTACGTCACATATCGAGTCGAGGATGCGCGTACATGTTGGCAGGGACCATACTACGAATAGCAGATGATCTGACTTCCTGCGGAGTCTCGTCTCATTCACGGTTGATCTCTGTCAATCTTATCAGTTGATGGGACGCAGAATAATAAACAATCGCGTGGCGGTTGGTATGCAGAGACGAGCGGAAGCCAGACCCCGAAGCTCCCAGGGGGGACGGCCGCTTGTAACTTGATTATCATTGCGATTTAACACAGCAGCCACAGCTCTAATCCAGTTTTAAAGGCTCGGTGGGCGTGCGAGGGCTCGAGTGGGTTGCGCGGTGCTACTAGGTTTTAGTCCGCTCTGAGATATGCGTGCGTAGGCGGGCGGCGGTTGAAGTCGCAGCTTAATGTGAGCGGTAGCAGCCGCCGATTGCTGATATTTAGCAACATGAAGCCAATCACGCAAATCAAAAGTTGCTATTTAAAGATGTGTATCTTTTATATGCGAAGTCCTAATATACCCATCAGCTGTGAGGTGGATTTTGATGTGGCGCACATTTGAGATGACACCAAAGGCTGGGATGTCTCTGGTCTAAAATTATGTGCCCACTGTCTTTGTTTTGCAGAGGTGCCCAACTGTCACTCATCTTTCGGGACAGCGGGCAGCTACTACCAAAATAACCACGAAAGTAAGTCATTGTTTTCTTTTTCTCTCTCTCTCTCTCTCTCGCTAGCTATCTCTCGTGAGTTAGAAGTGTTTCGTCCGTGAGGTATTTGCGTCCCATGAGCCGGGTGGGGATTATTGAGGCGAACAGGGATCAGCACGCGTGAATGAGTAGAGGTCAGCGGCATTTTAAGTGAGCGGTCAGGGGGAAGTGGGATGGTTCATGCTAGCTAGGTTCATGTTTGCTAGTCACAATAGAACTAATCCAAACTTTTTCGACTTCAGGCTTCGCCTTCGACAGAGATCCTCAACTCTACTTTGACGATACCTGTGTCGTTCCTGAAAGATTAGAAGGTGAGAGTCTTTTGGGGGGGAAGACGTGATTTATCTTTCGACATTTTCGGAATTTTTCAACTCTTCCATGAAGTGCAATGAATAGCGAGTCGACTTCACACTTGCCATCTGGCAGGAATGTCTCGCCACACTGCGACCGCAGTGAAGCGCAGAACTGACCAGCTCGCTTTATTGTCCTCACTCTGAATTTTATCCCTTCTCTTCTCCCACGCGCAGGTAAAGTGAAGCAGGAGCCCTCCATCTATCGAGACGGACCCCCATACCAGCGCCGTGGCTCCCTGCAACTCTGGCAGTTCCTCGTCACTTTGCTAGACGACCCGGCCAACGGACACTTTATCGCCTGGACAGGTCGGGGGATGGAATTCAAGCTCATTGAGCCAGAGGAGGTAAATGCAGCTAATTTTCCATGAATACACACGACAGTGCAGATGAGTTTGAAACCAATGAATCTTCCGGATAAGGTTGCTCGCCGCTGGGGCATCCAAAAGAACAGACCGGCCATGAACTACGACAAGCTGAGTCGCTCTTTGCGTTACTACTACGAGAAGGGCATCATGCAGAAGGTAAAGGCACGTTACCTTTTTCTTTCTTTCCATGCTTTACATTTGTCCACGATTTGGATATGTGTTCAAATGTATCTTTTTAAAACGTCCGAGTCTAACGTTTTCTCCTGAATTGTGCCGCTCAGGTGGCTGGTGAACGGTACGTGTACAAGTTTGTGTGTGACCCCGAGGCCCTCTTCTCCATGGCCTTCCCTGACAACCAGAGGCCTAACCTGAAAGCCGACCTGGACAGCATGCCGAGCCTTGACGACGACACCGTGCCCCTCACCCACTACGAGGAGAACACTCCCTACCTACTGGACAGCGGAGATCATTGTGCTGCTGGCTTGCCCTTCCCCGACGGTTGCAGCTACTGAACCGTCAGACGAAAATGCAAAAACACTCCCCAAGTCTCTTAATGCTTTTCAAATTCAGAGGTGCCAGCTGCAAAATGGCTTGCAGAGACCGGCGTGGATGTCCGCACTCGCTGACTCATGGAACAAAATTGATCTGCCGCTAACAGTGGACAAAGGGTAAAATGTGACAAAAGTGGAAAGGGTTGTGAGAGGAATGAACTTAAACTCTAGCGCCCTCCTTTGCGTTGGAAAAATGCAAGGCCGCAAGACGTCAAACAAAGGACTGTCTGTATAGACAAGAGTAGAGTTTGTGATTTTTATTTTGTGACACTCTAATTTTCTTAAACAATCAAGAGAAATCTAAAATTTAACAACGCAGCACTGTTTTAGAGTTGCCTATTAGAAGTTTGTTGCGCCGTTGTTATGCTTCTGCACCCCAGTTAAAACGTGAGCAAAAGGGCTGTCAATTGCATAAATTGTTCAACAAGCCTATTTTGAACTAACAATCATTTTTGTAGATATGACTTTTTTATTGCCTCTTTTGGGATCTTTAAAAATGGAGCATTACAAGCTAGACTGTTGGGCTGCTCTCATGTCTAAATGTTGTGTTCTTTAATTGTCCTACCCTTGTAAGAGATTGTTTCTGCTACCGCCCTCGTTGGAGACTGCAAACCTTGTTACAAATCTGTGCTGGATTGTTCAATTTTAGAGCAAATCAGCACTTGTCTATTTCAAAAGGGATGCATATGCAAGTACACAATTCTCCCACAGAGACCATTCTTTTTATATAAATTGTCAAGATGTCCTTTTTTTTTTGGCTTACATTGCTCTCTCAGCTGTGGTCAGCCAGCTCCTGATGTGCAGGCGGGTTTGGTGGAAGAATTGCGGTTTGCATGCGGAGAATTAAAAAAAAACAGACACCTTCTCCATAAGACAATAAATGTGACTTTGCATGGTATAATCAGCCAAGACTGCATCCACCAACATATCACTTTAGTGTCTATGGATGAACATTTATATGTTTCTGTATTTTATTTAGAATGAGGGCAATATTAAAACTTATACAAAGTATATATTTTTGCTATAAGCCTGCTATCATTTTTTTTTTTTTTAATGTATCCGCTGTATATTTCTGGCAATGGCAATTTTTTTTTTTTTTTTTTTAAGGAAACAATAAAATCTCACAAAGACTCTCACTACAGGCTGATCCGTAGGACCAGATGTTAACAATAGGCGTGTAAAAGGCCAGAGTTCTGATAAAGGCAACATTATGGGATGTGCAGGGACAGACCAGACTTGTATAGGCTTCTGTTGCCCCCTCTCACATTGTGTTCCTTATACAGCTGAGTTTGTTATGTGTACTGGGTCAAATAAACACTCTATGCTTCACTGCTGGCTGTGCTGGTGTGTTTCTTTATGATCTTACCTCCCGCCCCCTCTTGCCTTTATTTCTGGAAGCTTAACCTGGCTGTTATGAGTCACATGCTTTTCTTTCAGATTCATTTTCTATGTCAATGAGCCAAATTGATAGATGAATCAGTCGACGGAGTTCTTCACAGTATCAATCTGGGACTGCTCCATTTTTGTTTCTGTTTTTTTTACCCCCCTTCTTGATGTTGTGTTTTTAATACTTTTCCTCAAAGGAACACAAATGTTTATCTTCCATTGAGAGTTTTGTACATTGTGTGAATTGGTAAGAATTTGAAAAGTCTGGGATCGCTCCACTGTGATTTATTAGAGAAAGGAAGCATAATTGAATACAATATTTGATTGGGCGAAACTTTGCCAAAGTTCTCTTTTAACCAATCATGGCAACAGAAATCCTAATCAGGAAGTGAGAGAAGCACAAACCTCTTTTCCAGCTAAAAATGCACAAAGCGCCTCTTGCTGTTCTCCTCCTAAAAAGGAAACTGTGAGTAACTCTGTGAGAACAGAATTAGTTGCAGCGTAAATGCATTCGCCAGCGGTGTCGGCAGTTTGGTTAATTGGTTTGTTTCCCTTGGCCTCATGTATTTTGCCCCCAAACACATTGTTGCTTTGTGATTGGTTCGGTCATCCAGATGGATTCTCATGTTTTTTTTCAAACTCACAAAAAATAATTTGTAATCAGGATAGCATTTACATAATATTTTTTTTTCTTATTGCTATTTTTAGGAAGTCATGGGATTTATCTCTGAATAGTCATAGTTTGACTGGAAATTGTGTGACCTAAGTCTTGGTAGTTAGTAGCTTATTTAACATGACCAGTTGTTTCTGTATTAAAAAAACAAAAGACTGAAATGCTTGTTTTGAATGTTTATTAGCATTCTCTCTTTTTTGACGATTATCATTGCAGCTAAAGTGCAGCTGTGGCCAATGGCAATGGAGTCGCTGTTGGTCATGAAAATGGTCCCAACACCTTGCAGGTAGTAGAAAGTGAAAAGAGGAATTTGGAGTGTAAAATTATTCAATGCACTAATATTTGTTATGCTCTATTGAGTGGTATCATCGTTGGTTAAGATCTTATTGAAAGTCACTAAAACCTATTAGATCACACTCATTTAAATACATCGTAGATGAACACCCCAAAAATGCAAGGACAGAATGTATAGAAAAAAAATTGTTGGGGGCACAAAAGATAAGCCATGATGCAGCACTCGATGGTTGTCTTTTTTTAGGGTATTTTTTATGACCATTTCGGCTGTGATGTGTGGGTGTCATGATTCAGGCAAAACCCTTTTTATGGCATGACGAAGAGTAAATTCGATGCCTCGCTTTGTAGGGCTCCTCATCCCCTTCCATCATTGCCGACCTCACAATTAACCCACGGGACGAGTATAATACTCTTGATCCATTCCAAACATTGTTGACCTGACAAAGCATCACCGGGATGATGGATGGCTGAGAACGTATCAAACAATCGCACCATAAACAAGACTCCAAATCGATGTTTATGATGTTACAGAGCACTTGACACACAGAGCTGGACCTTCACATACATCACGCCACATGACCATAGGCCACTTCTTCATGGATTATTGATTCACGTATGAGAAACAGCAGCACTAATGCCATTTAAGCTCCAAATCTTCAGGCTCTCTCTTTGTCAATGCAAAAACACACCATTCAATGGAGTGATCCTTCCGGCCTACATCTTACAAGGAAATATGGGATTTGCTTTTTTAAATGACTCAAAAACAGTGTTCACATTTTTTTGTTCCACAATTTGTGTTTACAGTCCTCATTGCCACTGAGACCTTGGTTCCAAATGGTGACATAACCGGTTTGTCACAAATACACACCGCCCACTGACTTATTTTCATATTCAGTTTGCATGGGCAACCGCTACCCTCTGGTGGAGCTCTCATACCATAGCCATTAAAAACCTATAGTCGAAAATGACTTAAACGCGTTGTTTGTTTATGTATCTAGTTATATACCCTTCTTTAGCTTCATTAAAAAAAAAAAAGTGCTCATTTCCAAAGATTTCAAGTGTTGGATTATCTTATATTTAACGAAATGACATGTTTTTTTTTTAATCTAATAAAAGATGACACAAGAAAACTCAATGTATTCTTAGGTAATTAATGTAATTATACTAGATAACTCGATAACTATTGGATGGTGGTGCACATTTATTTTTGCGTTTGATTGGTCAAATTCAGCACAATGATCGCATGTTTTTGCAATATGAATATTGCATGGGCCAATATCGTGCATGCGTTTTTTATAATTACCACACGAATATTTTTTTCTTGTACACTTAATTATGCAAATATTTTATATGGATTGCTGTAATACTCTAAAGCCCCTAATGTTGTTTGCAAACAGACATAAAACTGAAAGTATAAGAAAGTATAAGAAGTAAACTTATGGAGAAAAACAAAAACAAAATAACGTGTAAGCAGTTTTAACTTCTGCAAGTTAACGATTGGTGCTTATTTGATCATTTATTTGCACGTTTTAATAGTCATAAGCATTGGTTCCTTCATAATGTTTTTTTTGGGGGGGTGGAGTCTGACGATTTTTTTTAAGGTGGCACTGTCATTTTGAATGCATGGAAAAACGAGTTCGCCAACATTTTTCTGATTTTAATGACACTTCATTTTCAGATTTGAAATTTATACCTCGTGTAAAATTGACAGCATGGCTTACGTTCACCCAATTTGGCCAAGCAATCCGGTAATTTTGCAGCTCCAAAGGCGTACATGTCATCTCGTGGATTGTTCAAACGCACCTTCATTTGATCACAGAATGGCTAATGCAACAAAACTACGTAAGTCGCCGTTGAATTCGACGCAACAAAAATGTTCGTGAAAAGAAAATTGCTTGGAGTTTAAACAACTAAACGTTAAGTTGCATAACTTTTATTACAGGCGAACCTGACTTGAGGCCTACTGCGTCCTACTCGATTCCAGCAAACACCCAAAAGTTCTTTTTGCAGATGTAAGACCATTTATTACTATTGACAACAATGCTGATATTTTGATTAGCTTAATATGTTTTTCTTTTCTTGTTCAGATCGTTCTATAACTTTGTGGTGGATCATCCTAACATTGCTTTGTGTGACCCCAAATTAACCGCTTGGCGCATGAGTTTGCCTTCAGATTACAGTCAGCTCGTACAAGGTAAAATATGTTACTTCATTTATGAACAATTTATGATGTTTAATTGCACACTTCCAAAAAGATTTTAAAAGTATATTTGCTGTTGCTGTATAATCTCACATCTGCACGAATGCATCATCAATTACAGTAATCCCTCGTTTATCGTGGATAATTGGTTCCAAAAACCAAAATCCGCGATAATCAAAACATGAAGTAGCGAGGGATCACTGTATACCTTATAAAATTCAGGTGATTCAGTCTTTGTACTGTACGGAAGAAGACGATTAAGGCCAGTGAAATAAAAAAAAAAGGAAGGTGACGGGATTCTGACTTTTTTTTTCTCAGAATTCTGATTTTAAAGTGGGAATAAAGTCATAATGCTGACTTTAAAGTGAGAATTCCCACTTTTAAGTCAGAATTCTCACTTTAAAGTTGGAATTCTCACTTTAAAGTCAGAATTCTGATAAAAAATTAAAAAATCTGAATCCTGAAATGTAGATGAAATATCTAATTATTATGCATGCCCCCTTTTAGAAATTAAAGGCTGGATGATGTGTGTGGTCTCCATAATGTAGTATCACATGTTTGATGCACATGCAACAACATGGCAACAACCATGTGTTTGGTTTTTCATAGATGAAGAAGCATTTTTCCATTTTCTGCAAGAACACCCTGCATTAGAACTGGCCTTCCAACAGGCTTGTCCATGGCGTAAGTTGGAGTGTGTGTCTGATCTGCATTTTTTGAACTGCCAACAACTATTGTATATCTAATATCAGTTTGTTTATTTTGCTAGGAGCGCCTAGGGTCATTTTGCAAACCACCCCTACGTGGTTCAACGAAATTTTCTCACAAAAACACTGGCTGCCCACTGCGAGCAACATCACCTACAACAGACCCCAAATGGAGAGACCAACATATAACCTGAGGCAGTGCCAAGTATGGATACAAGTAGAACACCTGATACATTCCTGTGTTGTGAATAGATGATTCCGTGAAAAAGAGTTTGCTTATTTTTCAAATTCTCAATATATTGTAATTCTGCTTATTCATAGCAGGGATCAGCACAGTCCAGCGCTTGTGGTGTCGTTGAAGGCCTGCCTGGTTTCACCATGGACTTGGAGCAACCATGCAGATTGAATAATTCAGCCATTGATGTCAATTTACAGTGAGTAAACGCTTACCAAACAACAGCAGTCCCAAGACTTGTAAAATTACCATAAGATGAAATAAATATGATAAAGGGGAATTTTACTCGCTGTATGAATGTGTGCAAAGAGGCAAGGTTTGATTTTACATTTCAGGTTTGAGCGGCAGCAAGACGAAATGGAACTCCAGCCCAAGCCGAAAAAAGGCTTGCTAGGAGATGAAATTAGGTCCAGTAACAACACTCATCTGCCTGAACAAAGCAATGTCCAGATGTCCACTGAGGGAACTAAAGAGGAAATCTCCACAGTACACAGGATGGAAAATATGAACGAAAAATCAAGCAATGCCACCATGGTCCAAGAAAACAGTAGCGTAATCTTTGCTGTGAAGAAGGAGACAGCACAAAGCAAAGAGGCTCACTTTTTGAGTGAAGCAGCTACATCCAGAGAGCCGAAGGTTAGCACTGCAGATAAGTACACCTCCGCAGCGCCTTGTGTTGCTTCTTGCAGCATCATGGCGGGCATACCATTCACCAAGCACTCATCGGCCCTCACCCAAACCGAACCGAAGAGCTGCTCACAGCTGACAAGAGCGTGCTTATCGAGATGCACATACCGTTCTGCAGCACTCAGCAAAACTTGAAAATAACTTTCTCCAGTCACACATGTATCTGACTTTGCACTGATGTTTTGTTACTGCTAAACCGTACTGCAGAGTTTTGTAAATATTGGTTATATCCCTTGCTTTTGAAATTCTGAGCTTGGTGTCGGTAATAACAGGACAACAATAAAAAAATAATAATAATAATTTTATATTTCAGGAATTTACCGAACTTAAGGAAGCCCAGGAAATGAGAAGTAAACAAGAGAAGAGGTATCAAATCATACCAGATTTTGTGACTATTATTTTAATTTATTTATTTTTTATTGACATTTTTGTTCAGTCAGCATCACCACCAGGGAAAGGAATGCGAATGTGTCGGACGTGCTCAGAAGGCGGAGTTGAGTGTGCTGGCCCTGCAGTACCACATGCACCGACAGTACTGCCGCAATGGTCATCTGTAAGATTGTTTTTTTGCTTGCTATTTACGCTAGCGTCTGTGAGCATTAAAATATGCTAATAGAGGACAAATGTTTTCTTTGCGTTTTGTAGGCCAGGTAAATCTCCAGACAAGATTACGGCTGTTCTAAAAAAACTGGAATCGGACTATACTAAGATGAGAGAGGAGATCCTGGCAGGGATTCCTTTGGATCAGCTTCAGCCTTTGACAGTAGATTGTGATGAGGTGAGTGCACGTTACATCCCTGGAATGGGAAAAGTGCTTACTAAAATGTGCACTGCCATAAAATGTTGCCTCACCATGGCAAAATGTATCCAATAATGTACTAATCGTAAAACAAATATCAAAATGTTTGTCATTAACAGTGTTTGGCTCAAAGAAAGCCCAAGATGGACTGCAGCAAGGGTAAGAACATCAGCATGCTTGTCTCCTTGGAGAACATTTCCCTCCCTTTAAGAAAAACACTCCCGAACGAAACCAATCAAGTATACCGTCCGTCCCTAGCAGCTTTAAGAAGGAAGGAAGCAAGGGAGGAAGGAAGAAAGGAAACAATATTGTGGTCATTTCTGGTATGTGTCTTTGGCCATGGACAACAGGTGCGTGCAAAGAGCTGAACACGGGAGAGGTCTGGGACGATGCTGAGGAAAATCTTGATCCAGCCTCGATACCTGCTGAGTTGAAAGACCAATCAGGGGAGATGTCAGATGGTAACAAACACAAGTATGAGGCTGCTAATGATCACTACCTTGATGCATTGCCTGTTTTATCTTTGTTTACTTAGTTAACACAGAATTGGCCAAGGAAGAGGAAATGACTACTGGACTTGGTTTGCTTAACGTAGCCAACAATGTGACTAAGGTGAGTCCACTCGTGTTGCTTCAATAATCGACATAGCCAATCAAGGCATTTCATACATCCTGCCTTGCAATTGATAAACGTGAACACATCATGTTTCATTTGCAATTAGACTGCAAAGAAATAGTTCTCCATTGTTTTTTCTGGGTGACCACTTTGCCTGTGCTTTGTGTACAGAAAAGTTTCAGCATCAGGAGCACACCCACAGCAAAGACAACAGTGGTGTCCCTGCAATATGGCACAATGGCGGCATTCGACACCCTGATGGCTGAGCTGACGCACTTCCACCCCAGGGTGCCGAGGTGGAGCATTGTGGATGCTTTGGAGGAGCTGTGGGACACTTACCAAAGTGACCTCTGGCCTCTGCCCCTCACCACTATCAGGCAAATGGCATCCGACCTCCTTACCAGGCCAGCGAATGTGACACCACCTTAAGATGAAATTTTGTTGACAAATTATTGTACTTCTATTTGGCCTTTCAAAGTCACGATATGCCCAAATAGTTTGAAAGTTGGTTACAAATATGGTTACATTTGGGAGCCGATGCCACCAGGATACGTTAGATTTGTGCTATTGTGATAGTTTTTGCTTTCAGAAGTTTCCTCTGCCAGCATACTGTTATGTTCCAATAGAGGTCTGTTAAAATAATTTGTTTCCTGCTTAGTCGAACTGCCCTTGGTGGAATAAAAACACTAGGATTTACACCAATGTTAATGTGCATTTAAACTAGGTATGTTTTATTACAGCTGTTTAATGAATACAAAATGTTCTTCTCATTGAGAATGTATTATTTTTCTCTATTCAAATGCAAAAAAGTTTCTCTTTTAGGTTGAACTTCTGTTGGCTGTCATAAGTACAGCTTTTTGTGTTTTGATTGTTTTTTGCAATTGTGTTTCTACTTAAAAGTTTAAAATAACAGATGCAGTCTTGTGTGTGAAATGTATGTTCTTTGTTGCGTTTGTTCTTTATTCATCTGTGTCTTGATTCACTTATTGGCAGCCAGATAAGATGTGGTTCTTACTTTTGCCACAATTTAATATTTGATGGAGTGTGAGGCTGGAATTTTACAAGATCCAGCAAAGTTATCTCAACCTTGTAAATTCTATTTTTCATTTAGGCCTGTACTTTGCGTGTCAGATCCGCCAGTCCACTAAAAAATGTTTGAGTTGCAGAATTTTAGACCTCTTCACTGATTTTGTGGCCTCCATTGTTTACATATTATTATTATTATTATTACATGTACACGGCAGCGCTTTGCACACGGAAGTGACATTGTGACGTCAGGTTAACCATCCCCATTATTTAGTCAGGGAACGATAGGTCAGAAGAAAATCCCATTTTATCATTTCGTTTGACGCTCGTTAACGGCCAGTAGGTGTCAGCACTGTAATGGCTAGTTTGTCGGATTAACGGGTTAACAAATCCTGCCATGCCTCGGGAGGAGGGAATTAAGGGGTGGAGTCTCACAGCTGGGACGCTGACCAAGTGAGCGAGAACAAATCTGAGCCATCAAGCTTGGAGATGAGAAGTTCCTGTTATTGACGCGTTGTTGTCTCTGCTCCCAGTTTGATTGAACGGCGTTTTGCGCGAGGCCGACATGAAATCCACGGAGCGGCTTGGCAGCCGCCTGTATAGCTAAGATCAGACAGGGACGTGGAAACTATCTCCCCGATGCGTCACCAGTGAGCCGACGATCGGATCAACAATGGCAACCTGTCGCTGAAGCGCACGGATCGTCGCCATGACGCGTAAACAGTCGATAAACTGGACCGGAACCAGTCCTGATCGGTTCTGACGGTCGGGTGAGAATCGGACCGCTGCGAATACGAATCCGGGGTGGGAGGTGGGTGGAGGAGGGAAGGGGGGTGATTGCACCGTAAAC
This sequence comes from Syngnathus scovelli, assembly GCF_024217435.2. Taxonomy (NCBI): domain Eukaryota; kingdom Metazoa; phylum Chordata; class Actinopteri; order Syngnathiformes; family Syngnathidae; genus Syngnathus; species Syngnathus scovelli. Next base: position 13,763,320 of record NC_090854.1, on the reverse strand, counting down.
ACGCCGAGTGTCGCCATGTGGAGCCCGGTGACACGCGTGTGGAGAGTTGTTGCGTGCTGCTTGCTGTTGCACACATTCCTGCACATTTCCGAGGGTAAGTGCATGAGATTATTGATGAAAAAAAGCACATTATGATTTTTTTCCTTTGTCTCTTTTAGATCGGCAGTGGAAAAGCTTTGTAAAATAAAATAGTTTAGAAAGATTTTCGCTCTTGATTGACATTGACAGATAGGTCAAAGGTGCGCCAAATGCTACATTCTTTCTTTTAATGCAAGAATAATCATAACTAACCTTTTCATCATAATACGTACGCAAACTCACAGAACAGTGTCATTTGACAGACTGAGAAAATGGTAAATGGCTTGAATCCCGATTTTGGAATTTTCATTTTAACTGTTGAATTGATTTTTTTTTTAAAAAAGACGTAGTAGAAATTCAACCACCGTTAATGGCTGGCTAATTATTTGGCCATCTGTTGCTCTGATTATTTATTTTGATTATTATTTTGAATTACAAACTATATCTGTCGTTAACTAGCAAGCTTGTCAGTGTTTTGCCAAATTATTTGCCAACAAACATTTTATACATTTCTTGATTAATATGTATGACTCTACAGTGTACCCTACTTCTTCAGGTCTTAATTTGTGTATGAGTGGCAGCGCAACTTCCTGTGAAGAATGCCTCCTGATTCACCCCAGTTGCGCCTGGTGCGCACAAGAGGTATTTTTTTTTTTGTCAATGTGTTATTTTTACAATCATGTTTGTGTCACTAATACAGCTTCTTGTGTTTCCAACACAGGATTTTGGGAGGGGGCGCAGCCTGACGTCACGCTGTGATTTTGTTCAAAACCTACACAAGAGGGGTTGCGAGAGCCGCTTTGTCGAATCCCCGACTAATAGCATCACGGTGCAGAAGAACATGCCTCTGAGCTCCAAGGGGTCTGGTTTGACCCAGCAGGACGTGGTCCAGATAAGACCTCAGAGTATCTCACTCAGTTTACGACCAGGTGAAGTGTCAAATTCAACGCTTCAACAACCTTTTACAGAAAGAAAACTACTTTGTATTTCCATTCTGAAGTTATAAAAACAATCAATTGTATTTTTTTTACCCCCCTTCCCCTCCTATTTTTTTTTTTAAGCAAATGGTGGGGATGCATCTTGGGGGCTGTACCTCAACAACTGTGCTAAAAAATTTGGGTTCAAAAGGGTTCAATTTACTAATGGATTGATTTTTCTTACTGGACCATGCAGGAGAGCAGACATGGTTTGGGCTCCAGGTGCGCCAGGTGGAGGACTACCCAGTGGACCTGTACTACCTGATGGATCTCTCGCTTTCCATGAAGGATGACCTGGACACCATTCGGAACCTGGGCACTAAGCTGGCCCTGGAGATGGGCAAGCTCACCAGTAACTTCCGTCTTGGCTTCGGCTCCTTTGTGGACAAGAACATGTCGCCTTTCTCCTACACGGCGCCCAAGTATCAGGAGAATCCATGCAATGGGTAGGTCGAAAATAGATATCTTTTGGACTCAACCCCAAGTTCTCATCTTGATGAATGATGTATTATTTGCTTTGCATATTTGATCATGCCCAGTGAATAAGGTCTTCTTAGCCAGCTCATTTTGCAGCAGAGAACAGAATATGGACTTGCTCCCTGTTTATTTGCCCCGGAGGTGAATGTTCAGTGCAGCCAGTGCGCATCATTTGCCATGTAGGTTAGACCTGTGTGTGTGTGTGTGTGTGTGTGTGCCAGCCATGCACAAAGCAGCACAGTGAGATCATATTGGCGGTAAATAAAAGTAGTTCGACCTTGCAGTGATGAAAAAAATAACACTGCAATAGCATAGTTCTAACTGAAATTCTGTTTTTAATTCCCACCTAGGTACAAACTGTTCCCAAACTGCGTGCCCACGTTCGGTTTCCGTCACATCTTGTCTCTGACGGACAAAGTGGACCGCTTCAATGAGGAGGTGCAGAAACAGATGGTCTCCCGCAACCGGGACGCGCCCGAGGGCGGGTTTGATGCGATTCTGCAGGCGGCGGTTTGCAAGGTGAAAAGCAACCCATCGATTTATTTCGATTGATTAGTTTTTTGTCCTTTTTAAGTCCTAGTACTGCATGTTATATTGTGGTTGTGTGTCACATTTCAGTGATATGGGGAGAATATGGTAAGAAACCATTATGACAAGCCTCTGGCCTATTTGTTTGTTAATTAAAAGCATTCTTGGGGGGGGACAGGAAGCGTATTCTGTTGCAGCTGTCTTGCAATCTTTGTTCGCCCTCCTCCCTATCTGCTTCTCGCTACTCAAGACGCACAGGGATTTCCTCCAAGTAGCAACTGCCTTGTAATTAAAAAAATGCCTCAGTTAAGACTGCCAGAATGGACTGAATAATCACAATTTTACTCCTCAGAAATCAGGTCAACCTTATTGTTTTTAATTCTTCATGCATTTTCTTCAACAAAAAAAAACACTATTAAATTATCTGTTTAAGAATTTCCCTTTTTGTCCAATGGATAAGGCTCCTGGCTTCTGTTTATTTACACTCCCCACCCTTTTACACACACACACAAAAAACAAATGTTTTCGTGTGAGTGGCGATCTTCAAGGTCTTGAGTTGACGTGGACAAATGTTGACCGTAAATGTGAGTGCAGGGTAGTTTTGTTTCTCTTCTCCTCTTGTAACGATTCTGCAACCTAATGGTAGCGTTAAGAAAAATAGCATGCAACTTTGTTGTGGATGTATATGAGAAACTCAACCAGGTAGTTGTAGACTGGTTGGAATTAATAGGATAGAATATTTATTCTTCAGCACTTGTTGAATTTTTGAGAGTGGTGACATCTCTATGTGACTACTTTGTGTGCAGGAGGAGATCGGCTGGAGGAAGGAGGCGTACCACTTGCTAGTTTTCGCCACCGACGACGTCCCTCACCTGGCTCTGGACGGCCGTCTAGGTGGCATCGTGCAGCCTCATGACGGCCATTGTCACCTGGATGACAACAATGAGTACAGTGCCTCCACTCGCTTGGTAAACAGATAAGAGACCTCCATTTTTTTTGGCATGCATGCTTTTCATTAGGCAGTATTTTTGACATGTGTTTGTATATCAACCTGGATATTTATGTGAAGGGTAGATTTTCCCAAAATTTGGTGACAATTCAATGAATGCAGTAAAATCTTGTTTATAAGGGAGCAAAAGTTAAAATAAAAACACATCGCAGTATCTTATTTTATCTTATTTAGTTGTTTGCGTCAATTCTTTTTGGTGTTGAGTTTGAATAATATTAAAAAAGAAAATGCATTTTTGCACATATGCATGTATTTTATCCAAATTTAAAGTGGGATTTTTTAGTAGATCCGGTTTGGAATTGCGTATTTCTTCACCTCGGTGCTTTGTTGCTATATTTAACTGATTTTAGTAGGTTATTCCCATTTGGTTCCTGTCTAAGATGATTCGATTTATGAACCTTCAGCATGAGGAAGGAGTGCCAGTGTGGTCTATTTTTATTTAACTCTTCACGTATAAATATAACACACTCAATTGCTTTTGGAAGTAATTGCAGAGAGGAGAAACGGACAAACACGTGTACATGAAGCAGCCACTCTTAAGTCAAACCACAAAATGAAGTGTTTGACTTGCAAATACATTACTGTGCTATTTAAGTCTACTTTATGGTAGCATCAAAAAATAGATGACGTTTCCTATCATCTATTACTATCATGAGGAAGTCACATCTCCCCCATGTGTGACATGTTTTTTTTATTTAATAAGTTTAATAAGATGCTTTAAAAATAATCACACAAAGGATGTCTTTCAAAATTATCAATATCATGTGTTCCATAATTCATTGTTGTTTTCGCATGCCACAATTTTAAAAGACTGCTCACCAAATATTTATCAGCATTAGGCACTACTGTATCTTCACATACTAATTCCAAATATGCCAAGATTAAATTGTTGTAATTTAGAATTCCAATCAAGGATTGATAAAGAATGCAGGCAAAGAGGTGTCAGCAGGCTTGATGAGGATTCTCAGTGAGAAAACACTGCTTCTTGTATTTTGGGTTGGTGTCACCTCGCTGGTATTTGATGATTGAATCATGCGAGCATGTCGATCCTCATCCCAATCTTAAACCAACTGAAATCTCACCACTCAAATGTGTCCCATCAAAACAAGTAGTCTTTAACCTCTTTTATATTTGTATTGGAATTGAGTCAAGCCCGTTTCAGACGTTTTGTTTTTTTACAAAGATGACCCTCCAGTTTTCTTCTTTTACATTTTTTTTTTAGAGCCATAGCAGACGCAGGACACCTACTTATGGAAGCACAGATTTTTCCATGTTTTCTGATGCTTTGTTTAAAATAAATGAAAACAAGTGGAGTAATTGTATTAAAAACATGATAGACTTTACTTAGTTATTTAGTTAGCTAATTAGTTTGCCAATATAACATTGTCAAGGGAGGTAATCATCAAGAAAGCGTAAAAGTCAATTAGCTTAGCATCATATTAGCACGACCTGATGTATCTCTCTCTATTGCAATTTGTGCAGGATTATCCCTCTCTGGCACTTCTGGGCGAGAAACTGGCAGAAAACAACATTTTCCTCATATTTGCTGTCACGAAGCGATTATATGTCATTTACAAGGTAAATAATCTTTATTTTCTATATATTTGTGATGACATTGCTTGCCTTCTAATCCTGCACTTTTCCTTCATCTTGAAAAGAACTTCACGGCACTCATACCGGGAACGACAGTGGAGATTCTTGACCAAGACTCAAAAAACGTCATCCAGCTTATCGTTGCAGCCTACAATGTGAGTGAGCAACTTTCTGTTTTGGTGTTAAAAAATAATTTATGTTGCATAGTGAAGTTTTGTCTGTTTGGATGAGATCATGTTCAGCGAATGAAAAAAAGATGTGGAAGTATTTATTTTTAAATTTGTGCAGAACTGCATTTCATTATACTGAGTCAACTGGGAGTTGTTTCTAATGTTCTCCTGGACAGTCCTGCAAATCTGTGACCAGTGAGCATATAACGTCTGCACGTCAAACTTAACCCTGATGTTCACATATCTGGCACTTTTCAAAACGTGTCAGGCCTTTCCCCTTGCGTGGTTTTTACTGCGTGGGTGTTTGAGATTCCCTCCCTGCCTGAGCCGAATAATGTTTTGGGGCGGCAGAAAGGGACAGGCAGGGCAGGGCGGGGTGTGTGTTACTGGAGCTTGAAGGAAGCGCTTTTGACTCATGGCCTTATTAACATTCCAGCTGCCAAACTGCATCCTTCATGCTGTGGCGGCCAAAAGTGACGCGACTGCTGGACGTTGTTGTTGTGTAACCGCCCGATTTATCTCAGAGGCAAGACGGCAGCTCAAAGCTACTGCTGGCTGTGAGCGTGTGAAGGGTCGACTGAGAACACGGGGGAGGTCACGCTTGCGTATGATGATAGAAAACGCTGTAAAAGATTAGATTTAATGATTTAACAATATTATAATGACTTTTACGCAAATTGTGGCCAAAGGGATTTATTACATCTTAAACATCTTGACTCTACACGTCAAGTAATTTGTTCAAGCTCTTGAGCACAGTAAAAAAAATAAAAAAAAATCATGTCACTAGAAACATTTGTCAAATAAAGAAATAACTTGGACAACATTGAGGAGCAACCAAATGCTGGACAACGTATCTACACAATGTCAGATCATCTTGTTTAAGATATGCTCCATCGATCCCTAAAGGAGAAATTCCTGTATTGCACACAGTAGGACTCCACACAGAGCCAGTTTATCTCTGTAGGGGCTGCTGTTTTTGTTAGCAACAATATCTTCTTCTTTTTTTCCTGATGAGGAAAAAGGAGGCACCCATTTGACGGATATGTTTGAGTGACTAATTGTGACTATTACAGTCTAGGCAATTATTTATGGTTTGTCTTCATCAGAATACGCCCAGAAGTTATGGAGTCTATTTCACTCTTAATTGCTGAGTGGCTGAAATGCTAACTGTAGCAGCGCTAATACCTCTGTTTGTGATCTACTTGTACTATGTAGACCTTTTATTGTTTCAACATGACTTTAGCCAACCGTGGAACACTTTTCCAACTGGTTTACAATCAGTTATGGGAAATTGGATAACATTTGTTGCAAAGATCCAGATGTGCATGCAGCCGTCACTCACTCACTCACAACCTGCTTCCATGTGCACAATCTGCGGGTTTCCCAAGTTTATAAAAACTGTGACTAACAGGGTTAGAACGTTACCAGTTTTTGCCTGGTTCTCTTTCCCGCAAGTGATTATAAGAGCAGTAAATCTTGAGCATACAAATCTGTTTTTCCACCCTTGCAGAACATCCGTTCCAAAGTGGAGCTGACAGTGTGGGACCAACCCGAGGACCTCAGCCTCTCCTTTACCGCCACTTGCCAGGATGGCCAGCCACTACCTGGCCTCAGGAAGTGCGCCGACTTAAAAATTGGCGACACGGTGAGTACATGTATATGTAATGTCAGCAAATTTGAATATGTGAACACGTGATAGACATGTTCTTTCTCTGAATGTTGATGAAATAGTGATGCAACGTCGTTATGGCAATGCATTATGTGGAAATTTAATACAACCTTTTAAAACAAAGCTAACATAAAGGCAGTTCCGATGTCTTTGTCTTGTGTCTCCCATAATATAGAATGCCAAATAATGTGTGTTTCTTATTCCTTCCAAATTATAGAGCATTGCATTAAAATTTATATCGACTGTATAAAAAATGTTTGGCTAGCGGCTTTGTACAAGTTGGAAGTTTGCCTTCTAAACCTTGTGTCATTTGCTTTTATCGGCTTTATTTTCCTAGGATTGTGTTGGGATGGCAACGGATAGTGGCTGGGGCCTCGGGGGAGGGAGCGGGGAGTGACATTGTTGCAGAATGGCACCAATGAATAGACGAGGGGCACCCAAAAGAGTCGGGGTTCGCGTCTTTTATGCTGACAAATGAAAGGAGTTTGCAGGCGAGGAGCAAAGTCTTCCCGGGGCCGGCGTGTAAACTCGCTCGCCTCGTCTGCGAGTTCCCGCCTTGGAAGCAGGATGCTGCATGTCAATGACCTCACACAAAAGTAGGCTGAAGGAGTAAAGAGACTGTCAAAGAAAAAACACTTGGCAGGAAAAGGAATTCTTTCTAGGGCATCAGTAGCTAAGCAAATGTTCTTCTCACACTTGCACTAAAAGCTTTCACACTTCTTTTTTTGTCTGTAAGAATTTTGTGTTTCTTTTATTGTCATAATTGACAGATTTATTTTCGAGGCAAAGAGGAAAATGATAATATAACCAAAGCGCTACTAGCACTAAACTCTGTACTTAATGTACGCCAGTGAAACCTCAAAAGTGGGCTGAAATGTTTTCATTGACTTTTTATTTTCCAATATTACCACAGAATGATGGCAAAAAGAGTAAAGTCTGGTGTTAATGAACAGAAAATGTAACTAGGACTGGAGGAAACTGCTAACCTGGTCTCTGTCCTGGCTGCTGAATCAGTGACACATTAGTAGAAGTACAACTCTGGTTTTGCACATTTTAATCAGTCATCTAAACCAATCAGGGGTCGGAACCGTAATTCCTAATCTTATCAAGTTATTGCCGACAATTGTCTGATTCCAAATTCGTAGGAAATAATCCTTCTCTGTTCCCACTCACTGAAGTAAGCTTGGATGAGTTTAGTGAAAGGGAACAAGCCCCATAAAATTCAGAACTAAAAGAGAGATAAGATAAGTCGACTTCCTCTTGGAGCTGTTTTAAGAAGATAGATTTTCTATAAAGGTTTGAAAACACCTTTTCCAAGTGTCCAAATACATTTGTCCATTTCTCAATGACTCATCTCTATTACGACTAGTACTACTTCCCGCGTGTTTCCCCTCACTCAACTTTTGACAACCCCCTTGGTTGTCCTTATGACAGTCATGAAGCCAAAGACTTCCGCGCGATTCACATTTACACCAAATTTAATTGTGTGCCTTGCTCATTACCTTATTAGTAATACAGAAGCGGCAAGGGAGAAGGAATGTTATGTCGGTGCCATGTGATGTAAGCACTTCCTGTGTCGCTCGTGCTGGTGGTCATTCCGCCAAAGACAGGAAGTGAGGAGAATATGGTATAGCTGCGAGCTTTAACAGCTTCCAGGATGTGACTTTGTGCTTTTTGTTTTGGATTGGCTGACGCTTCTTCCTTCCTCTGAGCAATCTGCACTTTGTTGAATGAGCCGCACCCACTGGTATAAACATTATAACCCGGGGTCATGTGGAGGTCACCGTACGTGCTGGAAAGTGCATGGCAGCTGTGTTTGCCTATATGGAGCACATTCGGGAAACAAAAGCGGGAATTTTGTTGTTCTGATATGACTGGCCATTCACCGGTGACCTTATTAACGAGTTCACTGGCATTGATGAGAATAGACGTCAAACATCTCTTTGTACTTGGCTAGCAGTGAATGAGTTAAGTATATCTACACAGCCATCCAAAAAAAATTAGCTTAGAAAGATAAACATGCTCACTTTTCATTGACAATTAGAATACTTTATTGACACTTCGAATATTTCCCTGTCATTGTGGTTGCTGCTCTAGAATTACATTGCGTCACACTGAGAGCTATTCCTAATATTTTGGTTTCTGCAGCATAGAGAGCTTTTTCCAAAAATGTGTCTACTTCCAATTATTAGCAACCATAACGATAATTTGACTTTTTTTAAAATTTTACTTTGTTTTGTTCCTGTTTGTCATTCCAGGTGTCATTCAACGTGAGCGTGGAGGCGAGAAGTTGTCCTCCTCGCGGCACCGACCACAGTTTCACAATTAAGCCGGTGGGCTTTAAAGACCGCCTGCAGGTTGGCATCGAGTACCAGTGTGAATGCGGCTGCACCCGGGCGGCGCAAATCAACAGCACCATCTGCAGCTCCATTGGTAATTGTCAACTGTATTTTGGTCCATTATGTTTCGAAGGACTTCATTCTTGTTCTTTTCTTGTCTTTTTTTTCTTCCTTTCAAAACCATAATAATGTCAGTATTAACGTCAGCGGTACAAATTATTGTGTCACACATAATTTGATGTTAAAGGATTATTTCTTCATTTTTAATTTTTCCCCCACTGAATTATTGCACTTATAAAATTTGGGTCATTTTTTACATTATATATTATACTATTTAGGGTAAATATTTTTTTTTTTTAGAAGCTAAAGAATCTTAACCAGGTATGCAATAATCCTGAAGTTGCGTTCCTGTTTTTTTAAAGTACATACAAACTAATAAAAATGACTAAAAGCAGTATTGGACCGATGAACGAAAATTCAAACCAGTAGTTTTTGTGGTGTAAATAATTGCAAAAAAATGACTTGGGTTAAGAGTTAATGGAAGGTTGTCTTGGCAGGCACGTACAAGTGTGGGAGCTGCCAATGCGAGCCGGGCTACCTTGGTGCCCGCTGTGAGTGCCAGGAGGGGGAAGCAAGCAGCATCCACCTGGGCGCCTGCCGAGAGGCCGAGGGCAAGCAGTTGTGCAGCGGGCGCGGCGAGTGCAGCTGCAACCAGTGCCTGTGCTACGAATCCGAGTTTGGCAAAATCTACGGCAGCTTCTGCCAGTGTGACGACTTCTCGTGCGCCCGGCACAAAGGCATTCTTTGCTCAGGTAACGTCAAGATAGTAAAATTGTACTTTGACTTACAGATAACATTTATTGCATGACTAATCATGTAATCTACCTCACCGTTACAATTTGCCTCCCTAAGTTTCATTATTGTGTGAATGTTAAAAGGTGGGTGTTATGACTTTACTATTTAAGCAAGTGAGACTTGATGAGCCTCGTGTGAAGGTGGTTTGTTTGTGTTGAATAGAATAACTACAGAATACGATTATTTATGAAAAATTGGTTAATTATTAGGTTCCTTCTAGATAGGTGTTGATGCTTTATGATCCTATTTGCTTATTTTAGTGTTTGATCAACATTAAGCTTGGAGAGAAGGCGTGTCTTGGTTCTTGATTTATCTCCTTTAATCAGTAAATCATAAAGTCCCTTTTGCCCTCAAGCAGTGCAGTTCAATTACGTGAAGATTTTTCTCATGGGTCCTAAATTATGTACTAATGAATACCACTTATCGTTTGAGTGTTTTGGGCAAAATATCACAGCAGTATTGTGAGTTACTCTTAACCCCATCGGCGTTCCCAGAACATGTCCGGTGGGTGTGAGGCCACTGGTGTGCCCTCACGCCACAGAGGCTGCTTTGTGACAGTCTTGGCATGATTACTTCTATTTAGGTACGCTCAATGAGTTTTTATTTGTAGTAGGCAGAAACCAGGCCCAACACGTTAATATTTGTTGCAGTCATTAAATTTGAACAGTTCAATACACTTTCTTTTTTTTTGCATACTCTTCTACCGGTCGTCCAGAATGGCACCTTAATGAGGTTCTAATTAGAGCAAACATGCCTTCATTTCCTTCTGTCTCCTCCCCATCTGTGGTTTTGTGTGCATGAAGCATCCTGGGAAAGTGATTTAGCGCGCTAATGACATGCTTTTTTCATGCATATTGGATTATGCTTTTGTTTGAAAACAATCTGTTCTGATTTTGAAATTTCTTCTAAAAGGAAATAATGGAAATATAAACAGTCTGGATGGTTAGTCTTTATTTAAAATAGAAATTAGAATCCACACGCAGAAGCATAACAACAACAATCTAAAGTAAGCTCTCTCGCGCTTCAAAGCTTGAAGATCAGAAATACGACGTTGGAGCAGAAAGTGGAGGGAACCAATTATGCTAATAAAATAGGAATTATCTTTGTTGTCCACGATTAAATTATGTTTTGTGCCTCCATAGCTAGCAAAGCTCTACATGAAACCAAAGTATTATTAGGTGGGCCTGTGACAATAACAAATTTTGGTAGACATGTCCTGCAAATTATTTCCAGCATTTCTTAGTAGAAATTAACCACAAAATTAATAATAATCCTGATATAAATAATATTGATTTATAAATCACTGTGGTTCATTAAAACCTTTTTTGCCCATTAGAAGCTGCATTTGAGATGCAACAACATCCCTGCACATTCTTGTTTGGTGCAACTAAGTTTTAGATATTAGGTTTTTATAAAATGGTCATGGGTGCTAAAGATATGCTTTATTAGAGCAGAGGCACATTTGTTGGACGAAAACATCATCATTTCAAGACTGTGTCCTCTTTGGTATCAGTGTTGGATGACATTTTGTGTCTGAATGTTCCCGTAATCTTATCCTCGCTATCTCCTGGGGCGTCTTGGTGTTTATGTCTGCTTCTGTCTGTCTGCACCGTCCCGAGGTCATTTAATCATTGTCAGTTCATCCACAAGTTGGTAAAACCAGAAATGTCACTCAAGACTTCCCAGTGTGTTTATTTGTGCTTTATTCAGTCATGTTTATATATATATAATCTTTTAAATACCGTATTCCCTTATATTGTGCATGGGGGGTAGATTTTTAGGGGTTAGATTTTTTTATTAATGGGACACCGGAATTTGTCCAAATTAGAATTATTTTTCTCCATCATAAAAAATTGCTTTACAATAAATATATATTAAAGCTGCTTAGCATTGATTTTTTTTTTTTTTTTTTCTGAAGAGAAAGAACAAGTTAATTGAGGTGAGGCATTTAGGATTTGGATTTTTTTCCCCATTATTTTGTAAGAGGGTAAAAAACATGTTGCTTTGCTCGGGAGTACGTTTGAAGTTGCACTTCTTGTTCCGCCAAAAATAACCCTTTGACCCATTACATTGTAGCTGACTCTGCAGCACTCCGTTTGAATTTGCAAATACTGCATTCTTTGCATGCAGCCGTGTTTTATAAGCACGGGTTCCATGTACAGTCAGTAAATGGGAACATGTGTTTGTTTTTCTCAACTGCTCTGTTTGGTTGACGTGAGACATCGTTTGTTTAAAAATCAACACCCCATAGTGAGTCACACTTTTTTCCATCGCTGTGGCATGCTTCTGCCACATTCAAGATCTCAGAGCACAAGATCAATGACTCCGAAAAATGTTTGCTTCAGTAGGACTAGCATGAAAGGAGTTGCAGCCATTATTCATTTGGGCATCTTTTACACCTCGAACATGTTCTATTGGTTGAATATAACCAAGAGAGCTTTGCTCCATTCATTCAGGAAAATGCCATCTTATTTGGGGAGCTAAATTTATGGTTGTCATCCTACCTCCAACGGCTGAAAATTGTCGGGTCGACTTCGGGTTCATGGTTCTTTCACTCAACTAAATTTAGTCCCTGAGGTAAAACTGGTTCACTCTCTCCTCTTTTATTATTGAGACGTGACTCGACTTGACCACGCCAGTCAAAATCCTCCGGCGTGGCTGAAGGGAAAAAAACTGAGTGCCACACCCTAACGCTCTCTTGAAATGTGATCCTTTTAGCCGCATGGATGCCAAAAAAGCAGTATTGAACGATTTGTTGAGGGCAGGTGTGAACATTCCCAATACAGATGATGTATCTGTGGCAAATTCTCGGGCGGTTCTTCAGCCTGCAGCCATGGATGATTATCACGTTGATTCACAGGGGTGACAGATGTCAGTTATTATTTTATAATTGGGAGAGAGATCATTCATTTTAGTTTGTAAAGCCTGTCTAGAACGGACATTATTGATTGTTGAAAACGAAAAAAAATCAGTGAAAATTAGTTTCTTGGCTTTTGTAAGTCAGTAAGCAATCAAAACAACAATAGTAGACCACAGCAGTGTAGCTGCATCAGTCATTTTATTGACATACGTCAAAATTTAATATAATAGGGGCATTGATTGTCTACATTTGTAATTTGGTTATTTTATGACATCGCCAACTATTGGCCTGGCATATATATGACAGCGTTTTTAGTGAACTTCCCCGAGATTGTTGTCACTGAAATATATCAAATATAGTCGTTTTGATACTACATTGCACGAGCTGCAAACTTGACGCGTGCTTAAATACTGTTTACATGTTTGGTAATGATGGTGCTCTGTTGTGACGGTGTTTACTGTGACAGAAAATAGCGGGCGTCAAACTTGATGATCCCTGTAATCTCAACCTAAGGTGATCCCGCTGCTAGTTTAAGTTTTGCAAGCTTTTTATCTTGGAAGGTTTCAGTTCTCTTTCACACAGAGGAGACTAAATGTTTTTTTTGTTTCTCATCGCCACCAACGCAGTGTCGTTAGTCATGACTCGCACACAGAGGCTTTTTAGAGGTAGTAATATTCCTACAATCAATGGCACTCAGTTCATGGTTTAAATTTTGAGGGTTTTGATAAATTTGTCATCTGAAGATTTATTGTTATTATTCATTATTCCCTAAGAAAATAAGTGAGGAAAAAAATCAGATTAAATTTTATTTCTATTGTTTTGGCACTCGTTCCCCAGCCATCATAAACATGACACAAAAGTAATTTTTGTGTACCGTATTTTTCGGACTATAAGGCGCACCAGATTTATAAGGTGCAGTCTCAATCAACGGGTCTATTTCTGAAAAATTATATTTATATGGTGCACTTGGTTATAAAGCGCATTGAGGGGAAACAAATGAGTCAAACATCATCCAACTTCAATTCGACATCTATACAGACAGAATCAAATGTGTGGGAGTTAATGTTTTGTCTCCTATCACAACTGAAGGAAAGTATTCCAAGTTTTAGCCCTTTACTTATCATTATTTAGACTAGATGAACGTCCATATGACATTTTGTCAGGGTCTCTCTAGTAAACTATGCAAAACAGTTGAGTATTTTCGCACTCATGAGAAAAGCCTCATGAGCAGTTTCATGGGGAAGAAAAGAATCACTTCATCTTCTCTTGGTTTTTGTGGTTGCTGACTGTCACTTTGTTAGCGGGTTTTCGCTGTCGTCTTGATTTGCTTGAAGTGTGTGGGAGACCACTGAGAGTAGCTGCTTGGGTACACCTTCAGTCTTCTGCCGCTCAAAGACTAAATCAGCCCATCCTCCCCGAGACCAAATCGTGCTCCTCGCCCACAGCCGCCTGTGTCATTAAGTTGTGGCGGTTTTCATTTCTTGGCGTCGTTTTCTGCGCGCCACGCATCAACTGCGCACCGCAGTAGATTGGTCCGATCCAGTTTCCTCTCACAGTGAGACAATCTGTCTGAGGAAGTCCAACGAAAGACAAACATGACACAAGCTACAAACACATTAAATCACTTTGAGCCATCACTTTGGAAAGTTACAAAAGTTAATACAAAAACTTGTTTGTGCTTTAATATGATGGTGGTGTTATTTTCTGTAACATGATGAACCGTCTATATTTCACTTATACTAGAGACATGTTTTATTCTCTTTAAATGTTTGGCAACTCCATTACTTGGGGCTTATGATGGAGAATTTATCTCCAAATGTTAGCAAGTAAGATTTCCTGTGTTTTTTTTCCCCCTCCTTATTTGAGTTGACAGGCATTTTACACTTTGGCACATTCGCACCTAACGACACGGAAGGCAAACCACTAAAAATATCTCGTCAGCTCATTTCCTCTTCATTTAATCTCCAAATATTGACTCGAGCTCCTTTGGATCTGGTGCTACAATCCAGCTTGTCTCCAAGCAAAAAAAAAAAAAATGGCTGCGTATTAACAGAACTGAAGCTGCTGAAGCTTTATCTTGTGCTGGCACGCTTTACTGAGGGGAAATACTTTTGGATCCCATAATTGCACTTTAATAGAGCCAACACAGTGAGCATGCGGTTTATCATATACGGTAAAAGCGATACGGGGCTTTTCAGGAGTCTTATTTTAATTCCAACGTTTTTAAATGATCCCCCATGAACCAAAAAGTAACCTCCTAAGAAACAACACGGTGCAGTACATCTTATGAAAAAAACAAAAATCCTTTTTGACATTTAAATCAAGAATGCACCTGCTAACAAACAAAAAGTTCTAACTCACTTTTTGTCCAAGGAATTATTTTCCCTTCTGCCCTTTGGACTATCCAGAATAAGCCACCTGGTTTGCAGAAAACTGAATGTATTTTTTTTTTTGTTCGAGTCGAGGCAACGGCAACTTTCATTGCCGGCAAAGTTCCGTTAAAAAAAGTGGAACACTCTTTGTCCTTATTGCCAAGCAGCACTGTTTCGACGGTAACTCATGGCAACAGGCCGCACTCCAAGCAATCTTAATCATGTTATTTAAAAAAATAAAAATAAAAGTAGTTTCCTTTTGCGCCACCACCCTGACCACTGCCTTGATCGAACTGTTTCTGGTTCCTTTTTCCCCCCTTTTAGAAAAAATAAAATCAAATAAAAAATCATCTTCCCCTCTGGGCTTGAGGTAGCAGTTGGAACAGTTCCAGTCCCAGTCCCAGACTGTCATTAATGGTGTTTGGTTGAAGGGCCACACCCGGTGACCCAGTTACTCCCTCAAAACTTTCCATTGGAAGTGCTTATGAAAGGACACTTAATAAAGGGCATTAGTTTGTTATTGCAGGGAGGGTTTAGGATTGAACTTTAAATATTTTCCCTTAAGCAGTGAAAGGTATCATTTTGGAAATCTCTAGACTAAAGTCACATGTCTAAAACATTGACAAGCCGTATTGCATTCTCTATTGGGTGGTCAACGTATCCTGCTAGTTCTTATCTTGCATTATAAAGGACGAAATAGTTCAATCCAGACATTTTCCTGCCTCCCTGTTCTGTGTTTAAGGCTATGGTTTGTAGCATTTAATCTTGTGGGTCCACCCAGGGCTGTCAGCCCAGAAGCTTTGGTGTTAACGGTCCCCGGCATGCTTGTGTCACCACATATCGAAATGCAGCTGTGTGCGCGCGCTCAAGGCATACACAGCATCCACATTGGTGCATTTGGATAAATTTGTTTTATTATTTGGTTAGATTGTTGACAATTCACACTCTGGTTGTTCAGAGACCTTTCTGCGCGACAGCCTTCTCCGTTCTACCTCAAGGAAATGCAAATGCCTGAAGTCTGGATTTCGACCTATTCAGAATTCCATCACCTCTGTGTGCATTTTACAAGAGTCTGTCATGTTGCCACAGAACTATTTTTAGTACCTCAGATCCAGGTGTGGATTCTGATTTGAATGCTTTTGGACATTAAGAAGCTTACTGAACTTTCACAGTAATCACGGCCAGTCATGTTTGCCCATTTTTTTTCCTCTTGTATTATCTCGGGAACATCCCAATTTGTCCACGGTGCCCTAAAACTGGGCAACCATGGCCAACATGGTGTGACAGAAGCTTCAAAAGAACATGATTACGTTTTCCGTCACACCTTCTTGTTTTTTTTTGATCGATCAATTTTATTTCGAGCTTAAAAACAGAAAACGATATCAGTAAAATATAAAAGTTAAACAGGACAATAACAAAATGTCCCAAGCAAGTCGTAAATAACTTAAACAACAACAATTCGGACAGCTCGAAAAGGAGTAGGAAGAATTTAAAGAACTTTTCAAATCCTACCCTACTTGGGAAAGAATTGAGAGAAGACTGATAGGAAATCTTTGTTCCATTGTAATATATTTTATACTGTAGCTGCAGTTTACAGACACTGAATATGGAAATAGAAGAATTGGGCTTTTGTTTTTCCCCCGGCATGTTCTGTGTGTTCATCCACTCTTCATCCCTTTGTAACACAACTTTTCCGTGTGTTTATCTACTGTCGCCATTCTGTATACAAAACATTGAGTGTAATGGGGGGGAGAAGTGGACTCAGCAATTTGACGGCGCCACATGTAGTATCAAAGCCGTGACAGAAGTGGGATGACAATGCAAGCACTCTCATCCTTCTCCTGCATGGTCCTCATTGTGTTCAAGACAACTGCCATTGTGTTTTTTTTACAATGCATCCACTCTGATGTCACCTGATTGCTTGGGTTGACACACAGTAGTTGTGGCAAGACCGATTTTGTAGGATCCTCGTTTGAAAAAGTCTTTGCGATTCCAACCCTAAGCTTCTTTCACCTTGCTCCAAATGTTATTGTTGTTCAGTATCGTTAGGATCACATGGTTGTCCGCCAAGAAGGCAAAGGTCAAGCCAAGTCACGCATGCTAGATTAAAGGATTTCTTTGACCTCTTTGCCTAACAGGTTCTACTCGGAGATAAAGTGGACTAAGAGTACTAACTTCCTCGTTGGGCTTTCGTTGTTCTTGTCAGGTCACGGCGAGTGCCACTGCGGCGAGTGCAAGTGCCACGCCGGCTACATCGGGGACAACTGCAACTGCTCCACAGAGACGGCATCGTGCATCGCCGACAACGGGCAGATGTGCAGCGGGCGCGGCAACTGCGTTTGCGGACGTTGCCAATGCACGCACCCCGGCGCTTTTGGGGACACGTGCGAAAAGTGCCCCACCTGCCCTGACGCCTGCGACACCAAAAGGTACAGCGACTAACAAGATGGTTGAAGTTGATGGCGTCATATCTTTTAATGTCCTGAAATCTGCTTCCAGTTCACGTCTGCTAGGTTTAAGCACTTTGACAGCGGCCCTAAACTGTTGCAGAAATAACAAACACAAGAAGCGGCCATTTTTCTTTTCCATTAAACGGCTTCCTCCTTCCGCAGAGAATGCATCGAGTGCCGGCTTTTCAACTCGGGAAAACTCTCAGACAACCAGACTTGCCAGCGTCTGTGCAAGGATGAAATCATCACAGTGGAGACTCTCAGTAAGTAAACACAGTCCATGAGTGTGTGCACACACACATGCATACACACGCAAAGGCAAGAGCTGGATTCACATAGATCCGTGCCAGCATTGTCAGACTTCACTGACGTTTTATCGGGGTGCTGGAAGAATAACTCTCATGCTTCTTAAATTAAAAACAAAGTCTGTGTTCATTGAGAACAATCCTAATTTTGACATTCGTATAGAACAACATGGCCTCAGCTGTGAGTGACATCATGGAAGAGTTGAAGTAAAGTTCTCGATCCAGCTGCATGGCTACACACAGATGTCCCACTTTTTCAATTCATCGGCTCCTCCCGTGGATAAACACGGACTAATACCATATTTCCTCAAACATTGACCTTCACTCAAATAGAATTCGTCAACAGGTGATCCACTTTTATTGAAACAGAGCGTAGTTAGATTTTTTTTCATCAAGCAGTGGTCTTTTTTAATAGATGACATGCTCCATATAATTGCTGAACGTTACCATCCTTCCTCAAATAATGGTAATGGACATATATTTCCTGCTGAATCAAATAGCTCTATTGATAGTCCTCCAAAATAATAACTGTATTTACTTATACAATAAAGCACTGATGTCAAACCCAAGGCCCGGGGGCCAGATCCGGCCCGCCACATCATATTATGTGGCCCGCAAAGACAAATTGTGCATCATGTCGATACTAAAATTACAAATTGTCTTCACTATTTAAAAGTAGTTTGAACTATTTGAACAGTTTTTACTAATCTCTGATTTCAAAATTGTTTCATGCACCCCTTCCAGAAGCCTTCATACAAATAAATGCCTGGGGCTCTCTGCAGTTGAGTAAATAAACCCCCAGCATTAGCCGCAATTCAGTTCAGACCAGGCGACAGATGTGTGTCCGTGCCTGTCGTTGCTGTTGCAACTATTTTAGGAGCGCTGCGTGTTAGCCCAATTCTGACGTGATTCATCGCATTCCTTGCTTGGCGGCTGAGCCCTAATGGACTCCACATGTACATTCCATTTACAACCAGAGGAAGGAGGGCTTTGCGGTCTGATCCCCTCCTTCTCTACACGCGTCAGTGGACAGTGAGTCACTGACACATCGACAACATGAGACCAGATGATTTCCCTCCATGCTGGATTGTTGATACATGATACAGAAGTGTCAGTGCAGCCGCGTCGTTTTCTAATGACCTTCTTTCTACTCGAGCTACGGATGTACAGCTACACTGAAAGTTCATGTATCATATTAATTGACAAAGACAAAATGGACATTTTAAGATGCTTCGTACCGAATAGTTTGATGTTTGTTCATTCTAGAAACGGACGAACCAGGTGCCGTCCTGTGCCTCTACAAGACTGACAACGACTGCGTGATGAAGTTCACATACTTGGAACATGACAGTGGACAGTCCGTTCTCACCGCCCTGACGGAACCAGGTGAGCTTCTTGCTTGCTTCTCACTGCCATACTTGAGTATTTTCTCCAGTTGCTGGATCACTTGGGTTGTGTTTTTCCTGTGTCAGAATGCGGTGGAGGTCCAGACGCCCTCATGGTCCTGCTGGCAGTGGTGGGAAGCATCCTTCTAGTCGGACTGGTGCTTCTCGGCGTCTGGAAACTGGTCATCACTATCCACGACCGGCGGGAGTTTTCACGCTTCCAGAACGCTCGCTCGCGTGCACGATATGAGATGGTAGTCTATATATTAAGCTAGACGTGTGATTGTAACTTGTCATCTTTTTTTTGTCATCCTCCTGAGATTGTTTTTTGATTCTTTCTGCTTGTTTGTGGTTCTGTCCCACAGGCATCCAACCCGCTTTACAAGCAGCCTGCGTCAACCAGTTTTAGTGAGACAGACATGTTCGACAAGCCCTACAATGGAGGGGTCCACTGAGCCCTTGGCATGTGGGGCGGCAGGACCGGTCCAGCAAGAACAAACCCTTATGGGGGGACACGGGCCCAATACAGACTGAGGCCTCCCCTTTCCTCAACAGGGATACGGAAGTGAACGTAAAAGACTAGTCTTGAAGAAGCAGCTTCACTTCATTGCAGTGAGCAGCAAGTCATCCACATCTGAATGATAGCAACAAGCTAAGCTGGCTGCAGGTCACATTTGTATGTATATAATATTTTTATAAACACTAAAAAAAAAAAAATCATCTTTGTCAGGCTTTGCACCCTGCAGCTTTCCCACACTAAATAAAATCACAATTGCTCGGGAGGATCACAGAATAGGGGGGACTGTGACCTCAATGTGCTTCTACTAACTCTACAAAAAAAATGTAAGTAATAAATTTTCCATGGCTACTACTGATTAACAAAATGCAAACATCATTTTGTTCACTGAAGATTTAGGCTTTTCCTTGATTTCCTTTTTTTGCTTTTTTTCCAACAGAGATGACTTTGTCTGATTGGCTAAAACAAACTAATGTTTTGGAGTTATAGGTGCTGGTGCTTTGGCGTGACAGGCTGGTGATGCAAAATGTCTTTTCTGACACGACAGTGTGGTAAAAATATGTTTTTGAACATAGCTGGGTACACGCAGACCGATTAGGGGGCATTTCTGTGAGGGTTTGTGTGTGTTGCGTTTATGTGTGTGTATAATTACAAGTCAGGGTAGCGTTTAAAGGTGTGGACATTGCAGATCTAATTCACCAACCTGCAGGTACTATTGTTTTATACTGATTCAGATCAATAATAACACGACCGTATTGTTGCAATATTATGCAGAGGATAACAAAAATACACAGGGATTAGGTTATAAAAGGATGGAAAAAAATATTATTTTCTAATCAGTGTAAATCTGTCACCATGTCAGATTGATGCTCTTAATTGCTGTTCCAGTGCCAGTAAACAAGGACATGGCATCCTGACATCAGATTATTTAGATCTGGTGGGAATCTAAATTCAGGCCAGCACATTTGAACACCTTTTCTCCTTTTTTATAGCTCTGGTGCTCCCCCCGAAGCCGAGAAATTGCCACCTTTTACAGACAGTGGGAGGAGAGTAGTCACACTCCTGCACTTTCACAAAATATCCAGCAGGGATTTTTAATATGAAAAAAGAGCACACAAATTCACCAGCAATGATCTTTTTATTATCATGGTGGCATAATTGGCAATAATCATTTATGAGATTGGGTGGCATATGCGAGACAACAACAGTCTCAACATTTTATACTGTCAACTATATTTGTTACCATTAACTTTAAAGAACACAACTTGCACTTTTAATACTACAGTGACTCAATAATGTGTGCTCCCGGAGTGTTGTGTGTGAGTATGTGGTTAGCATCAAATGTAAATATGGAGTGGGTATGAAAGTTTTCACTGCACAATTTGGACTGTAACTGGCTACACGTTGTGGTAACACTCAGTCGCACAATCAGGCTAGGTGCATCTTTGTGTGACTGCACAACATAGACACAATAAATGAGCTTTTTCCAGAAGAACCCATGTGTGTTGTTGTTAGTGTGTGTGATGTCACAGAATGACCGTTTAGAAAACAAACTTATTACCATGGCATGTGCCTTTTGTGGTGGCATATTAATTGGGTTGATTCATAGTCATATTTTTTGGACTTCAGTGCTAATTTCAAAGGCTCCACTGTACCTAGAAAAAAAAAAAAAAACATCCCATTCATTGAAATTAATAATGTGCAGTATTCCGGAACACTGTTTTGTTGACAAAGCAGTTTATATTCCCTTCATGTCACACACTCTGCTGGCTGTGTGAGGGGAATCTTCTAGTTGGATAAGTGTGACCTGGTTTCCTCATTTAAACTTTTGCTTCCTGTGTGGGACTTCTTTATTCTCTTTATCTGCTGAACGCACACCGTCATTAAGCCTCTTTTGATAGAATGTGAATAAACTTAATCGTAGTTGGTGGTTTAACATAAGGTGTTTAGAATTCATTAAGCTCTAGTATATCTTCAAGTCCCACACTTTACATTCCGGCATCCAATCATTTGGCACCTGGGCCTTCAGTTAGGATTTACTCAACTTTTTCCACCTCTTAATTACACCACTTTCACGTTCCGATTACAGAAACCATTAATGTTGAACAAAAACCACAAATTCCTATTTTACAAAAAGTGTCCAAAATCTCAGTGTGAGCATTTTATTTAGGCCTGACCTTCCAATGCTAAATACTGTATTGTGATTATTATAGAATTATATTTATTATTTATTGTCATTTATTGTCATTTTACAACTTAGTTGTGCAACAAAATGTTATCAAAAGCTTTGTTCAGCTTGACCCATATAGAATTGCTATCACCTTGAAACAAGTGCAATTATGTTGTAAATTAGGACAATTCCAATCAGCGGTCGTCACAGCGATTCACAAGTACTGCAGTGAAGACTCAGAAATTTAGTTTTCACTTAATTGTTGTCGTCTGCTGCCATCTAGTGGATTGACTGATCGCATACAGACTATAAGCTGTTATGTGACTTTTTAGAGCGAAATCGTCCTCTGACGTATATTCTACTGTAAAAACATTCATAAAAATGTAAAAAAGAAAAAAAACTATTGAGGCATCGTCAATTCTGCAAAAGATACGACGAGGATGGGATTCGAACCCACGCGTGCAGAGCACAATGGATTAGCAGTCCATCGCCTTAACCACTCGGCCACCTCGTCGTGTCGGATGGCAACCTAAACTTTGTTTATAACGCTAATCTATATGAATTCCGGGTGCTGTAATTCTGGTTGATATGTATATTTGCTTTGATTTCTTTACGTTAATCCTCCAGCAAACCGGAAATGCACTAACCAGTTACATGCCTTGTAGCAATTCCATATGACAACTCAGCCAATCATAGAAGCTACCTTCTCAAAGGGTTTTATTCCTACTTGATTATTTCTGTTTACATAGCCCCATTAGCAGCAAAGTAGTGGCCAGTAATCTTAGATTTTATTGGGGTGGTCATTTTAATGGAGAAAATTTTTAATTTTTTGCATGCGTAAATTTCTGGCTTCAGTGGGGATAAGACAAACAATTTAAAGTTGGAACGGTCTGGATTGGTTGAGAAAAAAAAGAGAAATTATAGGAGAACAAACACATTGATCATTTCAGAATTTCTGTGGGAATTCAATGGTGAAAATTTAGATGTTTTTTGCCAAGTGGTAATTGTTGGCATCAGGATTGGGATAGGCTCAATAATGTAAAGATAGAACAGTCAAAAAGTGTATAAATTATAAAAGAAAAACAAAGAAAAGATTCAAACAATTTCTGGTGGAATTGTATTAGTATAAACTGTAATTAGTGTGAAATTTGGCATGTTTAAAACCGTGAATATGGTGAATGAGTTAAATGTCAAATAGAAACAATTTGAATCTGTCAAGTTGAATGTGCCAATACGAATGAATGTTTTTAGGTGAAATTTTTGATTAATTATATGAAGACTTTTAGAATGAGAAAATAGTAAGTGTATGTTGGGATAGGTCTGCTCCACACCCACTTGTGTTTCCATGTGTTGAGTGCATGAGGAGGTTCTTCAGGGCCAACAAGGACAATAAGACTTGCCTTTCTTGACCTGAAACTCATGTGACTTCACATGATTACAAGAATCATGACCGAACCCCCACTGCATGTGCATGCGCTATAAAATGAAACTAAATATCAACAAAGTAAAACGAATCAGCCTTCCTCGAAGTCATATTGCCCTTTTTTGTGTCTGTCTGTCTGTTTGTAATAAATCAGCTTATCAATACAACAATGACCCACTTTTCCCTTTGTTTTCCAAACACTTGAGAGGTTTATTGGAAAACATTACAATTGACTCTCCGAATCAACAGTGATTCTTTTTGACGAATTATTATCTTGTAGAAATGATTACATTGTAGTTATATGAACCTTAACAAGATTTGAATTATTTATATGAAGAGTGTGAGTACTTGTGCCACTTCTGACAGTATTTATTTGACATTTCAAACCATTTTCCGTAACACAATTGACTCACAGTTGGGAGGGAATCAGGCAAAGATCTTCCATTACAATATTTGCTGTTTTGGGTCATTTTTCAACCACCCCAAAGCCACTCCTATCCCCTGCAGTGCACGTCACCAAACGGTGTGCCTCATATTGGTGTGGATGGTTTTACATCATTCTCAAGAGCCTAAAAATGTCACTTCATCACCATCCAAAAACAACATGGCTATCCCTGCCTTGTACTCAAAAAGCCTCCCTGTTCAATGTATATTTGATTTGTAATTTGTCACCATGACGTCACGCATGACATCGGTACTTTGTCAAAGTTCACTCATGACACACGAGGCAAACCTAGCAGTACCACCTCCCCTCGAAAGAAATATCATGGGAAAGACATGAACGATGACTCTTCCGTTAAAAAGCAAGTGGTTGTAGTGACGGAGTCCAACTTTCCGTGTGGGCTTGGCAAGCCAGAGAAAGAGAGACGCCCAGAGGAATGAGACGGGCACACATGTTGTTTGCCAGATCTGGAAGTCATTCAGTCCATTTTTTATAGTCGCTTTGTTTGACCTCTGATGGTGACGTTTGTTCGGGAATGAGGAACGATGCTGTCACGCATCGGCGTAATCGTCACGTTGTCAAACACTTGTTGCCACGATTCTCGTGCCAAACCTTTTCTGGCGTACCGTGCACCCTTGTTTATTGCATGTTCCAGACACATAGGTGAAAATTGAGACAATAGGGAAACATTTAAATGAAATTACTCCTCAAGTGCTTTTAAAGTACTCCTTAAAACATTTCCTGTTATGTTCAATTACAAACTCAGTTCTCCAAATAGTCTCCAAAAGTGCCTCAAGCTATTTATTTATCCCACTCAAGAGAACTGTAAACCTGACTCATTAAACAAAAGACAATTAAACATTATAGGACCTATTTTTGTTCTGAGCGTAAGTCTAGTACAAAACTGGATGGAGTATTTCTTTGTTTTCTTTTTGCTATTTTGCTAGACTTTGGACAAATAGAATTAGGTATCATGAGGCATTTGCTGCAGTTGTGGAATGGAACGTAGCTTTTTCCTTGCCAATTGTATTGCCATCCCTCATTTGCGTTAAAATCACAGCACAGTACAAACCATACTCCGTTTAGAATTTTAAGTACTGCTTTATGATGATCCTTATGACTAGTTTAATATGGTTTATTAATTTCTGCTATCATTTTATTACCACTTGATAGATAGTAAGAATACGTTCCACTTGATAGGTACTGTATCGGTTAGTTAGAGCGGTTATAACTGTATTTTTTTTTATTTGTTTCAGTGAATATATTTGCAGTCCAGCAAGTTTAGCAAGAATTGGAAGTTGTTGGACTTGATATTAGGTGAGTGTCTCTTTTGCAAGTGTTGGCCATGCCAACATTGAATCACCCTTTGCTGAAGTCACTCCCCCCACCCCCTCCACCTCTTCATCATCACTATCTTACTCCTCCTCCTTCCTCCTATCCAAGGGCCACATAAATAGGGGCCGGCAATTCAAGCTGAGGGGGTCCCCTCATACAACACGCACATCTGGACAACAGCTTTCATGATGCGCCTTTTGGCTGTCTTGTGGACGCTTAGCTTGCTTCTCAGAGAAGCACACACATGGGGCTACAGGAACGGCATATTTCACAACTCCATATGGCTGGGTAAATATGTTTTTTGTCATTTTTTATTGGAAAGAACATGCAAAGAATGAGCTAGTGATTTTGTAAGCTGTTTCTCTTTTCTTACCACCGCATAAATGGGGAAAAAATATTAAAAGCTATTGTCCCGAACAGTTAAAGCCGCAATAATGAACATTACTTACTGAACTGAGAATATGTCATAGTACCAATCAAAAAAATGAAGGCAATTCTTGTATTGTGCATGCAGGTGGACTGAATGTTCTTTTGTTTTTGGGCCAAGCATGTGAAGCTATCTTCAAAAAGACACTTAACTGCATGAATGGAAGTAATTAGTAAAATGGCAGCACAGTCTGTGCCAGTCTGTGACCTCATGCAAGGTAATTCCAGAATGACTAAACAAAGAAGAAGAAGAAAAATTAACTGACCAACAGCTACAGCAGGGAATATTATGAGCGTAGCTTATCATAAGCAGCATGTCTTGTAGTCATGCATGCGTGAAGCCAAAACAGAATCAGAGAAGACTGCAGAGCTGCTGACTCTTTCTTCTTTTCTTTCCAATATATTGGTTTTTTTTCTCTGTCAGACAAAAGACATTGAATTCCCTAATTGGTTCAAATCAAATTCCTGTTACTGAATGTGTTCTGTTCAGATGGCCATTTTCCTAAAAGATTGCCTTTAATGTTGATGAAAACAGAAAGTTTTTTTTTTCCAAACTGAAAACATTCTTTCCCAAAATATGCTTTACGGTGCACGAGGTTAAAAAAACGGGGCAAAAAAATCATGATGAATGAAAGATTCAAAACGGGCTAAAACAATTGTCAGAAAACGTTTTAGACTCAGTCACAATTAGGAATTGTCTTCAACTGAACTGACAATTGTTCTCTAAATTGTCTTGGTCTTACATCAGGGTATAAATAAATGATTGATAAATGATCAATAATTTCAGCCGGGGTGGTCTCTCTTTGATAGAACAAGCAGCTGGAGTCTACCACCGGGAATCACGCAAAGGAAGATACCAGATGACCTACAAGGAGGCCAAAGCCGTGTGCAAGTACGAGGGCGGGAGACTTGCCACTTACGACGAACTGGAGGCTGCTCGGCAAATAGGTCTGTTTTTGCATACTGAGAATTATTTAATCCCCTGATAAATTTGCAAAACTTCAAAATTAATCATCACAAATGTTTGACTGTTATTTGTCAATAAGCACACAAAATTCTTTCCTCTGATGGTTACTGTATGTTCTTCTCAACTTGAGGTCAGACCAAAACTATGCTCGAAACATTAATTTTAATCTGACATTTTGATTGCTCTTGCCTGACGCCCAATTATGAAGACGTCCCCGGTGTATTGTAAAAGAGTGTTAGCATCATCTTGGTTGGGTGACATCACTTCTCCAATGGTACTGGGCCTAAGTCCAGGCATTTTCCTCTCGGGTGTCACAACCCCCACAAGTAATCACCTGTCAGCAGCTAGCGTAGATTTTCCCCTTCAGTAATCTAAGCAGGAGGTCTCCAATTTATCAGGCCGGCTTTGTCAGGGCTCTGCTCTTTGTTAACGGCCACACTGCCTTCAAAAATAAGGGAAACCAAAACAAACAACCCATAAAAGAAAAGTCTCATGATGGTCATTAGGAGACTTTGGGTGGTTGAACGGAGGAAATAATTACGCAATTGAGACACTGGAGTCTGTCTCGTTTAGGTTTCCACGTGTGCGCTGCAGGATGGTTTGATAAAGGGCGTGTTGGCTACCCCATCGTCAAAGCCGGTTCGAACTGCGGCTTTGGAAGGGTGGGCATCATCGACTATGGCTACAGGCTCAACAAAAGCGAGAGATGGGACGTGTACTGCTACAACCCAAGCTGTGAGTATGACCATAATGCTTCTGCAAATCAATTTTAAAACCCACATCTTGCACTAAATTAGCTGCTATAGGTTTGTGGAGATCAAAATCCGGCTTCATGTTGAAATCATCTTGTATCATTGAGCAATCGAAAGGTTTGTCATGGCTTCCAGTGGTGGTGATGATGATGGTGGTGGTGGTGGTGGCGGGTAACCACACACAGTCATCCAAGTCCTGCAAACTACTCCTGCTCCATGTCAAACACTCAAGGAGCTTAATCACTCCAGGATGTGACGACAGAAACTGGAATCAAAACCACAGTCTGGTTTCCTCCCTGTGACTTATCGCTGTTACTTTCAGGCTAAACCTGGATGACGTTACGGCATCCATGGATAAGATGTCCACAGAGGAGCATTTAAAATAATCATGACTGTCGACCATCTGTTTGCCTCCAGGATTTGTCATTGAAACACTTACGAGAAGAAAGGATCAAATATGGCTTTTGTTAGCATTTCATCAGAAAATGGAATGTTTTTTACGTCAATAACAAACTAAAAAGTTAATTTCATGTTATTGAAATTCCACTTTTTCACATTTTCCACTTTAATAATTTATTCACTATGGCGGTTTTTCTTTTAAGCAGTGTCCTATTGTTTTATTTGATCTCTTCCAGCCAAGGAGTGTGGCGGCGTTTTGACTGACCAGCAGAGGCTCATCCAGTCTCCTGGATTTCCAGACGAATACCAGGATGACCAAATCTGCTACTGGCACATCCGAGTACGTTTTGGTCAGAGGATCCTTCTCCACTTTGTGGAGTTTGATGTGGAGGACGACACGGCGTGCTTGGCGGACTACCTGGAGGTCTATGACAGTTATGACGACGTGTCCAATTTTGCTGGAAGGTGAGAGGTCACGGGGTGCTCAGAGTCAACTGTTCAGGGACATCATTTCACCTTGAATCTTTTTTTTTTTTAGGTTTTGTGGTGATTATTTGCCCGACGACATCATCAGCACAGGTGAGCACATTTTTTTTACTGGATTTCCAACAAAAAATTAATAAATTAGGCGACACGGTGCAGGGATGGTTACTACCACTTGTGGCTGACGCTTTTGAGGTTCAGGGTTCGAGTCTTACATCTGGCCTTGATTAAAGAGGATAACCTGTATAGAAAATTTAATGGTGAGTGGATAAAATGTTTGTCTGATGT
The DNA here is from genome assembly GCF_024217435.2 of Syngnathus scovelli. Lineage (NCBI taxonomy): Eukaryota > Metazoa > Chordata > Actinopteri > Syngnathiformes > Syngnathidae > Syngnathus > Syngnathus scovelli. The sequence continues at coordinate 13,735,051 of NC_090854.1, read as the reverse complement.
TTTGCCTCACAGGAAACGTGATGACGCTGAAGTTCCTCTCGGATGCTTCAGTCACTGCTGGGGGCTTCCAGTTACAATACTTTGCCATGAATGCATCTGCACTGTCACAGAATTACACTGACTATTTTCACTGACCAACATCCTCGTCTTTAATAATTGAATCTTGATTATTTAAGACATATTTCTGCTTCATAAGGGTGTTTTTACATTCCTTTTTCTAACATTGCGTGCTTCTTGGTTTGAGATGTAAGCCAATGTCATTCCCAATTAATGAAATCAATAAAATATATAATAAAATATGTACTAAACTGTGGTGCTACTGTATTAATATGTACACGTGAAATGAAAAAAAAAATATTTTGTTGCGTTGAAAAGTCCGAGTAACGCCCCAACTCCTTAAAAGGTAAAAAGAGGCGGGACGGGATATGACATATGGGGTCAAAGGTAATTTCGACGTATGCGCGTTGCTTTGGCGCCAGCTATTTCGCGGGATAATAGGACAACAAGGCGCTGTATATTTTAAATGTATGCGGAGGAGGCTGTTTGTCCGTGAATTTAACGAGCTGACACTTAAAGCAATTCCCACGCCTAAACCTCGAAGTGGCCGGACGCTTCCCCTTGCTGATTTTTGGGGTGCGTCATTTTTGCGGCTAACGTAGCGTCTGGAGCCCGAGGTGAGCAGTGGTTCTGTTGCTCCTTGTGTGGCGTCTGTTCCAGACCAGTGTTGTGATCGACTGTTTTAGCTTTCACCCCCCTTTCCTACGTATTGGGTGTGCATTTGTGTTTTTTTAAAACACGACAGTTGTGGTGAGTCAAGATGCTTGACTCAAGCAGGAGCATGGCATGTTTTTTGCGTGCTTGCTATCAGTGCTAACTTGCGCGAGCTAATTAACATGGATATTTTTTCCTCATTCTTTATCGCAACATCTGTAAAGTCAAGTGACTTGATATTTATTACGTCATTCACAGCGCTGGATAGAGTGAAGACGTCATCTCCTTGAAATCTGAGGTATCTATTTTAATCACATCTTTTTTTATGTGCGCCCTAAAACAAGTCTTAAGTTTGTTTTCAATGCGGGTAAGACGTGTCGATGTTTAGAATCGTGTCTATTTGTTCATGAATGTTAACACATGTTGCTCAAGTTCATTTCAAAGTAACTTAAAAGGCACTTAAGTACTGTCGAAACATGATACTTCAGAGGTGGGTCATAATTAAATAAGGGATGTTGTCAATACTGATCAGCAAAAAACTCTTATTTTAATTAATAGGGAGGAAGGGTCAAGTCAAGCTGACTAAGCACCATGCAAACTATTATTTTGAGACTATTAGTTTATGATGATACAGAGCTTCAGACTGCCCCCCTAAATGTAATAATAAAATACAGCAATGTTAAGTGTGACTAGCTTGTATGTTTTGTCCCGGTTCTTTATCAGGCCGCCTTCTCAGTTTTACTATTTAATGTATGCCAGAAAGATTAAGGCACAGCTGTGGAGCCTTCTGTGCGAGATTGTGAAATAAGCCACCTCCAAGGTCCCTATTCTTATACGACTCTTGGCCGCTCTCCTGCTCAGCCTAGCCTGTGTGACCTTGCAGTCTTGACTGAGATCAACTCTTACAAGCAAAGAGTGTCATAGAAGCCAGTGAAAGCAAGATAACGGCATAGCTCAAGCTACCTAGCTAATGACATGTGCCAAAGATGCCTATTCTAACAGTGTGAGTAAATCTCATCTTCCTCCAAAATGATTTTGTTGGTTAACCCCCGCCCCATCTTCTTCATGTAGGCCGTGCAACGGCAAGTAACAATGATGGCGTCAGCGGAGCCTCCAAGCAGCTTCAGCATTGTCCCTTTGCTGGAATGTCTGGAGGACAGCACCGCTGGACGCCCCGAGCAGACTGACGCCTACCTCACCATTGCCAAGTAGGTCTCATTGAGTTCTTCATCAAGTTTACCAGCCCCCCCCCCCCCCCCCCTTTTTTTTTTTTTCTTCTTTTTTTAATGCATTTGTATTTATTATCTTGCAGTCGGCTCAGTGGAGATGAAGGCCGTCAGTTTCTTCCCGACGTCACAAAGCACTTTTCTCGCTTGGGTAACGCCATCTTGGTAAGTCTTTATTTGAAAGAGAGAAAGCTCACCTTTGACAACGACGCTTCCTAGCGAACCGCTGATGTCCTCTGCAGAGTCATGTTAGCAGTCCGCATGCTGAGCTGAGCCAAGCTGCCCTACAAGCTTTGGGATTTTGTGTCTACCATTCGCATGTCGTCAGTGGAGTGTCTGGTACGTTCAGTTGTGTGTGTCCGTTTGAGGTTTTTTTTTTTTTTTTTTAACTGGTTAAATGTTGAGCTTTCAGATTTTTACAAACTAAGGCCACAACCATCCCTGATGCATTTTCCATTTATTTCACTAGGGAGAGATGAATCCAGATGTGTTTTAGTACTTTTAATAATCAGTGAGGTCACAAAACAAATTATACCTGCAAGTCAAGGCATCATTGTATTTTCCTGTTTTCCCAGAAACCTTCACCTCAGAAATCCTATCCGCACTTTGCTCCGTGGTGGCCAAGTCAGCGGAGAAAAACACTTGCACCAGAGCGTTATGGGTTATCTCCAAACAGAACTTCCCTGCCGATATGGTTGGCAAAAAGGTGAGAACGGATCCGATCAATGGTGCTGCTTTCCGGCCAGGCACTGTATATAGTGTTTTGTTTATGATGTGCTCAGGTGGCCTCCATACTCAGCACCCTGGAGAGTGTTTGGAGAAAAGGCGAAGTGCAGTCAGTCGTCATGGAACATGAGGCTTTGAATGTAGTCATCAGGTAACTCATACCTTTTCATCCATTTCATGAGTATACTTGGGGTGTACAGACTTTTTCTGCTTCCCAAAAGCTAACAGGGGTTGCAGTTAACTAGGTCTTAGTCAGTCTGCTTTTAAAAGCCGTGTCTTGTATTGTATCAGAAATTCACCCCCTAATCTTTTTGTTGCATGGCTTAAAATATTCTGTGTATTGCCATACTTCTAGCGTTTGAATTTTTTTTTTTTACCAGACCCATCTTATGTTTGTGTATGTTGCTGTATTTTGCTTCCATGGCTTAGTGAATCAAAAGAGTAATTCATGCACATGGATTTTTTTCCTCACTTGAATGACATGCTCCTCTGCCACAGGTGTGCTTTAATTCCTCAAGGAAAAGTTTTCATTGTTTTGATGATTCATTTTCCTGATGCCCGTAGGTTGCTGGATCAGGTTCCAGCTCAGATGGGCGAATCGGCAGTGTGCTGGGCCAAGCTCATCATCCCCCTGGTGGTGCACTCAGCCTCCAAGGTGCGCTTGCGGGCGGCAGCTGCCATGGAGATGGGCCTGCCTTTGCTGCTGCAAAAACAGACGGAAGTAGCTGCCATCGTCGAGCCCTTGATGTCCACAGTGGGTAACCATCATCTGGAAGTTAAAACTAATCTTAATGATAAAGTGGCTTTTTTGTTTTTTCTTTCTTCACAGAAACTAATTCCAGAGCTACAGAAGCTTTTCATGACCAAAAATGAAATGAATGTCCTCAAGCTCTGGCCATTATTTGTCAAACTTCTAGGGAAGGTACGCTTGTTAGTTGTTGTTTTTTTAATGCTATACATATGATTCTTGTAGCTGCATTTTACAGGTCTTCCTAATAATTGAAATTCGGTACTTACGTGTGCAAGTGAATAGTTGTACTTGTTGAGGATTTAATGCATGTCTTAGTAAGGATCATCGTTTATTAATGATGTGTAGTTTGATTGGAAACCCTCGTGTTTGCTCTTCAGCTGCTCCATCGAGGAGGTCCCTTTATCAACTCATTGCTTCATCTGGAGGAGCTGGGCTTTCGCAGCTCCTCTCCCACCGTAAAGAAAATCGCCTTCATCGCCTGGAAGAGTTTGATCGATAACTTTGCTCTTAATCCAGGTAAATCGCACCCCCCCCTTCCCCAGTTGCGTTTGAGCTTCTCTAACTGCATTGTTCTTTTTCTTAAAGACATCCTTTGCAGTGCAAAGCGTATGAAGCTTCTCATGCAGCCCCTCATGTCAATCAATATCCGTACCGAAACTCTGATGCTTACCAAGGTGGAGGTTTGGTGGTACCTTGTGGTCCAACTTGGCCCCAATTTGTCATCCCACTTCGATTTGGTAAATTAACTTTAATATTTTTTTCCCTCAAGCCTTCCTTATTTCATTAGAATCCATGCGTCTTTAAAAGTAGTAATAACTGTTTTCTTTCACCTCAGGTGTCACTCCCATTGCTACAGTGCACCATTGGCTCTGAAGGCCACTTGGCACCAGTCACCCCTGCCAAAGGTCAAAATGGCATCGGAACGCCCAACACGCTCAAATCTGGTACTTTCCCAAACCAACTAGATTAGGCCTCTTTGACACACACAATTAGTAGGGGTGCAAAAATAGACCAAATTGTCTATCATGTGTTTGATATTGACTCCAAGAACAATTTGTCTGAATGTCACGACATTGTACTTTTTTTTTTTTTTTAACGGCTTTATTTGTGTCCCAGCAGGCCCACAGGCCTTCAACAGCCTGACGCCCAACGCATCACGATTAAACTTGAACTCCAGCATGCAGCTCGGCTCCTCCTTCCCCTCCATCAAGTTGCTGGGCCTGGAAATGCTGCTCCACTACTTCCTGGGTCCTGAGGTAGTTGCCACGGCGACCGAGAGTAAGCTGGTCCTTACACTCGGTGAGTGCTCCACTTTACCTTGACAACTGTATGGCTTGAAATTTTGAATGTAGTAGTAGCAGCCCCTGTACTCTGCTATAAAATACTTTTTGTGTGGTTCTAGAGCCTTTGAGGCATCCGCTCTTGAGTGCTACATCCTCTTTCAGCAAGCATGCTGCTGTGCTCATCTCCAATATCAAAGATGGCTTCAAACACGTCGGCAAGGAAGCTCCAGGTGTGCCTCATGATATGATTGTCGCTTTGGGTATGAGAGGTCCGGGGTTCAAATCCTGGACGAGCCCCAACATCCTAAAACCTGGCTGTGATTTGTTAACCTAAATTGTCAGTTGCTTTTTCACAAATTGACATGTCTTCTAAAGTTTTTCCGACTTGCAATATTTCCACAGATGCTCTTTTGGCACTTTTATGGGATCATCTTGTACATTACGTCACGCTGACCATCGAGTCTGGTAAGTACTTGGTTCTTTGTAAAAAGCAGTTAGTGTCGGAGAAAACTGTACATATGTGTATACTGTTTTATATATTTCGAGACATTCCTGATTCATTCTTTATCAATGCCATTGTGGCCCGCACACTACGAGGAGGGTTCTTGAAGCCATAGTTCCTTCCCACATGGTGCCACATAGAGTACTCACGATTGGGTCAGGGTCTTAGATCATTACGGAGGCAGATAGAGAGACCACGCCCCCTGCCTCTTGCCCGACTCATTGCCACTGTCATCAGTTTAAGTCTGAGCATTCAGTTGTTTGTACACCTTTGATGAGAAACAACCACTGAGGGGTTCTTCCCCAATGATGACGGCCCCTGTTTATCAGTCATGTGATTCTGTAGTAGGGGCTTGTTTGTGTTCGCTAATGGTTTGTTGCTGATGGCTTTGTGTCTGTAGGAAGTAAGAAAGACCGAAACGGCAGTGAGGTTCTGACCCTCACGCTTCAAGCTCTGCAGAACATTGTTTGCTCAGAAGCGCTTCCTGCAGACAAATTGCTGGTAGGACTGTCGCCATGTTTCTCTTCAACCAAGGGATGGGCTTTCAAAGCAGGGTCAGGAAACTGAAGTCACATGAGCATTAGGTAAAGCCGGTCGTGCAAATTGAATAACAAAAGAACTGAAGAGGAACCGTTAAAACAAAACCAAACAAAAAAATCACGACAAATGTAACCAACTTACTATTCTCGGGCAATAACCGGGCTGCAATTGGCGAATTTCCACAAATGATTCATTCAAATTTCACAAGTACAATACGTATTAACATTAATATTGTAAATGACATTTTTCAGTTAAACTACCCTTTAAAACTAAATGTCTGACACATTATTTTACCTTGAGGGGGTGTGCACCACACAGCCTGGGCTAAACCTAGCTCTGATAGCTGGTATTGCGTCAACAGACTTCCTCGACACCAATTGCTACTTTTCCATTAGCCAGGACTTTTCACCCATCTTGTCGTAAATTGAGAAGTTACGAAACTAGCTGAGAAACCTACTGAGATTCCATGAATAGGTGATAGGTTCTACAGGGGGAAAAAAATGAATCATCAAATTTGTTAATAGCAAAAACAGGTGTTCACTGTATATCCCTGGTTTCTTTCAGGTTCTCTTCGAGAGCACCGTCAAAGGCATGCCTCCGCGCGTCCTAGGCTCTGCCTCCTACCAAGTGGGCAAGATGGATGTGCTGAATGTAAGCTTAAGGCCCTCCTCTTCCTTCACCAGTGCCATATTGGAGACCACTTACACTTGTTTCTCCTTAGGGAACACCAGCACTGTTCCTCATTCTTCTCCTATTGGACAGCAACATGTTGGCGTCCTACATCGAAGACGCCAGGTGAGAATTTGTTTCCTTTGAATGGTAGATGGATACTTTTGTTTTCCAGCAGGGAACATTGTTAGTTTTTTTTTTGCAGGTTTTATCATTGCTTCCAGACACTGGTGGGCTGCAGCCTGTCGGGCCCCACCTCCCCACTAGCATTCGCAGAGGCAGTGTTAGGCGCCATTGCCCGCAATACCTCCTCCTTGCAGAGCAAGGAGCACCTATTGAGGATGTGGAGCGTTGTGGTCGCTCCGCTCACAGACACAATCACACAGGTTGTTTTTCTGCCTCCATGGTGGTCTCATGGCCACTCAGCACTAAGGAAGCGATTTTCCTTGAGTATGTTTATCATAAATAAAACTGCTAATCTTGTTGTAGTCTAACGAAGTCAACCAAGGGGACGCTTTGGAGCACAACTTCAGTGCCATGCACTCAGCCCTGATGTTCCCCGTCACTTACCTGCTGAGTGGCTCGCCTGAGCAACAGGTTTGCTAACGCAAATGTTAATCCAGCAGGTCTGTTGAGAGTGTCGTAAATTGAACTCCCCTCTTTACAGGTGGCCCATAAGTCCATGCTGTCTTCTTGGTCCAAACTGTACAAGGTGTTCGCACGCTGTTCGGCTCTGGTGGTTACCGCAGAAGAAAACATCTGCTGTGAGGAACTCTGTGTCAAAATGGCCGCTAAGCTAGATCGAGATGCCCTCACAGTAAGACTAATCGTACCTTCATAATCCACTTTCGGGAGGAACAAATAATTTTAACATGCGCCGATTGACCATTGTTTTTTTTTTTCTTTTGCTTCAGGTTCCATCCACGCTGACAGCTTTTGCTTGCATGCTTCAAGTCATAGTGGAATGTGTGGACTTCTCTCCCTACACGCCACAGTTCCAGCAAAAACTCAAGTGTAAGTCCATTTATTTTTAGACTGGACATGATCAGGATTTTCAGTCAGTGCTATTACTTAAAAAAAATAAAATAAAATCGCCAGATGGTGCAAATACTTTTTTAATTTATTTTTTATAAAACTGGCTAAACATGTTGCAACTCATAGTCAGGCAAGTCAATGGAAATGTACTCGGCCAAGTTAATGGTGAACATGCAACCTCAAATGACAAATATTGTCTGATCAGTTGAAAGTACTCCTTTTCAACTTCAGAATGTAGTTTAAACTTTTTTCCCGTAATAGCAAACTGGTTCAATTACCTAATCTCTGCTTCCTCTTCCTGCAGCTCCTCACACTCCAGTAAACTGGACCAGGAAGCGAAGCAAGGCTCTTGGCAATCTCTTCACCTTTCATTCACTGCTTGTTCAGTGTCTGGATGTTTACCTGGCAGGGGAGGATGTGCCATCAGAAACCACGGGCATGGCGCTGCTCTCTGTCTTGTCAACCCTCTTCACCAACCTTGTGACAGCTAACGCTGTCAAGGAGGCTTTGACTGTCCTCATCCCGCCTCTCGTTGTTCTCTACAAGCAAGCAACATGCGAGCCACCCAGATTTACAACGCAGATTCTTGGCAAAGTAGGTTCTCTTTAGCTCATTTGAAAATGTAATTAGTAGAATTAACGTTTTGCCTTCCGCAGATGGAGAAGCTTCTGAGTGAGGTCTTGGTCTGCATTCAGAGCCGCTCCAACTTAGCCAATGACGATGACCTCCTGGCTCTGCTTTCACCCTTGCTCTGTGTGCTGTTCCTACACAAGAACAAGCAGCACCGCACAGCTGTCACCCACTTCTGGAATTCCACTTTCGCTAACGCAGTAGGCCTGATCTACCCGGATGAGCTCAGGTATAAACTACCGCCTCTTACGATCATCTGTCCATCATCATTGGAGGTTACTCTAGAACCATTATTAGCCTAGCCTTGGTCCAGGAAAATTAAATTTGTGTTTACGGAATTTCTTCACAGACCAGTTCTTAGTCAAGTGAAGCAAAAGATTCCCATCATTCTTCCTGGCTTTGAGACTGTCAGTATGGCCGAAGAGCTCAGTGGACAGTTTTCCGTGAGTTATTGTGAATTTTTGACTCTTCTCTCCTAGTGTTTCTCTTACATGCCGTTTGTTTCTTCAGAGCGAGAGTTCCCAGTTAGAAACCAAACTTAGTGGTGTGCCAGTTGTCTCCACTGGGAAGAGGGACTCGTTGCTGGTAGAGACGGCTGAGCTAAGTGACCAAAGCTCGCCGAGGACCTCCAAACCAGTTTCTGTAAGTCTTAAATCAAATCTGAAGTTGCGCCTAAGCTTCCTTCCCGCCTTTTGTTTGAGGATTTCCACACTTCCTTTGGCAGACAAAACTGGACTTTGGCTCTCCCAGGGCTCTTTGTAGGAAAGTCCTGGACGAGGAGGCCTCTGTTGACTTTGTCTTCATTCCACCTGAACCAAAGGAGAGAGTTTTAACGGAACATCAGAAAGAAGTTAAAAGGACTAAAAGGTATAGCTTGTCATTGATTGGATGTCATTGGATCCCACATAAATGTCATAAAAGCTTACTTTAAAAATAAAATTAACTTAGGCTATTGATGTATACTTTGTGACATAGGGTTGACATACCTGTCATGTACAACAACCTTGATGCCTCTTTGGATGCTACAGCATTCACGCAGTACACGCAGAGCCAAGAAGACTCTTTGTAAGTACTAAATTCAATGTTTGACATGAAACAAAGCACAACTTGAAGATTTTTTTTCTCCATAGGAGTCATTTAACATCTGAAGATGCCAACAAAGTTGCCAAGGAGGCTTCAGCTGAGGTAAAGAAACATTCAACCAATAAAGATGATGGATCTTGCACTTTTTTTAAATCCAATTTTCTTTGACTACAACTTTTTCAAGGTCCTTAAAACTATATAATGCCATTTATGTTCGCTTACAGACGTCTCAGGAGACAAACAGAGATCCTGACGCTCATCCAAAAGAGACTCGAGACTTTGCCACCCTGAAAGCCTTGGAAAGTGAGTCAGCGAAGGAGGAACAAGAAATCATGCCCGAGTCAATGGATATTTCCATGGAGGAAGATGTCAGAGAAGATGAAGATGAAAAACACATCAGTCCTAATATGTCAAGCTCTTCAGATTTAATTTCTGGAACACCCCAGAAGTCCAGTAGTGGCAGTCGTCGTCAGTCTTTCATTACCTTGGAAAAATATAATGAAGGAAAGCCTACCAGCCCCAGTTCTGCATCCTTCTTCACAGGTACCCTTGTGAAAACCTCTGGTAGCTTGGACTCAAACACTCCCTCCCCGAAGGCCTCCCAGAAACCCACTGAACAAAATTCTCAGCCATCCTCAGAAGCACTATCAAAGTATCCAGTGAGTGGCCCTCAAGAGTCACCGCAAAGGCCCATAATAGACACGGAGAGAAACTTTGAGCCTATAAGACTCTCTGAAAGGCTTACTAGTAACGAATCAGAAGTTGCTGATGTCATCCCTGACACTCAGACTGAAAATGTCATCTTGGAGAATACAGTGTCTTCTGCATCAGATGACATGAGAAGTTCAAATCTAGAGGAGGATTCTCAAGACACTGGGAACGAGTCACAGTTTTCTGAGTCGTTCACCTCTCCGACTGAGCCGAGACACCGCAAGCACAGTAAACATCTACCCCCAGGAGAAAGTCCAGTTGACTCGAGCACACCACAGAGCAGACCCAATACGCGTAGCAAGGTGGCCAGTGAAGAAGAAAGTCGTAAAATACAACTGAGGTCTCAGCGTAACAGCAGTGTCACAAGTCAGACTAAGTCTCGAGGTCAACGACACAAGGTCAGGCTGTACAGCAGTACAGGGAATCTCCTCACTGAAGCTGAAAACAAAAAGAGAAGATCTAGATCGCAAGAATCAAGTCAAACGGACCTGCCTGTATCTGAGACGGTGTCCAGTCAACATGACCTGCAATCAGTCACACCTCCTAATTTAGATAGTCGGCGACGGCGAAAGAGAGGTAGACTTAGCAAATGCGTATTGAAGCCTAAAGAGGAAGTTCAGACAGGGACGGAACAGCTTGAGGAACTGTCAAGTCAAACAGACATATATCCAGACAGTTTGGTTGATTCCGAAGGCAACTCACAAGAAAATTGCAGCCAGCCTTTCAATGGTTTGCAGGATCCCAAAGAAGGTGATCTTAAGCCTGCCTTAAGGTCTACAAAAATGTCCATTCAATCAGACACCCTGGCTGATTCTGAAAACCAATCACAGCAAAATTGTGACCGACTTTCCGGTTCTCTAGTGGAGTCTAAAGAAGACAGTCAGATATCGGAGAAAAGTTCCAGTCAAACCGACTTAAAAGCACACGGTCACGTCAATCAAGAATCAGAGGTGCAACATGACCTGCCTACCAAGCCATTATTGGAGTCTAAGGAGGATGATTCGATGAATCCAGAGATGATGTCTGGGAACGTATCCAGTCAGATTGACTCGGAGTCAGTCCCTGAGTATGATACTGAAAGGCAGACACGGGGAAAAATTAAGAGAACTTCCAAATCCTTATCAGAATCTGATGAGTTAAACCTGCAACCAATGTCCACTCGACCAGATTCACAATCAGACATCGGGTCTGATACTGGAAGGCAGACACCGCGAAAACGTGGCAGACCTTCAAAAATATCGAGGCGGAAGGCAAAAGTTTTGTCCGTTGACCAAACGAAAACAGATGAACATACGTCAGGTTCTCAAATAGCTGGAACTGATGGTCCATCGCAAGAAATTGAACCAGTAGAACTGGGGAACAAACTGGAAAAAGATTCTCAAAAAATTGCTTCTTTAATCCAAGAAGAAATAAGTGCGGCACCATGCATTCTTAGCAATCTGGACGAAGTCGCAAAAGATGAGCCTGAAGCTGAACTTGGTCAAGATTCACAAGAGAGTATGCCATCAGCCATTGATCTTCCACAAAGTAAGGCATCTCCAGAGGTAGCAGAGGGTAAGAGTATACCAAAGGCCTTATCCAGAAAGCAGAGCAAGTCTCCTTCTCAAGAAAATAGTCCAGCGGAAAATAAAGGTCGGGCAAGAAGGAGAAAGGTAACTGAGAATCGGTCAGAGTCTAGTGCCATTTCCACGCCAGAAAGCTCCCAGTCTTTAGATGTTACAGGATCCGCAGATACTCCTCAAGGCAGGGGATCAAGACGAAGATCTTCCAGAGTGTTTGCAGACAGCACAGAGTCAGTAGAATCTGAACTGTCAGAGGCCAAAGAAAAATATTCTGTGAAGGGACGGAAATCCCAAGGGACATCACCAAGTCTCGCCACTGGCACAGCTGACATGGACCTTATTGTCACCAAGAAGAACTCTGAGGATCCAGAATTGTTAAAAGCACAAGAGAATTCCCCCAAAACCCAAGATCCAACACTTTCTGAACCACCAGAGATGCCTAAAAGGAAGGGCAGGGCACGAATCTCTCGAACTCAAGTAAAGTCTGCTTCTCCACCAGAGAGTGACACTGGAGACTTGGAATCATCTAAAATGTTGGAACCAGAAGAGTCTGCCGCTGAGGAGAGTCAGGAGAACTTGTCTTTGGAGGTATTTGCTGCGGACACACAGACTCACCCTGACGAGGCAAAAGACAAGCTACAGGTCTCGGAGTTCTCATCTGAGGAGACCACAGCTATAGTAGTTGAACCTACAAAGCTGTGTAATTCGGTTAACGAAAAAGACTCAGTTGATCCAGAGGAAAAAACTCAGAGTTGCGCACTTGGACAAAAGCAAGAAGAGTGTTCAAGAATCGTAGATGAGCTTTTAAAAGCTGCGGAGTGTTCTACCACAAATATTGAGAAGACATTAATCCAGATCTTAGAAGATGGTGAATCTCTACATGAGGATGTTAAAGATGACAATGTACCTTTAGAGGAATTCCAAGATGAAGAGCGAATCCAGATGTCGAACACAAATGACAATCCAGAAGGAAAAGTTTGTATCGCTGAATCAACAGGGAGCGCTATCTTCCAGGGTTCTCCAGATAAGCTGAAGGACCTTGAGGCTGAGTTGATGCCGGATTTGGTCCAGAGCCCGTGCAGTAATAAGGCCAAAGGAACCTGGTCGCCTTCAGCCTCCCCATCAATGAGCATTCTCAAAAAAGGCCAGAAGAGACCTGTGGAGGAGGAGACTCCTTCACCCATCGTCAAGGTTGGTGACATTTTATCAACTGAAAAGATTTTTTTTTTTTTTTTAAATGTCAGCCTAACAGAGCCCATCTTACTTTGCAGTCCAGACGAGTGTCTTTTGCCAATCCCATTCAACGTCAGGAGACTGCTGACGACATTGATCGCCGTAGTCCCGCTGTCAGAACAAGCTCCCCCAAAAGAGCCAAAGTTGCCAACCTGCTCCAGCCTAAAGTACGAATGCTACCAACTAGTTTGAACTCAACGATTCTTAAAAGTTTTTACTTTTCTGAATGGGATTTAATTTGCAACCCACCCTCATTTTAGTTTGTCACCACTCCAACAAAGGGTACGCTGCCCATGAGTCCCAGGAATCTTCACAGTCCGACTTTCAGGAGCTCCAAGAAATGCCTGGTATGTGCACCAATTAAAAATCATTTTTGCTGAGAGAAAAATACATTGAACTTTTTGCAACTTGTCTCCAAGATTTCCAAAATGTGTCAAGAGCGTCAGGCCGTTTCCAAAAACTGCATCTATCCCTCCCTGGTCGGATGTGGCGCACCCATCGAAGCGGTGCTGCCTCAGATATCATCCAGTATTTGGTGAGTACAGATGAGGTCGCCTTTATGCATGGGCACGTGAAAGAATTTCCAGAGGTGGCCACTTTACCCAATTTTAACGCTTATTTGATGATGATTTAAGACAGTGACACAAAAAGACAACCAGCAGATGTGAATATTTTTTCAAGACTTAAACAAAAATCACTTGACTTGAGTCTCATTGCTGCCTACTGCATGATCATTTTTTAGTATTTTTAAACATCCACATTCGGTCCTGAGCGTAGTTGTCATCACCCTCGCAGGTCCCGTGGGTTTGGGCAGCTCGTGCGAGCGCGCAATATCAAAACGGTCGGCGACCTCAGTGCCCTCACTCCCAATGAAATTAAGACGCTCCCCATTCACTCGCCTAAGATTTCCAATGTCAAGAATGCCCTCAAGTCCTACGAGCAGCAGGTATTTGGATCATTTTGCTCCTTTATTTCCACCTACAAGAGGTGACTTGCATGACAACTGCCCCTTCAGAGAAAAGGCCGAGGTGTAGACGAGCTGAAGAGTTTTGTAGAGATGGAAATGATGACTTCTGAGCCAGAGGAGACGAGCACAAAGCCAAACCAAGATGAAGATGAGAAACCCACTGACATTTTAGGTGTGTACGCAACTGTTGAGATACCAACAGATTTGTTTTTGTTCATGTTTGAGATGCAGATTTTTTTCCCCAACCTCTGTTTGCAGCCACAGAATTGACTGATGAGCCTTCTGCTCCGGCCAAGTTGAATGAAGAGTGTAAGGTAACGTCAGACCCAAGTGGGTCTGGAGTCCCCGAGGACCCGGGTCTCCAGGCCCGACTGGATGCCCTCGACTGTGCCGTGGCGCCGCCCCATTTGAGCGACTGCTCGCCTCAGCAGCTGTCGGACATCCACGAGCACCTGGCGCTTCTGATGAGGCGGGTCATGTTTGAGATGCAGAGCCGCCTCACCCCCATCAATGAGCGCCCCTGAGCGCACCATGAACTGTTGACCCTCTTGCACACTTTTATAAAAATAGCCTAATTAATATTTTACCAAAATGCTATCATGTTGATGATTTCATTCAATGTTTTTTAAAATTTGTCTTCAAAAGCAAATGCACCAAATTGAACTGTGACCCACATGCACCCGTATTGCCGAGTTGTACATACATTATTCCTCACGTGCTTGTAGAATGTTTACAATGTTTATAATATGTAGAAACACTTTAGATTGTCTTTTTTGTTCTTTTTGATGTCACATGCACATAAGTCTACACGGTTTTATTCGTACCTTTTAAGTACTACAAATAAAAAGTTTGGACAGAATGTGTTTTGAAGAGAAAGGGGTGACTGTTATTTTTGTTCGGAGGCGCTTCAGTAATCCTGCATCGGCATTTGACACAGTAGACCACTAGAGGGCAGGCTTTAATATGAAAAGAAACTATTGGGTTTGCGTTAGAGACACCAGGGAATTTTAGGATCGCTTTTGGGATAACGGTGAGAAGAGAATAGAATAGAATGATCAGGGCTGATTTCAGTATGGAGCAGGACAGGAAATGGCCATGAACGCGCAGAACTGGTAGTGGATAAACCCCCTTTCCATCACCACCACTACCGCCAGGATCTGGTGTTGAAACATGAATGGGTGAAAGCCACGCTTGATAAATCGGAAGCGGGGAATTTCTGCTTCAAAATAAAATCATATGACAAAAAAAAAAAAAAAAAAAGGCTTTGGACAAACAAAGTTGATCAACTGCACCACGCCTCTGTACAAAAGAATGACGTATATTGCTCTGGCGAATCAGGGGGGGAAATTCGTCAAAATTAAAAGATGTGACATATATAGCCAAGGCTACAGGATCAAATTCAAGATTATAGCAATTTTTGCCGTATGTGGAGGTTATCAAGTCAAAAGTAATATTAGCTACATTTCTGCGCCTCTCGAATCCCGTAATTTCTGCTGTGAAGGGTTTGTAATTACTTTTACTTTGAAATCGCCACCCAGAAGTCGCGCACACAAGCTTAACCGCTAACTTGCCCTCGGCTTCAGCGGCGTTCGGGGCTACAGTCAGACAAGTCAGTGTGGCAAGCGGCTAAGGGGGGAAAACGGGTCTGCCTGGGGGAAGAGGAGTCCGTAAAAACCGGGAACTAAACCGGCAGAAGCCTCGGCCCTTTTCCTGCGGAGTTCCCACCGCTCGTCTCCTGCAGGCTTTGGCTCCCTAAATCTGGGCTCAAATCTGCACGGTAAGTAGCCGAATCCTTGCTCACCTTACCGCATCTGTGTCAATGTTCGTTGTTCTCTCCCTCGCTCTGTCGCCTCTCTTTTTCAATCCAATTAAACTCCCCGCAACGAATCTGTCTCTTTTCACCCTGCGCCAGAATTGACACAATTCCTTTAAATAACATCTGTTGGTTGGATGAAAAAAGAAAAAAGCTAATTAATCCTATTAGTGGCTGCATGTGATACCCGTACCGCGTCCTCCGTGCACGCATTATGCATGTTAAAACGAGGAACGGGTGCTGAAAAGGATGGGGGTGAGAAATGGAGACCTTCTTTCCATCCCATTATGCCAACGTTACATACAACCCATGTTGTACCAGGTACCGTTGCCCAAAACGCCGCAAGGCCTTGCGGTATACACACACAGTGGCTTCGGATGCGCAGGCTCGCCGGGGAGCCGCAACCGGTTGACAGCGCCTCTGCAGCCGGCCTGTTTTGGCTCTGCTGTCTCAGCCCGTGGGGGCCAAGCCAAGCGTGGAGGGGCGGACACGAGCAAGGCGTGGCACGCGTGAAGCATGACGCACATATGGGCGTGCGACCCCTTCCTCCCTCGAACCCCCCTTGACCCCCTTACAGTTGTCATTGAAATGGCTTACACATGTGAACTGTGGTGCGATTTATTATAGATGCAGACTCTCGGTGTGACGTCAACATTAGGAGTCAGCAGCAATGTATTTGGATCTGAAGGGGTAATATAGACTGCAGAGCTGCGTCAAAGTACACCTAAAACCATACACTCCTCATGTATGTCATGAAGATTCATGCCTTGTTTATGAAGAAATTAAGCTCCATGTTGAGAAAAAGGCCTTATCGTGCAATTGATAACAAAAGGGAAAGGAATTTCCTGGATCTGCACCAAATATGTAATGGTTGCTTCCTTGGCCCATGCCCCACCCGTCGTTGCAAAAAAAAATATTACTACACCCATCAAAACATAAAGCTTGCCTCGAGACATAAAATGCAGGTGGTACCATGTTCTACCAACTGCCTAGCTACTAAATAAATCAAAATATAATTATGTGACAACAGATCACAGCATCGCACCCCTATTTGTTTGCACAGTTGTGAAAATTTTGGGACCAGGGACTTCTTTCTGCAAGGCAGAGCAGCAAGTATCATAATACCGGCACAAATTTTGAATTAGTGGGCGGCACAAATTAATTCGGTGATGAATTTTCTCCGCCTGTGTCAACCCGATCGTTTGAAGGCAGTAAACATTATCACGATTGTTTTGTTAAAAAAAAAAAGAAACCAAATTCATACCTGCTACCCGCACAAACTCACAAAACCCATAAACAAAACCAACTGAAAACCAACTACTCATTTCTTCAGACCACATAATGACATTTCAACCTGGAATGTCAAAGTGCTCTTTCTGGTTATCATCATCTCGAAAGGAGTTGATCTGACATGAGTTCTACAAAGTTAGTGTCTCTATCATCTAGTAGTCAATGGTGTTGTTTCAACTTAAAATGATGTGGTAGAGAAAGCATGTTTAGTTGAGTGTGTAATGTTGAATGAATGTCGGCAAATAATTGATACATTTTAATTCCAGACAGATTTGATTTTTAGTTTCCCAAGTGAGTCATTTAAGGAAAATAACTTAAGATCGTTCCACATTATAAATCAAATCACAATTTATACGCACGATGGAGAAAGACAAGGCTCTTTCTGCTGATTTAAAGCACAGAGCAGTTCAGTTACTTGTGAAAGGAATGAAAAATGAAAACATTTTTGTCCTGTTGAAAATCTTTGTGGTTTATAAGAAACGTTAGAATAAGTGTATAGTTGCTCGTACTGGGCCAACTTGATCCATCGGAGGTGATGTGGAATAATTCGGCCAGACAGGAATCCCCGAGCTGTGGTAAAGTGGGGCATAACCCAGTCCCAGTAGTGTTCCAAGTTAAGTGGAGTATAAAAATCCTCGCTGCCCTACTATTTTAGTAGCAAGGCTGCTCGATGACAGTGCATGGCGCTGGGTCGCGTGAATATGTGTTAAATGACAATTAAGCAGAGAGGTCACTGGACTGCTGGGGCTCATTGGCTTGGGTCATGCAGATACATTATCCGACTCGTTTGGTTCTCTACAAAATATCTAGTTCATTTGACTGAACCACTCGGTTGACCTCCGAGGCATTTTGAAGCCCGGTTTGGGAATCAAACATCTGCTCTCCTAGTCCCATGACCGATGTGGTACTTCCTGTGGCAGCGACGCATTCACGCTGGGTTCGAGGGCTCCTCTGGTGGTCGTAATACTGACGTTTTTATGTCTGTCACTCTCTTTCTCTGTTTGCGTCCACTTGTCTCCCGTGTGGAAAAGTCGTTTCTCCTCCTCTCAGGAAATTCCTCTTCATCCCAGGGGTGAGGCCGAAAGAGAGGGTGTGAAGGAAGAGCAGATATTAAATCCGGATGATAGGAAAGCTTTCCACGGCTTAATTTCGGTTTTTACTTTTGATGGATGAAGTAGGAAAAAGAACACATTTGAATAATACCTGGAAAAAATGCTAAACACGTACAAAAATAGATCAGCATGAGGAAAAAAAACAAATCTGGTAATTTTTGTTTTTTGATACAAATATACTGAGCACAAAAAAATACTTATCAAGTCCTTCCTCACATTTTCATCATGTTTTTTGTGTTTTTTTAAAATTATTTTCCTTAGATAACGACAACTTGAACTAAACAAAGATTTTTTCTATTTTCAAAGGTATTTTTAGGAGTAAAAAGTCAATCTTGAGATACACTTGCTGGTGTTTCACCCCCCCCCCCCCCGTCCCCCCCCCCCCCCCCCCCCCGAAGTCTTTCAGTTTTAATTATAACTATTCTGATTCATGTCGCCATATTCAATTCTTAACTCGGAGGAAACTGTAAGAACCAAACAAACCTAACAAGAAGAATAATTGGATTTCAAAACATAGCGCAAGCTCAGATCACACAAGGGTGACGTAATAATGTGTCATTGTTGTACACGTCAGGCCACACGTGACTCCCGTAACAGCTGCATGTTTTTTCTTTGTCCTTGGACTTAAAACGTGAGCGATTATATGTGTGTCCGCATGCTCGCATTGTGGGTGTGTGTGTCCCATTGCATTTTTTGTGTGTGTTTATTGTTGAAACAGGATTCTGGCGGGACAATGCAATGACTTAGTCTTGTTTGTGTGTGCACATGACACACAAGTAATGGAGTATCCAGATGAGGACCTCTTCTATCATTTCTGTTTATTGAACTCGGTCAACAAACTAAACAATTCAATTGATTCCTATGTTGTATGCACTTTTTTTGAAAGTAATACAATATTCAAGTTTGCTGGGTTCCACCTTCCAGAGGTGAGGGGTGTTATCTCGTTGTTATTCCAGAAGACATTCCACTCATCGTGTCCATCGGTGTTGACCGTGACCTTGTGTTGAGCATGGGCAAGAACAGGCTGAGGGTTTAGCTGGCTTTTCCAAACGGAATCTAATTCCAGACAGATGGAGCAGCGTCCTGGCTGCTCTCGCCCCTTGGAAAATTGGGTCTCATTTCTGTCTTTTTATTTTTTTTATTCTTTTTTATTTTTCCCCACCGTGTTTTTCCTCTCCACTCTCGCCAAGCCTCCCCCTCTTTCGCTCTCTCTCTCTCTCATTCTCACTCTTTTTGTCTGAGTTGATGTCTTTTGGCCCGTATGGAGAACCAGGAGCAGGTTGTGCAGCTGGGAATCAGGCCTCTTTCGGACTATGCTCACTGGAATCAACGAAAATCTCCCATCAATATTAAAGACCCAATTGCCAATGTTTTTATGTTTTTACTCAAGAGAGCTGGACCACCAAGGTTAGGCCTCGATGGTCTAGTTAGCCATCTAACCTACCGCTTAGAAGTTGTAGATCCATCAGTCTACCTGTAAACATGGTTTGTACCACCAGTTTGTGTTCTCGAAAAGCTGTGGTTCTACTTAATATTGGTAAGAATAAAAAAACCGAGCACTCTACCTTTCCCATACCCGCAGGCATAATTTAAGATATCTGAAGGATTTATTGACCAAATGCAGATACATAGTTGCGACACTAGTTGGCCGAAAATTGCATTGTTGGGCCTGAACGTCGCCTTTGTCAGCATAATTATTTGTTCTACTCTGTCAACATTAAAGCTGTCCAGCCTGATGTTCCTTCCAAAACTGAAAATGGGCCAAAAAGAACATCTGCAGGTCCTTGCGGCTCTGTAAAGAAATATTTTAATCCCAGCTTCATAGTTTGTCTTTTGAGTGTCTAAACGATATATAAAAGTCGCTGAGCCTGAACGGTGGAGCTGAGGTGTTGTTTTAGCATGTGCAGGAGTGGAAGCAGGTCTGGAACAGTGGCTGTGTTCTCTGGCCGTATACCTTTTGGGTTTCGCCACACATGCCCGTGCACGTGAAACGGCTCCAAAACAAACCCCGGTAAGCTTCTGACGCTGGAGGAGATGGAAAGTGCGTGTGGGTAGCGTGTCACGAAGAGTTATCATCTCTTGTGTGGCTACAGCGCCACCATGTGTCAGTATGTACCAACCCACAAAATATAGCTCTGTCAGCTTTTCTATGGGTTCTTATCAAAACTTAAAGAGCTTGAGGCTTGCTTGTGACTTGCATGTACTCCCACCTCTGGTCGCTACACAGATTTATTGTATCTTTTTTAATTTTAATTTTTTTGCCGAGTACTACATGCAGCTGGCATGGATAGACATTTCTGATGACTAAAAATATGTAAATAATAATCTTTGCAATAACACTTGAGTTTTAGGCTTCTGTGTTTTAACATTATACTCACTTCAAAGTAAACATCTTCATAAAAATATTCATATAAGGGAGAGCCTGTTGTCGCTCTCTTTTGGCAGCTCAAGTGCCTCTCACGGCCATTAATGGCTGCTCCATTGCTCCATTGGCAGTGAAGATAAGGGCCGATTCACTCGCTATTGTCACACTCGACAGCTCTTTTTTCGTACAAATTTCCCACAATGATCACGCCATCTATCTATTTATTTATTTATTTATAGCCCTCTTGATGATTGAGTCTTGGGATCCATGTGTTATTTTTAACAGAACAAGGCTATTTTGTTCCATCAGAATTCATCCCAAGTGATTCTGGGGGTCGAGTTCACGTTTGCTTTAAGTTCAGGTTGTTTGTCTGAAAAGCGAGGTGAGGTGAGTCTTTAGAACTTGTTGGAACTGGAGCCAGTCTAATGTTGTTTAGCTGAGTCAGTCATCATATGCACTCTTATTAAATCATTATCTCCATAACTGTTTGTGTGCCAGATCCAGTAGCGATATACTTAGAGGACACAGCAAGAAAAATACAAATTCCATCTCTATTTGTTCCCATTTTTGTCTTGTGTGTTTTGGGTAGGCTTGGTCCCAGATGTAGTTTTTGGCCAACGTGGACCAGAGTGGAAATTCATTCTGTGAGATATTTAGCTTGGGTGTCACTGCAAATCCAACCCTCAAAGTACTTTCATGAACTTGGAGCTGTAAGAGTTATGGGAGCATTTTATGGGTGAAGATTTTCCAAGTGGCCTTTACCACAGCAAAAACATGTTTCGTCACATTTTTAGCTTACGCAAGGTTGGGCAACCGACATCCCACGTGCACAAGACAATAGGTCAATTATTAGCATTTCATGTTTTTAAGGCCACCTCTCAGTTATGGTTTCCTCTGGAGAGCTGTTATGGTTGTAAACTCAAATGAATATATGATCACCTTTTACATCTGGTTTTGAAATTCGCTAAAACTATTCAAATATGTATTTTAAAAGATACATTGGTAACAAACACATGCTTGTAATACAAATAAACAAAAATATTCTGTAAGAAATGCTGATAAAGATTTATTATTGTGAAAAATAAAAATCTTAAAATACCTAAAAGTCAATTGTCTGGCCTGGCACCTGGGTTGGGGGTTGAAGCATATCGCAGTAGCCCCGTGCCCCCCCCCATTCTAGCTCCGCCATTGGCCAGGAAGTTACTTATTGAATTGTGAGGGATAGTATTGCAAAGCATTGACGAATGAATAAATTTACATAAACATCTGCACTCGGTGGGTTTGATTCCTGCGGCCTTCAGCTGCCGCCAGACTAAACTGTCTCCTCGCTGGCCTAAATAAGGTGCGTTTGGCTAGGGGATGGGGGAGGGGGTGTCTACCACCTCTATGCTCAAGCTTCTCAGTTACACGCAACACTCACACACGCAAACATATACACACTCACTCAGTGTGTGCATCCCTCAGGCTGAATGGAACTCATATTTCCCACTTATGTGCTGGTCAGTGAACACCCCCACCCCAAGACAGATGACTTCTCGGATCTAGAAGGTCATCAGTTCTTTGCAGTTGCCCCATTATAGTTTTGCAGATGACGCACTTTTTCCATAACTCTGTGACGCTTTTGTGTTGAAAAGAAAGACATAGCAGATAAAACACGAGTCATTTTTTTTTCTTCTATCCATTTAGGAAAAAACAGACAACATATCAAAGTACTGTAATACTTTGGTCAGATTGGCTTTGAGGGTCAGGGCACACATAGATATTTCGCTTAGCCTATTTGAACCGACAAAATTTGTGACCTGGAAGACATCAATAATTCCTTATTGGGGAAACTGTCACCACTTATTGAGTTTCCCCAAGGCGTTTGCTATGTGTGAAAACATTTTGTGGTTTCATATCGCTTGCTCTTCAACAGCAACACAGAAGCCATCAAGAAATAAATTTTCGGCTGTGTGACGAAAATCAAAAGCACGGATTTTAGGATTTCCCCTTCAGCAGTATATACACTCAGCCAAATTTAGCAGAGAAGTTGTTTAGCCTTGAAAATAACACATCTAATCACATCCAGATGAAAGGGCAAACAAAAACAAAATAATTGCAAGATAGTTGATGATACGACAACACGCAACAAACATTATTTTCCCAAAGTTTAACCGGTTTTCTAAGAACCCTGAAAAAAAAATCATTTGACCATCCCAAAAAAGAGCAAATGTGCAACTATAAGCAGATTTGTGGATGTATTAGCCAATTTTTGCAAATGCTTTCTTGTAACTGTGACTCATGTATTTTTTTAGGAAGTGTTGTGAAGATATCACATGCACAATGCTAAGACTGAAACTAGACCAACTCCAAAAGGAACCCATGTAGCACAATCAGTTATCAAGTATCGTTCATTGACTTGTGTTTTGTGAATTTTGAGGATCTCTCACTTTCAATCAGTGGAAAGCTGCTGAGATCGACATAATAATTTGAGGCAAATTTTTGTGTTGTATAATAGCAGTCTGTGTTGCTGACTTAGGTTCGATGTGACATACTTTCTTCCCCCCGTTTGTGTACGCCCCTCCCTCCCAAAAAGAAAACGAAAAGACAGAAAGTAGGAAAAGGTCAGAAGCAATTTTACGACTGAGTCTGTTTGGATGACATTTTGATCAAATTAATTGTGACGGTTCAATGAAGCATGACTGATCTCCGCTGAGTCAGCGAATGACGACCTGGAAACCCATGAAAGGCTTGCAGCCCAGTCCTGAGGCTTTTGACTTTGGGCTTAGAGAATTAGTCACGTAGGAGATGCTACACCTTCCATTTCTGAGGGAATTCCATTGAAGCTCTGAAGGAAGACTGGTGACATGGAATTCGAGATGGTTGTTTTCAGAACCTTAACGCTAGAGGCAGCTGCCTGGAATTGTCTCATCGCTGCCTTTTCTGGAAGGCAACTAGCAGGTCGCTTGTTTCAGCCAAGGCTGAATAACAATTTCATTGGTTGTAGAACTTTAAAAAAACAGATGTAGAAGTTATGGGAGGCCACGGCAAAGCAAAGTTTTGTAGGGACTTGACAGAGATTCTGTTTTGTCCGGAAGGAAATGTCAGATGCTTCTGTTGTCTTCATTAGTGGAACCAGATCATCCAGATGGAGTTCTGCGTGAATCTCCGTATTGAAAATACAGTCACAGGAGTTTGCCTCCTTGCCCTCATCTATCCCCTTTTTGTATGTGAAAAGGATCTACCAAAAAAACAAAATCCAAATACCAAGCTGCCTTTGTGTCCTGCACACGTGGAGGTTATGTAAACCCTTAAACCGACACAACTTTGGGGGGTTAAGTGGGCCTGGATCTCAGCCAAAGAAACATCTCTAATTTGCCACTGGTGGATTTCTTAGTTTAGAGGAGCACTTTATTGGTCCCTTGAGGGAGATTCCACATATTTCACATTGGCCAAAAATAGACACATCCTTTAGAAGTGAAGGGAAATGACTGGTTGCATACGAATAAGTACCTCCTAAGCTTTTGAAGGTTTACCTTGCTCAAAAGGCTCCTTGGAGGTGCACAGCAAGCCATGGCACCTACAGTAAGTCCTTAGGAAGCCCAGAGAGACTAAGCTCCTGCGTGCCACCCTTTGAAGTTGGTCTTATATAAAAAAAAAAAAAAAAATCTTAAATAGTAATTGCAGACTTATATAGGCCAGAAATTTGAAAACCATTTGAAAACGTCTTGAAATGTTAAAAACGTATTAATTTAATCAGCAGAAAAATCACTGCCATTATGTTCTAGGTTGTTCTAGTCATCCTTTTTTTTTTTTTCTCAATTTCCAAATGACGTACCCCAAATAGAATCTCACATTACCAGTCACCAGTAGAATCTGCTAACAGTTGCCATGTAAGCAACAAGGCAGTTCGAGTGACATCACACAATTCATCCGAGTGCAAAGTTCTGAAAGGATAAATCGATATGCCACGCCCAGTCAAATTAAATATGACTCATGTGTGCACAGCACTAATTCTCACTAATAGTCACGTCACTGAGCTTATGCTGCCTAATCCAAACTGAGGCAAAAAAAATACACTATCAATGACTGGCTTTTTCCTCTTCAATATGTTGCGTCAATTAAAAAATGGAGGATACCCAGCGGGATAAATTGTGGTTGACTTTGCTGTCGTACTTCTGCTTATCTGACCCCTCGATCATACCACCGTTGGTCGTCGTGCCCATTGGAGTTGCTACATCCGGTGACTTTTATATCAAACGTTTACTTTTGCCTGGCACGCCTTGCTTTGTTTGCACAATGACGTTATATCAAGAGGGGAGCGCAACATGGAGGCTTTAATGTTGGTTATTTTTAGGCGACTCACATCCACTCTGCTCGAAGGGAAACACATGCACACACGGACACGCACTCGTGCCACCTGCTGACTTTACAGTTGCTGTGTAGACAGCTGCTCGCTGAGAGGTGTTGAGCAAAATGTATAACTTCACTTAAATGGAAGTAGCTCCTTTTTTCTCTCTCTTTCGCCCCCTTATGAATATTTATGCACTGGCCTATTAAATTCCAAAGCCAGCTGTCAGAAGAAATGCCCTTCAGCCAGCAGACTTCACAGACTGCTGCGGTGTCCTACAAAAGAAATATGATCACGCAATATTAATAATCCCCCCCCTCCCCTTCTGTGTGTCTTCAGGGTGACGGGATTGGTCCAACCTGTGCTGTTGCAAAAGCTGGACTTGCAAGAGATAAAAGGTAACAAGTGCCCTACGTCACCCCATCACGTGCGATTAAATTGTTATTATCAGTATTTTTAATTACTATATGAGGCACACTGTAGGAAATGTTTAACAAAAAAAAAAAAAAAAAAAAAGCTGCTTTGCCTCTCTCGTATCTACCATGTGAGCGTCAGCCGGTATTAAACTCCTTTCACTTTCCCTCCGGGTACAGAATAGATTATGCAAAAACAACCGACATGAACATTGATTTAATGCAGTATGTAAAGCGCCAAGGTCTGTGGTATGAGCTCATGAAAAGAAATCACTTGACCCATCAGCTGACGGAAGCATGATGGAGACTCCAAGCTTTGTGTTCCAGAAGTGTCTGTGAAATTTCATTTTTTTTCCAACTTCCCATATTTTAAATAGCCTGTCAGATGATCGGAGCATGCTGTGCTAATTTAAAGAGAAGCACTCGTTTGTTTCTCGGGATGTTGGCAGATCAACTCCCATAAGTACTCTTGAAACATTCTATTTGGAGTTTGAAAATGTTGTGGACAAATCACTTTGGAGCTGAAAACGTAATACACGCCTCAATTTGGTGTACTCCCAATATGCTTAAAAATACACCATGTACGTACGCAGGGTGCTTGTTTGAGGTTGGAGGCTGTGCTTGCATGGTTCTTCATTTTATATGAAGAAAGTCATGCATGCATGCGGCTAAGATGTAATTCAACTCAAGCGCGCTTGAGGGGCAGCATAGCATTTTCATCACTCTATTTGTTGGGTGTAGTCCATTCATTTTTTTGGAACTAGCCATTGACATTTCCTTCAACCGTTCTTCCAAGTAGACCAAATCGTGTAGCTTCCACTGCCAACAAAAGGTCACAATTACAATGAAAGTCAGGAAGTACAAGGTTCCTTGTACTATATCGTATTTTGGTCCTTCTTGGCCTTAAAACCGCCTAATTATAGCATTTGCAAGCACACTCTGACGCACTTTTGAGCGCTAAAATGCTGAGCAAACTCATTTGCGTCTTGAATATTACGGTTACCATGCCGTCTGCATCTGTATGTTCAAAGAGTTACTCAATGAGGTCTAATAGTACGGATGCAGGCATCCAACAAACTAAATGTTTCAAAACTCAAACTGTCCTAGCGAAGGTCAACTTGATCACCACAACCAGCAGACTTGGCGGCTCCAGAATATTGAATGGAGGGAGTGTTTTCTTTCAGTCACTGCCAGGATTTAATCGTTATCATAGATGTAGGCGTTGGGCCTCACCTCTCATGACTGGTCGTGGTCATTAGAAATCAGTCTCTCAACAAAGTGTAGAATTTCATTCTCCGAAAACATAGCTCCTAATTTAATTTTTATGTGGATGACACCCAAATTTATCATGCCCCTTAAACAACACAATACTTTGTAGAACAAGTAGAGTGTTGCGTGAAAAAGGAATTGTTAAAATAAATCAGGGATTGTCAACCGGTGGTCCATGGCCCGCTAGTGGTCCACGACGGTATTGCAGGTGGTCCACGGAATTGGAAATGGAAAATAATTGTAACATTTTGCAAAATAAGGTGGATTTATTATTTAGACTTGATTTATTTTCCAACTAAGTGTGTGAATAATTTACCCATGCATATCATGTCAAATGTAGCTAAGATTCCCAAAAGAGACATACAGATGAAAATAAATACCCTGTGTAGGGCTATAAAATAATATTTTGCCAAAGCAGTGGTCCCTGAGTAGCTTCTTGGTTATAATATATTGGACAAAATCAATTGAAAACCCCTGAAATAAATAAAAATATTACAGTTGGTGACCTAGGTGCTCTGACGCAATACTTTAAACCCGAGACTGGAAGGCTGATTTAAAACTCGATGCTGAGATCACCTCGGCATCATCAATCATTTTCCGTCTTTTCCAAATGAACAAATTGGAAAGCAATCGTGCTGAACCCTCCCAGATATTTTGAAATAACAATAGCGTGTTGTGCGTGACATGCTGTCTTTTGCGTTTATCCAATTGTGCATGGAATGCATGAGAAGAATTCAAGAGGATGCATGGTGGGATATGTTGTGGGTCGCCCACCGACATGCATATTTAATTACTGTATGTGGTCTTTGCCAACTGTATTTAACTACGCTAACAAAGGCCACACAAGGAGAAAGCATTGTGGAGTCAACATTTTGTTGGCCGGCCCATTTTTTTAATGGCCTCACTGTCGCCTTTTTGTTTCTGCCGCAGCCAAAATAGAAGGCCAAAATTGGCACATGTTTCATGTTATACAGCAGCTCAGCTCCCCTGGGAGCTGCTGAGATCAGTCTCACAAACACAATAGGGGGCAGTTTGGGCAACAAACACGGCGCAAGTACAAACCTCCACGCTAGCGTCTTGTTAAGTGCACCAGCGTGTGTGATTGAGCAAGGACTTGCTGAGCAGTCAGAATGCTAATGAGAGCAAAATGCTCCATGCATCGATTTTTGGCTAGAGGAGTATGCGGAAGTGACGGATCAGCTCGGCTCTCCTTGCCTCCCTCTGGATTTATCACCCCTCCTCGAATTGAGTAAGAAGCAGGGCGAGGGAGGAAGAGGAAATGATGTCATCCTCCCATGTTCAGTCTCAAGGGGAGTGATATCATTGTTGGTGGATCCACATGCTTTTACTTCCTCTGCTGCGGCGCTTCCTTCGTTTTCCCTGATCCAGGTCCGTTAAAAATCACAGCACCATTATCATCCGGCCTTTCGGGATCGGACCAGCGTGTGTGCAGTCTTCCTTCACACTGCAAAGACGCTTGGCGGCAACAAAACAAACATGTCAGCCTTGACAAACGTTGATGCAGTTTTGAGACTGACGTTAAAAGTTTCAAAAGAACCTTTATGACATTTCAGCGTAAAACCATGACCACCCCAAACATGTGTGTATATTCGATTTTTATTACCAATTATTATGATTTTATGATTATTACTATTACCATATTACTATAATACTAATTAAAGAGGGTGACAGGAAGGAGTAAATACGTTTTACTTCTTTCTGCTCCTTTTCAAATATGTACAAATATGTATCTAATTTTGTTTTTCTGTTTGAATGTTTGTTTTTTGAAAGTTTCCCTCTTAAATGCTGATCACGTCTCAGTGTGACATGTACTGTGGTATCGGAGCCAGTCGGATTACGTATCAGAGCTGGCGTTCTTTGCGTCGCTCTTCTGTGTGAAAGGTAACTACAAGCAATGGCAGCAAGCCTTTTGGCACTTTCCGAGGTGGTAGCAGAGCATTTACGGGCAGTGGAACCAACAAGTATTTTATATATCTGATGCCATGTGGCTACGTGAAAGCTGACACCGTTGTGAAAATAATCTCCAAAGAATCCCCCATTTGTTTTGAAAGATCATTTTGTTTTTTTCTGTTATGGCTTTGATGCAGACATTTTGGACAGTCTTATCTAAAAA
Organism: Syngnathus scovelli; assembly: GCF_024217435.2. NCBI lineage: Eukaryota > Metazoa > Chordata > Actinopteri > Syngnathiformes > Syngnathidae > Syngnathus > Syngnathus scovelli. The sequence goes on along the minus strand of NC_090854.1, from coordinate 13,706,696 downwards.
AGCCATTGCATCAGATGTTTATTGACAGCGTTTTACATTTGTAAGCCTTTAATATACAAAAATAATTACTTTTATTGATGAAAATATTGATTATTCTCTATAATTTGTCTCATGGCCCCTCTCCAAAAATCCAACCAGCAAACCTAAAAATATGACACGCCTGATATAGAGCAGTGGGAACAGATCACGGCGAGAACTTTAAAAGCCTTTTGGGTTTAGTTGTGGCACCGTCTGGCCGGGTCGGGCTGCTGTCGCCTGGACCAGATGCACGCGTCTACAGATGTTTGAGTCCCCGCCTTCTATCTGGCCTAAAAATATATCCTGTAACATTGTATGAGCATTTGTCAGTTTCCTTAGGCTACTTAACAGCTGCTGTCAAAGTCCGTATTTAACTCTGTGTGAAATGTCAAAGATCACAGCTTGGAGGTGAGAGACACTTCCTGCCTGTTACAGTGTGAAGTGTTGAAAGCGTGCCAGGTTCGGGACTTTTTAACCCCTCGTGTCCTTAGAAAAATCCTGTCTGGTTTGTTTTAGACTTCTTTTTTTCCCCCGCTTCTAAAGTATTTATACTGCCATTGTCGTATCATCCGTCAGCCTTTCTTTTTTTTTCTGTTTTCAACACGTCATGGCTCGGGAGAAAGAACATCGACATGGCAGTTTTTTCACCTTTGGCGGTAGTATCGGCGCAGTCAGTAAATAATCTGAAAACGTAACTATTAAAACATTATGAAACACGTTTAGTGGAACTGTGCTGGATAAGTAAAAAAAAAAAAGTGGGATTATGGAAAGAACGGAGGGAGGATGATTGCATGGTTTCAGTTTGTCAGACAGAAGCAGTGTGGCTTCTGTAGCAAAGTAATTACTGTTTACTTTGGGCAAGTGTGCGTGCACACACACACACACACACACACACACACACACACACACACACACACACACACGCACACACACACACACACACACACACACACACACACACACACACACACACACGTATGGGCCCTTAGGATGACTTGCTGTCTCAGCTCTGTTTGACAGAAAATGTAGTTGTGTTTTTGTCTTGCTCTCGAGTTAAGAATGTGCTTAGCTACCTGATGTCCTCTGTTTTGTCTCCTTCAGGTTTGATGTGTTGTACTGTATATGAGTTAATTTAAGCAACAGACGAGGAGTGAGCCCCCGACTGGGCCGTCTTGCATGTAGCGATGATGTCATGATAACTTGCACCAAACAGAAATGTGCAAGAGTGGTTTATTGCAAGTCTTAAATTGTAAACTGCCAGACTCTTAAACAACTTGGTTTTTTTCCGCCACTGTGCTAAAATAAGAGAGTGTGAGATGAAAAGAGCAGTATGACGTTGCAACTTTAAATCATCAATAAGCAAACTCCATCTTTACTTGTTTTGTAGTTACTCCCAATTTTGATGACGCACCAATTTGCCGTGGATGATCGATCATCAGTGCGCCTCAATAAATTATCCAATTTAACTTAATCTGCTTTTTTTTATATATATAATTTTTATAGTTTATTTTAGTGATGTCTAGTGACAGAACATTGTTTTTCTTAATATTTAATATTGACCCAAACGAAAATCCAGGTGAGAAGTTGCGATCGTTTTTGCATTTGGACAGTGTTCGTCAGCTTTTCCTTTGCCTTGAATGGGCGTCGTTGTGCAAACGGTAAATTGTCGTACAAGACTGCAGCTGGGAGAGTTCCTGTCGTCGCACGCGCTCACACAGAGCGGCCCTGTGCTCAGGCCTCGAAAATGACAGAGCAGCCAATCCACAAGGATCTAATTGTAGCACCGCACTCCTCGCCCCTGTGTGCGTGTTCTTCAATGTATTTGTTTGTGGCTCAAGTGCGATCCTGCTCTCTAATCTCGTGTGTACGTTGGCTCCATGCGTCCCCCTGCAGAAAGGGGCGACGACAAAGCAGTAGCCCAGAAATAGCTTTTTGTGCTCGGGTCAGTGCCTGCTTGGGTCGAGGTCAGGTGGAGACAGTGGAAACATTTAGTGAGAGAGATCATGCATAGGGTTAAATTACTTCTTAAATTACTGCTTTTCTTCAATACAATAAATGTTAATCGTATACATATCCATTAATTAAGTTACTACTACAGAAATATAGGAGAGAAGATGAAAACAAAGTGTGAGTAGTACATGGTTACAACCACTAGATAGCGCCATCGGCTTTTTACTCCGTCTACTGGTTTTGCTCCTGTCGCTCACTAAATCTTTTTTGTTGTTATTGTTCCCAGAAGTTTTTATCAGTATGATTTGTGATTTTATTTTTTTCCATTGATTTTTTTTTTATATATATGAGAGTGTTCTGATCTCTTTGTTCTGGTTGGAACCGAAGCTGCAGCGTTATGAAAATAGTTGTCTACTTTGGAGTCTACAAAGTGTATGCTGGTCATTGCTAATGCCCCAAAAAAATGTTTTATCAACTTTTGTTTAAATCACCTATCGCATAAAATTATTCTGTCAAGTCTTATTGTCATGTATTTTATTGCCTTGAAGTCAAGTAGGTGTTCTTTAATTGCAAGGCAAAATGGTCATTGTCTACTTTTCAAGTTCACAGATGTTTCTCTTTTCTTCTATCTCAGATGGACCAGCTGTCCGACGAGGAAGTGGAGGTCAGAGAAGGGGAGGAAGAGGAAGATAGCGATAAGGAGGATCAGGATCTGGATAAGATGTTTGGAGCCTGGCTGGGAGAACTGGACAAACTCACGCAGGTACACGTACTGAACTAAACAGGCCTCTTCAACTTTATATTTTCTTTGACACTCATTTCTTGGCATTTTTGGACCACCAGAGCTTGGATGATGGCCGTCCTCAGCGTAAGGCGCCCCTTAGGCAGGAGACGAACATGGCCAACTTCTCCTACAGGTTCTCCATCTACAACATCAACGGTCAGACAGCCAGACATGAGTGAAAATGCTCATTTGAGTCCTTTGTGAGATATCTAACCCAGGTGCTATTCTATGTGGTTGCAGAGGCCTTGAATCAGGGAGAAAATGTCGACCTGGAGGCTCTCATGGCAGACCTGAGCTCCATTGAACAAGAGCTCAGCACGGTCAACCCCAAACAGAACAGCAACATGGCGCGTCTAGGACTCACCGATACCAAGGTTGCTAATATTTTGAACCTAGCTAAATTCTAAATAAACAGACAATTGGGGAAAATATTGTATTCTCACAACAGCAGAATCGTTCAACTTTTTTATTTGTCCAGGTCCGTCAGAAGCCCCCGGCAGGCCGCAGTAGTCGGCAGCAATCGGGAAGCGGCGACGGTAGTGGAAGTAACAACGTCAGTGGCGGCGGTGGCAGCAGTGGGGCGAGCAGTAGCAGCAGCAGCACCAGGGCCTCGCCTGCCGGCACTATCAGGGTTGCCCCTGAGCAACAAACGAGGCCAGCCCTGGCGTCTAACTTCAGCCTGGATGATATAACTGCCCAGCTTGAGAAAGTATGTTGATGGTGCAAGATCTCCTGTGATTAGATTGTTGCTGATGAAGCAACATCATTAACCAAGAATGTTTTGAATGTGCTGTTCACTTTTCCATTTGAATTTAAGAATCACATCTCATCTAGCATGTGCAGCTTGAAATGACAAATCCAGTGGAGTCTATTTGTGTTGGACAGGAATGTAAATGTGCCATAAAAAATCCTGTAAACAATTCATGATCACAAGGTGGCTCAATGTTTAGCTTAAGTGGGACAGCAGTCAGAAGACCTTGTATACTACATTCCGTGCATCTCTGCTGCTCGGTACGAGTTTTCCTCTTTCGTGCAAGGAACACTTCAGCGCTCTTCAAGAGCCTGCCTTTCCATGTCTGCATCTAAACATGGTTTTAAAGATGGCTACCACTCAGAAAGACGAGAATATTTATCATTGGTGTTAGTCACAAGGCCAAACTCATTAAGCAGATGAATTTATTTGTCCACTTGATTCTAAAATCCAGTAAGTCATGCTGACTGAGATGCCTCTGGAGACACATCAAGATTGTTTATCATCTCTGCTTTCCCATCAGGCATCAATGAGCATGGATGAAGCCGCCCGTCAAAGCTCTTCCCATTCGCTTGGCTCGACTTCCACGTCGGCCTCGGTGCGGCGCCCAGCATCCGGGCAGCGGCAGCATCGGCGCACGGGATCGGTCGGCACAGTCAGTGAGCATGAGGTGAACTTGACGTTGATGCTAATGATTCAGTCCTGCTTTACTGTGCTGTACTGTTTAAAAGGATATATTAATGCTCGAACGGTTCACACAAAATATAGTTATCATATTTCCTTTATCGCTTTATCATAAAAATTTTTATGGCGGTCTAATGTCTTTTTCTTTGGAGAAAGTTAAAAGTTATGAGAGGCTCAATTATTTTATTTATCCATAAAGAGTTTCCTTCCTCAATTACACATGGCGGATTAAAAAAAAAAAAAAAGATCTAGTTCCACACAATGATCAGAATTCTCAACAATCAATTAATGGATTATTTCCTAGTAATAATCCAGATTAATTCTCTTGTAGGTGCGATCTGTCATCCACTCTTCACGGTCCTCCATCACATCAGCCTCAGGAACATCTGTCAACTCGGCCTCCTCGATGGATTCCCTGGACAGCGTTCCCCACGCCAGCAACTCTGACGGCCATCCTTCAGCCCTACATCCGCCCAACGGCACTAGCCACAGCACGGAGGTAAACAGCCGCTTTACCAAACAAGTTGACACTTAACCAACTGAGCCTGAGATTATATTTGACATATCGGCTAAAATCATACACACAGTTTAAGACCCAATATCCAGAAAGCGCAAGGATTGAAATCGATCTGGATTCAAATTAATATTTTAATGAGACAACCTGCTTCCTGAGATATTGGGGTTGTCCAGTAGATAATACACAAATATACAGTAACAATATTATACATCACCATCATTGGTGTCTATACAATTTATCTTTCTGAATAAAACACTCATGGTTCATGACTGTGCATGAATTGTACACAGACGTTTAAAGTTTAATCCCTGTGTGTAACGTAACCTTGAGGCAGAAAACACACACACACACACACACGTAATCGTGTGTGCATTTGTATGACCTAAATATTAGTAGACTATGCTAATGCTCTCAATAAAATGATTTCTAGAGATGAAGCACATAAGATTTAGAAAGATGAAGCAGATCAAATATAGAAAATGTGTCGTTGTAATATGCATACGATACATTTACATTTATTATTATAAGTGGGGCTGCAACTATGATTATTGTAAAATAAAAAACGTTTTGATTTTCATCCTTCTCTTTCAAAAACCTGACATTATAAATTGACAGTGCAGTACGTAAATGCACAAATATAAATTATGAGCATTTATTTACTTACTCAGGTCCCTAATGTCAGAAAAATTGCTGCTCATTGTTTTCCTACATAAACCAATTTATGTTTACTGTTGAAGCTGAAATTGATTATGCTGGTCAACTCATTTCTAAAATTTTTAATGTGGTTTCCGGCAGCCTGTTATCATAATAGTTGTATTTGTAGTGTTTTTTTCACCCACAGGTTTTCTTGCTTTTGTCGTTGTCTGCCGTTTCACCCCACAGCTAAAGCCAGACACAACATTCATTCACCAGGATTCTGTCTTGTCTCTCTCTCTCTCTCTCTTTCAAGCACTCCTATCTGGACAGGGAAACTTCTCAGATTTTGAGAAACATAGCAGGGAAACCGTCACACCTGCTGACCAAGGTGACCCCCACTTTCCACATTCCTCACTGCATGTTCACCCTCTCCTTATCTTGTCTATCCTGGCCTTTTCTTTCCATTATTTTTTTTTTCGCCTGCAATTAATTTTACAGTGCCAGTTTGCATGTTTCTTCCCTCTGCTATCATTTCAATCCTACCACAATAAATGCTACATGCTAAAGCTCAAAAACACCATTAGATATCAACGTGTTGGGCCTGATGTCTCATGAAAAAGATATGGTGTTAATAATATTTACGTGTAGCCACGCGATCTCGAATATTTTGCGCAATGCACAAATGTGTAGTACCAAAAAATGTTTTTATTTATTTTAACTTTTTTGCAAGATTTCAAAGATGAGATCATGGACTCTGATCATGGCATCGGTTTAAAGTGTCCATTCAGATAGCATCCGTTATACTGCTCACAGCATCTTTTTTTTTAACCTGAAGTTATCAGCACCTAATAATAATAATAATAATAATACCTTAAAAAGTTAAGGAAGCTTCAAATACTAAAGTAAAATGTTTGGGAAAGTGTTTTTCATCATTGATAAGGCCAGGTAAGTGAATGTCACCGATTCTGTGTCTGCCATCCTCTTCAAGTCTTGCAGCATCCTAATCTGAGAAAGTTTGCTTGAAAAAAACTAACCTGAAGATTTTAAACTCACCTTGAGAAAGACATCTTGTGGTTTTGAAAAACACACTCCAGCCTCCAGGTGTGACCTTAATTTAAAAAGGACAGAAGCCTTGAGGATCTCATAGGGTCACAACATTAACACTTTTAAACAAATCAACGAAATGGCCGGCCCACCAATGTCTTACTTCGCTTTTATTTGAAGTTAACCCTGCAGTTGACATTACAAAAGGAAAAGTCAGTATAGAAAAGAAAGAATTGTTTTGGTGGGGTTTGTGAGGGAAAAACATGAACTTGAGTGAGCTTCGAAGCAGTAATGTTTATTTGGGAGTCAGCCAGTTGAAGTCATGGAGCTCAGTTGATGAACAACAGTGAGCTTGCAAACACAGATCAATACTGTTCAAAAGAACAAGCTGCCAATTGTTTTTATTCAAAGCAGATCGAGTTGTTGTGATCCAGGGGACCTGATTTGCTCCCATTAGCTGTCCTGTCATAGTGACATCGGTCATAAATTTTCTCTTGATAAAATAGATATAACTCTGGCATCGTTTAGACACTCGTCTGGTCTCGAGCTAAGCTGCATGCATCTTAATGGTGAAGGTTAAGGGTTTTTTTTTTTTCCATCTTTGTGTGTGTGTTGGCCGAGTGCATGGAGGCTCAGATAATCCTCTTTCCAGTCGAGGGAAGTGGTTGTGAGGACCATCATAGGGAAAACACGTGCATGCACACAGCAGTTGGTTGGCATCGGGCGTCGCCTTTGAGGCTTGGCTGTCAAGTCCTCCACCATGGTATATCCTCAACTTATCTCCATCTTATGGTTTACTTCACATAATCACTTTGGCCTTGCTGATCCAAGTAAGCTATGAACTTCCCCAGCATTGAGGAACCCTGATTTATTTATTTTTAAGAGCCTACGTAATTCTGGCACCAGACATCTGTCTGAGCCTAGTGGCTTCAAATTAAGTGAATGTCGTCAGAATAATGTTTGACTTTTTAGAATATTTACCATAGATCAGCTCCAACTGACTTTAGTGATCCAAAATAACCTGCTTTAGTGTTTCTCCCCCTGACAAGAAGTTTATGAATCAGTGTTGGCTTGTACTTTTATACTTTGAGTGCTGGGTCGACTAAGAACTGTTTTATCCATGCAGTGCCGATTAAAGTGTTATCTGCACTCATTTGCATGTTGTATCTGATATAGTACCGTTTCTGTGTCAGTATTACTTCAGAATTACCGCCGCACACACAAATGCTGGTCCACTTTGCAGCTCTGCAAATTGCACCTCAAAAGCACCACTGGATCTTGTGAATTAAGCGCAGTAAAGTGTGTGTAATTTAAGTGACTTACTAATATAGGTCAAGTGCATATCCAAAGAAAGAAAAAGATGTGCATGGCATGCTCGCAGTAAAAAAGAACAATTGTTCAATTACATGGATTTTTTCATTATTTGTTATTATTTGGCTTTGAGCGTAATAGTAGGCCTGCTACAATCGAAAGAATGCACTTTAATCAAAATGAAAAAACACTACGCTACCAGTACAGTAATCCCTCGTTTATCGCGGATAATTGGTTCCAAAAACCACCCGAGATAAGTGAAATCCGCGAAGTACAGTCACCAACAGAAAGCCAACTGGGCAGGTTAACGAGTAAGCGGAAAGATGCTAATTCGCGATCGTGCTAACACGCAAAAACAGACTTCTAAAGGAATGTAAACGAACATTTAGAGCAATACTACATTGTCCTAAAGGTTAGACACGTTTGCTCAATTTAGAAGTTTTGTTATGACTTTTAAATGTTTTTTTAATTTGAAAAATCCGCGATGTAGTGAAGCCGCGATAAACGAAACGCGAAGTAGCGAGGGATCACTGTATATACTTGCAGCCTATTCGAATTTAAAAGACCCTGCAGTTGTGTATTTTAAACATCTCAAAAGGTTTCGTTATCGCATCCGCATTAGAATTATTCCGTTAGAGTTAGCAGGGATGTCAGATAAAATCCCTAGTCATTGTTTTGGGAAAACAGCCGGGGGTTATTTATCCACCCTTGCAACTCGGATCTTCCCAAGTTACAAGGAGCGTTCGACTGCCCTTGTTTCAAAACATTTAGCAAGACTTTCCCTCGATGTGAAGTATAACTATTATAATGAAAGTGACGCAAAAATATTCCAGATTTTTAGCGCATCCCATAAACTTTGCAAGCGTGGAAGGCAGTGTGGCCGTTGCCCCTCCTCCTCCTCCCCCACCGACCGTCATCCCTGCACACGTTGCCCCTTCTCCTTAGTCCGGAAGAGAAGTGTGACAGGAGAAGGCAGTTAGTTTTCCCCCCCTGAGCCGGATCCCTAGCCAGCCGTCGTTCGATGTCCTCTCACGCTTTTATTAGCTTGCCCGCGAGGCGAATTTAGTCGACAGCTCGCCTACAACCTGATCGAGGGTACGTGTTTTGATTTAGTTTTCCCTTTCACTTGTTGTCATCCTCTGTTTCATACCAAGCGGCTTTATGAGTCGACCGTTTATTTTTTTAACTTCCGTGAATCAGTGACGTTATTTGGTTTTTACTCGTATATGAGCGCTGATATCGTCATTTGGTAACTGCTTTTGCATCTTTGAGTCCTTGACCAGGACTCTGCCACGGCTCGCATCATCGCCAATAGTGCCTTTATGAGATTGAGGATGATGATGCCAAGTCAACTTTTATCTCACGGAGCTATTGTGCCTTGTCCTTCGCGTTTGTGTTTGACAAATTTGTGTGACGCGAGTGGATACGTTGTGACCTCTTTGAAGTACACTGGAAAAACTGGCGTGCACAATTCTGGGAGTGTGTTTTTCAATCCTCCAGCATGATTGGATACTAACAGACACAGAATCGTTGAGCGAAAACTGACAAAAGCCATGAATTCCTGCTGGAAGAGTGAGGTAATTTCAGCTAATTGTAGATATTTAGGTGTGCAATAAAGTCATTTGTTTACAGCAATTGACCGTGTGTGTGTGTGCATGCAGGAGGAGCAAGCTGCCAAAATGAAGGCGGATAACATCAGAGTCGCCCTTGAGAAGATAAAAGAGGCTCAAGTGAAAAAGGTGAGGTCCTTTGCACTTACTGTTCACGACATTATTTACACCATTCAATGAATTTCTATACTAATATTCTGCCTTTAAGAACAATACAGTATTCTCTCCCACTATCAGTAACAATGGAGAAAGTTTGAGACGTTTTGCCTGCTTGTTGAAGCCTTTGTGTTCTTTAAATGTTTAACATATTCACAAAATGTAAGCAGTTTTGTTCTTTTATTCAAATTATTTTCGGTCCCATTGATCTTGCTGATAAAAAAAAAAAAAACAAGCCCAGCCACCAATAGTTATCATGTTTGAATAATTGCCAACTACTCTTAAATTATTTTTAAATGCCTAAAATGTAGACGAGCACCACATTTGTCGCAAATGAAACTCAACTCACTTCAACATAGTTGATAACGAGATGAAATTGAGTGGTACTACTTGTATCTACTTCAATAATTTACAACTACCAGTTGGACCACCGTGTGTGCACGTGTATGTGTGCGTGTGTGTTTGTTTCTGGCACGTGTCCAGCCCACCGGGCTATGTGGGTCAGGTCAGTGATACTCCACAATGAAAAGACCTGGTTGATAACAGCTGGGGTCATGTGTACACACACACACATGCAACACTCAGCATAATGACCATTGCGATTGAAATCCCAATCCCAAAGATGGAGGAAGAGCGAGGCTGGATTAACTGCCTGGATTTGCTATACACACACACACACACACAAAATCACAGAATGAACTATTGCTACCCTCTATGTGTTAAATTGCACAGACAGTGTGTTGTTCCTGCTTAGAAACATCAGCAAACAAATTCTCCCGTTGGTGTTGTGTTAAAATGCTTTCACATTTGATAGTTAGCAAATCGCATTTGTTTTTTGTTTAAAGAAATCATAACAGTATTGATGGCTGATGTTCATCTTCACAGTTGGTGATTCGTGTTCATTTGTCGGACGAGAGCTCAAAGACCATGATGGTGGACGAGAGGCAAACAGTCAGACAGGTACAATATCGGCATTATGTGAATATTTTGTCCTCTTCTACAATAGTAAATGATGGAGTTTTTGGGGTTTATGGGTTTATTTTTATCCTGAAATTGTAATATTTGTAATATCATAATGAGTGGTGATTGTCCTATGCTTCAGGTGCTGGACAGTTTACTGGAGAAGTCCCACTGTGGTTACAGTCCAGACTGGTCGTTGGTGGAAACCATTAATGAACTGCAAATGGGTAATAATGCACACCCAGGCCACCATTTCCAACTAAACAAATCACATCAGTTTCACTTAGATGTTCACGTTTTGCGGATGCCAACACAATATTTAGGCCTCTCACCAGCTGGCGTGTTACTGCGTTTTGTTTTTGTTGTTTTGCTTTTAATTGCTTGAATCTTTGTCGCATGCCATTAAAGGCAAAATAATGTCCGTTTATTTCTTTGTCGGGGCCTTTTCTAGGAACCTATTAAGTTGCGCCCATGTCATCAGTATGTCTGAATCCCCCCCCGATCAATAAAGTCTCTCTCTCTCTCTCTCAGCTCTATCTATCTATCCTCTCAATTTTAATATGATATCATGGTCTCATCGATTTAATGTGATTGAAAAGACAGCAAACAATCCCCTGTTAGCATATATTTATATTTTTTACATCATTTTGTGCTACATGCACAGCATCATAAACAATTGACGGATGCCTAGTGGAGTCGCATTAGCTATTCATTTTTGTCTTGTTAAATACAGAGAAGCGTTGTCACTGTTACAGTAGCAAGTTGTCCCAGTGTGCTTTAACGCAGCATCACCAAGTAGTACAAAGACGGCACGCACTCAAATATGCACCAACAAAGATGAGTACACACACACTCCTCGAGGGTTAGATGGGGGAGATGTGTGTTTTCCGGGCACACATATATGCACTGTACTATCAGCCTCAACTCCACTAACAGACTTTGACACACACACACACGAGCGTGCACACACAGGCATCCTTATGTAGGTCCTGTGTGGTGATGCATGTGATGCAACCCACATCTTGAGGGCTCTACCAGCCATTCAGCGCTGTTGTATTGAGAAGAAGAGGGGATTAGGTAAAAATTCACTTTTGTAGAAGATACCAACGTGAAAAGTGGCTTGCGCATGATGGCTGAGTGCAGGTTAACTGGTGATTTTTAATGAATGAAATTAGCGAGTGACGAAGAGGCATATTCTATCACACACACTGTATAGATGCAAACAGAAACCCTGCTGTGTGTCCTTTGGCGCTAGAGCCATTCACTTCCTATCACATTGACCTCTCCATACTTCCCCTACAGGAAATGAAGCTGTGTAATTATTTTGATTCCACATTTCCAAGCATGGAAATGTATGTTGTTTTTCTGTCAGCAGAGGAAAACTAATTGAACTTGCACAAAATACTAAAAAACACCAATTTAATTCACATTAGTGGGACAACCAATAATGAGTTGAGCGTTTTTAATTGTATTTTTTTTTCTCTACTGTTTGAAAAGTGGTGTTAATGAAATTAGGATATTCTCATTATGATGTTTGTTGCGATTAATTCCTTACGTTTGATTGATGCGTTTTGAATGTAGAAAATATTTTTCCATTCATCCGAAACACAAAAGTAATTTTTGGAAAAAAATGAAATTCCTTTGTTTGTATGTTGGAAACACTTTACAGAACGCATCTTTGAGGATCATGAGAACCTCGTGGAGAACCTGCTGAACTGGACCAGAGACAGCCAGAACCGCCTCATGTTCACTGAACGCATCGAGAAGTATGCGCTGTTCAAGAACCCACAGGTAAACCCACCTGGGCCCCATGATTTTGACTCCTGGTTAACCCCTAACCACCGGTTAAATTCTTAACCTGTCGGTTAAAGTTAACAGTTTTGAACAAGATAGATGTGCCATAAAAATGAACGGTCGGTTAAATCTTAAACTGTATTTTCTTGGTTTGAACAACCGGGCCCTGATTCGCTTACACCACCACCCAAAAAAATTTTTTAAACATGTACATTATGTTTCAATGGCTGCAAATATAAAAGTCCTCTCATCTTGGCTGATTATATATTTTTTTGCGTTAAAGAATTATTTGCTGGGACGGAAGGAAACTTGCGAGATGGCTGAGCGGAACAAAGAGGCCCTGTTAGAGGTGAGTTGAATTTGCATGCAGCTGTGTCCCTTAACACATCTTGAACATGAAAATGTGGAAAAAGACTTTGATGAAGAAGCATTGACAGCTAAGGTGATCTGGTGCCCCCTTTTGTGTTTGTCCAGGAGTGTTTTGGTGGCAGCTCAGTGTCAGTGCCGGAGATGGAGGGCGTGCTGTGGCTGAAGGAGGATGGGAAAAAGTCCTGGAAGAAACGCTACTTCCTACTCAGAGCCTCTGGCATCTACTACGTCCCTAAAGGCAAAGCCAAGGTGAGTGTGTGTGCACGCTTATGTGCATTTTGTCAACGGGAAATAGTGAAATGGATTTTGCAAACAAAGGTGGACTATAATGCACGTTTGTTTGTTTCTGCAGGCGTCCAGAGACCTGGTATGTTTCCTCCAGTTGGACCATGTCAACGTCTACCACGGCCAAGATTACAAGAGCAAGTACAAAGCACCTACCGACTTCTGCATGGTGCTGAAGGTACAAGTATAATCCATCATGCATTGTGACAGCATAGCCTGCACTGCCCCCTGGCGGCTTTAGAAAATTCTTTAGGTCAAAGCCCAATTGACAATTTGTAAAAGAAATATGGATTTCTTTGTTTATTTAAGTGGTCCAAGTTGTAATAAAATATATACGTATTATAGTTACAAAAAGATAATCAAAATTCATCAAAAATATTTTCTTCTATGCTACTGCTGTTTGGAAACAGGTCAAATGCGCTTAGTATTTTAAGGTTTTTTTTGCAATGGCAGCATGTCAAGCATAGAAATGAAGCCTCCTATACAAATATATGAATGTATCTTGTTTGTGCAGCACCCTCAAATCCAGAAGAAGTCTCAGTACATCAAGTATCTTTGCTGCGATGACGTCAGAACACTCCAGCAATGGGTCAACAGTATTCGCATCGCCAAGGTAACAACATCCGAATGTTTTGTCCCATTTTGTCAGACATCCTTGGGCTTTGATAAGAACAAATAAAGAACAACAGCATCATGTCTTGAAATGTTGTCATCTTGTTCTTCCAGTATGGCAAGCAGCTATACATCAACTTTCTGGAGGCCATGAGGAGGACCGAGGCAGCCTATGACTGGTCTTCGCTCTCTTCTTCCTCCATGAAGTCAGGCTCTTCCTCCTCCAGTCTTCCAGGTGACTTTTGTCTTCATGGGTTCAGCATCAATTTGGGGCTTTAAATAGATATGCTGGTTATTTCCAGAAAACATTTATTAAATCTTTTCATGTCCGTCTGTCAGAGTCTCAGTCCACCCACTCCAGCCAGTCGGACAGTGGTGTGTCAGAGATGACATCAGGCCACGGCCGCTCCCAGAGTGTTGTCAGCTCCATCTTCTCTGATGCGTGGAGGAGGGGAACGCAAGGAGAGGTGCGATTACATCTAAATCACACACACTCTTCCGACATCTTTCCTTGTCCTTTGTGGGACCCCACGTTTGCCCTCTGCTTTTCTGCCAGCCGTCAAAGGTCAAAGGGCTTGTGGCAGTGCCACTGTGTGCTGGTGGTGGAGGCAGCAGAGGTTAGACAGGAAGTTTGAGTGTGTACATACACTTGTATGATATTTTGGTTTTGCAGTTCACAAACATATTAATACACTACTTGTAACCCTTCAAGTCCGGTGGACCTGCTTGAAACTTGTGCTGTGATGACACGTGCTAATATCAGAACCTCAAACTTTTGCCTGCAGTTGTCATATTTTGCACTTGTTTGCTGTTTGACTTACAAAATAAGGGTTGTTTTAATATTTTGACACACCTCTCTTTTCCTTTCTCACCTTCCTGTCTGTCTTTTTGGTCTCGCCCTTTATTTTGTTCCATCCAGATGCTGAGGATGGATGCCATCAGTAGGCCCATTCCCTTGCAGATCCCCACCGTATCCTCCCAACCCCTCCCGCTTCCCCAATCTCAGACGCCGCCCTCTCGAAGCAGCTACACAGACGGGATCCTTCCGCCAGACGATCTGTCTGTGGTCGAAAATGATTCCCATCAGGCGGCTTCTGCGGCAGCCTATGTCAAGTACAGCACGCTGGCTCACCTACAGAACCAGAAGCAGTCCAGAGCGCAGCTGGCCGGAGCGGCCCCCCTGCCCAGCTACAACACTCTCCCAGCCACTTACGGTGACACCTCCCTGTCGCATCCCTCCCTCTCACTGCCTCCTCCATCCGCAGCTCCGGTTCTTGGCTCCGCCGGGGCCGTGCTGACATTTGGCCTACCCGCTCCTACACCTTTACCATCAGAGGATGAGTTGCACGAACCTTCGTACCTACCACCTCCACCACCAGAGATCCTGGAAGACACTGAGTTGCCTCCGTCCCTAGATCCCACACTGAATCACCGTGCTCAACTGTCCAACGCTGGCCTCCAGCAGTTCCTGGCGCAGAAGTTCCCCAACATGGTCTACGACTTTACCCCAGCTATGTCTGAGGAATCTTCTCCGCCTCTGGCCGAGCTCTCGCCCCCTGCAGACCTGCGCCCCCTGTCCCCCAACGCCCCGCCTCCGGCACCACCAAAAACCTTCACTGGTGGGTTTCCTCCTCAAACTGCGCGAAAACCTGCAGGCCCCTCCTCCCTGCCGCTCGCACTCTCCCCGGTGTCGCCCACACCGCTCGCCAGCAGCCACGGACCTGTAAAGAAGCAGCAGAGTTTTTCGACTGGCCACTCTCCCAATCAGCCTCCCCCCACGCTCCCCAAGCAGCATAGCCTTTCGTCCAAAAACCTTGTCCTCTCCCCTTCCCCTTCTTCTTCCATGTCCTCTATCTCCCTGGCTACCTCGTCATTGGTCAAGCAGATTGTCAATCAGTTCCCGGGCAATGCTGCTTCCTCGCCTCTTCCCTCTTCAAACTCTATGGAAGGATCAAAGTTGGGTGCACCTCAGTCTCCCCCGGCAGTCAAGGCGAAACCAAAATGGCAGCCGGGCGGTACTGTTGCTCCCCAGTCCCCAGAGTTCCCACCACCGCCTCCTGACGGATCCCTTGCCGAATTCCCTCCTCCGCCTTCCTCAAAGACGGGCTCCCCCATAAAAAAGTCACCCTCCACTTCATCCACCGGCTCTGCCAAGCGAGGGCCTCCGCCCACCCCGCAGAGGGCCTCCTCCGTGCGCTCCAACTCGGGCGAGGTACCGGACGACAGGCCCAAGAAAGTCGAGAGCCTGCTCAGCAAATTTGGACAAGGTGGGACGTCCTCTAGCTCCTCGTCAGCGACCGGCTCGCCCTGCAAGGACTCCCCAGCCCTTCCGACGCCGCTTCCCAAGCCGGGGAAGCTGAATTTGGCGAACCTCCCGCTGGCGCTCCAGGGGCTCCAATCAAGCCAGCACCACCAGTCCTCGTCAGACTTCCCTTCGCCTCCACCCCCGCCACCACTCTCCCAATCGCAACATCTAGAGTCGTCCCCCGACTACTTCCCGCCCCCGCCAAGTGACTCTGAGCTCTTTCCTCCTCCGCCCCACCCGTCTGAGTTCCATCAACCTCCGAAGGTGGCCGTGGTCAACCCCCAGCCTCAGAAGCAGCAGCAGCCGCCGCTGGTGTCATCGTGGAAGCAAGGTTCTCTGAAAAAGGGAGCGGTGGCGGTGGCGGCAGCACCATCGCTAAATCGGCGGGCCAGCAACACAAGCCCGTACGACACAACGACATCACTGGCGCACTCTCCGCCGCCCCTCTCTCAGACCCCACCGCCCACCCTGACTTCCTATTCCTCCTCCCCCGTTGCTCCCACCTCACCCAAATCCGCAGGACCGAGCACACTGGCGCTTAAGACTCACTTCCTTGAGGACCTTAACCGCACTCTGAAAAGGAAGTCAGTTTCACGCCATGGCTCGCTCACCTCCTCCGGCCTCATCCCATCCTCCAAGATGGAGCCCGTGGCCACCATGGACGACATGGCCCTCCTCCCACCTCCGCCGCCCGAGCTCATGCAGCAGCAGCAGGCGGCCCGCGGGCAGACGCAAACGCTGTCCCGACATCACGCGCACTCCCAGTCCGCCAAACACAGCACCAACATCTCAGGCTATGCAACGCTGCGGCGAGGACCACCTCCCGCACCACCAAAACGGGACCAAAGCACCAAACTGACCAGCGAATGGTAGAGGACAAAGACTGGAACTATTTATCATCTCCCTGCAGTGGAATCATCTTCCGTCTTGAGTTGTGTGACTCTTCCTAAATCCTCAAGATGCAGTCAGACCAATATCCAGCCAAAGTAGTGATTTCATTGGTCCAATCAAATTCCACGCAAAAGGAAGAAGGCGGGTCACTTCTGACTGGAACTCAATGAACACAAACCGCAGGCAGATTAGGTTCTGACTGCGACTGACTTGACCTTATACACATTATCATTCAAATTATTAGTCTTTGTCATTACCAGTATACATTTAAGCTATTCAGTCAAGAAGCATACCGTATATACACAAATACAGTATATCCGTACTCTGTACTGTATGTTTATGTATATACCTTATGTGTAAACCTCCAAACTTTTCTTCACTATCTGTTGAGCTTTGCATTAAAAATAGAAAAAAATCGTACCATCAGAGAAGTTTTGATGAACGCTGGTCCCCAAATGGAGCCGCAGCAATGATGAAGGATGCAGGGCGGTGTATTGAGGTGTGTTTATAGTAAATGTATGTTGTGGACTGGGAGGAGGGCCTTTTCAGTTCAAACCTTTTGTGTGTTTTTATATAAGATTATTTAATGCTGGAAAGATGTTATTACCACATAATTATTATTTGAAGTTTTGAAGAGTTGTTAAAAGAAAGTTACATTTCATGTCCAAAGTGTTCTTCACCTTGCTTAAACTGTCTGTTCAAATGATAAATTGTAATTTCATCATTTCTATACAATTAATATCACATTGTCACCCTCTTAAAATAATTGCCTAAGTCATATTTTGCCTTTTTTTTTTTTTTTTTTTTTTTGCCTTAAACTTCTAATGGTGCTGGCCACCTCTGCTAAAATCTGCTTCATACTCCAACTTATAATTGAGTTCTACCCCAGAAGTTTTTAAGAATATCGATAAATGGACCTTTTTTTTTTTTTTTTGTTCCGTTCTGTGTGTTTTCTAAAAAAAAAAAAAAAAAAAGTCTTAGGCCATTATTTTACAAAGGTGACGATATGACCAAACGCTTGTTGACTATACTTGGCAGATGAAGAAGCTATGCAGTGTAATGTCACATTGCAGTGGGTGGCACGCCAAAGAAGCCAACCAGAACCATGTGATTACTCATGTCAGATTAGGGCTGCTCACCATAAACCTCTATACATCCGAAGTCCTTAGCAAATCAATATGTGGCATAATTGATTAATCTGGCAATAAAATACACTTTTTTCCTAATGGCCTCTACTTTGCTGCAATTATTTGACAAGCTGCATCAGGCCATTGAACAAATACAATTTAGAGATCATGATTTTCATTGGACAAGGGCCATCAATTTATAAAAGTCTAAAAATTATATAAAATTTGACAAACTGCATTGGGCCAGCCATTGAACAAATTAAAAGATAATATTCATTGGACAAGGGCCATCAATTTATAGAAGTCTAAAAATGAAAGAAAATTATTTTAATTCACAAACAAAAAGTAGCCTATTCATTATATTAACTTATACTTAGGTATAGTCACAAACGGCAACATACATGGTGTACTTGCATTGCTAAAGTTTATTGCCCAAACAAGATTTATGATAAAGTTCATATGAAATAAGATCACTGTCATGGTTGCATATCATCACAAGCTACAGTACTTAACAGGAATTGTTTATTCAAGTATGATAAAATGCTGGAATGAGGTTCATGCGTGTTTGAGTGAGCATGTTGGAAATATGTATTGAGGGGACTCAAGCGGGGATGCTTTCACTTTTTGGGTTCTTGATCCGAAGAGCAGCAGCACGGAAAGAGAAAACCCATTTAAAAAGATATCAATTGCAATTGGCAGGATGGGATCTGTCTATGACAAAGCAGGAAAACCAACACATTTGATGAAGTCCACCATTTACTCAAACATATTGTCCCATGAACACTATGAATGTCTTTAAAAAAAAAAAAAAATGTAGAGCTACATGCTTTTCGTTGGACAGCAATAATAACGATCATAAAATGCAATTACCAATACATCGATCCACTGAGCCTCGATGTAGATGTAGAGAGCCTGCTTGTCGGTCCGGAGAACCATCACATTCTCCCCTTGCAGCTTCCTCATCATTGTGTCACCATCTGCTATGAAAATCTGCAAAGACAAGATCAGAAAAGGTGCAACTAGACAGACCTATCTCCGGAGTTGAATTTCGACAAAATTTGTGCTTTGCCGCCATCTAGTGGTGTCCTCTTGCTTATCAAGAGCGCATCACACTATCTTTTTGTTGTCAGTGTCTCAAAAAATTGGTTGAAATGTTCCAAATCTGTACGCGTGTAGCCCGCTTAAGACTGAACAGACCGTCTGGACTCGATCCGCTAATGGCTCCGGGGTTCTATCCCTGGTACAGCTACATGCGACTGAAGGACCTCGACTTCCTGGTTCCCCTTGCTGACCTGCCAAAACATATGCTGCAAGGCAAGCAAAGCTCATCAGGTCTCCTCTAAGGCAACATATGATTGTGGCACACCTTGTCCAGGAAGTCCTGGCTCTCCAGGCAAACCAGGCAATCCCACCAAACCAGGGTAACCCATCTTTCCAGTAGGCCCAGTTGGTCCCTTCAAACCCTGCATGGATCACCACCAAAAGCCTATTTAAAAAGTTCTTGTTAAACAATGATTTAAATTTCATTTGGTTCTACCGTGATTCCTCTGCCACCAGGCTCTCCTCTGGAGCCCTGCATTCCGTTAGATGCTGGCTCACCCCACAGGCCACCATCGCCCTAGGATGACAATGTTTGAATTTTCCGTACAACACCAAAAAAAAACAAAAAGAGAAAAGTTGTAGCAGACCATCGGGACTCAGAACAGTGGAACAACTAAGAACTAAGAAACGCAAATTAAACCATAACGATTGGTCAATCTGAAGTTATCATGGATCCAACGAATCACGTTCTAGTCATAAATGTCCGTTGTGTTTGGAAATGGATCCGTGCTACTACCTTCTCACCACACCTCCCTGTAATGCCTGGATCACCCTGTGTAGATGAGAGACACAATTTTATTAGTCATGCAGACATAATGGACGGCAGGATATTGTTCTTCAATGTCGTTAGGTGTGAAGAGGTCCACTGCAAGTAGTTTGACTAAAGTCAGGAAGCAAAATAAGTATTATAACTCACAGGAGCTCCTCTGGGTCCTGTGTCTCCTTTGAAGCCTTTATCCCCCTGAAATAAATAAATGTTAATAATATTTTGACCCCCTGATATGGAATAAATAAATGTCAATAATATTTTCATCATATGCTCAAACGGAGACATTTAGCTGGGCGCTTACCCGTAATCCTGCTTGCCCTCTACTTCCCTGTAAAATTATGAAATGTCAACCAGTGGTGGTGCAAAGAGGTGTTTTTCTTTTGTTAATTTAAATTTTCCATAATACTGCATGTTCCCTCGAATATGAATAAGTGCTCCCTGACTTTTATATTAAAACCTACCATCATCATGCATGGTGATCCGGTTTCTCCCTTGAGGCCCCTCCAGCCTCTGTAGCCCTTTTCTCCCTGCAAAAATGAAACACTGCTTGTTTCCTACATTATATTGTGGAAATGGAAATGTTTGAGTGTCACATTGCAGGATACCTGGGGTCCACTCGGTCCCGTCGACCCTCTTTTTCCTGCTGCTCCCTCTGCACCCATAACACCCGCTTGACCCTAAAACAAACATAACACACTGTTTGCCTTCCCTTCCACAAAGTTCCTTCGATGGATTTATTTATTTATTCATATGATGTCTTCTGGTTGAAATAAACAGCAACAAACCAAGCACCAGGTATAACCATCCATCACACTCTTCAATGTTGTTGTTAGTGTGCGCGTGCATCTACCTTTGGTCCCCTGGCTCCTCGACAGCCCTTAAAATAGGAGCGCAAAGAATACTTAATAATACTTGAAATGTAAGCATATAAGAGTACAATATAATAATGACTAAATAATAAAATTTTCAAATAATGACAAATTACAATAATAACAATCTAAATCATCATAGTAAAATAATAAATCAATATACAATACCACTTTAAAAAATCTATTTGATGTTTGCATTATTTTTCATTGTCTAGTTTGTTTAATTAATTGTAATTATGGAAAAAAATGACTTGCCTTCTCTCCTTTAGGCCCTGTGATGTGTGCCTTTATATCAACCTGAACAAACAAGCATAATTATTTTTAAAAACAACTCACTGTCCAAAATATTAGGTACACTTGCACAATCAACTAACTCAACATTTACAGCGATAACAATGCCCATTTTTGATTGAGATTGTCAAAAATGATATGTGTTTGATACTGTGGTTAGATTTTGCAGTGCAGTTGTTACATTATTCCTGACTCAATTTAGAATGTGCATGTGTACCTAATCAAATGACCATTTAGTGTGACAGCTACCATCAATTCTGCTCTTTGCTTTAGTGGAGGAAAGAGCGGAGGAGGAAGAGGAGGAAGAATGAAAAGACCGCATGACTTGACTGGGAATGACAAAAGCCCTGAACACAGTGACACCACAATCCAGATTGACATTTTGTGAGGTATTTCATCAATTTATATTATATGCATGATGTAAAATGTGTACTTACTGCTGGAGGAGACTGGATGATCGGCCTGGAGGAGCAAGATGGTCAATCTCAGAAGAAGTGGAAGTAACATCTTCATCCTGAGGAACCAGGTAATCAAAATATTGGGAGAACCTCTCAGTATGTTGGACTGCAATTGTACCCGCATTACAACTTCTCAATAATTAGTGTAATAGTGTTTGCTGAGTGTATTTAGAAAGTCTATTTGTCAATTCCAATGCAATTGTTATCAAAACAAACCAAAAACTTTATGATAGCTTTACCTTGCGTTGCAGTCCAGCTCTAGAAGCTCTCCTTTACACAATGCTCCTCGACTTGGAAGTGTGCTGAAATGCAGTATAGGACCTGGCATCTGTTTTTGCAGACATAATCAGATCATTGGGCCAAACACACACACACACAAAAAAAACAGAGACAAAGAGGATGAAGCAGCAGCTTGTTTCTTTAAAAGCATCCATATTATGACTCATTCTGCACTGTATTTAACGCACTTCATTGCCTTCACTCAGTTCAAGTGCCACACTAAGCATTTTAAATAGGTGAGGAACGAGGAAAAAAAATTATATATACACACTATATATATATATATATATATATATATATATATATATATATATATATACACGCACACACACACACACGTACACACACAAATAAACATACAAAGCAAATGGCTTGCGACCAACCAGTTCTCGCCCAAAGTTAGCTGGGATAGTTTCGAGCGCACCCACGATCCTAAAGACACGTGCTGTAGAAAATTGATGGATAGCTGTCTTAGTTCTTTTAAGGTACTGTATGTTCTGACAACAGCTGGAACAAGTCATTGCAGTCATTCCGGATTGTCACAAAGATCCAAATATAGAAAAATGCTTATCTCCTGGAAGTGATGTTCCAGGTACAAAGGTAACAATAGGAAACACAAAACCTTTAATCAGCGCCGACTGCTAAGCATAACAGCGTCCTATCCTCGATGTGAGAATGGAAACATTCCAAGTGTCGCTTAAGTACAGGTTAATGTCAGGTGAAGACTTTTCTCACCGTACAACAGAGAATGCAGAAGATCTACACCAATGGCGTGACCTGTCACTACTGTCTGCACCGCCATGTCTGTGAATTTGCCTTCCTGCAAAAGTCTAATTATAATATCATTGGCTGGCTTTGATGAGAACAAATTACGCGTCTCACTTATCGTAGCAACACCACTGGTTGATTGCATGTGGAAATGTCTCGAGAATGTTTTTAGACTTGTTATAAAATACGGAGATTAATGGTGGGAACCATCACCGCAGCAATAATCACCCAAATAAAATTATAAATATGTTCAATCAACAATCAATCAATCAACAACTGCTTTTATTGACATACCCATCCAAACAGATGCTGCAAATATGATGCCAGTATGTAAAACAAATTGAAACCAATGCAACAGCACAAATAATGCTGAGTAGTAATTTCATAGTACTGTATACTAAAATATAAAAACAAATCATATCTGTATGTATAGGACAAAATGCATTTGACTACTCCCAGCAAGCTAATGCATTTCTAGTGCTTGACAAAACTGACCTGTTGAAAAGGATGATATTGTTAAATATTGAAACTGACCTTGTTAAATATTGAAACTAAACAAATACAACAGACAAAATATTTATCTGTATTTGAACTATTTATTTATTTTTACAGTTCTTTGGACCCCCCCAAAAAAAACAATGTGATGGTGCTTTGACACTTTTTTGTATGATGTTTTTCCCCCCCACATTGAATGAATGCCCCTAAAATAATTCTCAAAGACAAAACAGTCAAGGCCTTTTAACTCAAGAATGTGTTCTGAGCTGGACATCTTAGCGGTTGAACTCATGATTGTCTGCATTGCGAACAAAATCAATAGAAGATAAATCACTAAAACAATAGTCATCCACAGTTGAAACAGAATCAATTGAATGTACTAATCTAGACAGCATGAAAGGTGAAAAGCGTGCTGGCTTGTCTACATTATATTCATTTGGCTGGAATCAGACTGCAGAATCTGCAGCGTCACAATGAGCTTGATGGCCTTTCTAAACCAGGGATAGAAAATAGCATAAATCAGTGGGTTCAGGCAGGAGTTGAAGAAGACCAAGCAGATAATAGCGGCTGAAGATGACACATTGAGCAGAACATCTTGGCCTGAAATGGCGATGGAGAAATATGGCATGATGCACACAATAAACACCACCACAACAACGCCCAACGTCCTGGCTGCTTTCAGCTCAGAACTCTTGATAGTTGTGTCACGCAATGTGACCATCCCCACGCGGGAGCGCATGGCGCGCACCTGAGACACAGCCACCACAAACACTTTCATGTACAGAACCACAATGACTGTGATTGGGCCAATGAAGGAGATAAAGAGGTCTGTCATTCCTACAGCGTAGGTGACCACAAGCACACACTCACCTACACAAGTGTTGAACTTGCCAGGTTGCTTCAGAGAGTCCAGAAAAGAGAAACAGTGGAAAATTATCGAAGCAGACCAGCACAGAAAAAGACATATTTGAACTCTTATTAGAGTGACTTTGATGGGATAATGCAGAGAGTCACAGATTGCTATGTAGCGATCAACCGATATGAGCACCATGCTTCCTATTGAGGCAGACGTTATCACGTAATTCAGAATATAATACACATTGCATATCAAATCACCAAACAACCAACAACCGTCCAGAAGGAAAATCTGAAACACCAAGAGGAAGCCCACCAAGAAATCTGAGGTAGCCAGCGAAAGCAGCAGCAGGTTCGTGGGAGTATGCAGTTGCCTAAAGAAAGAGAAATTCTCGTTCAAATTTCTGGATTTGAGCATAAGGCATAATAGTGCAAGTGGAAAAGAAGCACAATGCATCACTTGAAGTGAGAGATGGAAATAATGACCAGCAGGTTCAGAGTGACGGTGATCAGCGAGATGGCAGACAGCAGGATGGAGGAAAGAGCGACGGTCGAGGGATCACGCTGCGTCCTCCTGCAAGAAGTGTTGGCGAGCAGCGGGAAGCACAGTTCGCCTTGCTCCTGCATCGTCATCATCAGCGAGTGCAGAAGGTGAGTTGCCCCACAACTCAGTCAGCTCGTTGTTTCATGACGATATTCATACCTAAGGTCCATGACATCTGACAGTAGCCACACCTCTTTCCCCTCCTCATTGGCATCATCATCATCATAATAATCCTCCCATAATTTTACTTGCCCAACTAATCATATGCAATCTTTCAGTGGATTCTCTTAGCTCACTCAAAACATTCACCATGGGGATAGAATCTAGCGCAGCACAGGTCAAAAAAGGAGGGCTCGCTGCGCCCCTGCATCAACTATCGCGGACCCAATGAAATCACATTAGGCAATATGAGTAAGTGGGTGTTCCATTCGGCCTAACCAATGCACCCGCTGTTTTTCGGGCATTGGTGAATGACATCCTTCAAGGCCCCGACGCTGTATATTTTACGTAGGACAGAATGCATTTGCACAGGAAGCTAATGCATTTCTAATGCTCCACAAAACTGACCTGTTAAAAAGGATGACAATATTAAAAACTGAAACCAAACAGATACAACAGACAAAACATTTATTAGTATTTGCTTTATTTATTTTACGCACTACGCACAGCAAGCTAATGTATTTCTAATGCTCCACAATGCTGTTGAAAAGGATGACATTGTTAAATATTGAAACTAAACAAATACAACAGACAAAATATTTATCAGTATTTGCATTATTGGTTTATTTATGTTTACAGTTCTTTGGACCCCAAAAAAAAAACAATGTGATGGTGCTTTGACACTTTTGTATGATGTTTTTTTCCCCCCCACATTGAATGAATGCCCCTAAAATAATTCTCAAAGACAAAACAGTCAAGGCCTTTTAACTCAAGAATGTGTTCTGAGCTGGACATCTTAGCGGTTGAAATTATGATTGTCTGCATTGCAAACAAAATCAATAGAAGATAAATAACTAAAACAATAGAGTCATCCACAGTTGAAACAGAATCAATTGAATGTACTAATCTGGACAGCATGAAAGGTGAAAAGCATGCTGGCTTGTCTACATTATGTTCAATTCACTGGAATCAGACTGCAGAATCTGCAGTGTCACAATGAGCTTGATGGACTTTCTAAACCAGGGATAGAAAATAGCATAAATCAGAGGGTTCAGGCAGGAGTTGAAGAAGACCAAGCAGATAATAAAGGCTGAAGATGACGCATTGAGCATAACATCTTGGCCCGAGATGGCGATGCAGAAATATGGCATGATGCACACAATAAACACCACCACAACCACGCCCAACGTCCTGGCTGCTTTCAGCTCAGAACTCTTGATAATTGTGTCGTGCAATGTGACCATCCCCACGCGGGAGCGCATGGCGCGCACCTGAGACACAGCCACCACAAACACTTTCATGTACAGAACCACAATGACGGTGATTGGGCCAATGAAGGAGAGAAAGAGGTCTGTTATTCCTACAGCGTAGGTGACCACAATCACACACTCACCTACACAAGTGTTGGACCTGCCAGGATGCTTCAGAGAATTAAAAAAACAGAGAAAGTTGTAAACTAACGAAGAAGACCAGCACAGAAAAAGACATATTTGAACTCTTATTAGAGTGACTTTGATGGGATAATGCAGAGAGTCACAGATTGCTATGTAGCGATCAACTGATATGAGCACCATGCTTCCTATTGAAACAGACATTATCACGTAATTCAAAACATAATACACAATGCATATCAGGTCACCAAAAAACCAACAACCGTCCAGAAGGAAAATCTGAAACAACAAGAGGAAGCCCACCAAGAAATCTGAGGTAGCCAGCGAAAGCAGCAGCAGGTTTGTGGGAGTATGCAGTTGCCTAAACACAGAGAAAGTCTCGTTAAAATTTCTGAATTTGGGCATAAGGCATAATAGTGCAAGTAGAAAAGAAGCACAATGCATCACTTGAAGTGAGAGATGGAAATAATGACCAGCAGGTTCAGAGTGAAGATAATCAGAGAGATGGCAGACAGCAGGATGGAGGAAAGAGCGGCGGTCGAGGGATCACGCTGCGTCCTCCTGCAAGAAGTGTTGGCGAGCAGCGGGAAGCACAGTTCGCCTTGCTCCTGCATCGTCATCATCAGCGAGTGCAGAAGGTGAGTTGCCCCACAACTCAGTCAGCTTGTTGTTTCATGACGATATTCATACCTAAGGTCCAGAACATCTGACAGTAGCCACACCTCTTTCCCCTCCTCATCGGCATCATCATCATCATAATAATCCTCCCATAATTTTACTTGCCCAACTAACCATATCCAATCTTTCAGTGGATTTTCTTAGCTCACTCAAAACATTCACCATGGGGATAGAATCTAGCGCAGCACAGGTCAAAAAAGGAGGGCTCGCTGTGCCCCTGCATCAACTATCGCGGACTCAATGAAATCACAGTAGACAATATGAGTAACTGGTGGTTCCATTCGGCCTATCCAATGCGCCCGCTGTTTTTCAGGCATTGGTTAATGACGTTCTTCAGGGCCCCAACGCTGCATATTTTACATAGGACAAAATTTATTTGACTACGCCCACCAAGCTAATGCATTTCTAATGCTCCACAAAACTGACCTGTTGAAAATGAGGACATTGTTAAATATTGAAACTAAACAAACACAACAGACAAAATATTTATTAGTATTTGCATTATTTATTCCTTTATTTTTGCAGTTCTTTGGACCCAAAAAAAACAATGTGATGGTGCTTTGACACTTTTTTGTATGATGTTTTTTCCCCCCCACATTGAATTAATGCCCCTAAAATAATTCTCAAAGACAAAACATTCAAGGCCTTTTAAATCAATAATGTGCTCTGTGCTGGACATCTTAGTGCTTGAAGTTATGATTGCAAACAAAATCAATAGAAGATAAATGACAGTCATCCACAGTTGAAACAATCAATTGAATGTATTGATCTAGACAGCATGAAAGGTGAAAAGCGTGCTGGCTTGTCTACATTATATTCATTTGGCTGGAATCAGACTTCAGAATTTGCAGTGTCACAATGAGCTTCATGGACTTTCTAAACCATGGATAGAAAATAGCATAAATCAGTGGGTTCAGGCAGGAGTTGAAGTAGAACAAGCAGATAATAACAGCTGAAGATGAAGCATTGAGCATAACATCTTGGCCTGAGATGGCGATGCAGAAATATGGCATGATGCACACAATAAACACCACCACAACCACGCCCAATGTCCTGGCTGCTTTCAGCTCAGAACTCTTGATAGTTTTGCCGCGCAATGTGACCATCCCCACGCGGGAGCGCATGGCGCGCACCTGAGACACAGCCACTGCAAACACTTTCACGTACAGAATCACAATGACAGTGATTGGGCCAATGAAGGAGATAAAGAGGTCTGTTATTCCTACAGCGTAGGTGACCACAATCACACACTCACCTACACAAGTGTTGGACCTGCCAGGTTGCCGCAGAGAGTCCCAAAAACAGAGACAGTGGAAAATTATCGAAACAGACCAACACAGAAAAAGACATATTTGAACTCTCATTAGAGTGACTTTGATGGGATAATGCAGAGAGTCACAGATTGCTATGTAGCGATCAACCGATATGAGCACCATGCTTCCTATTGAGGCAGACGTTATCGCGTAGTCCAGAACATAATACACAATGCACATCAGGTCACCAAAAAGCCAACAACCGTCAAGAAGGAAAATCTGAAACAAAAACAGGAAGCCCACCAAGAAATCCGAGGTAGCCAGCGAAAGCAGCAACAGGTTTGTGGGAGTATGTAGTTGCCTAAACAAAGAGAAATTCTTGTTATAATTTCCGTATTTGGACATAAGGCATGACAGTGCAAGTGGAAAAGAAGCACAATGCATCACTTGAAGTGAGAGATGGAAATGATGACCAGCAGGTTCAGAGTGACGGTGATCAGAGAGATGGCAGACAGCAGGATGGAGGAAAGAGCGACGGTCGAGGGATCACGCTGCGTCCTCCTGCAAGAAGTGTTGGCGAGCAGCGGGAAGCACAGTTCGCCTTGCTCCTGCATTGTCATCATCAGCGAGTGCAGAAGGTGAGTTTCCCCACAACTCAGTCAGCTCGTTGTTTCATGACGATATTCATACCTAAGGTCCAGAACATCTGACAGTAGCCACACCTCTTTCCCCTCCTCATCGTCATCATCATCATCATAACAATCCTCCCATAATTTGACTTGCCCAACTAACCATATGCAATCTTTCAGTGGATTCTCTTAGCTCACTCAAAACATTCACCATGGGGATAGAATCCAGCGCAGCCCAAGTCACCTTCAAAAAACAACATCTTAAAAAACATGAGAAAGCCCACCAAAAGGTCAGAGGTGGCTCGAGACAGCAGTATCAGGCTTGTTGGGGTGTGCAGTTGCCTAAAGAGAGAGAAACATTATTGCAGTGAGAGATATAAATTATGACCAGCTGGTTCAGAGTGACGGTGGTCACAAAGATGGCCGACAGCAGTATGTAAGCAAAAGTGAAGGCTGAACGAGGACGCAAGAAGCTCGGCCCCATGACTCGGCCTGCTCTTTTAATGACACAGAGTTTAGTATTTTGTTCGTAACCATGGAGGATCCAAAACAGAGGTACTTCCGACTATTTGTTGTGCTACTACCCATGATCATATGGAGATACATGGTTAGCCACTCAGACTTGCTTAACCTCCACCTAACCTGAAATGTTGGCTCTGCAACTATCGATGCAGTTGACGTGGTAGTAAAATAGGTGTCGATGTTTGCTTCACTGATGGGGTCCTTTAAGCAGAGACACCAACAACAAATAAGTTCTGTCACGTGTGAAGTTATATAATACGTTCATGTCAACTTTTGTTGTGTGGGACCTCATCCCTGAAGGTACAAGTCATAATTGAACTGTCAAATGTTCTCTCGTTCTTTTGTACTTGTGTCACTTGAAATTAGAACCTAAAGACTTTGGCTTTAAGGGAGCTTTCTTTTGTCTGGAAACATTCGAAACATTCGGCAAGCTGCTATTCACAAACAACAACTAAGCAAAACACAGACTTTATGATTGTGATCTGGATGAACTTTGCCAATGTCGGAGAAATTGAAGACTGTTGCAGAGCTGAAGCGTACAAATCACTATATCGGGGACAATGACGTCAGGGCAATCCTTTTGACTTGTATTTTTGAGGAACTGACTCGTATTTCTGAGGACCCAAACGTGCACAAAATTAGGGCCTAGAAAAAAATTGATTATTTTAAAGTCGCCATACATGAAGAGAAAAAAAATAGGTCTGTAGCGCCCCGACAATGTTTTCTCAGAGAACCCACGGCTACAAAAACTAGGAGGCACATGGCGCATCTTTAGACTTACAAAAAAAAAAGACATTGGTAGCCCTTTCTAGCAGCTCTAGATTTTTCCAGAAAAATGTGTTTACTATGTTTAACAGTGTTTTTTTTTTTTAATTGTTTTGGTTTATTTTTTTCCCAGGTACATTTCAATGGGCAGTCAATACTTATAGGCATTCTCTATTCCACGCAAACAGCTACTGTACATATGATATTATTATTGCTTTATTTTATTTGCCTTCGATGAAAGTAATGGATTATGCATTGGGAGGTGCTTTAGTGAGTGACTACAAATTTAGTAGCTCTGTGGCTTTATATCTTGTATCTCATATCTGTGTGACCAAAGCTAAATTTCTTACAGATTTCTGTTGCCCTTTTAGTTAAAGCACCTTAAAGTGTTGCAGAATTAATTTAAATAAATACCTTTAAATTGGAAGTAGAAGACAGTAACTTAATCAACAGTGGCTGTCACGCAATGAAACGTTCCATGTCACTACATACCGTACAGTATTTATGCAAGTTGCATAACAAAGACAACATGTGACAAGCACTGCTAAAGATAATTACTTTTTCACCTTCCACTTCAGAGATAATTACCAACTTCACCACCGTACGACGACAACAATACTTTTGCAATGGAATGTTGAGTGACACAAGGCAGTTTCCAAGCAAGTCTGTAACAAAAAGACATAGAGCCAGTGTGTCCTGAACACAGAGATAAGAGGAAGCCAAGCAAAGCGCAACATACAGACTTAGCTGAGAAGGTAGGAAGACTCAAAGGTGATATTTTTGATGATACATTTACTTACACGAGTAGCATCAGGAAGTGATTTGTTGCACTTTCTGTGTTCTACTTTTTTAAATAGGATAAATTTATGTCAAATCGCATCCTCTTTTTTTCCAACCAAATTGGTGACAACTCTTTTTATGAGAAGTCAGAAATAAATTTAGCCTTACATTAAACCACAGAGATTCAACTCATCCACAAATACAAATTTCTCTGTTCAAGAAATCAAATTTGAAATGCATGAATTTCATCACACTAATTTTGGAGGATTTGAGTGAAGCCTCCTGACAGATGATGGCTCTTTCCCACTTTAATTCCCTGGTAATCTGGAAATCTTTCGTCTTGCCACTGATAGGAACAATGTGTATTTATTGTACCTTAAATGTGTGATCGAATTAATACATTTTGCTTATTTCAGCTGCCTGTGAGCGAGTGAGTGCACCTGGAAAATGTTCATGTTGTACCTGGCAGTGCTTGGCACTTTGGGTAAGATGGTGATATAATTTAAACACAAGCGTGCAAACAACTTATTCGCTTGCACAATGAGTTTAAAAGCAGACTAAAGTTGTCAAGTGGTGAAATGCTATGTTAATGTATGTTAATAATAATAATGTTAATAATTATAAAATGGTTCCTTTGTTCAGGTGCTGCTGCAATGAGCCAGACTTTTACCAACTCTGGTGAGATAAACATCACTACCTGTCCCATCACGTACTACGGGCACAAGTATGAAAAAGTCCATGTGAGTGACACCAAGTTACTGACTGATAAAATAAAATGTCAAAGCATTTTCTAAGCTAAAGCAGCACTAACTTGTGCTTCTTGAAGAGTTCTGCCAGCCTCTTTTTCTAATTTTCGTTCCCTAATGTCAGGTGGCATTCAACAATAGCAAATTTGCACTTTGCTTCACCGGCACATATGAAGCTGCCAACCAGAACGACTGCATACTTGTATCGGGAGGAACGGCGGACAATGGCAACTGGTCTGTACTCACGCAAGAAATCCCCACCGGATCAGGCATTCATCAAATGTTACCAAGTCTGAAACATAGGGGGCAATGTGTCAATGTTATACCATTGAAAGACACTGACAATTCTGAGGTGGGTCACCTTTTTTTAGTTTATCTTATAAAACTCAATGTATTACTAACTTTTTAATGTGTATTTAATTTACATTCAATGTTGACAGATTCAACAAGTCGAACTGGGTAACTTTGGAAAACAAGCAATTTTGGCAATCAAGACATATTCCGGATACACAAATGTTGATCTTGTAAGTATTTAAATGATAGCCTAAATGAGTGTTATTCATTTAGTGCAGAAACAAACCCACGTTAGTTAAAAGAAAGCTACTTTACTTCATGTTTCTTTGCTCTAGTTAAAACCTGAAATAGTCTGCTCCATAGATATTTTTGTTTTTTTGTCACAGGTGGCAGACATACAGGTGAATGGCAACAGGGTTTCAAAATACGTCTTTCCAACCAACGAAACCAGCATGGGCGTCATCAGGGACATGAGTGGATGCAGAATGAGAGGTAAGCTCTTAAAACACATCCAACGATATGGTATAAATCTTACCCTCCCATACCGCAGGTTTTGTTTACATGACCAATACCACCGTAAGCGACCCATCCATTTGCTCAACGGTGACCTGCGATGTGAACGGAGTCGCCACCGCTGTCAGTGAATGTCCCCCTATGTATCATTGCCAAGGCAACGGCAGGTAAATCAGTGTTGTGGCCAGCTGCTTTATATTCCAGACGCCTAATGACGGTATTGTTTGTCACTGTATCCACTTCACCAGTTGTGCCTTCAACACCATGTGCACTCTGACCGGTTCCACCGTCATCGATTTCGTCGGCCGTGTTCACACCGTCCCCGACCGCTGTGGATACAATCTAATGACGTCGGACGCTATCCAAGACGTCCGGATCCATGGTGTTTACCGGGAAAGACGTCTTAAAGATGTCAGCTTCTTGGATCATGTGATCCTGCATCTGTCCAGCCAAGATGTTAACATTATGCTGTTGCAAGGTAGCAGAGTCAAGGTGAGTTGACATTAAAGTGTCAGAAATGTGATGATTTGTATGACACTGTAAAAAGCTAGCATTTTTGTTCTGAGTTATTTATTAGTGTGACGTCATGGTTAATGCAAAACACAAAGGAAACATGCACGAGAGAGAAGCAAACTATTGACCCACCTAGATGACACGAATCCACAAAGCGTTTGTTGTCAGTCAACCAATATCATTTGGGTTATGTTGGATTTCTTCATTTAAATTTGTGATCTTCTGATGGTTTGAAGATCAACGGCGAGCTGAGTGAAGTCTCAACTACAGCAAAGGTTGTCCACGGCGTGGAACTCTCCAAGGGCCAGAGCGGAGTGACTGCCCAAATTTTAGGCTCTAACTATACACTTTCTGTCTTCTTTGACGGCACCACAGCACAGATCCACTTGATGGGTATGAACTGAAACATTATTTTGCTCTTTGGGAAATTATATTACCGTATTGGCCTGAATATAAGACGACCCCGATTATAAGACGACACCCTCTTTTTCAATACTCAAGTTTGAAAAAAGCCTTTGACTAGACCCCGAATGTAAGACGACCCTTCATTTTTCAGTTTTATTTCAATGAAAAACACCTCGTCTTATATTCGGGCCAATACGGTAATTCAGTGACATAAAAACATGATGAACAGTCATATAAGACAGTATTTTCTTCCCCCAAAAGATGCTGTTTGAAAGACCCATCATACCTAACTAACATTCTACCCTCCACGTGAACAGGTGAAGATGGCGCTGTTGTGCATGGTCTATGTGGCAATTCCTCTTTGGATTTTAACCAACAGAGAGTTGCTGAACACAGCATCACAGAGTATGTCCACAACCGCCTGAGCTGCCATTCTATAATTTTTGCTCAATATTTGGTATTTAATACCCATACAGGTGTGAGATGCAACATGAAGAAACCGATATGATCAATTCCACAGCTTCAACTGAATGGTAAACATGTATTCTTGAATAAACCATTAGTTCTCAGTTTAACTAATGCACTGCCATTCACGGCGATAGACATCCAAGATCCCTTTTAACTAAATCGGTAGTTAATGCTTCCGTGTCTTCATCCAACAGGTGTCATATCTTGTGGCAAGATCCCTTCACCCAGTGCCGCATGCACATCGACCCAGAGCCCTTTGTATCAGCCTGTGTTGACAATTTGAGCAAATATCCTGCAGTAGACGGTCTCAAGTGCCATTTGGTGGAGGCCTACGTCCGAGCCTGCCACACCCAAGGCAATGTCAGCATTGACAGCTGGAGGTTGATTGCTCAATGCGGTAAGGACAGATTTTCTCATAGCAGGAGAGCTAAGATCATACAGATTTCTTGCCAGTCCAATACTGATCAGATGAATTTAATACTTTTAATTAATGCTATATCTTTAAAAAGAACCCGATCAACTTGGTGATAGCAGTACTCTTCATTTTAAACTGCTGTAGAGATTATTGGGATTATGGATTATTGATAAAACTATTGATGTTTCCGTATTCAGATGCTAGTCCTCAGGCTCTCTGCCAAGACATGTACTGCAGCGACCACGAGTTCTGCGGTCAAGGCTTTGACGGAGAAACCCACTGTCAATGTCGGGCCATTTTTGCCTCCAAATACAAATCAATGGATGAGTTTGGTATTTTGACGACGACGCATGACAATTTAAATCTAGGAGTCACGGTTGAGTAACTATTGCCAATTTTGTGTTCAGGTGAGCCGATGGTTTGCAGCCATTCGTCTGCATCGATCAACATGTTCTGTTGCCTTCTGGCAGAGAAAGGCATCGACTATACAACGCTGCACCTTCATGATGAACAGTGCAAAGGTGACATAGATAATGAAACCCACATGGTGAAATTCAGCTTCAACCGGGACAGCACTTGCGGTGCAATCATCACGGTGTGTACCCACCACTGTGGAAAACAGATACTGCTGTTTGATTGGTTGTATAGGCACAAATAGAATCTGTTCATACTTTTTGTGACTCTCTAGGCAAACACCACCAAAATAAGCTACCAAAACATCATTGCGACGCCTAACATTTCCACTGTGGTGACCCGTTCCAACAAAATGCTTATGGATTTCTCCTGCCATTTTGATCAACCAAACCTCGAGGGCATGGCCATCAAAATGATAGACAGGTTGGTGTCCTGTTGCAGTTCTGCTAACTAAAATGAGTCACAGTTGATGAAACAGCTACCCAATTTTTGTTGCTTTTGCTTGGCAGCCCCGTGATTAAAGAATTCACGTCAGGAGAGTGGAATTACACGTTGACTATGGCAGCATACACTGACCCTGGCAGAACACAACTCATAGAATTAAGCACTAGCGTCCAGCTAAATCAGAAAATCTGGGTGGAGATCAAGGCATATGGACTGGATGGGAGTTCTATTTTGCTGGTGACAGAGTCCTGCTGGGCCACCAATCAGTCAGCTTCAAACGGAAGCCTTCGATATGACCTCATCAGTGCAGGGTCAGTCTCGCTCAGAAGATCATGAAAGATGTCACCCTTAGCTGTCCACGTCATGTCTGTGATGCTGTTTTCGACCAGATGTCCCAACCCTGCAGATGGGACAATCAAGATAGAAGGCAACGGAGAAGGAACGTCAAACTACTTCTCCTTCAACACGTTCAAGTTCTCCGACAACAACAATGAAATGTTTCTTCATTGCAAAGTAGAGCTGTGTGTCCAACAGGGAGACTCTTGCAGTCCGGTAATTTTGAGTTTGGACCCATTAATAATACCAAGCCATGGAATTCAGCCACTGATTTAAACGCTTTTTTTTTCAGAACTGCAACAATGCTGGGAGAAGACGGCGATCTGTGCCTACCACTGTTGATGATGGAGGTCCTTCTATCATCACTATGGCCTGGACTTAAGAGGTGAGTGACTTTCACCACATCTCTGGGTGGCCTCAAGTAATTCTGCTAAATGCTATTGCTAAAGCTAATACTCCCACAATTGGTACAGTATCAAGCTGTTATGGCATCATTGACACTATCTCTCACTTCAATTTGTTGCTCTTTTGCCATGAAATTATTCTTTATAATTGTATTTGTTTGTGCTTTGACATGTTTTGTTGTCTTTGCACCACAGGAACTGCACAAGGCCATCGATTTAGCGGTCATCCTTGCTTTCTTAATAAATTTGCCATGTGCATTTTCTATCCAATGCTGGACTACCTGGTGATTTCCAACTAAGGTTACGCAACTGCTACAAATTTATAAATACAAAATTATAAATGTCATTATTCAATTTTCACTATTTGCAGTAAAATGCTGGTTGATAGTAATTGCAGCAGTAAATGTGTCAATTTAAATTTGTTTTACTGTTCTTCAATGACGCACAATGTTCGATGACAAATGTAAGAAATTTTCACTTTTGTTTTTCTAATTAGCAGTAAATTGCGGTTACTGTTGGTTTCAAGTTAAATGTGTCATTTAGGTGTTTGACTGGGGAGTCATTAGGAACATGTGTTGTGCTAACGTTGACTTGTTTGTCTGTGCAATGCTTGCATCATGACATGTTTGTTTCACACCTTTAATTGCAGAACCCATGTAATTAAGGGGCATTGTGTTGCATGCGCGTGTGTGTGCGTGTGTGTGTGTTTGTGTGACAGTTTCACACCTAAATATGATGAAACAAAAACACAAATGCTCGTTATTGCTTTAAGTGTAATAAAAAAGTTTGTGCACAAGTACACGATACAACAACTTCTTGTTGAGTCTACGTCGACGCACAAGCACAAATAAGCTCATCATGACTACATTCTGATTAAATAATTTTTTTGGTTCTATTCTTCCACCCACGCAAACAATGTACAGTGTTCCCTCAATTATTGTGGTCATGTTCCAAACAATGCCAGCAACAAATGAATTCTGGGAAGTAGTTGTTGACTTTTTTTTTTTTCAAAATTAAATTCATTTTAACTTTTTACACCGTTATGAGCCACCCTACAAAGGATTTTTTGGTTTGTTTTTTTTTAATCCAAAAATGTCTTTAACTAGAATCCCACCGTGGGTTTTAGTGATGTGCATTCCAGTTCTTTTAAGTGAACTGAATCCTTAGAATCAGTTCACTCAACAGATTCGTTCAAACGAATCGTTCAAAGAATGAGTGAACGATTCGTTCGAGAGAACAACTCTTTTCAGTGAACGAGATTCGTTCACTCTCGTCACAGTAGTCACCATGACAGGCGACCACCTAGCGGCGTCAGTGTGCGGAGCGCCGTTGGACGATCAGGAGAAGAAGATTTGAATCGACGGCTGTGACGTCAGGGCTTTAGGTCAATTGAAGACAGGTGTGCTCGCTCAAGGGGAGTTATCATATGCAGGTGCCACCGAGCGCGTGGCGGCGGCGGCGGACGGTTTCTCAGGTAAGCGAGCATGCTAGCAAATGTTTGTCGTCTCCTGCCGTTTTTCCCGACGGACGCAGTGTTTGTTGCACGATTGGCACGCTTTGTTGCCTTTTCTCACAAGCCTTTATTTATTTATTTATTTATTTATTTATTTAGTTAGTTAGTTAGTTAGTTAGTTTGTCGCA
This sequence comes from Syngnathus scovelli, assembly GCF_024217435.2. Taxonomy (NCBI): domain Eukaryota; kingdom Metazoa; phylum Chordata; class Actinopteri; order Syngnathiformes; family Syngnathidae; genus Syngnathus; species Syngnathus scovelli. The sequence continues at coordinate 13,669,693 of NC_090854.1, read as the reverse complement.
GGATCGTCGTACTCTCGTGACTCGGCCACGTCACGTCCACCTCGACGGTGGGCCTGGAGGTAAATTGTAGGCTGCCGGCCATTTAACCCGTGAGCAAATGTTTGCAGTTTCTTACGATGCCATTTATTATTTCTTGCAGGATTTTCGCTGTCTAGGGAGTGCTTGAGGTTTCGGCACGGCACGCCACAATCCACTTTGCGTCGCATCGTTGCGCATTTTGGTGGCATTTTAAATGTCTTTCGTGGTTGTCTTTTTTTAATGCTGGCCAGCATTTTTTCATTCGTCTGTCTGTAGAAGGTTCGTAAATGACGCCGCCGATAAGCGCGTGTTTGTCTGACTATAGGAAATGTTAGTTTGACTCTAGTCAACTAAACCATTTTTTTATGATTTTATATTATCCGTGTGCCATTTCCGTGTCATGCAAAATGCTGGTGAATGCAACGTATGTTAGGTGATGTCCAAATCGGACCAAATCCATTCAAAGATGGCGCCCGCCCGCTCGTTCCGTTACGCAACAAACATTTGCGCGGATTATTTTCTCCCGTTTTGGACGCCGCCAACCTGGATCATCTGTCCAATGTGAGGTGAGTTGTAAATGATGAAATTAAAATATGAATTATAATCTTTAATAATTTTTGTAATTTACCACAATGTAATGATTATATATTTTAAAACTCTACTTAGAATGTATAAAATTAAAATATTAACTATAATTTTGATAAATTATCATAACTTGCTACAATATAATTTTTTTTTTCAAATGTAAAACTCCTAGTATGTATAATTGTTGGTAAAAAAAAATCATGCCATTGGCACTCTACTCAATGTCTATTTTTGTTGCAATAATTTGCTTGTCTTTTGTAGCACTAAAAAAGGCCGCCCAGCCAGCAAGCAGGAGGCTCTTGAAGGAGCCCTTTCAGTGATGTTGAGGACACTGAGGAAGAGCAGTCCTAAATCAGGTGAAAACCTGTTTTTGTCAAGTTTCAGCTTCCCAACACACAATGGTTGTTGAGTTTTAGCTTCCCAGCACACAATTAATGTCTGTGTTTTTGTAGGCTGCAAGAGGAGCCGAATGGGATGAGTATAATTCCCCATGAAAAGGCGCAATGGCCTATCCAAAGGCGCAATGGCCTATCCAAAGGCGCAATGGCCTATCCAAAGGAGCAATGGCCTATCCAAAGGAGCAATGGCCATATCCAAAGGAGCAATGGCCATATCCAAAGGAGCAATGGCCATATCCAAAGGAGCAATGGCCATATCCAAAGGAGCAATGCCATATCCAAAGGAGCAATGCCATATCCAAAGGAGCAATGCCATATCCAAAGGAGCATTGCCATATCCAAAGGAGCAATGCCATATCCAAAGGAGCAATGCCATATCCAAAGGAGCAATGCCATATCCAAAGGAGCAATGCCATATCCAAAAGAGCAATGCCATATCAAGTCAAGAATCAAGCAGCACGCTGCAAAAGTCAACATGTGCGGATCATGTGCCCAGGAGGGGCAGTGTGGTTGCCTTTGGTTATGGGTACCCGACGGAAAGGTTGCAGGTGTGGACAGTGTTTGGGGGTCTGACGGTTGCTCTTGCTTAAGAGGTTGTGGCTTATCTGGATCCAGCGGTGTCTTGCGCTTGGTTGCCATTGACGGCTCACTTGGGGGAGGACGTGGTGACTTGGATGGAGACAAAACTGAACTTTGATGTCCAAGCTTGCCATATGACTTGTACCATTTTGTGTCTTTTTCTAACCTGCCACTGTCGTGCTTGCTGCGTTCCTTGTTCTCCCCCATCGGTGTAGGGCGCCGTTGGAGCGAGCCGATCCCGAATGTCCAATTTTGCAATTTGACTCGTACCGTTTTGTCTTTTTCTAACCTGCCACTGTTGCACTTCATCTAACCCTAACCTACCACCACTGTGGTACTTGCGTTCTTTGTTCTCCCCTAGGTGTAGGACAGCATTGGAGCGAGACGGTAACATTTTGTCTTTTTCTAACCTACCACTGTCGTGGTTGATCTAAGCTGTGTGTCCTTTGTTCTCTAGGCGTAGGGGGCGGTGTTTGGGCGAGCCGGTCCACGAGGAAGACATAATGATGCGAGCAGCGCCCAACTCATTGCATGTTCTGCCATTTGCAGGCCGGACGCGAAAGGGAGGCGGGGCGCATGGCCCGATCCGACCAGGCGATGCTCACCAATCGTAGCTAGCCGCTGTGATCAAGTAAGCAAGTGACCGACAACTTGGGGTGCTCTTTGTGTTTCTAACATTTGTTTCTGTTTCTGTAGATGGCGACCGGGATGTGACACGATCTGATCAGAGGTGAACGGACGGCTGTGGCATCACTCTGAAGTTGCCGAGTTCTGAGGGAGACCCGCTTCCCTGGAGGCGTTGACCTGCGCAGCTTCAAGGTGCGAAATGGATTTTTTTTTTTTTTTATATATAATTACACCAACGGTCTCCCAATGTCTGAGGGCTGCATACTGAAACAAATTCAGAATTCTTTGATGCAAATTCATTAAATCAATCACGAAATGTTGCCATTGATATTTAGTGCTACAAAGCAGTGTCGTGTTCAGTCGTGTGATGTTGATCAAGTTGCTTCGAGGCTGCCATTTGGACCCCAATGGTGACGTGTGTAGGGCTGCACGTGTATTGGAAAACTGCCATATGGTGGTCTAGGTTATTGGCATGCACTTTAAGACAGCAAAGATTTTTGTTTTTCATGTCTGAAATGAAACATGTTTTCTTGCCTAACTATTTGTAATGAGTTAAGACGATAAGTCATTGATGTAAGTTAAAGTTAACTCATCTATCTGATCTCATTGCGATCAAATAGTTAACCTTTGTGCTTGTCTTGCAAGGTGGAAGAGACGATGTATGAAACGAAGAGCCGGTGGACGGAGGCCACCAGACCCGCGATTGGTGAGCGGGTTGCAAAGGAAGGAATCACCCAAAGAAAGCAGTGCCAAGTGTTGAAGAGGAGCCTGATGCATGACTGGCCAAGGCTGGCCAGAGGCGGTGACATGGCAATCCAATCTGCAAGCGTAGTGGACACACTTGTTGGTTCTAATTTGAGTTCTTTATTTTTCTGCCTTTCAGCTGGCAGCGGATGGGGCGAGCGCCAGCCTGCACCGAGACGGACTGGGCTGCACCCACAAGACCAGGGAGGGGGTAGGTAATGAGTACGTCGACAGAAGTGAACCGCATGCAACTGAATGCTGTTTGTCTCTTTGCACTTGAAAGATGAGTCCAACACCGGCCGGAGCAGAACTGGACCTTGGCCCGTGACGAGCGGCCCACACGAGACTGATGGGTGCAGATGCAGCCAGCGTTTCGGGGGAGTATGACTTTGTTTTTTCTTTTGTGCTTTCCCTGCCCCTGTCTGTTTGAATAGGGTAACTAGTAGCACGCACGGGCATTTGGGTTGCTGTGACCCTCTAGATACGAATCGGCAAAGTAGGCACCCCCTGCCCCCCCCCCCCCCCCCCTCTCTCTCTCTCTCTCTCTCTCTCTCTCTCTCTCTCTCTCTCTCTCTCTCTCTCTCTCTCTCTCCCCCCCCCCAACGTGCCCGGCAGTACCTGCATGGCCTGGTGCACTCAGGGTGGAACGTGCTTATACTTTGCCCTTTGTGGAATACCAGGGTATAATGTCTGCCAGACTGGGTCCTGGTGTCGAGGACAAGGAGATTCTCCGTGACGTCACGTTTTCCTTTTTTCCCCCCTCTCGGGGCCAAGCCAGCTCTACTCAGGGGGGGAACTGGCCGGTTGCGCTTAAGTGCGCACCAAAGCCTCTTCTCATCTCTCGCTCTCTCCCTCCCTCCCTCCCTTTTTGTAAGGGGTTAAACATTTCATGACCCGGATCGCTCCAATGCGGGAGGACCGTATGAGACATGCGTTAGCCCGTGCGTTCCGCTTATCTGATTCAAATGTACGTTAGTCAAGGTTGGGGGGGGTGCTAGTGGAATTTTTCCCCTTGCCAAAACCACCACAATATGTCTGCCTTTCAGGATTGCTGGGGCAGTGGATTGGACGAGTGCCTGCACAGAGAGGGACTGGACAGGACCGCGAGACCAGAGGGTAATAATAAAAAATCTTTAATTGTCGAGCACCTTTCATACAAGAAATGCAGCTCAAAGCACTTTACAACAAAGAAAGCAATTATAAGCATTCAATTCTTCATATAGGAACAGACATAAAAAGAAAACAAAAACATTCATGTATGCATACGCAATTAATAAAGGGAGCTTAAAATAGGAGCAAGCTTTAATAGATGGGTAATGAGTATGTCCACAGAAGCGAACCGCATGCAACAGAGTGACGTTTTTCTTTTTGCAGTGGCACGAGGCGGAGGATGAGTCCACACGTCGAATACCGGCCGGGCGGGAAGGAGTCAACCGTCGGCTGACCTTCGCCCGTGATGGGCGGCCGACACGACACGACACGAGACGGACGGGTGCGGATGCGGCGAGGGCGAAGCGCCCAGCCAGCATTTAAGGAGAGTGTGTGGTGTGTGTGTGTGTGGGATGTGGTGTATGTGTGTGTGTTGTGTGTGTGTGTGGTGTGTGGTTGTGGGTGTTGTGTGTGTGTGGTCTATGTCTGTGGTGTGTGTGGTTGTGGGTGTTGTGTGTGTGTGTGTGTGGTCTATGTCTGTGTGGTGTGTGTTCTGTGTGCTGTTCTGCGTTCTGTTCTGTGTGGTGTGTGTGTGGTCTATATGTGTGTGGTCTGTTTGTGTGGTGTGTGCGTGTGGTCTGTCTGTGTGGTGTGGTTGTGTGTGGTGTGTGTGGTCTATGTCTGTGTGTGTGTGTTCTGTGTGTGTGTGTGTTCTGTCTGTGTGTTCTGTCTGTGTGTTCTGTCTGTGTGTGTTCTGTGTGTGTGTGTCTGTTCTGTTTTCTGTGTGTGTGTCTGTTCTGTGTGTGTGTGTGTGTCTGTGTTCTGTGTGTGTGTGTGTCTGTGTTCTGTGTCTGTTCTGTGTTCTGTGTCTGTTCTGTACTGTGTTCTGTTCTATATGTGTGTGGTCTGTTTGTGTGCTGTGTGGTCTGTCTGTGTGGTTGTCTGGTGTGTGTGTGTGTGTGTGGTCTGTCTGTGGTGTGGTTTTGTGTGTGGTGTGTGTGTGTGGTCTATGTCTGTGTGTGGTCTGTCTGTGTGGTCTGTCTGTGTGGTGTGGTTTTGTGTGTGCTGTGTGTGTGTGGTGTGTTGTGTGTGGTGTGTTGTGTGTGGTGTGTTGTGTGTGGTGTGTTGTGTGTGGTGTGTTCTGTGTGTGTAGTCTGTGTTGTGTGTGTGTGTGTGGTCTATGTCTGTGTGGTGTGGTTTTGTGTGTGGTGTGTGCTGTGTGTGGTGTGTGGTCTGTCTGTGTGTGGTGTGTGTGTGTGTGTGGTCTATGTCTGTGTGGTGTGGTTTTGTGTGCTGTGTGTGTGGTCTGTGTTGTGTGTGGTGTGTGTGTGTGTGGTCAATGTCTGTGTGTGTTGTGTGTGTGGTCTATGTCTGTGTGGTGTGTTGTGTGTGTGGTTGTGTGTGGTCTGTGTGTGTTCTGTCTGTGTGTGTTCTGTCTGTGTGTGTTGTCTGTGTTGTGTGTGGTGTGTGTGTGTGGTCTATGTCTGTGTGGTGTGGTTTTGTGTGTATTGTGTGTGGTCTGTCTGTGTGGTGTGGTTTTGTGTGTGGTGTGTGCTGTGTGTGTTGTCTGTGTTGTGTGTGGTGTGTGTGTGTGTGTGTGGTCTATGTCTGTGTGTGGTGTGTGTGGTTGGTGTGGTTTTGTGTGTGGTGTGTTGTGTGTGTGTGGTCTGTGTTGTGTGTGTGTGGTCTATGTCTGTGTGGTGTGGTTTTGTGTGTAGTGCGTCCTGTGTGTGGTGTGTGGGCTGTCTGTGTGTGGTGTGTGTTGTGTGTGTGTGGTCTGTCTGTGTGGTGTGGTTTTGTGTGCTGTGTGTGTGGTCTGTGTTGTGTGTGGTGTGTGTGTGGTCTATGTCTGTGTGGTGTGGTTTTGTGTGTGCTGTGTGTGTGGTCTGTGTGTTGTGTGTGTTCTATGTGGTGGATGTGTTGTGTGTGTGTGGTCTATGTCTATGTGGTGTGGTTTTGTGTATATTGTGTGTGGTCTGTGCTGTGTGTGTTGTCTGTGTGTGTGGTGTGTGTGTGTGTGGTCTTTGTGGTGTGGTTTTGTGTGCTGTGTGTGTGTGTGTGTGTGTGTGGTCTATGTCTGTGTGGTGTGTTCTGTCTGTGTGTGTTCTGTGTCTGTGTGTGTTCTGTGTCTGTGTGTGTTCTGTGTCTGTGTGTGTTCTGTGTCTGTTCTCTGTTCTGTGTCTGTTCTCTGTTCTGTGTCTGTTCTCTGTTCTGTGTTCTGTTCTATATGTGTGTGGTCTGTTTGTGTGTTGTGTGTGCTGTGTGGTTGTGTGGTGTGTGTGTGTGTGGTCTGTCTGTGGTGTGGTGTGTGTGTGTGGTCTATGTCTGTGTGTTGTGTGTGTGTGTGTGTGTGGTCTGTCTGTGTGGTGTGTTGTGTGTGGTCTATATCTGTGTGTGTTGTGTGTGTTGTGTGTTGTGTGTGTGTTGTGTGTGTGTGTTGTGTGTGTCTGTTCTGTGTGTTGTGTGTGTGTGTCTGTTCTGTGTGTTGTGTGTGTGTGTGTGTGTCTGTTCTGTGTGTTGTGTGTGTGTGTCTGGTCTGTGTTGTGTGTGTGTCTGTTCTGTGTGTTGTGTGTGTCTGTTCTGTGTGTGTGTGTCTGTTCTGTGTGTTGTGTGTGTTTCTGTTCTGTGTGTTGTGTGTGTTTCTGTTCTGTGTTCTGTTCTGTTCTGTGTTCTGTGGTGTTTGTTGTGTGTGCTGTGTGGTCTATGTCTGTGTGGTTGTGTGGTGTGTGTGTGTGGTCTATGTCTGTGTGTTGTGTGTGTGTGTGGTCTGTCTGTGTGGTGTGGTTTTGTGTGCGCTATGTGTGCTGTGTGTGTGGTGTGTTGTGTGTGGTCTATATCTGTGTGTGTTGTGTGTGTGTGTTGTGTGTTGTGTGTGTGTGTGTGTGTGGTGTGTGTGTGTGTGGTGTGTGTGGTGTGTGTGTGGTGTGTGTGTGTTGTGTGTGTCTGTTCTGGGTATTGTGTGTGTGTGTGTCCTGTGTGTTGTGTGTGTGTCTGTTCTGTGTGTTGTGTGTGTGTCTGTTCTGTGTTCTGTTCTGTGTTCTGTGGTGTGTGTTGTGTGTGCTGTGTTTTCTATGTCTGTGTGGTTGTGTGGTGTGTGTGGTCTATGTCTGTGTGTTGTGTGTGTGTGTGTGGTCTGTCTGTGTGGTGTGGTTTTGTGTGTGCTGTGTGTGTGGTGTGTTGTGTGTGGTCTGTGTTGGTGTGGTTTTGTGTGTGTTGTGTGTTGTGTGTGGTCTGTCTGTGTGGTGTGTGTTGTGTGTGTGTGTGTGTTTATGTCTGTGTGGTGTGGTTTTGTGTGCTGTGTGTGTGGTCTGTGTTGTGTGTGGTGTGTGTGGTCTATGTCTGTGTGGTGTGGTTTTGTGTGTGCTGTGTGTGTGGTCTGTGTTGTGTCTGTGTGGTGTGTGTGGTCTATTTCAATGTGGTGTCGTTTTGTGTGTGTGGTCTGTGTGGTGTGGTTTTGTGTGTGATGTGTGCTGTGTGTGTGGTCTGTGTTGTGTGTGGTGTGTGTGTGGTCTATGTCTGTGTGTTCTGTGTGTGGTGGATGTGGTGTGTGGTCTATGTCTGTGTGGTGTGTGTGTTGCGTGTGGTCTATGTCTGTGTGGAGTGTTGTGTGTGTGTGCTGTGTGTGTGGTCTATGTCTGTGTGGTGTGTTGTGTGTGCTGTGTGTGTGGCCTATGTCTGTGTGGTGTGGTTTTGTGTGTGCTGTGTGTGTGGTCTGTGTTGTGCGTGGTGTATGTCTGTGTGGAGTGTTGTGTGTGTGTCTGCGTGGTGTGTTGTGTGTAGTGTATGTGTGTGGTCTATGTCTGTGTGGTGTGTTGTGTGTGTGTGGTCTATGTCTGTGTGGTGTGGTGGTCTGTGTGTTGTGTGGTTGTGTAGTTTGTTTAGTTAAAAAATGTTTGTGTAGTTTGTGTAGTTTATAAAAATGTTTGTAGTTTTTTGTGTAGTTTAAAAAAATTGCGTAGTTTGTGTAGTTTAAAAAAATGTTTGCGTAGTTTGTTTGCGTAGTTTGTTTGTCTAGTTTATTAAAATATTTGTAGTTTGTTTGTGTAGTTTAAAAAAATGTTTGCGTAGTTTGTTTGGTTTATAAAAATGTTCGTAGTTTGCGTAGTTTAAATTTTTTTTGTAGTTTTTTAAACTACACAAACTACGCAAACATTTTTTTAAACTACAAACATTTTTTTAAACTACACAAACTACGCAAACTTTTTTAAACTACACAAACTACGCAAATTTTTTTTAAACTACGCAAACAAACTACAAACATTTTTATAAACTACACAAACTACGCAAACAAACTACAAACATTTTTATAAACTACAAACTACGCAAACAAACTACAAACATTTTTATAAACTACACAAACAAACTACACAAACATTTTTTTAAACTACACAAACTACGCAAATTGTTTTAAACTACACAAAAAACTACAAACTTTTTTTAAACTACACAAACAAACTACAAACATTTTTACAAACTACAAACATTTTTATAAACTACACAAACAAACTACAAACATTTTTATAAACTACACAAACTACGCAAACAAACTACAAACAATTTTATAAACTACACAACACACCACCCAGACCACACACACACCACCCAGACATAGACCACACACACATACACCACACTCACAACACACCACACACACAACACACAGACCACACACACAGCACACACAAAACCACACCACACAGACATAGACCACACACACACACCACACACAACACAGACCACACACACAGCACACAAAACCACACCACACAGACAGACCACACACCACACACAGGACGCACTACACACAAAACCACACCACACAGACATAGACCACACACACACACACACAACACAGACCACACACCACACACACCACACACAGACATAGACCACACACACAGACAGACCACACACACACACACCACACACAACACAGACAACACACACAGCACACACCACACACAAAACCACACCACACAGACAGACCACACACAATACACACAAAACCACACCACACAGACCACACACACACACCACACACAACACAGACAACACACACAGACAGAACACACACAGACAGAACACACACAGACCACACACAACCACACACACAACACACCACACAGACATAGACCACACACACACACACCACACACAACACAGACCACACACACACAACACACCACACACAAAACCACACCAACCACACACAGACATAGACCACACACACACACACACACACCACACACAACACAGACAACACACACAGCACACACCACACACAAAACCACACCACACAGACAGACCACACACAATACACACAAAACCACACCACACAGACCACACACACACACCACACACAACACAGACAACACACACAGACAGAACACACACAGACAGAACACACACAGACCACACACAACCACACACACAACACACCACACAGACATAGACCACACACACACACACCACACACAACACAGACCACACACACAGCACACAAAACCACACCACACAGACATAGACCACACACACACACACACCACACACAGACAGACCACACACCACACACAGCACACACCACACACAAAACCACACCACACAGACATAGACCACACACACACACACAACACAGACTACACACACAGAACACACCACACACAACACACCACACACAACACACCACACACAACACACCACACACACACAGCACACACAAAACCACACCACACAGACAGACCACACAGACAGACCACACACAGACATAGACCACACACACACACCACACACAAAACCACACCACAGACAGACCACACACACACACACACACCAGACAACCACACAGACATAGACCACACAGCACACACCACACAGCACACAAACAGACCACACACATATAGAACAGAACACAGAACAGAACAGACACAGAACAGACACAGAACAGACACAGAACACAGAACAGACACACACACAGAACACAGAACAGACACACACACAGAAAACAGAACAGACACACACACACAGAACACACACAGACAGAACACACACACACAGACATAGACCACACACACCACACACAACCACACCACACAGACAGACCACACACACACACACACACCACACACAAACAGACCACACACATATAGACCACACACACACCACACAGAACAGAACGCAGAACAGCACACAGAACACACACCACACAGACATAGACCACACACACACACACACAACACCCACAACCACACACACCACAGACATAGACCACACACACACACAACACCCACAACCACACACACACACCACACACACAACACACGCACATACACCACACATACACACACATACACCACATCCCACACACACACCACACACTCTCCTTAAATGCTGGCTGGGCGCTTCGCCCTCGCCGCATCCGCACCCGTCCGTCTCGTGTCGTGTCGTGTCGGCCGCCCATCACGGGCGAAGGTCAGCCGACGGTTGACTCCTTCCCGCCCGGCCGGTATTCGACGTGTGGACTCATCCTCCGCCTCGTGCCACTGCAAAAAGAAAAACGTCACTCTGTTGCATGCGGTTCGCTTCTGTGGACATACTCATTACCCATCTATTAAAGCTTGCTCCTATTTTAAGCTCCCTTTATTAATTGCGTATGCATACATGAATGTTTTTGTTTTCTTTTTATGTCTGTTCCTATATGAAGAATTGAATGCTTATAATTGCTTTCTTTGTTGTAAAGTGCTTTGAGCTGCATTTCTTGTATGAAAGGTGCTCGACAATTAAAGATTTTTTATTATTACCCTCTGGTCTCGCGGTCCTGTCCAGTCCCTCTCTGTGCAGGCACTCGTCCAATCCACTGCCCCAGCAATCCTGAAAGGCAGACATATTGTGGTGGTTTTGGCAAGGGGAAAAATTCCACTAGCACCCCCCCCAACCTTGACTAACGTACATTTGAATCAGATAAGCGGAACGCACGGGCTAACGCATGTCTCATACGGTCCTCCCGCATTGGAGCGATCCGGGTCATGAAATGTTTAACCCCTTACAAAAAGGGAGGGAGGGAGGGAGAGAGCGAGAGATGAGAAGAGGCTTTGGTGCGCACTTAAGCGCAACCGGCCAGTTCCCCCCCTGAGTAGAGCTGGCTTGGCCCCGAGAGGGGGGAAAAAAGGAAAACGTGACGTCACGGAGAATCTCCTTGTCCTCGACACCAGGACCCAGTCTGGCAGACATTATACCCTGGTATTCCACAAAGGGCAAAGTATAAGCACGTTCCACCCTGAGTGCACCAGGCCATGCAGGTACTGCCGGGCACGTTGGGGGGGGGGAGAGAGAGAGAGAGAGAGAGAGAGAGAGAGAGAGAGAGAGAGAGAGAGAGAGAGGGGGGGGGGGGGGGGGGGCAGGGGGTGCCTACTTTGCCGATTCGTATCTAGAGGGTCACAGCAACCCAAATGCCCGTGCGTGCTACTAGTTACCCTATTCAAACAGACAGGGGCAGGGAAAGCACAAAAGAAAAAACAAAGTCATACTCCCCCGAAACGCTGGCTGCATCTGCACCCATCAGTCTCGTGTGGGCCGCTCGTCACGGGCCAAGGTCCAGTTCTGCTCCGGCCGGTGTTGGACTCATCTTTCAAGTGCAAAGAGACAAACAGCATTCAGTTGCATGCGGTTCACTTCTGTCGACGTACTCATTACCTACCCCCTCCCTGGTCTTGTGGGTGCAGCCCAGTCCGTCTCGGTGCAGGCTGGCGCTCGCCCCATCCGCTGCCAGCTGAAAGGCAGAAAAATAAAGAACTCAAATTAGAACCAACAAGTGTGTCCACTACGCTTGCAGATTGGATTGCCATGTCACCGCCTCTGGCCAGCCTTGGCCAGTCATGCATCAGGCTCCTCTTCAACACTTGGCACTGCTTTCTTTGGGTGATTCCTTCCTTTGCAACCCGCTCACCAATCGCGGGTCTGGTGGCCTCCGTCCACCGGCTCTTCGTTTCATACATCGTCTCTTCCACCTTGCAAGACAAGCACAAAGGTTAACTATTTGATCGCAATGAGATCAGATAGATGAGTTAACTTTAACTTACATCAATGACTTATCGTCTTAACTCATTACAAATAGTTAGGCAAGAAAACATGTTTCATTTCAGACATGAAAAACAAAAATCTTTGCTGTCTTAAAGTGCATGCCAATAACCTAGACCACCATATGGCAGTTTTCCAATACACGTGCAGCCCTACACACGTCACCATTGGGGTCCAAATGGCAGCCTCGAAGCAACTTGATCAACATCACACGACTGAACACGACACTGCTTTGTAGCACTAAATATCAATGGCAACATTTCGTGATTGATTTAATGAATTTGCATCAAAGAATTCTGAATTTGTTTCAGTATGCAGCCCTCAGACATTGGGAGACCGTTGGTGTAATTATATATAAAAAAAAAAAAAAATCCATTTCGCACCTTGAAGCTGCGCAGGTCAACGCCTCCAGGGAAGCGGGTCTCCCTCAGAACTCGGCAACTTCAGAGTGATGCCACAGCCGTCCGTTCACCTCTGATCAGATCGTGTCACATCCCGGTCGCCATCTACAGAAACAGAAACAAATGTTAGAAACACAAAGAGCACCCCAAGTTGTCGGTCACTTGCTTACTTGATCACAGCGGCTAGCTACGATTGGTGAGCATCGCCTGGTCGGATCGGGCCATGCGCCCCGCCTCCCTTTCGCGTCCGGCCTGCAAATGGCAGAACATGCAATGAGTTGGGCGCTGCTCGCATCATTATGTCTTCCTCGTGGACCGGCTCGCCCAAACACCGCCCCCTACGCCTAGAGAACAAAGGACACACAGCTTAGATCAACCACGACAGTGGTAGGTTAGAAAAAGACAAAATGTTACCGTCTCGCTCCAATGCTGTCCTACACCTAGGGGAGAACAAAGAACGCAAGTACCACAGTGGTGGTAGGTTAGGGTTAGATGAAGTGCAACAGTGGCAGGTTAGAAAAAGACAAAACGGTACGAGTCAAATTGCAAAATTGGACATTCGGGATCGGCTCGCTCCAACGGCGCCCTACACCGATGGGGGAGAACAAGGAACGCAGCAAGCACGACAGTGGCAGGTTAGAAAAAGACACAAAATGGTACAAGTCATATGGCAAGCTTGGACATCAAAGTTCAGTTTTGTCTCCATCCAAGTCACCACGTCCTCCCCCAAGTGAGCCGTCAATGGCAACCAAGCGCAAGACACCGCTGGATCCAGATAAGCCACAACCTCTTAAGCAAGAGCAACCGTCAGACCCCCAAACACTGTCCACACCTGCAACCTTTCCGTCGGGTACCCATAACCAAAGGCAACCACACTGCCCCTCCTGGGCACATGATCCGCACATGTTGACTTTTGCAGCGTGCTGCTTGATTCTTGACTTGATATGGCATTGCTCTTTTGGATATGGCATTGCTCCTTTGGATATGGCATTGCTCCTTTGGATATGGCATTGCTCCTTTGGATATGGCATTGCTCCTTTGGATATGGCATTGCTCCTTTGGATATGGCAATGCTCCTTTGGATATGGCATTGCTCCTTTGGATATGGCATTGCTCCTTTGGATATGGCATTGCTCCTTTGGATATGGCATTGCTCCTTTGGATATGGCCATTGCTCCTTTGGATATGGCCATTGCTCCTTTGGATATGGCCATTGCTCCTTTGGATATGGCCATTGCTCCTTTGGATAGGCCATTGCTCCTTTGGATAGGCCATTGCGCCTTTGGATAGGCCATTGCGCCTTTGGATAGGCCATTGCGCCTTTTCATGGGGAATTATACTCATCCCATTCGGCTCCTCTTGCAGCCTACAAAAACACAGACATTAATTGTGTGCTGGGAAGCTAAAACTCAACAACCATTGTGTGTTGGGAAGCTGAAACTTGACAAAAACAGGTTTTCACCTGATTTAGGACTGCTCTTCCTCAGTGTCCTCAACATCACTGAAAGGGCTCCTTCAAGAGCCTCCTGCTTGCTGGCTGGGCGGCCTTTTTTAGTGCTACAAAAGACAAGCAAATTATTGCAACAAAAATAGACATTGAGTAGAGTGCCAATGGCATGATTTTTTTTTACCAACAATTATACATACTAGGAGTTTTACATTTGAAAAAAAAAATTATATTGTAGCAAGTTATGATAATTTATCAAAATTATAGTTAATATTTTAATTTTATACATTCTAAGTAGAGTTTTAAAATATATAATCATTACATTGTGGTAAATTACAAAAATTATTAAAGATTATAATTCATATTTTAATTTCATCATCTACAACTCACCTCACATTGGACAGATGATCCAGGTTGGCGGCGTCCAAAACGGGAGAAAATAATCCGCGCAAATGTTTGTTGCGTAACGGAACGAGCGGGCGGGCGCCATCTTTGAATGGATTTGGTCCGATTTGGACATCACCTAACATACGTTGCATTCACCAGCATTTTGCATGACACGGATAATATAAAATCATAAAAAATGGTTTAGTTGACTAGAGTCAAACTAACATTTCCTATAGTCAGACAAACACGCGCATATCGGCGGCGTCATTTACGAACCTTCTACAGACAGACGAATGAAAAAATGCTGGCCAGCATTAAAAAAGACAACCGCGAAAAACATTTAAAACGCCACCAAAATGCGCAACGATGCGACGCAAAGTGGATTGTGGCGTGCCGTGCCGAAACCTCAAGCACTCCCTAGACAGCGAAAAAACTGCAAGAAATAATAAATGGCATCGTAAGAAACTGCAAACATTTGCTCACGGGCTAAATGGCCGGCGGCCTACAATTTACCTCCAGGCCCACCGTCGCGGTGGACGTGACGTGGCCGAGTCACGAGAGTACGACGATCCTGCGACAAACTAACTAACTAACTAACTAACTAACTAAATAAATAAATAAATAAATAAATAAATAAAGGCTTGTGAGAAAAGGCAACAAAGCGTGCCAATCATGCAACAAACACTGCGTCCGTCGGGAAAAACGGCAGGAGACGACAAACATTTGCTAGCATGCTCGCTTACCTGAGAAACCGTCCGCCGCCGCCGCCGCCACGCGCTCGGTGGCACCTGCATATGATAACTCCCCTTGAGCGAGCACACCTGTCTTCAATTGACCTAAAGCCCTGACGTCACAGCCGTCGATTCAAATCTTCTTGTCCTGATCGTCCAACGGCGCTCCGCACACTGACGCCGCCAGGTGGTCGCCTGTCATGGTGACTACTGTGGAAAGGGTTGCTTCGGACTATCCGTTGAAACTTTGAACACCCAACATGTTTGGATGGATACCCTATCAATAGGACCAAATCTCCTTTTGTTTCCGAGCAGGCTCTGGTCGAGTGGTCAACGCCATTGCCTTCAATCAAATGAAAATATTTGTATCGATAGTTCATCCTAAAATGAATTGTTCTTGCAAAAATTCTGCGGCCGTTGCTGTGCTCCCGTGGACTCATTTTCAATTCAGTTGTTAAGAAACACCACACCGTTGCACAGAGACAATTCTTGAGTCATATCAAATAAATGATTTTCAAACGGGTCCAAACAAGTTTTTTTCCGGTGGCACCTGCATATGATAACATCCATCCATCCATCCATCCATCCATCCATCCATCCATCCATCCATCCATCCATCCATCCATCCAGCCAGCCAGCCAGCCAGCCAGCCCAATTAACTCCGCTGTTAAGATATCACATGTTGTTTGTTTGGGCAACAGGCTTTTACACAGTATGATTGAGGATTTGCATGAAGTGATTGAACATACAATGAAAAATAAAATCAGAGTGAACGTAAGGCAAGGTGAAGTGGGTGGGGCTTCATCTGTCAATCAGCGGAGCAAATGCCACCACGTGGGCTTCCTGACATGAATAAAACGAAGACGCCGAAGAGAGACGTGTCCAAAGAGCGGCTCCACCTGCTCATTCCTTCTGCTTTCTACAGTCAGCGATGGAAAGCGGCGAGTTGCCGGAACTCTGCTACCCGCAGTCTAACGCTTCATGCAGGACACCCAAGCAGCCGCCCGGCCATGCCATGCTGATCTACGTGCTGCTATCCCTTGTCTCGTTCCTCACTGTGGCTCTCAACCTGCTTGTCATCGTTGCCATCTCCTACTTCAGGCACGCTTCTTTTGTTGTTTGTTCACAGTGGACGCAGACCTCATGATGTTGCTGTGCTCTCTCCAGACAGCTGCACACACCCACCAACCTCCTCCTACTGTCTTTGTCTGTCTCCGACCTCCTGGTGGGCCTCCTGCTCATGCCCGTGGAGATTATCTACATCGAGGCGTGCTGGTTCCTAGGCGACATGGTGTGCATGCTGTACTATGTGGGCGACTACATCATTACTTCATCCTCAGTGGCCAACATGGTACTTATCTCGGCGGACCGCTACATGGCCATCAGCGAGCCGCTCTCCTACCCGAACCAGGTCACCAAAAGGAGGGCGCAGGTCGGCGTGGGCCTCTGCTGGCTCTGCTCTGTAATCTACCGGCTGTTGCTACTCCACGACCACCTGAACGAGCCTGGTAAGTCCATCTCCTGCCTGGGGGAGTGCATAGTCATCATCAGCAACATGGCGGGCACGGTGGACCTGGTTTGCACCTTTATCTTGCCCATCTTTGTCATCCTCATGCTCTACTTGAGAGTCTTTGCAATCGCCATCCGTCAAGCGCGCGGACTGCAATCACGTGTGGCTGCCGTCAATGTCCAGCGCATGGTGAAGAAGAGCGAATTGAAGGCAGCCCGGACTCTGGGTATCGTGGTGGTGGTTTTCCTCATTTGTTTCATTCCCTATTACGTGCCCACCTTGGCAGGCGAGGACACATCAGTGAACGCCACCTCGGCCGCCTTCGAGACCTGGCTGACCCACTTTAACTCCTGCCTGAACCCCATCGTCTATGCTCTCTTCTACCCGTGGTTCCGTAAGAGCATCAAACTCATCGTCACACTTCAGATCTTTAAACCTGGTTGCAGGGATGCCAACATACTCTAGCGGGATTGTAGTTGGGCTCTTCATCACATTTTAGCATTAAGAACATAATTGTTCTTCTTCAAAGACCTTCTAAATATTTCCTTGTTTAGTCGTCATTACAGAAACATTAAAAAGGGATTTTGCCTGATGCACTCATCTAAGTCTAATCTCAGCTTTCATTTGAATGAGTGGGTTCAATGTTTTGTCTGTTGTAAATTGCTGCAAAGACATTCTTGAAAAATGACTTCTGATGACTATTGTAAAAAAAAATAAACACTATAGCATCAATAATTTGGTTTCCATTCTGTTGCATTTTAAGAGAAGCGTCCGTTTTTTTGCATTTGCCTCATATTCATTTATTTATCTAGCTGGTGGGCTTTATAAAATGGTCTGGAGCCAAATGAGTATACAATAGATTTTTTTTCATTGATGAGCTTAATTTGTTTCAATTAATTGTACAGACACAATGTTGACTGTATAGTATTTCGATTGGAGTTTTCCTTAAATTGTGTCATGGTTGTGTTCATTCTAATTAAACACATACTTTATTAGACATACAATAAACTATTGTATTTTATGATACAAGACAGGTTATGTAATGTCTCATGAGATGCATATTAAACTTTGATTGGATTTCCATATTATTATTAGCCATCAAAATAAACCATGAAATCATGATGCAGAAAGTTTAATTGTTTATTTTATACTTAATTATATCATTACTCTTTGTCGTATATACGTAGGAAGTGCAATAGGGTAGAGCTGGGGTCTCAAGCTTGCGGCCCGGTGACCATTTACTTTTCATTTTATGGCCCACTATTAGGTGTTTTGTGTTGTTGTTTTTTCTATTTTTTTTTAATATCATTTATGGGCTGCCATAAATGTGACTAACAGTGACATAGTCATTGACACGCCGCCGTCTCATTAACTTTTTACGGCACGTCCGGCACTGCAACAGGAAGGGCCCTGTCTTTCCGTTTAGGGGTGGCATAGAAAGGATCAGCGGGGACAGCCATGACCCTCCACGCATCTCCTTTTAACTCCTCAGGGAAGTCGTATTCAGACGGCGGAGCTCGCAGGTCTTCAACTCGTGGCTCATCGTAAATGTGATCCATTTTCCTGTAGGGTGACGCAGTAGCACAAGCCTCCAGGGCTTCATCTTGGAGGCGGATCGAGTTTAGCGTCACCTCTGAGTACTCGCCGTCCTGTTGACTGGCGGATGTCGTACTTGGCGGTGTCCCAGGGGGCGTTGCAGGAAAGGACACCCGTGAGTAAGTAAAGTCCACGGCTGGCTGCCTAGGGATGACGGGAGACCTTCTTGCAGAGGTGGTGCCCAACGTCAACCCACTGACCCCTGCCACTGTCTGCGCCAAGGCCATGTCCACCTGAAACACCAATCAGGAGCAAATTTCAACATAAACACCCGGTACGATATGGTTGCGATATCATTTTATGACTCACGTACTGACCTGAGCACCTGCAAAAGGCCAGTCGTAGGTGTGCGGCGTGGGCGGTAATGGTGGTAGGTTGACCTTCCGGGAGGGATCCCCCCTCATTGGCCTGCTTCCGGATGTTTGAAGGGTACGGTGAATGCTAATGGCCGCTTCCACTGCCTGGAATATGGTGTGACCTTCTTTGGTGTCAAACTCAAAATTGCCTTCACCGGATTCACAACGACGACCCGCCTCCACTGAGAAACAGCTCTGAAATAAACGCACACGTGCACACAAAGACCCACAAGAGTCATCACCACTGTGTGTGTGTGTGTGTGTGTACAATTATTCATGTGCGTGCATGCAACCTTATCCCGTCCAAAGCGGCGAAGTAATTTGTATGGCCAAGACATCAGTGCAACGCCTTGATTGTCCAGTAGGTAGATGGCATCCTCGCCCGCTCTTAGGATGCCATTGCCTTTTAAATTGCAACGTTCAGATGATGCAGTACTACGCACATGTACCTTGAAGTCACGGCTTAGAGACGCTGGAGACACACACACATACACACAAACCCTGTTAGTGCGTCAATGAACTGTTGTCGCTAGCACAGTTACTTTGTTGACTTCCTGTGTGAGTAGCTCATTTCCTGTGTGACCTATTGCATGACTGACAGACGTCTAAAAATAACACATCTCCACATCTGCCTTCAACTGAAAAAAAAAGTTGGCTTTATTCGTCTGGAGAACTCATTTCCTGTTGCATACTTTGAGGCTAAACCTTGCTCTCTCTTACACAGATGCATGCACACACAGACACACACCCGTGCAAACTTAGTACCTGTGCTGGTGGTGCTGCTGTACAAAACATTGTCCTCCATCCCTTCTTGGTCTTCTCTTTGTTCTTGTTGTCTGCCTCTGCTTTTGTGAGACTCCTCCCAGCTCACCTGCATGGAGGGTAGGTAAGATTTTGAAAATGTATGCTCAATCATACCGAGTAGATGCCCCTTCTTGTTTTTTTACGCCACTTTAGGGGGGGGGGGGGGGGGGGGGGGGATACGTTTTCACGGTACTGTAGGTGACTCTGGGGCTGAAAATATGAATTATGTGATTAAACGGGATGTTTATCCTGGTAAATGTGGAATTGCAGTTGTGTGCGTACGGGAAAGGCGAGCTGGCACAGTGTCATGGCCCAGTCGCTGACGTGGTCAGTACGGGCCGCCAGCACTACAACCCTGTCGACTGTCTGGAGCAGAAAAGGGGCGGAGTCCGCAGGACATCCCTCCACATGGACATTGGTGCTCACTTGGACCAGGTCGGACAGACGGATCACCTGAGGGGTGGACGATGGATGCTACGATGTTATTAATAATGGAACGTGGCACCGTGACAAGACAGATTGTCAGACAAAAGGACAGACCTTGGTGTGTTTGCGTCCACTTCTTTGCTTCTTCTCGCCGCTGCCGCCGTCTTTAATTTCCCACAATTCCATACGGGAAATGGAAGAAGAACTTTCTCGGAAAAGCATCCCCCACATACTTTTCCACTTCTGCACACACATGCACAAGTTTAAACGTTTCTTCATCATGCAAAATGCTTGCAGTCATGGTTAGCTGTGTTGGAGATGCTTACTTTTTTTTTTCGGTTTGAATTAGAAGTAAAAATGAAACTTTCAAAGTGTGACTGTAAGAAAAGGAAGAACTTAACTTCCGCAACACTATTAAACTAAGTTTGGAAGGCCACTGGATTACCCAACCACAACACCAACACTTGTCTTGGGTTTTGCTTAAACTTAAGGAGTTCAAGGCAATTACAGAACTCATGTTTTCCAAACTATTAAAAGTCGTTGGAAGTAGAATGCAGTTCTCTTCTTAAGGGACATTTCAATCTGACTGCCAAACACGGAGTAAAGAACGGGAAACTCCATGCTTTCTCAAGATGAAAGCCAGAGAAAACAGCAGGAGCTCTAGAATTGAACCTAGTGGAATCCCATAAGGCAGAGAGGTAGAATGATAATCAGAACTAGCATGGCTGACATATATACTTGATATGAGACTAGACCTAGCGCTCATTCAAGACCAACCAATTTTTTAAATCAAAGCAAAGACAGCATTTTATCGGGAAATATAAAGGTATATCGAAAAACTAAAAAATGTCATTACGTACATTAAGATGACAAGATGAATCTTGTTAACCAAGTGAAGCAGACACAATCCATGTAACACAATACACAATTTGTCAACCTTCAAATATCACTATTAGGAGCAGCTTTTGTACTTAGCCTCAGCACTGAACAATCAAGTGACTGGATGGTCACCAGTGAACAAGTGACAAAAAAAAAGCACCTTTAGATTCCCGATCACATCTTTAGAGACTTGTTGGTCTTGGATTAAGCTAACATGCTAAGAAATAGAGAAAATCTCAACACGGAACGGCCGCAGTTGAGATTCAAACCCCAAACCTTATACCTTGGAAGGAAATGTGCTAACCACAAGGTTATCGATGATAATTTAATTTATATGGGTGTGTTGGTTGTTTCCATGTTAGCATTGGGTTTAAATTAGTGTGCATTACCTTTCCAAACCTGTGGTGCTGAAGGTAAACCTTTCCTTCTTTCTTTAAGTCCTCGTCCATGCTCACGTCGCCCTCGTTGTTGTCTTAATCCACGTCTCGTCTTTTTGTGTGTGTCGTCCCCCCTTTCGTGCTGACGTTTGTGGCTTCAACTTCCTGTTCTTGTGTTCTTATTGTCACTTCTTCTTCTCTTCTGCAGTATCAGCTTGACAGATGACATTGAGACAACTTCCTCTTGTACGTTTCTTAAAACGCACACTCACACACTGCCTACGTAGTACAGAAGATGAATTCGATGTAGTTGCTCTTATTATAGCAAAGCAACAAGACACTCTTCAGTTTGACTTAAGTATGTAACAGTTGTTTTATTTTTATTTTGTTTCGATATGTTTTGTATCGCTTGGATTTGATGCGGAAGCACCGCCTCTTTACAGACCGCCAATCACGTTGCTGTTAAAAATACACATCAGCACACGTTTTAGCCTCATCTATCTTTGTATCTTTACAGTTTATCTTTCTCTATGTAAACTATCCAACCTCAGCCAACGGTGGGCCAGAGGAGCAGACGTCGACATCATAGTCATCATCATCAATAGAGGTCGTAGTCCAGGGCGTCACTCAGCTGTTTCATGACAGATACGTGATTGGCCAAGTAGGATGACAGTTCCTCTGAAGAACAAAAACATGACCAATCAGGAGAGAAGTATCATTGTGCGACCAATCAGAGCAATATATTGGGCGGTCGATCAGAAAAAAGCATTGAATCAAGTGGTGAGTGTTATCCTCACCTGCTGGCAGGACCCCCAGCGCAGCAGAGGCAGAGACAGAGCCAAGTCTGTTGCGGGCTATGCAGTGATAAGTTCCGGAGTCTTGAGGCTCCGCCCCTTCAATCTGCAGCCAACTGGAGAGTTCAAATTGTTGAGGACCGCCGCGACTCTGGAGATGCACATCAAGGAAGGCTAGCCCCAAATTTATTCCTCGCGTTCATGCCAAATAAAAATCTAAGATAACATTCTTCTATGCGAGGCAAACATTTCATTAATTTTCCTGGTATTTGTTATGCTTTATTTTTTTGTAGTGTCATGCATGCACGTGTCACCTGCACAGAAATGTGTGGGTCGTCTCCGGGCAGAACGATGTCATTGTGGTTGTCTCCTTCGTCCTCATCCAGTTTGTCGCCACCACTTCGTTTGTCCTTACGCCATTCCACCGCCGCCATCGGGAAGGCGAATACCTCACACAGGAAAACAAGATGGCTGCCGCTCCCATTCACTTGACTTTTTGGGCCCACTTTGATCACTGGAACTATGGAAAGGGAGGGGGGGTTAGGGTTGAGTCTGTTTATGGGTGTGTGTGTGTTGTGCATTTGTGAGACATGTGTGCATGTGCTCTACATACCAGTCTTGCAGGGACCACTCCCCCTGGTGTGCAGTTTGGGATCCGAGAATGCAACCTCTTTGAAGTGGCACATGTTTGCATACGTCACTCCGTCACTTCCACACACCGCCTCGCGTTCCTCGCAGACGCACACTTGCTCTTCTTCCTCCTCCTCCTCCTCCTCCTCGTGGCCCCGTCTCCATCCAGCAGGTCTGGGATCCACCTGGCAACGCAGACCGGCGCCGCAGAGTCCAAATCGGACATTGGTACCTCCTGGGTCGCAGGCTTGCCCCTCCAGGTTGGCACACTCCAAGCAGCAGCCGCAACGGTCCTTGACCACGCCGGCCCGACAGCCAAGAGTCGGCGGGCATAAGTCGGCTTGGCAAGGGGCGCAGCCCGCAGGAGCGGTCGTCGCATTGGTGATGGCGGTGGGCGGAGGGCTGGAAGGCTGGTTTTCAAGGGACCGGCACAGATGTGGGTTCGGACAGAGAACCAGGACCAAAATCACAACTGGCAGAAACATGGCTGCTCTAACTCTGCCCTACCAAAAGTCTTCCGTCAGACACAAAACGGACGTTACGAGACGCAAAATGTCAGAAGAAGAAACAGTAACTTTTGTTTTGTTCTTCTCAAGTTGAAACCATCTGAGCCGCTCGCGCTGCTTCCAACTGCACGTGTGTCACCGAGCCATAATAACACAAACACTTCCTGTTTGTTCCTTTAAAGTAAAAGCATAACTGGAAGTGTGTTTTGGATCCTTGTCACTTTTTTTCCAGCGATATTTTAAAATAGCATAATGCATAAAAAAGAAAAGTCCAAACTGCTCCCCAAAAATAAAATTAGTGTACCTTTTGTCCCTTTCTTTGTTTTAGCCGTACTGTAGTTCACTGTCCCCCTATTCACAAAGAAATCCAGACACCAACAGCTGTTGCACTCATCAGGTCTGCAGACCACCTAGATGAAAAAAAAAAATTGAAAGGAAAGTGTCTATTCTAGGAGGGTTCCAGTAATTCTGAGGCAATGGCGAGACACTTTGTTCTTTTTTCTGCAACTCCTCCAAAAAAAGAGAATGGCATGGTGCGGTCTTTTCAGTTTCCTAACCCTCGACCTCTTTCGGATTTAAGTGTGACTGGTCTGCAAATAGCACAAATGTTAGGTTTGTGTTGGTTTGTGGCATGCCGCTGCCTACCAAACTCCACCCACACATGATGACAAAAAAAAACACATTTTCCCCCCTTTTAGATTCTACATCAGAATTTTTTACGTTGATCACAATCACAAATTAAAATCATAATCAATCATTCGATCACAAGATTTCGCAAAACTTATATAATACTGTTTATCAACAAAAGTGTGACTGTACAAATAATTCAATTATGGAGGAAAACTGGACTTTTACAATGTGGCTACTTTCAAAACATGCAATGCATTACAACTACTGTTCGTGGAATTATTATTTCAATGAAAAACATGCACACTTACTGTATATCCAGTATCCAAATAGGAAATCAACATAAGCAAACATCAAGTAGTCTAATACAATGGGTACATAGACAAGTAGTGCCAAAATTCATTTGTGGAAGCATCCACAGCTTATGTGGAAAACACTACTGCCGTAATGCCTGCGCATCATAAATGACATCAGCGATCCGATAACAATAAAAAAAATGAAACAATTTACTATATATCATCCAATCCGATATAGTTGATTAGATTAGTGAAAACATTATGTCGAACTTTACTTAAATAACTTTATTAACAAACACTGACCGAAACAGGCGCTCCTGAACTCATCTTAACAAGTTCAAGCACACGTGTAAACAAGAAACACTCAAACATTCAAAACTTCTCATTGGTTGCTGATAGTTTCACTAGGGCGTGGTTGGGTGGCGGCATTGGTGCCGATTCCGGAGAAGTGACTGGCTGGAGGTCCTGAGCCATCACATGCAAACTTCTGTGTGACACAGACACACATACCACAAACACAGCAGGTTACAATCAACACACAGGTTAACAGTGACACATGCAGTCACTCAGTTTGCAATCTCAAGTGCAGGTTGCAATTACACACACACGTACACTCACGCATTCAGTTTGCAATCTCATACACACACAAACACGAGGTGAGTGTCGACTCACAGGAACGTCCCGCCGCCGTGTATTTTCTTTCGACTTCACTTTTTTGCTATCACACGGCGGCGTGCGTGGAGATGTTGCCGTGGCAACAGGCTGCATAGTGGCCAGGAGGGCAGGGAGGGCAAACACAGACAAGAATCGAGCTTTCAATAGCACGTATGCTGGATTGGAGCCCAAACGATCCTTCACCAACGTACGCAGCAAAGTCTCTATACCAACATCAAGGAAAACAACATTATTCACACTGTGTGTGTGCGCACGTATGAATGTGTGTGTTTGCGTTTGCACACCTGTTTGGTCAGAGGAAGCATCAGGCAGGGGAGAGGGCATTGCCTGCGTCTGGGCATAGCTCTCTTGAAGTTGTGCGGCCTTTTCAGTGAGCTGAATTTTTTTGGCAAGGATGGAAGCGAGCGCGCTGAGGCTGCTGCTGCACGGAGGCAGATAGGGCAGAGACACGCCCATTTGTGTGGGCACGGCCACGCCTCCTTGTCCCCTCAGCCAATCACCAACCGCTGCTGGTGACTCTAGGAACACCAGGGTGGGATCGACGTTCAGAGCAGCAACCTCAGACCTCACGAGGGAGGGGCCGCTGGCAGAGGGAAGGGGTCCAAGGGGCGCACGTCGCACAAGAGGGGGTGATTGCAGGAGCTGGACACACCCACTGGCAGGAGCAAACCGAACCGGCGCCTGCACCCAGGGTAGCAGAGTCACCTGTGTAGCTCCACCCTCTTTGGTTTTGGACTTATGCCAACCTCGTCTCCTCTTTTTGTCGTCAGAAGCCTGCTGGCAGACAATCGCAATTAAAACAATGCCAGGGAGAAAAGGAGGGCTGGCCATAAATAAAAATCTGACCTGTAATTCAACGGCCTTGTGAGTAGGTTTTCTAGCTCGTTTCCCTCCATCGGTGGGAACATCTGCCCCAGAATCTTCTTCCCGCCCCCGTTTCTTCCCCGTGGGTTGCGGCTCAGGGATGGGGTTGGCATGGTCAGTAGTGACAGTGGAGGTGGGCCGTGCCAAGGAAAGTACGACAGATGAGTTGGGAGGGGGTGAACCAAGAGGGAGCGTGGCCTGGGCGGGGACCACAGGCAGGGGCGAGGACACTAAGCGCACAGAAAGAGGGGGTGACGTTAGCAGACAGATGCGAGGCGGAGGGGGGCGGGGGAGGAGGGGCACGAGGTGAGGCAACGTCTGTGGGGACAGAGAAGCATGTCAATCACCATGTCTCCATAAACAGATGTCAATCGATGGATATTGGAGAGAAAAAAGTTTACCTTTGATTGGACTGGAAATGGAGGTGGAGCTCGAGGTGTCATGGTCAATAAAGGGGGCGTGGGCAAGAGGAAAACTGAAGGATGGGACTGCGGATGAATGAGAGTGGGCGGAGCCTGTCGCATTATCAATGCTGGCTGTGCGTCCGGGGGGCGGGCCCGTGTCGAGTGCAACATGGCTGCCACAGTGTTGGGGTTCTTGAAGCCCGGGGACTTCCGTTGGGGCTTCTGCTGGGATGCCAGCTGAGAAATCTGGCCAGACCCCCGCTGCGGTGAGCGTGGAGGCGGCAGAGGCGCTCTCTGCCGAGGCGGCTGCTGGGGCCTCCGCAGTGGTGAAGTCTGCTTCTCGCAACCCCGTTTGAGAATGACGTCCTTGCAGCCCGAGATGTCTATCATCATGGCCTGTAGGAGGAGCTTGAAGACTAGGGTGGAACTCAGTGCTGTTTTGTCCCCGAGGGCGTCAGCCAGCGTGGGTGTCTCCTGGCTGGGCGTGAGGACGTTGCCCACCCAGGGTAACACGGCTGCCTGCAGCATGTAGTCCATCACCGTATCTGTCATGCGGGACCCCTTTTTGGGGCGAGGGTTGAGGTTTTTGCACTTATTACACAGGTGTGAACACAGCTGCTCCTGTGACATCATCGTCATGGCGCCGTCCAGGTGGCGTTCCTCCCAGCTCAGCTCACGGGGAGGAGGACCCACCACCACCGAGCGGCCGAACTTGGCCACCACCGTGGACCGTACATGTGCTGGTCTTGACTGGTGGTGGCCAGGTGCGGGTTCCAGCGTCACCAGCTGGGTGTTCAGGGAACTGAATTCTTGACTTTCTTTCGGTGGGATCCACTCATGCATGGGTGGGACCAGATAATGGTCTTCCTCCTGTTTCTCTTCCTCATTATTTCCCTCTAATTCCTCCTCCTCTTCTTCTTCCTTTTCATCATTACTGTCCATGTATGGAATCTGGTCCTCATCAGTGTCTTCCTGGCTGCTATCCTCTTCTTTCTCCTTTTCCTCCTCTTTGCATTTCTGCAGACGCCGCCGTTTTTTTGAGAGTGGGTTGCCCTGTTGGTGACAAAAACACATGCACACACACAAATATGAAGAGGTTCCATTGTGAGTTGTGTTAAAACTGAATGCAATTGACTTTTATGTACCAATGAAGGGCGCCTTTTTGCACGTCTCATCATTTTTTTCCACTCTCGAAGACACTGAGCGTCACTACGGTTTGGAATCTCTGCTGCTATCTTTGCCCAGCAACCTGCCGACCATGTGATAAACACTCGTCAGCACACACAAAATGTCCACAACTGTTGGTAACACAATAACTAACACAATAACCGAGGTGAGAACAATGGACACAGACCGACACCGTGTTTCTCCAGCAGCTGGAGGAGGAGTTGGTGCTCATGAGAATCAAAACTTCCTTTCTTGTTTCCTTCTTTCAGGCAGTCCAGATATCTGTGGGACAGATCAGAATCAGTCACGACAGTCGCGTCAGTTTCATCTATCCTGATGCTGGTCTTCCTCACCGGTCCCTGCAAGCTCCATCGGTGCGTCCTGGAACCTCCAAGCGGATTTTCCACCAACTCTTCTCCCCATGGCGTTTAACTGCTCTCAGCAACAGCTGTGAAAGGCGCGAGAAAGCAAGTGGACATTCAACTTTGACACGTAGATTGGACGGTCTTCAGAATCATATGATGTCACCGTTCAGCAGACCTGATCCTCTTCTTTGGACCAGGGTCCTTTCTTCAGCTGGGGGTCCAGAACTGAACTCCATCTGTAGATGAGCTGAGAGATGTCTCGACCCTCCATAAAGTAGCTGACTGAGGGAACAAGAAAAGGGTGGTCAGGGGAGCGTCCGTGCGACGGGGCACCACAGGCGTTCTTACTCTGCGTGTATGGTGTGAAGTTCCCAATGCGCATCTTTTCGACTAACTGTGTGAGTTTCTGGTCCTCATCGGGGGTCCAAGCACCGCGTTTTAGAGAGGATGAGATGAATCTCTGGAATGTCTGCAGGCACATGAAGGCGGTGCGGCCCGTCTGATAAAACAACATAGGTGCGTCAGCACAAAATCTCAGCGTGATCCATCTACAGTTTGAGGGGGCTCCTTCCTGCTCACCCCTAACTCCTGAGCGATGAGGTGCCAGTTGGTCTCCTTGTATTTGCTGCTGACCTCTTTGAGCTGCTGAAGCTCATCACCGCTCCAGCGTGTTTTGTTGACAGCGGGGTGCAGAAAGTTTTGCCAGAAGAGACGAATGTCGTCCGTCTCGCGAAGGCCTTCAAACTGACAAATGGATTAGCCACATGCTATTAGGTCCAGAGGAAGAGCTTAGCAGTCGCGGACAATTTTCAATCGGCGCTCACGTACATCGATCTTGGCAATCTTCTGCCAGTCATGGTCTTCGTACTGATTCCCGACAAGCTCCTCCTCCTTTTTCTCTCTGGCCAATCACAGCGAATGAGTGTCAGTCAGTGTCAGCACAAGCACACTCAGACTGCTAATAACATGCCAGATATGAAGAAGTGCAGAAGAACTTTGGTTGGCGTATGATTTGTTTTTAGATAAATTTTTTCGCCAAAAAGTTGTCCCTGTTTTGGGACTTACATAATCTTTTTCAAAAATATCAACTGTCAGCAACTCTATCAGCAAAGTCTACAGAAACCTGAGAACAATGCTAAGTATTTAAATCATGGATGTTGGGGGAGGGAAACATTTAAAACAGACTGGCTGGTGGCCCTTGAGGACCAGAGCTGGACACCCCCAATACATGATATCCTATGAGAAATATGACTTTTGGTACGTTTTAGACTTTCAGATTTTCTTGAACCGATTCATCACGAAAACAAAGGTCCCGCTGTAAACACATCATACTTGATGGATTTGATGTCTTTCTCCAGATTTTCAATTTGAATTTTGATCTGCTGCTTGTCATCTTCCGATATGTCCGATAACGTCAACTTCTGACTCAGGTAGTCCATCCTGAGAAACATCAAGACAATGTTGAAACAATGAATGAAGAAGAGAAGGACTGGGGAGAAGAAAAAAAGGAGGAGAAAGAGGAGGTGGAAGATACTCTTAACCTGGACAGCTTGGGCTGGATGAGTCTCTTCATACTGTCTCTGGTCACCGCATCAATCAGCAACGTCTTCTGCCAACCCTCCCCTGAACACACAAGCAAGACAATGTAGACTGGCAGACGCTGACAATGTGGATCGTGGCCATGGTGACAGTACTCACATCGTTTGACCTTCACCTTGCTACTATCGAGGCAACCCTTCATCTTCATCATTCTGTCCTTTGTATCACAATTGGCAGGAGGACCCTAAGGGCGGACGGAACGGCGTTGCAATCGTTGAAAGGTCACATGACGGAAAAGTTAAGTGCTGATTAGGCGAAGGCCTCACCAGGCCGGTGACTTTGTCCTTGAAGTACGGCTTCAAGAAGTGACCCAGGAATAAGTTGGTTTGCTTTGGGCATGACGAAGAGGCAAGTTCTTCTTTGGAAGCTTCTCTGACTGGCCCAGACAGTTGTGACAGAGCCTCCCTCTATGTGAACAGACACATGTGCACACATGATGACTAGTGTGTGTGCGTGTCTGTGACTTGCAGCCATCAGTGCATTCCTTCCATGGTGACAATGCACAATTGGATATGCTCTGCTACGAAACATGTTTTAATATATTTTTTTGAAGATATCTCGCTTGGCGTGGCCCAGTGGTTGCGGTCCACAGAGAAGGTAGGCTGGTGCCCAAGTAGAGCTTTAACCCTAACCCCCTGGTGTGCTTGGGTGTATGCTTGTGCCTTATTGACCTGTTGTCGTTGGTTGTGCGACAGCAACGTTTCCAGCTGCTTGAGCTTCTCTTCAAGGATCTGCTGGTACACCAGGTTCATTTGAAGGCACGACTCCACATTATTGGACAGACCCAGCTGACGTCAACACACACACATAGGTTTCGGCAAGTTAGCATGCTGTTGAGCGGTTACATGTTCAAAAATGTTTGACGCGCTACTGACCTCACTTTCACTGCTGCTGTTGATGCTATCATCATCATCATCATCATCACCTAACAAACACACACAAACGGTGACAGTGAGTCGACAAACAGGCACACGAGAGGAAATGGAAGTTGCAACTACCTGACACATTGATGGCGCTGTGTGGTCCCAGAAATTCCTCCAGGTTCTGGATCTCTGTCTCGATTTTTTGCCTCTCAGCCAGCAAACCTGCAGTTGACTGAACGTACACACACAAATACACACCTACCATTCAACTTCTGAAATGAGAACCTTGTCCTATCTAGTGTTGCTGTGCTCAATTCCAAAATTCTGATTATTTATACCTTCACCACGATCTTCAACCGCTCCCTGGCCCTAGCAACCGTCCCGCCCTGCCTGAAAACCTCAACCATCATCCCAGTGCCGAAGAAGTCGGCCATCTCTAGCCTGAATGATTACCGGCCAGTGGCCCTCACTCCGGTGATCATGAAGTGCTTTGAGAGGCTGGTTCTTCAGCACATCAAGGATTATCTTCCCCCACACCTCGACCCCCACCAGTTTGCATACCGGACCAACAGATCCACAGAAGACGCCATCGCCGTAGCCCTCCATTGTGCGGTGAACCACCTGGAGCAGCAGCAGAGCTATGTCCGGATGCTCTTTGTGGATTACAGTTCGGCATTCAACACCATCCTCCCGGACAGACTCACCACAAAGCTGGACACTCTCGGACTCCCCTCTCTCACATGTGCCTGGATTAATGACTTTCTGACCAACCGACTCCAGGCTGTGAGAGTTGGCTCCCGCCTCTCCTCCACCCGTACGCTGAGCATCGGCTCCCCACAGGGCTGTGTGTTGAGCCCCCTCCTCTTCTGCCTCTACACTCATGATTGCAGACCGGCTCACAAACACAACCGGATTGTCAAGTTCGCCGACGATACCACTGTGGTCGGTCTCATCTCCAATGGCGATGAGGTAGCCTACAGAGAGGAGGTCCTGGAGCTGGTCGACTGGTGCTCTGAGAACAATCTCGCTCTGAACACCAAGAAGACCAACGAGCTCATCATAGACTTCAGAAGACACAGCCCTGAGCCAACTCCCCTCTTCATCAACGGCGAGCAGGTGGAGAGGGTCCACAGCACCAAGTACCTGGGCGTCCACATCTCTGACCGGATCTCCTGGTCAGAGAACATCACCACCATCGTCAAGAAGGCTCAGCAGCGGTTACACTTCCTGAGAGTCCTCAGGAGGTACAACCTCAACACCGACCTGTTGCTGACCTTCTACCGATCTTCCATCGAGAGTCTACTGACCTACTGCATCGTAGTATGGTTCGGCAGCTCCACCGCCGCTGACAGGGAGAAGCTGCAGAGAGTGGTGAAGGCAGCCCAGAGGATCATCGGCCGCCCTCTCCCCTCCCTTACGGACATCTACACTACCCGCTGCCTCAGCAGGGCTAAGGCCATCTCAGCGGACAGCTCCCACCCTGGCTCCGCCCTGTTTGACCTGTTGCCCTCTGGAAGACGCTACAGGCAAATGAAGACCAGGACAAACAGACTCAGAAACAGTTTCTTTCCCCAAGCCATAGCCGCCCTCAACTCCAGCCGACACTGATGACACTTTCCTCCTGCACTATTACTGCACTTTGTCCGCACTACTGTTTCTGATTATTTCATCTACTTTTCTACTAGTCGATTACTTGACTGTTACTTGTGTCTACCTCATGCACTGGATGGAGGTCTCCAATTTCATTGTACTATGTAGAATGACAATAAAGGTTTTCTGATTCTGATTCTGAAGAAGAAACTCTGACTGTTAACGCCCCCAGGCGGCCAAGCCTGGTAGCAGCACAACAAGCAACACAACCGGTGACAAAAACGGTTTAATTCTTTTTAATTTTCAGGAAGAGTGCAACCAACATGAAAATTGGGGGGCACGAGTGTGCGCGTGTGTAGTACCTGCCCCGCCTCCTGGTCTGTGTCAAAACTGGACTCGTCATCTAATTGAGAAATAAGATGTTAATATCACAAGATGGTCACAATACAGTCAATAATACTGTTCGCGTCACCAAACAGGAAGTAACAGGAACCTTTTGTTGACACTTTTTGTATGAAACTTCACTCGTCTCCATTTGACAGAAACAAAATCAATCAAACGTGTCAAAAGTGCAGAAATAACCTGTGTCGTCGCTGCTGACTTGTAGCAGTTCATCGTTGCTGGCACATAAACGTCTCTGTAAAAGTTCCACTTGTTGCTGGATCCTCTCTCTCTGCTCAGACAACGACATGACTACACATATACACAGAAAAAAAAAATATTAGTATCATAAATAACATGGACACGTGTGTTAGTACACAAGCATGCAGATGTTTTATGGAATTAATCATAAATCTAATGATATCTCGTAATCTCACTGAAAAATTGGGTGCAAACTTAATGTGCAGCCCCACCCAATAGGAGATAGTATCTTTAAGGGCAGTACCATCACTAAATAACTATATTACATAAAGTCAAACAATACAAACAACTTTATTTATAGCGCAATAATATCGACACTGCAATATGCAGCATCATATGGCATATTGCATGTTTTTTCAATATCATGCAACCCTACTTTGAATATATTAGAAAATATGTCATCTTTAACAATCATTTCAGTAACTCGAGGCAGAGCCGAGTGTTCTCTTTTTTTGGAAATCAAAGTATGGTCACCATAAATGTACATACAACGATTACACACACACACCTACACAGTACAGTACAAGTACACTTCATTTACAACAACACACCTTACACAACAGTACATCACATTACAAGTACACTTCATTTACCACATTATCTATTGGCAGTATTAGAAAATAAAAGTACACGCTTATTGTTAAGGTGAGAAGTCTGACGTACCTTTCTATTAGACTAATTTCGAAGTCGTTCCATCAAAGTACTTTTGGGTTTCGTATTTTGGCGTATTACCCAGCAGGCTTGGCGTCTTTCCAGCGCAAAAAAAACCCAACTACAACATAGCGGCTCAGCACTGCATCACAAATAACGTGCTCCAAGAACGTTTAAAAACGTCAGAGAATTTCAAAAATGTAAAACGAAGGGCCCAAAATAGTAATAGACACAAAAATAAGTGACGGTAAGGCGGTCATACTTTCAATGGCTTCCTTATTCGTCATCTCCGGTGGTCCGCCCTTTACTTCC
This sequence comes from Syngnathus scovelli, assembly GCF_024217435.2. Taxonomy (NCBI): domain Eukaryota; kingdom Metazoa; phylum Chordata; class Actinopteri; order Syngnathiformes; family Syngnathidae; genus Syngnathus; species Syngnathus scovelli. The sequence continues at coordinate 13,636,621 of NC_090854.1, read as the reverse complement.
GGGTTGACTTATTTATTTGAGGGCGCAATAGATTTAGGGGCATTTGCTGTAAATTGCCTTGTAAAGTGAATATACATTACACTAACTTTTACCTTATTACTGAGAAATGGCGGGAAAAGGTCAATAATAGCAAATTATGATTAAAAAAAAACAGCAAATGGTTGCACTGACGAAAATAGAATTTATCAAATTTTTGTTTTTTGATTGTCCCTTGTTAGATCCTGTGGCATGACTTCAAGGGAGCTATTGACACCAGACATCCCAAGAATCTTGGTAAACTGCAACAGTTTGATTTTTAATCATGATCAAAATTTCATCCTGATCATTGTGCAGAGCCCTGCAACTACAGTGAATGTTTATAATTAGGTTACTGCTGCCAGTGAAGTGAGACCAGTTCTTAAATGCAATATGTGTATTAGTTGAAGCAAAATCTGTTTTATATTCTTTTGAATTGGTCGGTAACTACTCCAGGGTGAACCTGAGATAGGTCCCTACTCGCCAAATGACAACAAGAGCTTTAGAAAAGGAATAGACGGGAGATGTGCCAAAAAAAATAGCAAAGTGAGTAAAAATAAACTTGAACTTTATTGTGTATTAAAAGTGATGTGGCGTCTTTGCACGCACTGTCCCCCTCTGTATAATGTCATGAGGGGGGAGGGAGTCTAGCGGCGTCGATATAAGATGTCCCAGGAGCGCCTCCATTTGAGCGCTCGCAGCTGATCGGCCGACAGTTCTGGGCTCCCAAAGGTCAAAGGGCTGAAGATGTAATAGGACAGGAAGACGCACAGCAACACAACAAATGCAGATGCCAGCAGCATGCGGCGGTGTGCGTCCTTGCTGAAAACACATGAACGGACAGACACACACGCGCACAGTCATAGCATGGATGATGTCAATGCCAAACTACAGTATGAGCGTCCATGGCAGGTGCGTGTGTTTGTTCCCATGTCTGTGTAACAGGGCTACTTTCCTTGTATGTGCACATGTACGAGTATTGTGTGTGTGCGTGTGCATGTACCTGAGTACGTGTGTGTACACGTGCTCCAGCAGGGCGGCGCTGAGAAGGTGCAGGAAGACGAGAGCGGGTAGGTAGTGGTAAAGGAACAGACGCTTGTCCATCAACGCGAAAGGAAGAAAGTTCAACAACCAGCCGCCAACGCACAACACGCCCAGCAAGATGAAACGCTCCCACGCAGCTGCAAACGCACGTGCACGTACAAACACACAAACAAAAATACGTTAAAATTAGTAGCACGGGATGTTTGTTGGTTAATGTGTGTGCGCGTGTACCTTCAGGTAAGTCTTTGAAGCCCCGCCTCCTCCTCAGCAGGTAAATGGCTGCCATGATGTGATAAACCAGCAGGCTGAGGTTGGCCACACCCCATGATACGGGGTTACCAATTAGGTGAATCTGAGCCTGACACACAAACACACGCATGTTACTCACTCGTTATGTTCATACATAGACGTTATAATCTCTCAGACACACACGTTGCCTCACTCTCACATGACAATCTTGTGTGTCTCACATTTGTGGATGGGTGGAGCCAGTAGGCGATGTTTGTTTCCATGGTGATCCACTCCAAAGGGGCGGAGCTATATTTGTGCTCATTGTCTTCCTGTTTCACCGTCAACATCCGCCACTAGTGGTGACATCCCAGCCTTACATCACTTTCCACAACAGCACCATTTTGCAACATCATCTTTGGCAATTACGACCAACCTGAACTTCCAGAAACTTGGACCACAGGGAAATTTTCCGGTTCACGTCAATGTGTGAAGGGGAGTGAAGCTCCGCCTCCCTATCCTTCTGCTCCTCACCTGGAAACATGTGAACATGCACACTATATGTCTGTATGTTTACCATGGTTGGTGCAGCTTCTGGCACACAGAAAACATGAAATCAGCACCAGGGACAGCGACCGTTACTTTTAAGGCAATAAAGTGTAACCAGTGAAGCAGGCTGCCTTCTGCCATTGTTTCCTAAGAAGTTAGCACACTGAACAGTATGAAAGGTGTCTGTGGTCAATAATAAAGTGTGGTGAGTGTTTCCTAGGCGTACTGGTTCCATATCTGTGCTCCTCCACTGTCCATGTCACTCCGCTGCTGTGACCTTTCACTTTCTCTCCAACCACCTCCATTTGACCCGACGCCCAGTCTGGAAGGGACAAGCCGCTCAGCTAACACGCACACGCACGCACATATTCACAGATAGGTTTGTGTGAATCAGGAGTACGGTAAATGTTGGTGATGATGTGTGTGAGGCGACATCTTGTTCCTACCTTGAGGACTGCTGACGTGTTGACGTGAATAAAGCGAACCTCTGACGAGATGGTCTTCCACACCTCGGAATCATCTTCGCGGTTCACAATGTCCTGAAACGCCCGCAACCAACATCATCAGTATCATCATCGTAACAACCATCATTTTCATCACTTTCATGAATTTTGACAAAAGACTTGTTAATGTGTTGAACCAAACGTCGTATGGAAATTGACTCTTGTTTAACCATTTCCATGAAATGCTTAATTTAATCGTACATACTATAACAGATTCTACATTAGCTGGCAACACCAAGGCTATTTTAGCTAACAAAATTAATAAAATAAACAAAAAAAAACAAACATTTTATCAATGAACTAAATAAATAAATAAATAAATAAATAAAAACATTTTATGTATAAAAAACAAAGAAAACTGGAACTATAACTACAGTAAAATGCCTTTTGTTTTAGTCTTTATCGACTAATTCCATACATTTGCCTTTCGGATTAAATTTACATGTATTAATTTTCAACGCTACTTGTTTTATGAACCAATAAGTTCCAGTGAGGTGACCTACCACTCTCCAAAGGTTCTGCGCGGGCATGGACACGTTGAAGTCGATGTAGCCCGATACTTCCTGGGCATGGGGGCTGACAGGGGCTGCGACGTCGTGGCTGCCGCACACAACAAAACACAAAAGTAACTACCGTGCTCACGGGCATGCTCGCTGATGACTGATTACCTGTTGAGGAATCGTGATGTCATCCCATGAAGCAGCTGGACAATGTCGCCATGACGCACTGTGCGAGGAGGATGCCCTACAGCAAGATCGGCCCTGAGGCACGCAATGCACACGTGACGGATACGTTGACACACGTTGACCGTGCCCACCAACCACCCACTGGGGCACCTACCTATCAGCATTCTTGACAATCCACCAGTTGTTGACATCCTTGAAGGCATAACAGGTCACCTGCTGCTGGTGAGAGCTGCCACGACCATTCTCATACCTGCACACGCACACACAGAGTTCGCAAGGTGCCATCTGATTGGCTGCTGGTCTGTGTGAGACTTACCTGATTGGATAGTTGGCTTTGTGTGAATGCAGCCAGCATGGAACTGAATGGGAGGCAGAGCTTCTCAAAGTCACCTGACTACCATAAGCCACCTCCAGAGGCTGACCTTGCGTGATCCGTGACAGACCGCCCTGAATGATACAATCAATTATGTATTTTTCAATACGTGTGTGTGCGCACGCACGTGTACCTCAAGGCTAGCTTGGAAGGCGGGGCTCATCAGCTGGTCATGTGGTCCAGTGCGGTGTAGAAGAGTGAGGTGCAGATAAAAGCAGAGGATGTAGAGCATGACAGGAAGCACCAGCAGACACACACCGCGACACACACACTCAACAAACACATTCACCTAACACACACACACACACACACACACACACACACACAGACGTGTTAAAGTGCTTCTGGGGATGCTTCGTGTACATCTGTGCGCATGTGTGCACTTACACCGCTCACTCGGGTGTTGCCAATTAGCTTCCAGCAGTGCACACAGGCCATGCCTACCAGCAGCAGGTAGGAGAAGGCACCTATGTACTTCACTCTGAACATACGCACACAAGTCACATTTAGTGTTTGTGATTGTGTCTGCGCGCAAATGCTGTCTGTTTCTCACCCTATGGTGGCAGCGCAGCATGTTCCACAGAGGAGGAGCCAACTGTATCTGACAGGCCAACTGTAAGGTCACAGGTCAGAGCTCACACTATGTCCACCCTGCAAAGTTCAAAAGCGCCAAGGGTCTGGACTCACCTGCTGGTAGCACGGTAGAAACGCAGGTAAGACAGGAAGGACAAGAGGATGAAGAAGATCAAGATACTCTCCAGCAGCATCAGTCGTGATTGGACAATCAGAGCGTTGTCTGCCAACAACAACACGGACACATCAATTTACTACGTCCGCGCGTGCGAGTGTGACATGTGGTTACCTAGCAACAGCAGCAGCGCTGCTCCCAACGCTGACACGTGACCAAAGCCCAACTCCAGAGTAACGCAATACGCCAGAGGAACGCACAAAGCTCCACACACAGCCGGGAGGACACGCAGACTCCACACGCTCACACCGCATGGGTACTCTGTCACGCAAAACACACAAATAAAATCAACAATGCAAAACACAAACGCAACAAAGTTTATGTTGTTCTACCTGCTCCTATTCGGTTCCATGTGAAGTTTCCATCAAATCCTCCGAGGTAGGCTGGAAAGTGCACACGCCCACACACATCAGTGACAGAGTCACACAGACAGGTATTAGGGTCATTATGGTAACCTACCCCCCAATGCCAGGATCATGTGCCCAAGTGGCGGTCCACTGTCATCAATGAAGAAAATCCTCTTCATGTAAAGAGACACAAACTGTCCGTAGTACACTTCATCAAAACTGCACACAGACACACAACACAAACATGTCCATGTCTCATTATAAGCATCTTCCAAATTGCCTCTCCTCACAAAGGTCACAGTGGTGCTGGAGCCTATCCCAAATATTTTAGGGCGGTAGGTCGGGTACACATTGAAGTGCTGCTTACACGACAGCGTTGGGGTGCGCAATGTGGTGCACCCGGGTCCAAAAGGCAAGCAGCGACACCAGGATCAGAAGCAGGTCCACGTGAAGGGTCACCACCAAGGGAAGCTGCAGCACCATTGTCAACACTACACTAGTTGTTTGTTGAGAAATTGGGAGAAAAAAAATTACAGTGCACTGACATACAGCAACGCCTTCAGATGTGACTGACCTGATTTACAAGATTTAAGAAATGTGAGTCAATTGCCAGATTTTCTTGCTACATATCTGTACTTCTATTTGAATATGCATTGAGTACTTTTGCTATCTGTGTATTAGACGTATTGATCATCAATACGTCAGCTGTGTGAAAGATGTATTGATCATCACAATGTCATCAATACGTTTTTTTTTATCCTTCTTCATTGTGTTATGACGGTGTTTTTATGGTTATGTTGTGTAAAAATATTGAAAACAATTTCTTCCTTCATCTTAACAGTTGTTTATCTATAATGCATGCAAACAAATGTTTTAGTACTCACGAGCGCGTCATACCTCATGACAGCCGCTAGCATAACACTACAGCTAGCCTCGCTAGCACACTAATGTCGCGTCCATGTCCTAAAGCTAACACCAATGCTTACAGTGTGCTCACAGCGATTCCATCCAGTCAAACGTGTTGAGCATCTTGGCCAAGTAGCGGCAACCAAGTGCGTTTCGTTCCGATCCTTTCGCTTCTACACTTCCTTTACTAGAAGTTAACTTGCAAGCGACGCTTCTGGGACGATTAGTAATGCCTGCCTGCTCTGCTTGCAATCCTTGTCGTTGCTACGTAAACAGTTCCTGATCGCGACTTTAGGATCAATTTAAGGACCAATCGATAATCAGCATGAACAGAATTTGTTACATTTTTTAATGGCACGGCCTTGGTTGTCCTTGATTGATTGAATGAATGATCGATTGACTGATTGATGGATTGATTGATTAAGTGGTGAGGAGAAATCAAACTTCACAGAAAATGAATTAACCTAAAACATTGTCCTGTGGAACTCCACTCACAATACACAAAATAGACAACAGTATGGGGCTCATTAAAATTAAATAATAATATAAATAATATTAAAATAAATTTGTAATTCTGGGAATACTTCATACAAAAGTTGTGTGTGTGTGTGCGCGTGTACGTGTGTGTGTGTGTGTGCATATGTTAATCCAAGCAGCTAAAGCTGGGGGCAACGGTAACACAAAGTAGTGAATCATACATCCTAGCAACAAGCATACATTCATGCTCTAACCCAAACTTAGGAGGTAGCAGGTACGTCCATTCTATTTTTCTTAACAAACTTTCCCACCTTTAGGAATTCCACCAGATCCATGACACCATTGACCCTGGAATATATGCTCATTTAATAAATGCTTTTTTAGACGAGATAGGAATTAACACCATGGATTTGTCTCTATCGCCGCTGAGTCGGGGGTACGCTCGAGTCTTCACGGAGAGTACAGGCGATAATGGCCGACTGGATGTCTGCTACACGCCACAGGTGTTAAATTTTGCTTGATATGTTAGCGTTAGAGACAAAGAGGTTGCATTGACTTTCACTTTGTGTCATTTCCTTAATTCTTGCTTGATCTGACCTTATTCACATTATTTCCTTTCCTTGTTTTTAGCAAATAGAATACAAAGTAATGCTTTTCATATTGTGCCTTTTCTACTACTTCAATCCCTAAATATGTCATTAAAATATATGACCCTGATATAGGACTACTATATCTGGAAATCCCATGATGTTCTCCTGCATCTGACCAACAGCGGAAGCCTACTAGGGAGTGAAGTGTCAACAATCCCGAAGACATATAGCACTCGCCGAGGCCCTCTTGTTCTGTACTCACGAGTAAGAATGAGCACTAAATAAAAAGTTCTTCATCTTTACGAGTGCAGAACCAAAAGTTTGATCTCCTGTGTCTTCAGGACTTGGTTACGCTAGAAACTGAACATGGGTCAGAGGTGTCAGGCAGGAGGAGGCGGGTCACACGGCAGGAAGTGGACCACAGCTCAGACGCTCGCCTTTTGGGTCAGCAACAGAATGGTCGGGTAAATGAAATGACCACTCGGGAGAATATAATAAATATTTGTGTGATACATATTAGATTTTGCTGATTGCATTAAACTGCAGATTATGGCTACATTTGCACTGTTTATGTCTCTGATCTAGTTGACCTCCAGATTTGCCGCGCCTACCTTACCTCCACTTCCAAACATCCGTCATGCAAGTGTTTGCCATCTTCATGACACACGAGCACACCACCATACGGAGTTGCTTGGTGACCCTGGAAAAAACAACTCCCGTCTGGAGAATCCACCTAAAGGTAAAACACAAAGTGTTTCAATCATCTGTATCTGGTTGTACCTTCAAATTGAACTTGTCTGCAGATCAGAATGAAAAACAGGGCAGTGACCGAAGGGTCCAGTTGGATCTGGTCCTTGATCTGCAGACCTGTATAGACCACATAACCCTCGAAGAACTAGAAGAATTTCAGGTGATCCAAGATATATTTATTATATTTATTTTGCTATAGGTTATGGTTATAGCAAGAATAGTATTGATTTTAAAGAAGATTTAACACATGTTAAATGGAAACTAACAGTTCTCCAGCAGTACCAATGTTCAGCAGAGCAACATCTAAATATGTTCTGGTTCAGTGTATTAGTGCATTTAAAAGATAAACCCCACCACTTGGGTTTGACTTGGCTGTTTCAGGTACAACCAGAAGGTTCCAACATTGCTAAAGTTCATCACAAGCAATGCCTACCTCCTGGAGAAGACAACACAATGGGGCATGCCAGTGGGACACGGACTCGGCAAGAAGTCCGAACAGAACCGAGATGGGTCGAATTTCACCCCCAAGCATGTCCGGAGGATTGCCATCATCATCCCTTGTTTCTTCCTCTGTTACTCCCTGTTAAAAAATACGGTGAGAAATTATCATAATGGTGTTTTCACTTGCGTAAGATTGTGTTATTCATCCATACAGAGAAGATGAAGTGTAAAAGGAAAGCAAGAAGAAGGGTCAAAACTGCGAAAGAATTCTGTGAGGAGATGTTGCAGCATGGGCAACAGTTGAAGAAATCATCAGAGGTTCTCCTGGGCCTGGCACATGGTGCATCAAAATGAAACATAATTTCATTATTATTTGTGTCTTTTCTGTGTTTACACTGTAATTCCAATCTATTTTGTGCTTTGCTCTGTCCTCTCTACCTCTGCCAGTGGGAGTCTCTAGGTGTGCTTCAGGATGCAGAGGTCCAGGCAGGCAGAGCTCTTCAGCCTTTACACATAACCGAGTACCCGATCTCCACGATTCCTGTTACTCCAGCGACTCTAAGAGGAGTGTGGTCAGGGGAGTTCTACCACTGGAGCTAAGAGGTACAGATGTAGCATAGCATAGCATAGCATAGCATAGCATAGCATAGCATAGCATAGCATAGCATAGCATAACATAACATAACATAACATAACATAACATAGCAAAACATTACATACAGTAACTAGAATTACTCAGAGGTCATTAAATTGTGCATGCGTGCCTAATATTGTGGCCTGTTGTCAGATTGGCAGAAAGGCCAAGCCGCTGGGTGTGTGATTCTTGGCCCTGACGGGGAAATTATCCAACTGTCACTCTATGACAACTACCAGCACCAAGTTCTTGGTGACGACAATGACACAGAACACAAAGGTGAGTAAATGACTAAGACCTGTAAAGTCAATTTTGTGATTTGTGTCGAAATACATTAAGTGCCGAAAATAAGCTAAGACTGAGAACATTTTAGTAATAATAACTAAAAAGCTTTCCAAGAAGTTGTGCTAATAAAGAACATCTTCCTTGAGGTATTATTGAGGTGGGAAAAGTCAACATCAGATAATCCTGCAGTTTGCCCTTCACAGCTTTCCAGGTTTTGTCTGCAGATGGCGAGACGTTACCCTTCGTCATGGTGCTGCATCATGAACACACACACGCAGGTACGTATGTACGATACACACACAAAGACACACCCCTGGCACACAATGGCTACCACAGGATGGATGGAAAGACCAGTCGGTGGCAGTGACATCTTTTACAAACATCAATTTAAATGTTTTACTTCCTCATTGTAGAAGAAGATGAGGAGCTCAGCTCAAATATACTTTCTGGCGATGTTCAATACGACACAACTGTGAGTTTTTCCTACTCATTTACAATTTTGTTCATTTGGCATATATGGCATCCAAACAATATGTTGTTGTTAAACCAGTGTTTGGATCTTTGCAAATCTTCAGAGTCTGACCTAAGACCACCCAGCAGCCCTGCTAATTTAGGTAATCCATTCATATATCGGTTATCCATTTATTGTCATTTTTTCCCCCAAAAATATCAAAAGTCACTCCTTTTTGTTTTAGTGGTTACAACAAATGAAAATACAAAGAGAGCAGATCCAATGGAGGAAACGCGGTGGGAAGACAAACAAGATGAAGATGTTCAAAACAAAGTTGAGAAATTGTCACCAAGGAAACAGATTGAAAATCCTGCAGGAGGCTGCACAGCAGAGCACGAGGAGGTCGCTGTACATCTGCCAAAAGCCAGTTCAGGACGGACCGACCAGCTTGGGAACGACACAGCTCCCACACAAGAATCTGGACTCAGGTATAAATTTTAAGGCCAACATGGAACGATGCTGAAACATTTATGACTTTGCCTTGGCAGTACCACCTCCATCCAGCAGGGTATTGCAACTAGAAAACCACTGGGGCAGGAAACTGCGGTTGGACTGCAGAAGGACGTAGAGACTAACATCACAAAGGAAGCTGCGGGGTGAGATGAAAGCATGGACACTGTGTTCAAAGAACCATCATTGTTTTCCACTAAAGCTTTTGTGCATTTAGCCATTTTTTTTTTTTAGCCTTTAACATTTCAGGTGACTTGGGACCCCACATCAGCAACTGTTGTGAAATGCATTTTACTAATAAGCTTGTATTGTAATAAACTGCATTGCGTGGAAGCCTGGGCTCTTTCAAAAACCGAGCACTTGTTTGTAGACCAACTTGCAAACAAAAACTTACAGAAATCCTTCCTTTGTGTACATTTTTTAACCATTAACGGTGCTTATTCAAACCTAGGGTTTCGCTTGTGAACCCTACACGGAAAACTGTCAAGTCACAAGAAGAAGGGCAGATGCTATCCAGAAAGAACAAAGTTGGAATTGTGAGAAAGCAGAAGAAAGAAGACACTAATGCTCATCGGACTAAAATCCGCACGGATGACAATCAGGCAAAGAAAAATGCAACAGAGACCCAAAAGCATTCTGCAGTAACATCTGGGGTGAGGAATCTTGTGGATCACTGTCGGTTTGGTTATTGTTTTGCCGATCACGTGATTTATTTTTAGAAAAAGAAGAGAAGGGTCAAAGAAAGAGAGAACAGTGAGAGGAGGACGAAGGAAAAAGGAGAGAAAGGAAGGATGGAAGAGTTGATCGGAAGAACGAAGCCAAATCACAACAGAATATCACAGCATGGTAACAGAATATCACATGCAATATAAATGTTTTTGGAACAGGTCACGATTATTATAGTTAAGGAAAACTAATGAAGTTATTAAAATTGAAGTTGAGAAAACATTTTGTTAATGAAATAAAATAAAAGCAAAAATGCTTTTGAAGAAATGAAAACTAACTCAAACTTCCTCGTACGTTTATAAAAGCAGCCATAATTATTTTGAAAATGTAGTGGTGAAACTGAATGGACCTAAAACACTTCCCTGTGGAACTCCAGGTAGACTCATACTCTATAGGAACTTCCTAAAATTCCACGAAGGAAGGAAGAGTGAAAAGAGTGGTTTAGAATATTGAAATGTTCATGTTTTTTTTATCCCATTTGCAGATGGTCTTAATGTTCCCTCTCATAAACAACTCAGTGATGGTCTGGAGAATGAGGTGGGAGCTAAACAGGAAACAGACGAAGGCTTTTACCTAAAGCCCCCCAGACACTTTGACGAAAAACCAAAAGCTGATACCTCCATAAAAGAAAACCACGAGCGCCTTTCCGCTGATGACAAAAACAGCACTGACGGCAGTGTTCATTCAGTTGGATTCCAAATGTCTCCTTCTGTGTCCTTGGGCCTCAATGGAAGGAGCTCTCTGAGGTCTTCCTCCGAGGGTCTCTCGGCTGACATGAGGGTCCTCACATCCTCTCAAGGTCAACTATCGTCGTGTTCCACCATCATGGTAACCGAGGAACAGCTGATGTTAAAACTGGTGAAGACTGAGGTTGGTGAAGAACACAATATAAGATCTATCATACAATAGTCTTCATCGGGAAAAAATCTGTTTACCTATTGAACATTAATGCATGGCTTTAGACCTCCAGAAGCAACGAGGAAGTGACCCGTCATCACGCTGAGCGAGCTGAGATAAGAAGGCAGGAAGCAGAGAGGAGGAGAATGGAACAGGAGGAGGAAGAAAGAATGCAGCTGCAGGAGGAAAGAAAGAGGGCGAAGGAGAACATAAAGAACGAACTGGAGGAAGACCGGAGAAGAAGAGCTGAACATCTCAGGTAAGAAAGAACCTTCAGGTTGTGTTCTAACGCTTTCTATTGCCACTTTGTTTCTCCAACCGTAGAATGAGGAAGCTCGCAGAAGAAGAGGTGACGAGGAAACGTGAGCAGGAGGAGAAGGAGAGAGCTAAGCGGGAGCAGACGGCACGTGAGATGGCGATGAGGCGGCAAGAGGAGAGGAGGCGACAGATAGAGCGACTGCAGAAGATGAGGGAGGAGGAGGCGAGGAGGAGGAAAGGTGAAAAACTACTTCTATGACATCTAATAATATTAATACTAAGTTATTATATTACTGTAGCGGAAGTGGAACATCTGCACCTCGAGAAACAGAAGAGGCAGGAGGAGGTGTGCAAACTCCTACAGGAGCTGAACGAGAGTGAGAGAGATGAGTACCTCGCTATGAAGGAGCAGGAGGAGGAAGAGAGAAGGACCACAGAGGAAGAGCACCAAATAAGCGAAGAACAAGCTTTGAGGGTCAAAGAAGAGTCCAGGGTGCAGGCGGACCAACTCTCCGCGTAAATACAGCGCAGTGTTGTCTTCTTGTTAATATTGTCATGTTTTGTGAATACTTTCTTCTCCATACAGGCAGATGGCGCTGTTGGAGAGGCAGATGGCCTTCAAAAGGGCTCTACTGCTGGAGGCAGAGGGGATGGCACACACCCAGGCTATCTCCAGGCCGTGGGTCTACTCCTATTTTACTTTGTTAAGGCTGCTGGACCTAAAGTCTACTAAGGTTTATGAGGCCATAAACTCTTAAAACTGCTGCATCAGAAGTAACCTAAATTGGACGGTGAAAAAGCAAAACCAGTGCAGGGCCCGAAGAGGACCAAGCCGATGCAGCAAAACTTCAGAACTGTGAGGCGGATCTCCTGCCCTGTATCACTGATGTTTTGAATAGTGGAGTTAATAAAAAAATTAATATAGTACATTCTAAAATATGTTATTCAGCACTAACAAAACCTAGGGGTCAAGTTATGTTCAGTCTGTTGTTGTGAAACCCCACCATGTCCACTAGGTGACAGTATCGCATTATTTGTTTTATGCGTAAAGCTGTCTTAAGCCAAGAAGAAGAATAAACGAAATCCTCTCATACACGGAGACAGAAATTATTTTGTTTTGCTTTTTTTTTTTTTTGGCTCTGGCTGCTGGGAATAATCTGTCGCGCCGGTAAAATTGATCGTTGTCATAAAGGTACGTTGAGAATGTTTAATTATGTATCGTATTTTGACTGTCATGTGCTTATGAAATCATTTTGTATGCGTTTTTAAAAACGCAAGCACTGTTTTCCGTGTCATTAGCCACGAATGTCATGTTTGTTTTAAAGGTACATAAACTCATTTGGGTTGTACGGGCCACGTATTAATCGAGTGTTTTAAGTGTTCACTTGGACCAAAACGGAATACATGTTTGCGATCGAGTAGACGTGCATGCCGTTTGTGTATTTATTTATTTATTTATTTATTTATTTATTTAATGTTTTGTAATTCTAAATGTTTTTTGTTGTGTAGACGTTTATGCAGCCCACTGAATACATTGGATTGTATACACTAGCATAGGTTAATTTTAATTTATAGTCCAATGTCTTTTGCTGCGAGTTATGTGCAGGTAGGAGTACCAGAGTTTACCATGACAAACCTGTCTCCACAGGTCAAATTCAACGGTGCGCTGAGATGGATGTCAGCATTGCTGTCTCTCTGATACGAGGCCAGATGGGCACCGTGGTGGAGCAGGCGGTGAACGGAGCCGTGGAGACGGTCTTGGCCGAGATGCTGAAGGTAGTGGGAGTGAAATTTGAGGAGCTGAAGGCACAGCTGGCACTCATGAAGCGCGACGTGTTGACGCTGCAGAGAGAGAAGGCAGAAAAGGAGAAGGAGAATGACAATGTCCGAGCCAAGTTGCGCTACACAGAGTTGAAACTAAAGTATTACAGGCAGGGCGTTGAGGAGGAGCTGCAACACCGAGCTTCCAGCACCTCGCTGGTACGAAGCTATCAGCCCAAATGCACTTCGGCACAGGCAGGTGGCTCCTCTGCAGGAGCGTCACCTTCGTGCTCCTCTCAGAATTCCACAGCTGATGATCTGCCATTAAGCAACAGAGGTAAGTCCTTAGAGGACCTAATACGGATTAGAAAGGACCTGTTAAGGAAACAAAAACAACTTTTCTATGCTCATGTCTTAATTAATCCCTTATCTCTATTGTTTTGCTCACAGAATCTCCACAGTGCACGAATCAGCGTTACATCAGATCATGCAGTCAACCAGATGTGCAAGTGGTTAGTTCTGAACCAACCGACTGCGTGTTGGCGGTCTCGCTCCCCATGAGCACAGAATGCCTGGAGAGTTCCGGTTAGGCAGATCTTTAAGTCAGCATCAGCACACTCTTACCTTGAGCAGCATTTTGAACATCAGTTTGTGTGTGTGCAGCTCTGCTGTGTCACATGGACCAAGATGTTCCTCTGAGCACTGGCGGTGGAGGCCAGGAGGGCAGCTGGAATGTCACCATGCATCCAAGCTTGGACGCCACCGATGCTGCAGTGACCTTGCCTCCTTTCCCAACTTCTGACGCTGGCCAGCATTCTGCCACCAGCCCTCCATCTCCTCATGGCCCACCACAAGTTGAGAGGTCAACCTTGGCCATCTCCACAACACAGGTGATAGCATGTAACAAAAAATAATTAGACACATTATATATTCAAATATGATACCTTGTTTCGGAAATATCGCCAGTTTATTGCTGACATTCAATGGAAAGCAATAATGATGGAAATTAGCCTTTGCAACCATAATAAAGAAAGCATTAAATTAATCAGATCTCAAACATCAAAATTAAGACTCAGCACTCAAATAAATCAGATTGCTGATTGGATGATTTATTCATGGACAATAATTGTCTTCACCGCCCTGCTATTTTTCTATCCATAACATTGGGATCCACCTGCAAAAATTTGCCCCTCAAAATTATAAAGTTGCTCCTGAAGTCATTGATCAGCAAAACTGCTCCTCAAAGAAATATTGTTTCTGGCCTTGACCTTAGTAGTGACCTGCATTTGCTTTGTTTTGTTGCAGGTGAAGGTGGAAGAGGATCAGCAGGTGATCTGTATCAAGGAGGAACCAGAGGAGGAGCAGGAAGTCATGACGTGCTTAATGCTGGACAGTCAGATGAACCGAGGCCACCTGGTCCAGCCAGAGGTGAGAGTTTGCACTTTACGGAAGGACCCATTCATTTTTGCTGCAAATGAGCTATCCATATGCAGTAACAGTCCAACTTGTATTGAGAACAAGTGATAGCGGCGATACATCAAATCCATGAGGAATTGTGGAGGGAAAAAGCTTTTTTGTTGCGCCTGGACTCACTCCTCTAATCCCCATTCGTCACTTGTGGCAATGTCAGTGGCATCCAACGAGTGATCAAATTAGTTTTGATAGGTATCATTACTGCGTTAAAGCCTCCTCCTTGCTACATTAGTAGGAAGCGGGATTTCTTTCATTGGTGTACCGTGTTTTCCGCACTATTAGGCGCACTTAAAAACTTAAAATTTACTCAAAAAACCACAGTGTGCCTTATAATGCAAAGCATATATGGATGAATTGATTAATTTGTTAATCCATACTGGTTGTACACAGCGCTCTGCCAAAATGTTTCAGTACGTTTTAGGACGACTAGTAAATTACAAGGTTGCATCGCTTCCCAGCAGTGGTCTTGCCTTAAGAGCTTTGCTGTTGCGATGTTGTTCTTGTCTTCAGGTTCCGATGTCTGGCGCACATTGGTCAGGACTTCAGGCCGGCCAGAGAAAATGTTCCTCGGGTTTCAGCTCAGCTGGACCAAGCTCTTCCTGTGAGTACCTTCTGTAAGATAGCATGTCAATTCCTTGTTGACGCGTCATATTTGGGCATCTGCTAGTTGCCATGCCTCAGACAGCTTTCCCCGCCAATGCCCCGCTGCCACCGGGTGCTCCACGCCAGATGGTGCGGGACTTAAGTTTGTACGAAGAGTACAAACTGCGGCGCAACGAGCTACGGCGGCGAAGTCTCAATCGACGGCGAGAGCTGGAAAAAACACTGCCTCAGCCTCTGCTGGCTGATCTGGTGAGTGAAATACCACGAGACTTTTGCAACATGCGGTTGGATATCACTGAGGTGATTTTTTTACCTTTAGGTACGGGAGCGGCGAGAAAAGACCAGACTGAGGGTGGCCAAATGGAGGGCAAAGCGGAAACTGCAGGCTTGTCTCAACCAGGTTCAGGTGGGTGGTGATGACCTCCACCCTTCAGTATAAGAGTGCATCTTGCATACTTGCCTCCTTCCCATAAAGAATGTGCTCTTTTCCAGACTCAAGGTGGCGCAGTGGCTCTTTCCCAGGATGGTTTCCCTGTCAGTGGTCCTCAGCAACACAAAGTATCTTGTGGTAAGATGAGTTTAGAGCTTTTCTACAAGTGGGGGTGCTGGAGCCTAGTCCAGTTGACATCGGGGAAAAGGGGAACTGGTCGCCCCATGCAGTTAAACTTCTTGTGTACCTTATCCAATATGTTCCATGTGGAAACCAGATTCCGCACAAATTTTTGCCTCTAGTTACGTACATTTTGCGATGTGAACCGTCTCGATACGGATGAGCGGACAGATCTGTTGTGGTTCTAAGACTATTTAATCATTGTTGTTATTGTGCACAACTGCTATTTTTGTTTTAAATCTTAATTAGACCCCAGAATGATTTAATGATTCATATAGGCCACATCAAACTCAACTTGTGTGCAAAGCCTAATTATATTCGCCTGTAAAGGTAACTAGGTTAATCCAGAAAGTTCAACTTCTATAATCTTTGTGTTCTCTTTTCAGCACCCACTTCCAGTCCTCGCAATAACGTAGTCACAAGCTTCGCAGTCACAAACTTCCCATTCGTCGCCCCGTCGTCCTCCTCCCCGCGTTGCCCGAGGGGCCCTAATATGGCCGCGCAGGTCGATCAGCACTAGTTGATCCCGTCGAAGCATTCATCGGCCTCCTACCCGCAGGTTAACATATTGCAGCAGAGCACGTCTCTGACGGACGCTAACGTCAACACCTGAGAATCAAGACCGAGCTACCATTGTTTGTTTCTTGTTGCACTGAACACAAGTCTTCACAAAGAGAACTGGTCTCGGGATTGGCGTTAGAGTTGAATTTAAAATGTCAAGTAATAATTACTTACTGTTGTATTTTTCGGTAAAAACGGTTTTCTTTTTCAATATTTTTCAATTTATTTAAAAATGTAGGTTGGTAAAAGAATTCCGCCAATATTTCAACATAAGAACAAAAAATAAAGACAATTTTCTTTTTAGCAATCAACGTGGTAAGTATACATCATTTGCCATCGCGGGCCAACGTTTGAGTTTGACATCTGTGCTTTAGCGAGCATGTCGCACCTCAGTGTATTGTTCGTGTTATCTGCTGCACACATTGTAAACTAGATTAATCAAAATGGATTAAATGTTCAGAAAACCAACCCACCTGTGTATAGATTTAACATATTAGCTGTTTTGTGTATGACGTGGACTTGTTCCAATTAAAATATACTGTGTACAAGGAACTTGCGTGTGTTTTTTGTCAAAATATTTCTTGATTAATTATGATCTTTTGTGATAACCGAAAAGATAGTGTTTACCCCCACAAATAGTAAACATTTTATTCTAACAATAAAACATTAATACATAATTTAAACAAAAGTGGATTCTCAAAAACCTGCTAATTTTTTTTTCTCTGTGTAGGGGGCAATACATTTCTATTAATGTGATCTTCAGTTAAATTTAAAGTTTAAAAACATTTTCATTTGCCACGTGTACATTACCCATTGACTATCTTTTGGGATATGGCGCCAGGTAGTGTGTAGAACAACAGGGCCAGGAAGAGCACTGTGATGAGTAGCAGCAAAGCGATGATGATGTACTTCTTATAGTTCCTCCACACCAGGTGGAAGAAACACTTGAAGGGGTTGACGAACCATGAAAAAGAGGTATCGGGACGGCTGGGAAGCGGCACAGAAGAAATATAAGATTATGTCAAGGGGTATTCCAATACATCATGATCACTGTCAAATGTCCAGAAGTGCCAAATTCGATCTATAAAATAATTATTGACTCCCACAGACATATTTGTATTTTCAAACGTTCAATCCTAAGTACTTATTGATATTTTCGTTTAGTTAGGGTAAAAAGAGGTCTAAAACTGGCTGGTATTAGGTATTACTTGGGTTTGGGCAGCGGTTCTGGTTCCTTGCGGGCTCGCCCCACTGGGTTCTTCTCAGCCTCTTCAGATGTCACTAGGTGAAACTCTGCCTCCACTTTCCCCTAGTGAGGTTTCGGGGAAAACCAGTCAATTCTATTAGACTTGAATGAATTTGCCAGTTCCTCAGAGGTCTCCTGGTCCAAGGTCCAAAATGGTGAGATTAGCATACCGTCAATTCTCCAGACTTGGTGAAAGGCCACCAGCCTCTGGACCTCTTCTGTTGGAAGATGGAGATCCTCTCTGTCCCATCCGTGAAGATGTCCATTTTACACGATTTGGCTGTTTTTGCTCCGCGCGGAAAACCGTGGAGGTCTAACTCCACCGTGCCTGAGCACGCGTATGCAAGCATGGGTTAAATGACAACAGTTTTTTACGTCGCCATGCTGTGACCTACCGAGGAAGTCGTCGGAGGAGAGCGTTTCAAAATCCCACACCTGAAGACTTAGGATGGCGGGCAGTTTCTGTTCAGTTTTGTCAAGGGAGAAGATGTTGTCTCGCTTCTTCACCACCACTACCTATAAAAAGAAAAGTACACATCATCATGAGGAAAATAGACAAAAAGAGAAATAATTTTGAATGAACTCTTGTCTTGTTGATTTCAAACCAAACTATGATGCACAACAGCAACCTGAAACGGGGCGAAAATAAAACACAAACTTTTTACAGGCAAGCGTTTCAAACATCACCTTCTCAGCCGGCAAGTAGCTGAAGGGGAAAACAAAACGCCAGTTGAAGTTTCCTTCCCCTGTCAGAGAATTGTAATGGACGTCAGTCTCCTGGCGGTCGTCCTCCATACCTTTCAGCCAACTACAGAAAAGAAGAATACCTCACTGTAGTGACATGCCAACGTGAAAGGGTAAAATAATACTCCGAATATTACCCTTTGATATAAATATCACTGGACTTCTGACCAGTCAGAAAGTTGCTGTCCTCCAGAATGACATCCTCCGTGTTCCAGATGATGACGCGCAGCTCATACCTGCAACCACGCATTCACATCCTGTTCAAAAAAACAGTCATGCTTTGCTTTAAAGTGCCATTCAGGAGCCGGTCTCACCCTTTGGGTTTGCGAGGGGAAATATCCACTGCGGGACCGGGATGAGGCAGGTCCATGGGAAAAATGTCCACCCACATCTGGACCTGACCCTGCATGCACAAAATCCATGTAAATGCAATCAAATTAACAACAGCACGCCTTGTTCTCCTGTCTATGCAGAAAGACAACACTTCCTTAGTCGGATACTTCAGTTCCTCCGATGATTATACACTTAATTGTACCTGATCCATTCCGGGCCGAGCCTTGTGAAACAGCGTTCTGGTCTCAATGTGTTCCGGTACCAGCTTGCACCCAACGGTCGGGATCTCGGCCCAACGATGCAGAATCTTCAGAGACAAGTGCTCATAGGACTCGACAGGTTCTTCATCTGATACGTATGCACACACGCATCAGGATTTTCCTCTGTGTCATCCTCAGTACGAACAAGCTGGATGCGTACCTTCATGCATGAAGAGCGTCTTGCCGGTGAAGATTTGGTCAGCCACGATGATGCGTCCTGGTCTGAAGTGAGGGCCGTCCACGTTGTTTTCTCGGCATAGCTTTGACAGCAGCTCGGATGGTTTCAGACAGTCTCTCCAGGCGTTGTAACCTTCGCTGAGGGACACAGGTGCAGGTGGGATGTTCAATAGCGTCAAGTCAAACTGAACATCGTTCTTTTTACTATGTGCTGCAACGCCGACTTCCATGTATCAAAAAACTGCCACTCATCAATTATATGGTTTTGTAAAAACGAGGAGCCATAAAGCAGCCAAGCTGAACCTAACTGGAATGCTCTGATACAATCGTTATTACTCACAGACTATACTCGGTTGGAAGTCCGCAGGTGGCTCTGTGTCGACTGTAGAAGCGGTTCTCCAGGTCGATCCTGGTCTCCCCTATCAGGTCATCCCCTCCCACCAAGTCATAGTCATAGATGAGCACCGACAGCAGAGACTCCTGAGGAAATGTCGCCTGCATCTCAAATGATCTGGAACAATGCAGAACAAATCAACCTGTGAGTGCCTTTGACAACAAAACAGTCAAAGTGGCTAGACGACAACCTTCCAAAGACGGGGTTCAGCTGTTTAGGGATGTAGTTCTCACGATCTTTGATTTCATTCTTGCCAAGTTGAAGGACGACGTAAGGGTCTGCCTTTCCGTCCGGGTCGGCTGGGTGCAGATTTGATGCCTTCAGGGAGAGCATGATGGTGAAGATCAAGACAATAAAAAGATCAGAACAAAACAACTTACAGAGACAACGTAAACACGAATGAGGACTTGAACTGGGGTGTTCTGCGGAATCCCTCTGTTGACTCTGAGATGTCCATCGTCTTCCTCCCACTCTCCTTCCTCATCTTCAGTGAGCTTATACAAGCAGAAGCGCCCCTATAGAAAGGGAAATTCACGTTGTGGAGTAGAACAAATCCAATGGTGACATTAATTTGTCACGATCATCTCACCTTGAACTTGCCAACGAACCTCTCCTCTGTCGACCCCTCTTCCTCACTGGCCTTTCCGCGGAACAGTTCGTATGTGTTGACCCAGTCGTCAAAGGGTCCGAACTCTACCTCCAGCTCCTTGCTGTAAAGCTACAGAGTCCGGGGTTATGAGGTTTAAGGTTAGGTCAAAGACATTCTTTAAGCCTTATGCGTTTTTAAGTACCTGAAGCGTGGCCAGTTTGGTAGGCAGACTGAGACTACAGTTTAGGTTTTGCTCTGATGTTCCTTTTCCCTTTTGTTTCTTTTTCTTGTTACCATCCGATGAGCTGTTCACTGACAGGACAAAAAAACACGTAGAATTTTGAGATAGGGGGTAGGAAAATAAATAAAACACGGTTCCTCCCTGGGGCAACACAGCCATCCCTGATCAGAACCACACCACAATCCAATCTAAGAGCCTAAATGAACTACGACTAAGTATCTACACGCTCTTATTTCTACGTTCGTCCTTACCTAAAGAGTCTATTCCATCGTTGAGCAAGCTGTGGTACGGCAAGGCTGTAATACACAACAATGCTCTGTGGGTATGAGGCAGGTGGCTGGGTAAACCTACTATCAGTTTTATACTATTCTGTTTTGTACCTTCATTTGAACAAAGAAAAACTTTATAACCAAGAACTGTAGAGTACATTATTTTAAAAGGAGCCCTAAGACAGATCCCTGTGGCACACCTGCCTTTCATAAAGCTAGCTGCTTCTTTTAATCGTCAGTTTTGTATTACTGCTCTGAATTTAAACTTTACCAGTAGCCCACTCTATTTGAAAAGAGGTGTTCTGAGTCGATCTACATCCCCTGAATATAGAAATAAGGCTTGCTTGCTTGCCTGCTTTTCGAGAAACCTTTGATAAACATTCTCACACAGACCAACCGGACCGTTATTTCGGCCTTGAAAATGGAACCTTAGCCCAAAGATGTTCTTACCTTTTTCAAAGATTTGTGGGAACGGAGATCCTTCTGTTTGTTTGGTCTGTAATGACAACAAAACAATTTATTTGAGTTTGAGGATTTAGTGACACCTTGAATAGCCCTCCCCCCAAAAGATTATGTCAGCACATCAGATATGTGAACAGGTATATTCACAAACAGCGAATACACAGGGGTTCATAATACCTGTTTCTCTACAGACGCATAATATTTGGACCACCAGTCAATGACACACTCTGCTGACTCGTCTGCGATGGTCCGCCTTCTGCGCTTGGAGGAGCGATGGGTGCTCTTTTTGTGGCTCTCCTGCATTTCATACAAAAACAAAAATAGAATTTATGTCAACATAAATAAACAAGCCATGATAAAGTAATTATGTGTTCAACTGAGTCACCTTTTTCCTTCTGGGTTCTGCCTTTTCTGTCTTTTCGGGGGTCGGCTCCTCAACTGTGATAAGAACGTCGGGAGTTGTAGACGAAACTGTGGAACTAGTCCCTGGAGCATGCTGCAAAGATTCTGTTGGATAACAAAAATCTGAGAAAATATACGGAGTATCTAAAACATGAAAAAAATGACAGATCATAAAAAAATTAAGTGAATGTAAATCGAATAAATAAATCTATTAAGTACGGTAATAATTACTAAAACACAAAACTTTTATTAAAAAAAAACAACAACAACAACTCGTGTTTCCATATGTAACATTACCCTCAGCTTTTTGTGGTTCTGGGGTGAACATGACTGCAGGTGGTGCGTGCACTTGTGCGGAGGCAGGTGGGGCTTGGGGAGCAATGTATTTAAAGGTCATCAGGTTGTTGATGACGTGGTTTCCAACCAGCGTGCTGCGACCAAAAGCCCTCCAGTCGACAACGGTGATGCTGAGCGGCGGGTGGAGGTGCTCGTTCTCTGGTAACTCCTACAAGAGGAGAACAAATATTAATTATTTCATTGTGGAAATTGTTTCTCTGCAGAAATTAATCTCATGGAACCAAGAAGGACAGACCAGCTCAATGGTGTCAACCAGGGTGGTGAAGTTGGGGTTGGACTTGTATCGTTGAATGACGGAAGAACGCAATGTTTTTCCAGCGCATTCTATGAACACCTATAAAAATAAATATTTATATGAATATAATATAATATGTGCTCTTATTAAATGTCCTTTTTAAAAGTGGAGTAGAAGACATATTTACACCACCTGCCAAAGTGGTCGCCCAACCCACCCCTGATTTAAACTATAATATCATCTTTGAATACATTGAAAATGTAAATCTATACCGCACCGTATAAAAAGGATAAAATGATATATTGAACTGTATCCCTAGATATATTAAAATAGATCATCAATACGTACCTGAGGGCGATCAACAGACAGTAACTGAACCTTCTTAAGCTCTCGTAGACCCCAAAATAACACCTGGTGGACAAATAAGTTGATACGTAAGACAATGGAATGTAACAATATTGAGATGATATTATCCATAGAGCATTTTTTGGGAGGAAACCCACACACCTCTAGTCTGTATGTACTGAGAACAGGTCTAATGTTTTCAGGCACCTCGTAGATGCCGCCTTCCTGTTCCTTTAAGGGAGGCAGACTCAGCTCTCCAGACATGGCAATCTACAACATAGACCACTTGCTTTCTACTCATGTTCAAACTATGTGGAGAGACAACAGCAAGAGGCGCATCAGCTGACCTGCACCAGTTCGAAGGCGGCCAGAAGCTCTCCTCCTGATTGGCTGGCGAAGTGTAGCGGGCTGTATTGCAGCGTAGGTGGCGTGTAGGATTCTGAGAAAAGGCGGACCTCAGGCAAAGTCACTGTGGACCCTAAATACTCCGCCTTGCCCTGCACATGACATTTGTGAAAATCCCAGTGGTTATCGAAGTGGGATCCCCAAATACACTGGTGTCTGCAATTTATAACTTGAGGAGACCACAAAAAAATTTGCAACAAAATATATGCTCAATCGATGCCATAATATAAAAAAAAAAAAAGTGCCGTACATCTTTTGTTAACTTTTTTGCTTTACATTTGTCAACTTGGAGCTACGTATATTAAAGTGACAAAACATAATCCACTGTTACAACTAAATGATAAATAAAAATGCCTCCAGACCTAAAAAAAAAAAAAAAAAAAGAGCTACAGTGGTCAGAAAAGTTGCTAAATCGAACAATCAAGCACCTAAATTGGCAAGAGTGACTGCTTTTGTAAACTAGTTGTCATTTTACAATATGTGTGGTTTCTTGTCATGATTCCATGCATATTTTGCTAAATCTTAAACAATTTGGTTCGATTTAATGCACTCACCCCTAAATCAAAACCAATTTTCCAATTCATATCATTTTTTGTTACACTCATTATCAGTATATATCTGCTGTTTATCTATTTTACCAGTGCGTCGTCATCATACACTTCAACGACGAGTCTCGGCGGTTCCTCCTGGATGTATTGAAGATCTCCACTGAGCACGATGTGACTCATCTGCAAGCACTGATTCCAGGTGGGGCTGAGAGTCTGATTGATCACCTGATGCACAGAATAAATAAACTCAAGTACGCTGACTCCAAAAATAAGGTAGGTAATCATTTCTATGACTGTATTTACATTGGTGGTCTGGCTGTGTGACAGGTACGTGACCCGAGCAAAGGGGTCAGAAAGGCCCGAGTTGTCGGCTGCAATCAACCCGCGCGCTTGATACATGTGACACCTTAACTGGAACTGATGCTGCTCTGCATACAGAAACATATCAACACACTCGCATGTGAAGGAACACCAAAGAGGCAAAACAAGGCAAATACTGTACACTAAGAATGACCATAACATAGGTCTGGATTTTAACTGCTGTTTTTTGGATTACGTTCTAAACCGAGGACCCACTGATAGAATCGTAGCACCGACTGGTCTACAATAAATTATGAAATTCTTGAAATGGAGATGCAAGTTAACTTTCCTAGATACATAACCAGTGTGATAAAACAAAGGAGTGGTCATGCTTACCTGTACATGTCAGGTGAGTTGGGGGACTGTTAGTGTCAACACCCCCTGTGACAGCGTTGAAGCCTTTTGGCAGCTCATCCAGCATGTGAACAGAGTCCACGCAAGATCCAAACCACAAATACACATCTACTTTGGCCTGCACCGAAAAACCCGTCACACGCTTCCCTGGCGGCTGCGTACATACAAACATGAACGTCATTGGTTTTTACAAAGATTTTTTGATGCTGTGTTTGAGCTTTCTTACCTTGAGGAAGAGCGTTATGATCTTTCCACAGTGAACACCTCGAGCTTCCCGATTGCTGCAGAAGACGACATCTCTGGCCGGGAGCCGAGCGTATGCGACGCGCTTGTTGTTGCTCAACAACCACACAAAGATGTCTGGGACGGTGTGTTGAGGCTGCATGTGATGTCACAGGTTGGTTGTTAACATAACACCTGGTTTGAAAATGTGAATCATGCATGGTGTACCTCCTCCACTAGGAAGCGTAGTTTCTGTGTGAGTTTTGTTGCATCCTGGAGTACTTCTTTCATGCTGCCTGACTTCCTCTTCCTCTCTACTAGAGACTGAGCATCTCCAACCATACTTTCCTGCAACATAGATAGAAGACTTGAAGCTTAAGGTTCAAAAAACACTGCAGTACTGTCATGTTTGACCTTAAAGACGCCATTCTTGCGTTAATTTTAATACAGGCGTGGCTATTTTTTAGTGAGTATTTTGCGTTCTCCTACCAGTTCTTGTTTGCACATCGAGAGGCGTTTCTTGTCCAGCTGCGTCAGGTAATTGGACTTTAACTGAGCCTTCAACTCGGCCTCTGCTGCTGCTATGAAACGCCTGCAAATAATTTAAAATAACATTTAAAGGTTAATGAGGCTCTCTTCACATCACACTGATGGATTTGGATACCTGGCATCTATGCAAAAATCTTTGACGGTTGTTTTTAGTGTCTGCTCGGCCCCGGGATACAACTTCCTGTGGAGTTCAGCTGCCTCAGTCACGCCTTCCTCCTGTAAGTAGATGTTAAATTTAATCTGACTTAATAGTAGTGCAATGTTTATGTGCTTGTTCGTGTTTGCATACGTACAAACAAGGCTGCTATGTTCTCCAGCATGTTGGAGTTGTATAGCCGATACGTTCTGTCCTCCCATTGACTCAACACATTGATGCACGGCTTCTGTTTCTCCAGAGGCAAATGCATATAGTACCTATGGTTTATAAACACACACATATGAACAGACATTTTAAAAAATAATATTTTGACAAAAGAAAAAGGACTGAAATAAATATAAATATATACTCTCTGAATTAGGTTTGTTCCCTCATTACAGAATTCACCTGTTTCCTTCGACAGGGAGCGGTTTCTGGGGACGTGTGGTGGACTTAGAGATCCTGCTGGGGTCTTGAGATTCTTTGGGTAACAGTGGGGAGGAAGGGGAGGTCCTATCTGGGAGGTCCAGTGGCTGTCTCCTGCGGCTGAGGGTAGGACTTGGGCCACTCAGACCGGTCTGGCTCACAGGCTCTTGTATGTTACCGCAATTACCTTGGTAACAAATAATAGCTACAATGAAACCAAATGTTTGAGACTATTTCAACCACATATACACGATATAATAATAGCTAAATTTCTAAAGCAAATATCACAACCTGGCCACACACAATCTCAAATGCAGTTTCAAGTTGTAATATCACCATTCACCAGTAGATGGCAGACAAATGGCTTTGTTGCGCTTACACTGCCCGATATTGCAATGTGAGTAAGCCTAATCATTTTCTATGAATTTAGAAAGGTATGGAGACGAACTTTGTACTTCAATAATATTAACTTTTTGAGTGAGTTGACTTTTGAGTGTGCTGTTTAGCAGTTTTGTGCCAACTTGAATAGTAATTTTTACACCGGAAAATACAATACACATAGTACTCCCACCAACATTTAAGTTGCCCATCTCTGATTTAGGACCTATACCTACCCAGGGAGAACTCAAAAGTTACAGGCTTGTCTCCAATCTTTCTGTCAATCATGGTGGCTTCAAATAAGGCCCCGAAGAGCAAGAAATGCTCTTTGTTCTCAGAATCGATCTAAAACACAAACCACACATCCTTAATCATCTGCTACCTCCTTTCAAGTTGCTGTCAGGAATGGTGCTCTTACTGTCGCTGGACATTCCACAGGAAGAACCTCCGCCGCTGCTTTCCCTTTGTCGTCATCGCCTGCACCTCCTCCAGATCCTCCCCCTCCTACTCCTCCACCTGCTGGGGTCTTACTGTCCTTCCCTCCAGCCTTTACCGCCTTAGCATCCTTTACAGGTTTCACCATCCGAGCAACTTTGGACTCTGGGCCCATCCCGCCTGATAGGATTTCCACCGTCAGCTCGACAAAGACACGTCCCCTGGGGGCAGGAATTTATATACTTGGTTGGTTGTTGCTTTATTTTACTAATCAAGTATATTCTTAACAAACCGATAAGCGACACCCTGTCCAATGCCCTCGTTAAGCTCGGCAGTGTCATCACCCAGAGAGTTCCTGACGGAGCCATACAAGTTTATCCATGCGGGACCAAAAGTTGGTAAAAAGCCTGTAGAAAGAAGAATTCTCTTTCAGCATAAAGTTCCGACATGTGCATGACTAAACACATCTCCGCCTTACCTCTGTCGCCATCTTGCTCGTTGGAGATTCGCCTCAGGTCAAAGTAGTGGGTTCCTATGGCAACGTCACTCACGCTTCCTTCATCCCAAACCTATGAGGAAACAAGTTCTGGATAAGAACATGTACAGTGGACGTAAGGACCTTTAACCTTTAAGTTGAAGCAACTACTCAACTGAGTCGCTCAATTAATCGTTATTCTGAATTGTTCAATCCAGGGACATAATTACTCAACTACTAAACTGATTTGCTCAGACATCAAACCATCTGGCCTAAAATTGGAAACCATTGAATTGATTTGTTTGAGGGTTGAAACAGTTTGACCATCAACCCATTTTTCCAACCTAACCATTGAACCAAATGCAGAGTCCACTGTTCAAATTCCAAAATATAACCTGGATCTTCATCCTCTGGCACAGAGGAGGAAACATCTCAGTGAAGACAATCTGTTCATTCCACACTGGATCTGCATTGGACTTCTGTGTGGTGGTGCGACCCTTAAAGGTGAGATGAAGAAAATTATTCACTATTATAGTTAGTTTTATCAATGCACAATACAGTTTCACTTGACTTTTTTTATTTTTTATATTTTTTATAAACCACAATAACCTCTATCTGCACATAATCGATGTTACCCACCATTTGTTTGAAGAAGCTAACAACAACAAACGGGTCAATGAGCGCTGTGTTGTCTCCAATAAAAGCCTTGGTGACATTGGCCATGATACTTGAGTTGTTGCGTGGAAGACCTTCGGCTCGATACACCCTCACAGAAAAACGAGCCCAGGGTCGTTCCGATGGGAATCCTTCTGGTATCAAGAGGTTTCTGGGAAAGGTATTTGGAATACACAGTGAAAAAATAACAGTGTCATCTGCATATTAAGAGGTAATTTGGCCTACGCAAGACAAAAGAAGAAATAAAATGTGTTTACGTACTTTTCTATTTGCTCCTCGGAATCACTGGCTTTAATCCCGGGCTGCATGGCATCTCCCTTTGCAGAGACACTAATGTCACACTTGACGTAACCTTTGCAACCCGTGCTAATGTCACCGGGGACTGTCAGCATTGCCCACTTGTTGATGAATTGGTGACCTCAAATGGAAAAAATCAAAAAGAATATAAAACACAAATCCTCAGCAAATCGAAGATTAAGTAATAATTGGGGGAAAAGTCTACTTGTTAACAATGAAAGAAAAGCATATTAAAGTGAGACAAATTGAATAAGACTTTTGAAAAATGATGAAAGAAACAAAATCATATTTTCTTTCCGCAGATAGTATTGTGATATATATAGAATAATAGAAGACAATAACTTCAAATAATGATTTAAGAAATTAATCGATCAAATTTTTGCTATGAAAACAGTTTTGGGGTAATAGGTGATAAGACTGATGATAAAAATGATAAGATGAAAAATCTGCATAATGTTCACCTGGTTGTTTGTAGACTGTCCACACATCCAGCTTAAATGAGCCGATGCAGAAACTCCTAAGCATCTTGGAATGCATCACCTTGCAGATCCAAAAGGAAACAATGAGGTGTTTAAACATCTACACTTTTATTGGACCCATTTGAACTCACCGTCAGCCTGATGACTTTGTCAAAGAAGATCTCTTTGTGGGCAAAGAAGTCAAATACAAAATACTGAAAGAAAAAACGGAGGAATGATGTAGTTTCAACTTATGCTTGGTTGGTATGCTCATTGTTATTAAAATGCTGTGTTGTTTTGTCATTTGTTTTTTTTCGCTACCTCATTGTAAAAAGGAGCGTTGGTTCCCTCTTTGACTGTTGTCTGTTTCTTTTCATCGCCAATCTCAATTATAACACTAGGGTCGATGTTTTCACCCACAAGCTGCTTGGCCTCCGTGATGTTAATAGCAATCTGCACAGACAAAAATCCGCATACAGTATATTCAACCACAATAACACAAATGTGTGTGTTGTCTTTACCTGGAAGCTCTGTGGCTTCTCCTCACTGTCTTGAATACATGTTTTGAGTTTGGACCTAAATAAAGTCAGTGCATTAGAAGAACAATGGGCAGCAATATTGAACAACTAGCAAAGCATGTGATTATATATTGTGTAAAAAGTACAACAATATTTAACAAAATACATACATGAATAGAAAACTACCGTAGTAGAGTAAAATATAAAAAGGCAGGTGGAGGTCAACTCAAAACCTTTCCTTATAAAAATATGTTGGATATTGCTTCACTAAGTCTAAACACAATAATATTGCATTTGTGGAATATAAATTAAGCGCAAAATCCAGACATTTTTAGGCGTCTCGAGGGGCAGCCATTTTTGCTGTCAATTAAAAATGGCTGCCCCTTGAGACTGAGGGCTCAGGTAACAACCAATCATGGCTGAGTTTTTAAATGTCACATGACCAAACTCGGAAAATATTTGATTGGTCATTACCTGAGCCCTGAGCATCTGTTGTGTCATTAAGTCAACAAGTGTCAAAATGGCAGCTCCTTGACATGGGTAACAAATTATTGTAGAGAAATTTTGTACAAAACTTGAAAAATAACCTTTTTGTGTTGGGCATAATTCTGGTTCTGATGGCTCCATGTTGATCCTCATCGCTTTTTTCCTCCAACAACTGAGATGCTTCCGAACTGACCTCCCCTTCACTGTCTAGTCAAACAAAAAAAGTACAATACTAAAAATAAAAATAGACAATAGATGTACATTCATGTATACAGTAAATATATATATAAGCTGACACATTTATTCTGTATAGTTTTCAGACAGACAAATGACAACGACCCAAAGTTTAATGCTTTTTGATCAGAGTTTGTTTTGCCAACTTGGCCGCCACCTTGACATTGATGAACTGTCAAGTCCAACGACAATTGTTAAAAAAAAAAGGGGGGGGGGGAGACAAGTTAGTTAGTGTAGAAACTTGGAGTTCCTATGTCACTTAAAATAGAATTGATCTGTCATAAGTGACATGTGACTGTTTGACAAAGGTTAGCTGCACAAAGTGGTGAATGTTAGCACAGTTTTATTTACATTTAATGTGTGTGAAGACTTACCCAGAGCTGCCTTGTTTGCCAGCACCAAGTCAGATTGGGCCTTCTTCTTTTTCTTCCCTTTAAGTCCAAACATCAGCTTCGCCTTTCTGCTCACACGAAGACAACAAATTACTATTAGAACCAATTTCTGTACACTTGAACAATTGAATGCAAATGCTGCTTTACAAAGATACACTCAAACTATAAAACCTTTCTGAGTGTGTCAATTAAAAGAGAACATTTGTTTCATTGCAAAGGCCAATTTTTATGGGTCCCTCATAGATTGTATCTAGACCTTTAGATTTAATCAATAGCAGATAATTGGAGGTCTACAAGGATACCAGTTTGGGTGCCTACTTTTAAATTCCCATCTCCAGCAGCAAGATTAAACAAAGCAGGACTAATTATGCATTTTATGTGCAATTCCTAGCTTGTGCGGGTTAGGGGTTGTGGGGGGTCAAGTTTGATATTCAAATTGCCGAAAACTTTCACCAGTCTCTATTTTGAGGATCATGAAAAAGATCTCTCTATGTAAAGGACTGCTATAAATAAAAACATAAATAAATAAATAATCAATTATATTCTTTGGGTTAACAATAAAAGATGTTTCCCCATATTCTTTCACGGAATAATGAAGGCATCTCATTGACGACATTCTAATCCAGATTAGGATTGTTGTCTGTGCTCTTCTGAGATTAATTCCAGTTTTATAGTTGGAAACTAAGAACAAATATTCACCTAAGAAAAAAAAAAAGAAAAAATCTGCTCACCGTTGTTTTGTTGTAGGACTCTCTGTAGTGTCCATTTTGCTTCATATCAAACTAAGGAAAGTTTAATTAATCCATTTCTTTTGGTCACCAAAGAACACAAAAAGAATTACAGAGGTGGATATGCTTCCAACTTCTCTACACCTCAGTGACCTTAGAGCTTTTATATTTACACGCAGCGTGTTGGTCAAACCTCCTCCTCGTGCCAAACAAAACATTTAGTGTTATTAAATTGTGATTTTAACTCACCTGGACCTGCCCACCACCATCTTGGGTTACTCACATGACTTGCATCACACACAATATTATATTATGTGTAAATATATTGTATATATACATATGTATATAGTACATATATATGTATATCAAGCGCATAGAAATTTGAGTCCATATCACAACACATAAAAATGACCACTTGATGAATTCATTAGACAGACTCTTACCTGAACGCTGGATCCATGGTCGTAGGTGTTTGCAGTCGGCATCAGCAGCTGGATGGTGTCTTGATCATGTGGTTGACACAATTTCAAAAGTTACATCACGTCAAGACATTTACGAACAAATGAAAGTCTGGCTGAGTGACTGACTGGTTCTTATGTTTGTCCAAAGAATGGAGCCAATGTATTCCCATTACTCCTTGATTTAAAATGACATATCGTCCAATGTCTGTTTTATAACTAAATTAGTTTCTTTATTCTGTAAGATTTCTTTGTGTGACTGATAATAATAGCAGTATAAATATAAACACATCAGAGGGGTATTACAATATAATTGGATATAAATTAGAATCTTTATTTGTTAATTCTACAACATATATAACACTGTTTTATCATTTTGTGCCCTTTAAAAAAAATCTTGAATATTAATGCAGGGAATTGCGTGTGGGTGTAACCATGGGACCAGGATGTAAGAAACTGTCAGAGATAACAAACCCTCCTCTTGTAAACAAGGCAGTCAGTCCAACTCACGCTCACATAGACCATCTGCCAAAAGAAGGCAAATAAAGATTAGACCTTTCCTTTATTCTTATTTGAATGAACAGAAATTAATTTAACCTCAGCGGCTGACTACCCTGTATGATGAAAGCCACTTGGAGATTCAAAAATACAGGCTCCATTTTTTTTTTTTTAAACTACTATGTATAAATAACACAAGCTAGCTGCAAGATAAAATCACATTAATACATTTTAAAAAAGACATTGCAGGTGGAGAAGAACAACATAGATGTAACATGATGTTGATGCTCATTTCACAGCAGAGTCACACATTCACTTGTAAGGTTCGGGGCAACAATACAAGACATCATAATTCAGTCTGAATAGAGATGATCACTTTTCTGTCAAAGTCCGCCAGCATGTTTCATTCAATAAAACAAAATGTCTCAAAGGAAAGTTGAATCAAGTCCACAGATTTTTTTTTGTTCTTCTTCACATTGATTCTCAATTTTCCAGCTGAATGTAACCTGGATTTGGTTGGTCACACTTGTCCACTCTTCTCAGTTATCTCATTTTCCTCCCTCTTGAAAACAAGATCATTCATAAAATCTGAAAGAGAAATATGAACAAACTGATGAGGAATTACAAGATTTAGGATTTGTAAATGTGCAAACTACATTTGTACCTTGAATTTAAATTTGCTCCGTGCACAAGCTCAAAAATCAATTTGCTCGATCATCTAATCAGTTTGATGATGATTAGGTCTGTGTTGGCATTTTCTTCATGCTCCTAACAAATGTTTTCATCCAATAAATGGCTGAAAATATATTGCACACTATGGTGATGCGTTTTCCGACTTCACTCAAGCAGCAGCGGCATTGAAGCTTGTTCATAAGCAGGGCTTGACAAACATTTACACCAAGAAAAGAGAAATAGAAACATTGCCTCTATTTATTTTTAGCCTTGGGTGAGTCACAGCCATATTTTGATTTTTTTTTTCTTCCCAACAGACCCATGGTTTTTAAAATATGGATCTCTACTCATTGGGATTACACTCAACGATTTAAATATAAAACTGCTTACAAGCACCAGAAACTGTAGATGAATCCAAACAAAATGCTAAATTGCTAAAGTAAGTTGAGTTTATTGTGTTGTGATTTACTCGTGATTCTTTTATCCTCCCATGACCATCTTGCTCATGAAACATTGAACTGTTTGTTGGAAGAAATTGCTTTTTCACAGCAATTTTGGGTGAACAACATATACAGCCACTGAAGCACATCCAGCGTGTTCAGGGACTATGAAAATGGGGGAGTTGACATAGGTGCTGGGTGTCTAGGGCCTAAACCAGCGAGTCCAAAGGTTGTAGTAAAATGGTCCTCCACAAAGAAATGAGTGGAAAGGATGCAGTACCACATGTGCCCAGCAGTAGACGTTTGCCCTTTTTGTTTTCTGTAAAATAGATCTCCTTTCTGAGACTGCTAAACTCATTTGCATTGCTGCACTTGGGTCCTCTAGCTTTTTGTCACCATCTAAAATTCAAATGCCATAAAAAAAAAAAAAAAAAAGGCTCAAGACACAAAGCAAAAAAAAAAAAAAACTGCTTGCTTATAGCATGGGCTTGCTCACGGCTTCATACCTGCAAGGTGTGGGGCTGAGGAGCTGCTAACATTTTCAGCTGGAGTCAAGAAGGTATTTGCAAGAGCTGCAGAATGAGGACTCTGTCTTTGGCAGATGATGATTGACCCTTTTTTTTTTTTTTTTTTTTTTTAAGCCAAAGGTGCACAAGGGTCGAGTAGCATCAAGGTAGCAAGCTGTCACTGGTCTCTGAGTTTAGAAGTGTTTTGTAGAGTAATAGAACATTTTCTTGAGTTTGGAGGCATTTGGGAATGGGAAAAAGCATTTGGAACATAAGCCACTACTGGAGAAGATGATGTGTGGACAACGAGAAGCCAGTCGTGGCCTTTGTGGATGAAGATTGGGCCAGCCACACATCTGGGGTGACTGGGGACTGCGAGAGAAAGCAAGGCACACATATGGAGGTGGTGGTTAGGTGCACAGTGCTTCAATACCTGCTGGGCTGAGCACCAGAGCCTGGAGGAGGTCCGAAAGTGAGACGATTCCTCTCACCACATCCTTGGCGTCAACCAACACCAAACGATGCACCTAGAAAAGACACAGCACAAGGGAAGTTCTCAGGAAGTAGTAGCCGTCAGATTCCTAAAAGTCAGTGACCTTTGCTGTCAGTCATTCATCAAAAGGTATGTTCAAGTTTTTGTTTTATGACTTTTGTGACTATGGTGTTCCTGCTCAAGGCTCAAACAAAGGGGAATGCTGTTTGTAACTCAAGGGCTGAAGTCTGAGATATCAATGCAGCCAGCAGGCAAAGATAATTAGTTCAGGCTCTAGTAGTTAACTCCACAAATGAGCGGTCGCTGCGTAGTCACAAAAGAATGACTTTCTTACCTCAGCCTTAGCGATGCGGTCAATGATGGTCTCTAAGGTTTCATGAGGGTAACATTTAAGCACTCCTTCCATGCAGCAAGCTCTAGAGGCAACAGCCTCTGTCATGGTCATGTCCAAGTTGTTGTAGTTCTTCTGGGCTGCAAGATTCTTTGCAACAGACCAAAGAAAAATAATAATTAGATGCTTATACAAGGTGAACATTTCCATTCAAATCTGTATGTGGTTAGATGCAGAATTGCTAGTTTTGAGGCCTTAAATCCAAATGTATGAAGGTGCAGTAACATTTTAACAATCTCGTGAACAGTATGAACTTGTGAAACTTACAATGACATCAAATCTGGAGTATAGCGCCACCACTTTACCTGAGAAAGAAGTACACAAAAAACATGAATGCACCATTATAGATGAACACAATGTATCTCACGGACCACATATCTTTTGGATTTTAGTCTGCATGAACGAGGGATGGGAGAACAAAATTCAAATCCTTTTTGATTTCGAGCCTAGCAAGATCAATGTCACTGGAAAGAGCTGGAATAAAGGACTTGCCAAGAAACATGACATTGATGTTCTTCGGGTCGCTATTAATTGTCAGATCTAATATTACGACTCTGATGTTGCCAATCTCTATGTGAAAGAGGTTCTTTTGGAGTGTCGAACTACCTTGCTCATTGACCACAGGCAGAGCGGACACTCGTCGCTCCACAAAGATGCTCAGGGCCTCATAGACCGATGCCGATTCTTGCACTGTTGCGATCTCCTTAAAGGTACCGATAGCCAGCTGACCGATCTGTTTTTGCAGGAACCATGGCTTTGGGATCGTAGAACCCTGGTGCAGGAGACATTTTTTTAAAGTCAAACACAATAAAGATGACATACGGTAGGATCAAACTTTCCAATAAAGTTTTGGTGACATTCTATAGGTTCTTTATGCCAACATGCCACAAGATGGCGCCAAAGCAATCATTTTACATTAGACAGGGCTTTGGCCTGAGCACAAAACCACAGACTCTTCGGGTCTAGTGAATAACTGAGGATGGAAAAAAAAAATCTATGAAGAGTAAATCATGTGGGGAAACTTAATTGTTTTGCTTACAAAGATGTGGAGGAACTTGAGGATGCGCTTGTGTGTCAAGATATGCAGGACATTCCCTGATGTCGGGTCGATGACGGGAAGTCGGTGTATCTTGTTCTTTAACAGTGAGTAGATGGCGTCAAACAGACTAGAAGGAGGATAATATGCTCTTTAAACAAATGTCCTGCAACTTTGACAATTTATAACACAAAGGGATTCTGACCTGGCTTCAGGGGTGATGCTGATGAGCCTGTTGGTGGAGTACTGCAGATAGATCTCTGCCAAGAGGGGAAGCAAGTCCAGAAGACAAGCAAACTTGAAATTCTATGACACTATTATCACATTCCTGCGTCATGTATACAGTACGTGCCTCGCCACGTCTCTATCTTGTGCTCCTCCAACTCGTAGATCTGAACCTGTCAGCAACACAAATATCCATCAGCTGGCTTGTACAACATGGCCGCCAACACGGCTGGCCGAAAAGCATGCCAAGATGTTATGACCCCGGAAAATTTGTCAGATACAAAAAAGGAAACATCAATTAGCTCACCAGTGGAGACTTGTAATAACGATGGAGAATGTTGATAAAGTCTGTGATGGTCAGCATTCCTGCATGCAAAACAAGAGTTCTAAATAATACGTTCTGAAAGATGGTCCATGTGATGGAGGTCTGATCTATATTCTATTGTAAGATGGTAAAAATGATAAAATAAATAATAAATAAATGAATACATAAAAAAAAAAAAAAAAAACGACTCACCTACAAAACATTTGCTCTTATTGTCCCACAGGGGTGCTGCTCGTACACCGTTAGCCACCAGAGCAAAGAAAGCCTTCTTCACCTTCACACAAATGCACAAAACACAAATATGGTAATTAAAATGTTCCCCCAAGGAAGACCAAATTTCACTAGATGCTGCTCTTGCACTACCTGCAGTTCAGTATCAAAGATGACTAGCTTAGAGCTGGTAGGAATGGCATCATAGCAGCTATGGTTTTTCATGAAATTCATGTAAATAAAAGCATCTCGCTCTGGGATCGCAGAAGGAGTTGTAGCATCCGTCCATGGAGGTGAACAACTGCCTGTCAAAGCACACATGCTCTATCAACAAACTCATTAAAAAAAAAAATATATATATATCTTTGTTACCCGTGTTGGCCATTAAGACATCAGCCGCAGTGTCCTCGTCCAGCTCCAACTCAAATAAGGGCACCTGCAAAAAGAAGCAAAATGGCAGCGGCTCAATCTAATAAAAGTTTTGGAATTTTGCTACCTCAGTCATTACGAGCAACATTAGAAGAGTGACAAGCAGAGTTGTATGCTACTGAAAAACGGGTAGACGGTCAGGTTTAGCAATATGAGAACATTTTCTGAGAGCTACTAATCAGCATTTTGGACCTGAAGAGTGGACCATTCACCTCCTTACCTTAGTGCCGATAACCTGAGTGGTTGACTGATACATCTGCCAGCTCACTTCTTTTAAACACTTATGACAATCTGTTGATTTAAGACAGGGATTTCCAAAGTGTGTTGCATGCCAGGATGACATTATCCCTTACGGTCTCTTCTGAGATATTACTAACGGAAATATTTTAGCATTCAGATCTTCGTTAATTTTGTGCAATGAAGTCAACGTTCCATTTCTCTACACTCTCGGAGTTGATGCATCAGCAAAAAATGGTACACTAAAGACTTGTGTGCAGCAAAGTTCTAATCATTTTATTGGGTCATGTAAAACAATGCTATTTGACCTTTATGGTACGTGCCACACATGAGGGAATCCACAAAAAGCTTTTAGATCCATTGGAATTAGTAGGCTAAATCGGATACAGAAGACTGCTGAAAGCTCTGTTGGTTTGCATAGTTCATAGAGAGCCATGCCAAGTCATCTAGCAACAGGATATTACTTGTCAACAGGATGGCATGTCAGGAAAACATTTGAGAACTGCCGTTCTAAGGCATACAAGTAGTAAAGAAATTTGTCCTACCTCAGCAAGCGGCTCCATGATTGGAGAAGTGGTGAGGCAATCTTCCTTGGCATCAGAACCCAATGCTAAAAGTCCTTTGTTCCACTGGCCGACATCTGGAGGGTTCCATGCCCATCTTGATGATGAGGACGAGATATGGTGAACAAGTGGAACAGTACAGCACGATTCAACAAGCTGGGCCTCAAAGTCTGGGAAAAGTTGAGGTCTAAATCTGGACCGAGTGGTGGGAGGCTTGTGGTATTCACTGCAAGAGAGCCAGCGAGGGGAGGAGAGGTGGGAAAACATCCAACAGCCAGGATGGGAGGGAGGTCCGGTAGCTAAAAACAGCTAGGGCATACACATTAGAACCACTTACAAAATCAGATGTGATCCAAGACAGAAGCTGTCGTGTTTGAAGGGATGATGTTTCTGTGAACTGCTTCGCTGTAACACAATTCTTTCAGCTGCTTGCAATTGCAAAACGGGGTGAAAAATCCAAGAAACATCGATCAGTAGAAGCGCAGACTTGTACAACACGTGTGTCCGGTACATTAATTCTGTGGTAACAGTGTAAGGAAATAATTCCACTAAGACGTTTAACACTAATGTTTCTCAATGGACATTTTGAAGAGATTTAGCGATTTCATCATCAATGCTGTGACACAATAAAACATGCACCTACTCCAACTTCTTGGCAAGCATCTAATTCAAAATGAGTGATGAAATTCACATTTGATGCTCATAGAATACCTTTCAAGCAAACCACAATGTAAAGAAGAACATTTTAGAGAAAAACATTACCTTGAAGGTTTATGTTGTGTCCAGTAAGCAGAAGGCAAAGACAGCTGTTTTCTAGCATCTTACTATTAATACATGTGGTTATCCAAACAGGCCTGCCGCTCAAGAGTGAAAAGCCAAGATATTAATAGTTTACAACCACGTCCTGTTGCAAACACTGAGCAGACCCCGTTACCTTATGGTGGATTGCGGAAGACTCCAATCGTAAAAATGAAGCGCAACAGCACTTCGCACACACACACAATCTACTTCAATATTAATTTTTATTTTCAAAGTGTACTCTAAGCAATATTTTCAAGGCCTTGAAAAATGCTACATTTTTCAGTTAGTAAAAAAAAAAATATTACAATCTCAGATATTACACTTCAGGTATGTTAGGAACAGTGCCGGCACTGAATCTGGGACTGGCAACGAAGGCATCACTGTCTGAGCCTTCGTCCATGTCCATTTCATCCGACAGTTGCTGACGGATGAGCGCCACCCTGAAAGAAAAGAGCAGTTACCTTTCGATTGTGATGTGTGCATTTGATAACGTTGCAAATACACCAGCCGGCGTGCACACCTGGATTTAGAAGGGGTGACGGGTGCTTCTCTGTAGTTGGAGAAGTAGCTACACTTGGACCACTAGGCGGACAAATCAACACAGAAGCATTTGAAATTTAGTGTACGTTTATAGAGATCAAAACGGTCTTGGCTCCTTACCATGTGAGCGGGATCATCGGTACCAAGATGGACTCCTTTCTGACACAAAGGCCTGAGCAGATTGATACCTGCACATAGACCATATCCACCCAGTTTAATCAGATTATTATATGAGTTTAAATACGATCAATCACACCAACAAAACTTCCACCATTGGTGATGGTCCTAAAAATATACTGACAAACCTTTTGTCCTGTTGTTCCCGTACTTTCGCTCCCACTGGTCCAACACAATGCTGAGGTACCGGGGAGACTCGAAAAATCTCAAGTATTTCGATGACGACGGCGATGGGAAAATCCGCTCAAACTGTCCGCGGCGGCCCAACTCGTCTTCGCTCTCGGCGAGGACGCGGACATCGTTGGGAGTCAAAACATCCAGCACTGTCGCCAGGAGACTCTGACAGAAGGAAGAAAAGTTGAATACTGTAGTATTGGAGGACAGTGTCACTGGCTGCAACTTTAGGTATCCACACAATCTATATTACATTTTGTAAATATTTTGATAACTATGCTAAGTCAGCCTATGGATCACTTGAAACCATACTGCAAATCAGAGGTAGGCAATTCATTTTTCCGACAGGCCATGCAACTCAATTACGTAAAATATGAATTTAATGACTTTTTCTAAAACAGTCAATTGTATTGTATTAATAATCTGCCATTGTATATCTGTTGCTGTACCAAGGAAATAAAAACTGAAGATAAAATAGAGGAAAGTTTATTTAGTTATATTAAATTGCCATATCTACACATATTAATGATAACCCAAGACGTTTTATAAATCTTTAAGCTCATCACTCTTTGGTAAGCAAGTGAAATGATGTGTTTTTTATTTTCTTTTATTCCATGTTTTCCTAAGAGTGACTGCGTACCTGATCAGCAAAGCGCTGTTTGAGGTAAAACGCCCGTTTCACTTTCTCGTCGCCTGAGATTTCCAAATTGCTCGTCTCCTTGCTTACAGCACACAAACTACATACACACACAGGAGACAAAACTATTCGTACACATTTTAGTTTATAGAAGTCTCTAGTAAAGCACGTTCCCTCATCATACCTGCTGTTGGAGCTGGAGGTGCTTCCACCGGAGGAGACAACATCCTCTCGATGAGGAATACGAAAGCCCGCAAGGTTCAAGAGATCTCGAATCATTTGGCCCTTGATGGAAACATCTAGTGCTGTGTTGGAATGGAGGCTGCATGATGGAAACAAACAATAATGGTCAGTTATTTAGTGAAGAACGTGTGAAAGTGAAAAATGAAATGAATGTGCGTGTGTATTACCTGGGTGAAATGTTGACTTCGAGGATCCAGGGTTTCAAGTTTTCATCTAGCATGATATCAAAGCCGAACAGCTCATGGCAGCTGTAAGGTGTACGTACATGCATCTTGAGCAGAGAGTTCACGTACGGTTCTGACCTGATGACACATCCGTGAGACAGACAGGAAGTCACCTCCAAAAGCCAACATATCTTTAAAAGCAGCGTCATTTCTCATGTATAATACGCACACTAAAAATATTACAAATTAAGGGGCTACACGGGTAGAAGGGAAACAAAGAAATCTGTCACATTGTCTGGATGAATTAAAGAGATGATAAAAGTGGAATCTGACATTCAAGGGGTGTAATTTTGGGGGATGTGTATTATGGACGAGGGCATATTCTATACAATAAATTACAGTAAAACAAAACAAACAAAAAGATAATTGTCTTACGCAATTATTGTTTTGATGACAATGTCTTTAATCTTCTCCCAAATGAAGGTGGTGTTTACTCCTCTGGAGCCGAGATACTGCCACAAGGCCTTCACAGCCCTGAAAATAAACAAGTGTATTCAGGCTATGTTTAAACATATACAGAAGTTCTTAAAACACTTTTGCCCCCTATAGGGTGGAAAAAAAAAACACACTGCTGGCATCAGTGTGAACAAAATCATTTTTGTAGACAGAGAAATAAATGGTTGTTCTTCAATGAAATATTTAAAATTAAATTGATTTATATGACTATATAATAGCACACACCGGGTAATTACACAAAAGGAGACAAGCAAATGAATTAAAAAAAAAATTCCCCAACTATTTTTAAAATAACAGAATTAGGTCAACTCTTCACCCTGACCGGGTTACAAGGTGCAAATGTGACTTCCATTTAATGTTACCATTTGTGTCCCTGGCAGGCTTTGTCATCACTGTTGGCCTGGTACTCTGAATTTTTCTTGTTGACGCTGTAATTGGTCAAATGCATGAACTTGTTGCCAAGTGTCTTCATGGAGGGTGAATATCTGCCGAGAGAGAGAAGTTCCAAGTTTAATTCATTAGTTACCCGCTGCACATTTTCGGTTAAAAGGCTGGCAAACACTGACTTGCAGCTAGCAAAGCGGACCAGTCCATCTGAGAAGAGGTATATTCTGAGCGGGTCGTAGCATGTCACGTAGACATAGATGCGCAAGTCAAACTTGTTACCACCGATGAGGTAGGGCTTGTGGAGATACCTGACAAACACAAATATTGTCATTGCTAGAAAAACACTGCAACAAATTTATTTGTATCTATGGACAAAAGTATTGGTAAAATATGAATAATATAATGATATTACCATTGTTATTTAGCATTATGATTATTTTTGGCCTTTTCAATGGTGGCCCCAAGACTTACTTCTGGACCAGAAGGGACTTCTTGCGTGGCATCTGGCTCCATTTGTGGATGACCTGAATTCCCACTCCTCTGGCTGAGGCTGGCTGTTGGGGGAAAAAAGTCTTGTTAAAGAAAAATAAGTCTGTAATTGTGGGGGGAAAATCTTGATAAACAATAATGAATTTACAGGTTTGATGATCCACTTCTGTCTGGAGCCGTCCTTCCATGCCTTGCGTAGCTGCAGGATGTCCTGAGGAAGGACAAAGGTGCGAGGGATAAAGTTGAACTCCTGCTTGCCGAAGCGATTCTGCATCTTGGACAGATTCTTCCAAAGACGGTCCTTCCTGCCAATCTGGAATGTTCCGGGGAAATGGTTCAACTAAAAAAATGGCAGAAGGCGACAAAACAGAGTTAAGTGAGAAAACATATGGCTTTTTAGGACTGACTCCAAACAGCGTCAAATTTTCACCTTCTGGTGCTCTAGAAGAGTCTTAAAACAAGGCGACTTCATGTGGTGTCCCCAGCAGCCCAACCAGTCATGGCTTTCTATCAACACACTGAATGTTAAGTGCTTTGATCTTGTGAAAAATTACACAAAAACTGCACTTGAGGCAACCTACTCCTGGTGTGCATGAAGTGCGACCTGGCGATGGCGTTCCTCACAACATTGGGCGTGACTGTGCTAATCTTCCACTTTAAAAGTCGTGTTTGCTCTTCAGGCAGCAATTCAACTACAAGGACATACAACAAATAGAAAAATGACATCAGATCGGAGTCGACTGGAACTGAACTGGAATCCTCCTTTAAGATGCCATCTCCACGAAACGCACTTAAATAGGGCTGTTTTCATGTCACGGTAGGTGCTGCTGCTTTGATTAAGCTTTGGGTGTCAAATCGGAAAAGGAAGGAAGGAATCTCTATGACAGAAAGTGTGTGTGTTCATACTGTACCTTGTTCATTGGCAGCACTGAAATAGAGCGTGGGAGGGATGAGTGGGAACAGGCTGGGAACAAGAGCCGGTTTCTGCACCTGATTGTTTTCCGCTTCCAACGACATGGGTTCCTCAACACTGGTAAGATAGAGATGAAAATTCTAAAAACTCTTTTAAAATCTATTTCAGTCCCCCTAAATTTTTGGCTGATAAATACAATTTAATGTCATCATTAAGCATCGTCAAAACACAGAATTTCTTTTTTGATACAGGTAGTTTTATGGTCATGGCTGTTGAGCATATGTGCCACCAGCAAAATACGGTATAATGTGGGTCTCTCTCCACCATGGCAACTTACCATCCCATCATAACGATCACACGCTAGAGAGAAAGTTGTCCAATCAAAATGACGAGCACTCACATGACAGTCATGTAGGAGGTGAAGTTCGATGAACAGATGAAGGACGAGTGGATCTTCGCTTCCCGCTTTCGAGGCAGCTAACGCATATGTTACCTACACCTGCACGAGCTACGAGCCTGAGTTTTCAGACGAGGGCAGGGTTACCAAATGACCACATAAAGCCGACAATGGCGGGTGGTCTATTTCGCGGGAGAAGCACCTACGAGTGTTTGGTGGAGACTTGTACAGTCGAGCGACAACAATGTGGTGCACAATGCTACCGAGCTTTCCACCGTACTCTGCTGCTTTCAGCCTCATCAAACAATAGCCATGCAAAGAATGAACACAGGAACTGATGCATGTATGCTGTATGTCACTGGGGGCGGGGGGCACCAAACAGACAGTAGGAATAGATGTCCGTTCAATGACCACAAAATGGGGAGGAAAAAAAAAAAAAAATGTAGGCTGTGTGTAAAATACGCCGCGATATTGATACCTGGTACTGGACCACCCCTAATAAAAACAAACTGCTCTTACAAATTACATCAAAATTAAATAAAAACCAACTGTGATGAAAAATCCCAACCTATTATCACCCTGGTGTGTGTGTTGTGTGCAGGAATAACAGGAAGTCTCACCCAATAATCTGTACTACCGATGCAATGGACGAAGTGCTGTCGACACTGGATGACTCCGAACAATCTGGGTGAAAACAAAATTACAAAAATTATACTGGGGGGAAAAAGAGCCAGCAGGTTGTAGGTAATGTGACGGCGCTCTGAGGGAGTTGGCAAGCACTTCCATCGCAAGCGTGCGCGTTGATGACTTTACCATCATCATCATCGCTGCAGGCCGTCTCCAACTCATAAGGCAGCTCCTCCTCACCGCTGCAATCCACCTGCATATCGCATTCTGAGCTGGAAGACAAATACAGGATTAAATACAATCTTGAGAGTGTTTAAATAGAAGCTATTCACTTCACTTGCTATTCGAATTACCTCCCATCTGTGGCCTCAGACTGAGAAGGAGGGGGGGACAAGCACAAAGATGTGAGAGGACTAGTTTGTGTCTGCTTGGTCAGGTGGATGGCAGAGATCTTGGTGGTCACAGAGCCCATTAGAGCGCCTGAAGGATGGAGCAATGGTTAAGAATTTCATCCAAGTGTTGATGAGACTGGTCTGCTTTTATTTACCTGGGAGGGTGTCCGGCGGCCCGGGCTGATCCTTTGGTGTGGCACTGACATTGAGCCCATTCCGCATCTGACTATTGAGCTTCCCACTTCTGCTTCTATTTATATTCAATAGACTTTGAGGGAATTTCTTGTTTGAATCCAAAGCTACTGGTGTTAGAGGCTTGACATAAACTTGTGGTGGAAAATCACCTATGACTTGAAGGGGATGGTTTGCTGCAGCTGATTTAGCATGAGCATTTTGCGTCTGACTGAACTTTGCTGCCGAGTTCCGCTGGTTGGAAATAGTCAACGGATAGCTCTTGCTCATTTCCCCTTTGGCGTCAATGCTGGAGGTATGTTTTTCCACCTTTGTTTCTTGGTATTCAATAGGAATAAGGCGTAGAGGAGGCACCGAAGGTGTGGAGGAGAGTTCTGCAGTTTCGAGCTAAAACAAAACGAGACAAACAAAATGAACGTTCAAAACAAAAATGATGTATTGCTTTCATCCATCATTACGGTCGTGCAATGATTCCGTAGATTTGTTGTTGTCCAACAAGGAGCTGAACAGGAGGAAACTTTAGCCTGAGTTGTTAATGGAAGTCACAGACTTTGTTGTACGTGCTTTTTCAAAATCACTAATACATTATTATTATTAAACCTTTTGTAGCAGGTCATATCTCTAACAAATAGTGGAGGATTAGTTTACGTCAATGCCTCTCTGACTGTTAATTAAAACGGAACATTGTGATTTCAGTAAAGGCAGAATTTTCTCTTATAAGATTGTGATGATGTACCAGATGAGATTCTGCTAAATATATTTTATACCTCAAACATGTTTATCTGCATAGAAGAACGTCCTTGGACTCGTTGCAAGGTGTCAACGCTCGGACAGTCGAGGATTTCCTTTTTGATGGCAGAAGAAAAATTGTCACCCG
Organism: Syngnathus scovelli; assembly: GCF_024217435.2. Lineage (NCBI taxonomy): Eukaryota > Metazoa > Chordata > Actinopteri > Syngnathiformes > Syngnathidae > Syngnathus > Syngnathus scovelli. Next base: position 13,592,056 of record NC_090854.1, on the reverse strand, counting down.
TGTCCATGGTGCTGCTCACAAGTGGCTTTTCCCCCGTTGACTTGATTGCCCTTGGAACGCCGCTAAACCTTAGCGATTTACTGGGCATGGATTGCCTCTGGGTTGCATTCCCTTGCTCCTGAGCGTATGAGAAGGCAGGAAGTTTGGCGCGCACTTTTTTAGGACGAGGCACTTGAGCAGTCGCAACTGTCTCTAGGCTGATGTTGACCAATGGTATGGGCGACATGGCGGCGTTGTGGCAGGCCTGGGTGATACCGCCGTTCCAGGTTGCGGACTTGTTGCTGGGCATGGCACTTCAAAACGAGACAATGACAAATCCTCCTCTGGAAAGACACTTGAGGTTTTTGGAGACGTCAGCTGAAACTAGTCAAACTTGGGCATTTTCCAGATTGATTTGGATAGAAAGTTCTTGCTAGGTCCTGATGAGCAACAGCAATCATCACTGCGATCCAAGCTCAAATACCTGCAAAGAAGACAAAGTGACTCGTGGAGACAAGGAAAAATTTTGTTAAACTATAACGAATAAGGACAATAATGAATTACCTTAAAGTTCACAACATTCATTACTTGCTAGTCATACTGTTGTCTGCAAGTAAAAACGGAGCAGAATGTTACCCTGCCAATCTAATTCAGCGTGCACCCCCACATTTTCTTTAAGCACTCCTAAAATTTTAAGTTAGGGGTTACACTGTGCTCCAAGTAAAAATTTTCGTCTGAAGCCCTGACATTTAGGTGTAAATAATATGAAATAAAAGCTGGAATTCTTAACTTTGCACGATACTGTATTGCTAAGTGTGAGTTTTATCTAAACAAAAATAGGAGGCGATAATCACGATACAGGGTAAGTCACACGGAGTATGAAAGCGATGACAATATTAACACAAATTTACTGTTGATGTATAAACTTGCACAAGACCAACAAGTTCAAATGACAAGGGACAACTTGTTCGCCCCCACTTTCAAGTCGGTTCATTTGAGGGGTGGGAAAAGCATCGTTATCCTTGACACATAAATACGATAAAGTGGATAAGATGTCGTATTTAAAGTAAATCTTTATCGAATACCGGTGTCTCAGATTTTTAGAGTAGAATGAAGAGCTAGCTAACCACTTGATGCTAGCTTTGAATCGTATAATCACAGTTACGCCATGGCAAAACGTACAACAGCGTTACAAAGATTCAACGATAAAACCCTGCCTTCGATACAAGTTGGGAAAAATAATATTAAACTTACTTGAACGTGGAGAAAGAGGCCAGCACGATGAGTGGCAGTTCCTCTTTCCACCCCAAGAGGAGTGAATGGCTCCACTTTCACATGGCAAGGGTCTGACGACAAGACAGGGGCCGGAGTATCCGGGTGAGCAGTGACGCATCACGGCGACAGAGCAGTTATGACTGCTGATGACTTCCGGTTCGCGAGTTCAATGGCGCGCCCTCAGCCGGCCTCCAACGTCAACGCACGTCAGATCAGCGCATAAAAATATATATATATTTTTTTAGTTTCGATATTTAAAAATCAATAACCAAAATATAAAACCAAACAAATTTTCGATAATCATGATTTTTTTCTGAAAAGAAACAATTATATTTATTTAGACGTGGTATTGTAGATCAGCAAGTTCACCAGCAGAGGGCTCTCAAGATGCGATTATGGTTGCTTTCAGTACAGCGGACCTTGGGTCATACTTTTTAACTACAGGTCCCCAATTCCACCAATAATATTCAAACTTTGAAGCTGTATTACTACATAACAATGTACTGCATTTCCTTCATGAAGCATGTTGCTACTATTCTATTTCTGTTGTATTCTATTCTATGGAACCATTTATACCACTTAGGTCATAGGTGAGGTCAAGCTGACAGAGGCATCCTGCAATGGGTGCCAGCCCATTGCAGGTTATTCACATATAAGGACAATTCAGATAACCTAACAAACTTGTTTTTGGAATATGGGGAAGAAACAGGAGTACCCACAGAAAACCCAAGCATAGGGAATATATGCAAACCTCACAGAGGAAAGCCAGAGGCCAGTTTTGAATTGTGAACCTCAGAAATGTGAAGTTGATGTGCTGACCATTCAATTCTTTTGTATTAGATTCGATTCAATTCGATTCCCCTCAGTGTTTCCAGTCTTTCACCTCCCTCCTTTCTTCTCACAACTTTTTAACCTCCACGTTCTCTATTCCATCTTTCATCCAATATGGTCAGCTTATCACTTGCCTTTCTTCCCTGATTTAACTCTCACCTGTACCCATTCCTTTTCCCGTTCTTTATCGTATCACCTCCCCTCTCTCTCTTTCCCAAGCAGAGAGTGAGAGAGAGCGAGCGAGAGCGAGAGAGAGAGAGAGAGAGAGAGAGAGAGGTTGCTGAGAGGTGGCTGAAGAGCTTCTACAGTCTATTCACCGAGAGTAAGTGAGAGTGCACAGGACACAAAAAGAGGAGAAGTAAAATCTTACTCTCCTCCTCCCGGATGATCTCTTAACTTGTGAACCTGACAGGAATATAACAGAAGAGGATACATTTTTTTCCTGAGCTGGGATGAATATGGAACCCAATTTTCTCGTCAACTACTAGAAGAAAACAAGAATAAAGGAAAAGACTTAGAGGAAAGTAATTAAAATCACTAGAACATTTTCAAATATCTAGAATTAGTAATATTTGAATTGATTTTTATATCTACAGAAGGGAAAAAAGAAACTAGAAGCCATACATATGTGGAGCAAAAGGGATGCCGGAATCTTATTTCGGAAGACAATAGCAAAACTCAGGAACCTGCACTGGAAGAAAAAAAGCTCATTTGTGACAAGAAACAAGTTTTAAAACGGATGATTAAAAATAATCATTATTTCAAAGGAAAAGGACAGCCAATTAAAAGTTAGATATAGAGAGAAAGTGCTGACGACAAATAAAGAGGAAAGCAACAATAGAAAGTGATCTGAAGAAAGTTCAAGGATTACAGACCCAGAAGAAGGCGACTGGGACAATGACACATCCTCTCCTCATCTTCATCCTCCACTTGGCAGCGTTGATGGCGGAAGGCGTGCCTCAGGTGCAGCTGGAGCGCTGGGTGCGCTCGGGCCTGCAGTCCCTGGAGTGGGACCGGATGGACCGCTGCCTGCGTGCCTCCTCTCACTCGGAAACCGAGTGTCGGCGGTTCGCCCACCTGCCGCCCTCCGCCGTGGCCGTCTACACCTCCGAGCCGCAACCCGCCACTGCAGGTGACACATCAAAAGTCACACCTTTGACATTGAGATCTCAAGCTAGTGTTATAGGGTGTGACATTAAGGTTTCAAAGTATGATTTCAAGGGGATTAAGGTTCGTTTTGGGTTTCCTTCCACATTTTTTTAAATGTATTCACTATAATCTTTGGGTGAAAGTTCACTTAATAAACGTGAATTTACTGATATTGTTTGGAAAACAGTGCAAAGTCTCACAAACGACAATGTAAATAAATATTTCACAATCTCACATTCCTAACAGATATATAGGAACTGAGTTGAATAGTTAAATTACTTTGGTTGGGACTGTGTTCAGGAGGAGGAGGATTGAAAATGGATGAACATGATTGATTTATATTGTGACCCAGGTGCCGCCGACAAAGTGCTTGCCATCCTCCCAGACTCTTACTCGTCCAGTGGGATGATCAGCTCCAAATTTCGGAGTGCTTTTAGCATGGGCCCATTGGTGAACAGGAGGGAGAGCAGACATAGGTACCAACCTCCGGCTTTCCCTGCCTCCATGAGCCATGACGCCGTTCTGGTGCTGGACCCGAATCCTGGCGAGAACTTTGGACACCCGGTTGCTCTCTTCTACGTGGACCTAAATGTGACAAAGAAGAGATGTGCCCACCTCGATGGCATTTACCTGGGTGAGTCTGGTTGATTGAGTTTCAGCTGCACTTAGTTTTTAATAAACACTACAATCGCATTGAGTAAAGCGAAGACCTCCAGCAAAGCCAGAACTTTCAAATGTGAGTGGTTTTGCTATTTTTTAATTTCATTATACAAGGGGCAGTTAATTTTTGGACTTGATTAGAAACTGAAAATTTGCTGACAGAATGTAGATTGCACCCAGCACGCTATACGCCTCGATAGGCATATTTAGGCACGCCCACGGCACATCTGGCAATTTGGTGAACTAGATTTTAGACTAGCTAAAAGCAGGTCTAAGATGTGGCGCAGATGGTGTCATTTCAGTGGAGTTTAGCAATTTTAGTGGATTTAGAGCAGGCAAAAGCAGACAGATGCTGAGCTCCGCAGAGGTGTCATCGTATTTCATTCATAAATATGACAACATATGGGAAGCGAGGAAAAGGATGTCGCTTGGGATATTGTGTCTTTTTAGTATTCACACCAAAGGCCTGCAACTGGGCCACGGTCTGAGGCAGAATGGCGCTTTCTCATTAGATTCTGGAGGTGATCATCATCTGGTCCATTTGAAGCATGCAAATCAAAAGTTGGTCTGACAACATGCAAACGTGTGCTTTTTGGTGGTTTGAAAAATAACACATCGCAGCTTAAGAGAGATAGATAAAAGGCCATCAGGGTGAGTGAACAAAGTGCTTCAAAAAAATAAAATAGTCCGGGGGGACGGGAAGTGAGTATCGGATCCTCACAAACCCAGTAAAAGAAACAGTGGTAAAAGTGCAAATTGCTCACCCCCCTCTGTGAAAAAGGTTGCAGCCAGATGTTAAGGTGAATTTGGCCTGTGTGCCTCACCAGTCAATTATTTATACACGCACACACACAAAATGAGTTCTAAGGATAGATTTGGGATAGCATTTTTTTTTTTTTTTAAAGTTGAGCCGTCTTTAAACCTTTTTAATCTGAAGAGGTCTCCAAAAAGTCTTTGGGGCAAAGAACTCCAAAAAGCAGCATCTTGGAAATATTTGGCTCCAGTGGAATGTTTTTTTTCCTGGTCTTGAGTGAACTCTATTCATTGCATCTATTGCATCTTCAGGAGAAGAGTGTTTGACTCAGGCCTTGAAAGGTCGCTGTCAGAACCAGCTGAAGCGTCGGCAAGCCGGGCCCGAGAGGCTTATGGGACATGGGCACGGCTGGCTGGTGGGCGGAGCTTCACGCAAAGATACCTTTAGTAGTCCAGTCAGTGGACGGCTCTGTGAGGTCCACTTCCTTCCTTTGGTGGTCAGAGTCGGAGACAGCAACCGGACCCAGAGACTCAAATGTGTAGGTCAGTTTCAAACCTGATGTGAGGACATGTTGATCATGTTGAATTTCCATAACCTCATTTTGCTTGTGCAGATCACACAGACTTTTCCAGGTGTCCTCAATTGGTGCCCATTGGATCCCCGAGTTTGCCCATCTCGAGCTGTGAGCTAAACAAAAACACCAGACGCTGTCACCAGCAACCACTGGCCACTCACCTCTCCTGCCGCCTTTACCAGACTTGCGACCATGCCGTGCTTATCTCTGGTAGAATGCAGACCACAGCTTTCAGCCTCAATGTCCAATAGCGTTATTGGCTTACCAGTTTGTTTGCGTCAGGTGGCTGGCGGCAACAAATGACGTTCCAGCGACACGTGCAGAATCTTCAGAGGTTCTACAGAATGTTGCGAATGAATGGTTTTCACAAAGATCACATCAAGACCTTCTTTGCTAGCAGTGGGCACATTCCAGGTAGGACTTCCTAAAGATGATATTGCAATTATAAATGGAACAGTGCAGGTAACTTCTTTGTCCATGTTCTTCCGCTGCAGAGGACCTGGAGGGTGCCTACTCAGCCACGGAGAAAGCGGTGATCCGTAACCACGTGTCCTATGTCTGCAGGAAACAACACTGCGCCGACTCACTAGTGCTTTATCTGAACTCACCCACGCGCAGTGATGGGACCATGCTCCTATGGGACGCCAACCTCAACGGCATTGTAAGATGGAGGGAGACACAGCCAGATAGTGTTGTTGATCAGACTGAGGCAGAACATAGAGGAACTAGAGAGGAGCCTTACCTGTTTAGTTGATTGTTTCTACTTCCAGGCTGATCTGAAGGAGCGCTACTCAGTCAACGAGCTGTTGACTGACCTGGCCGGCTGCAGGGCAACTCGTGTTTTGTTGTTCGTGGATCAGAGCTACAGCGGCGTTCTTTCCAAAAGGCTGAGAGGCTCCCAGAAACATCTCAATGTGGTTTTGATCCAGAATCAAAAATTGTTGAACCAAAACTACCAGAACCACAGGGTGGCTATGAGCTGGGAGGACAGCAGCTGGGGTCATATTGGTCCCTCAACCTGCTTGCTGGATTACCTGGAGAAGGTATTTTAATGAATTAGAAGTTCCAAGAGCTCATGAAATTCAATCAATATCAAGCCCGTTGACAACAATTTTTCTGAAAATAAAAAACCTGTAACAACCTGATTGCAGAGTGCGGGGGCTTCCCACCTGTTGGACCGGTGGGCCAACCTTCTGAACATCACCCTGGCAGGAGCTCCATGCAACGCCACACCTCCGCTAACGGATAGCGAGATGCGGCGGTGGTACCAGGGATGCCAGAACCTGCCAACCGCGCTCTGGCACAGAAAGTACAGGGGGATCAACTAAGAAAGGGGGGAACCCTAAGAGACTGACAGAGTGAGAGCGAGAGAAAGCGAAACAGCGAGAGAGAGAGAGAGAGAAAGAGAGAGAGAGAAAGAGAGACCTCACACACACAGAAAATACATGTTAGAGTTTATCACATGCATGTGTAGATGGACAGTAGATGCAAAGTGCTTGTGTTTGATGTGTGTTTGTGTGTCCGTGTATGTATGTATAGTGTGTGTGTGGGTTTGTGTGCGTGCATAAGTGTGTTTTCTGCCCTAACGCTGAACCTGGACTGCAACCATGATGATGACAGCTCATCCCAAGGGGGTGTCCTGAACCTGAACACCATTTGTGTTGATATGTGTGTGGAGGTTCAGCAAAAGGACACACTTGGGTCAAAGTGTGTGTGTGTTAGTTCAACATTTCACAACTTGTCTCCTACTTTGGTCAGCATAGGAGTTTTTTTTGGTCATTTCTTTGCTTCCTCTTTTCATCCACCACTCACTTCTCACTCATTATCAACCTATCGTCCTTTCTATTTTCAAATTAATTTATCCACTTATCCTTTAACTTAATTGGCTGCTCATTGTTATTTTGCTAATAATTGTTATTGTTATTTTGGTAATAATTTAACTCTCAAAACAGTTATATCTACTATTTGTAGTGGATAAAAATATAGTTTAGTATGGTAGTAGTATAATAAATAAAGTATATATACTTATAATATGACACCATGTTTGCACAAATAGTTGTTTGTATTTTGAGACGGATGCTGGAAGACCTCTATTACAAAAAACTGTGGCAACTGGGGAATTCCCTACGCACATCGATGTAACCCGGAAAAAAAAAAAAGAGCTAGGATAGGCTCCAGCTCACCCACAGATAAAAATAGAAATTGAAAATCTGTAAATGGTTGGATGAATTTTTCTCCAGACCCCCCTATTAGAAAAAAAACCAACGATGAGAGAAAAATAAAACATCATTTGCATATCTTAACATCCCAGAATGATATCAGATTTGAAAACATAGAGATGTTTTTCTGTGCCCCGAATAAAGCAAGAAGAGCAAGGGACGCTAAGGACACGGAAGGAGAAGCTGAGATTGGCCTGCGATGATCATGATTAAAAGATGAAGCACTGAGACTGCCCTCACTGCTACACCGGCTGGCCATGGCTTTTTAATAAGGGCACCACTCCTGTGTGCATACATGTGTGCGAGTGTGTCTGTGTGTGTGTGTGTGTGTGTGAATGGTGAATCACACACTCTGGCAAGAACTCATGACTGATAATGTGTTGTCTACTTTTTAATTGTTTTTGTCCTGTCCCTGACTTGACCTCCTCTATTTTCGTCAACCTCCATCTAACAACGTACACTACATAGACAAAAGTGATGTGACACGTTTATAAGAAATGAAAATTCTTCTTATATAACCATCCTTTGGAAAGGATTCTGGCGTCTCAATGGAATTTTCTTTTCTTCATCTTATTTAACTGATTAAAAGGTGCGTCTCTGATTTTTGTTGTTGTTGTTTTGCATTGATGTTTGTTCACATAATGTTCAAGACAGAAACTGAGGAAAACATTCCCAAATGTTTGGATTGACAGACTGGACCAACCACCAAGATTGTATCCAAAAAGTAGCTGTGTGTTCAAATCACAAGTTTTGTGTACAGATTATAAAATGACAATTAAGAAGAAATGTTTCTAGTGGCATGCAGTATTTCACAGAATCTAGTCAATAAAGCTCTTATAGAAACGTGATCATGATTGGATGCTGGAATTTATTGGGAACTCTACTCTTTAATTATCCTGACTGGTCACAATTCCAACATGGATGTGCAAATAGTCCTGATTGTCTGATGGTCATGTACATCGATTGTACGGTAAGTCAAAACTTACTAGTAACTTAGATAGCCTAATTGAAATAGAATTGATTATCGATCCAGTGCATTGCGTCAATCTAATACCACAAGCGAAACGCAGCATGTGGCTGTTTGTGTTTTTCTGTGAGTGTCCCTTTGAGATACTGTTCTCACAGCGACGCACCATCTGTCTCTGTCAAAGTTGCCCTCAGGCCGCTCATATAGTTTTACTCCAAACACTAACCTTTGACACCGCCACTCACTGCCCATCCAGGATGTTTTTACCAAAACAAGCTCAGTATCGCAACCAGCTCAGCGAATAATGAGCGGCTTGACTTTTTGACACAATGGTACCAAACATTGCGGGTCAAGTTAAGGCACAATTTAGGGAGCAGGGAGCTTGCTTAGCTAAGAAAATCATCTTTGATTTTAGATATGGATGCGATTTGCGATGAGGTTTGTTTTGGAACAAACAAATAATTCCATTTTAAATTATGATGACTATATTTCTTCAAATACTCAACATTCCTCAATTGCAGGTGTGGCCAAGCCAACATTCGAACCTCAACTTTGAGTTTGTTTGTAGAAAAAGTCTTGTTCTAATAAATTGCTACTTGTGGTATGTATAGTTATTATAAGGAAATGCAAATTTAGTGTTTATTATCTCAGCTCATAACATCGATGAACTGAGATAATAAACACTAGATGCTCATACATGAACATTAACTGCTGAGTCCATGAGTCCACCTTTGCTAACCAAAACAGCAGCACCCAGAGTGGTTCGATTTTTTATTTTTATTTTACTTTCATTTGACACAAATTCATATTATTCCTAATTTTGTACTTGTGTGTAGGCTCAACTACTACTGACCCCATAATTTACACATCTGTTGCCCCGTTTTTGAATTAAGGTGTTCATTTTTTTTCAGTATCTTACTGTGTTATGATCACAAAGAAATAAATAGTGAAGAGAAAGAAGAGCAAGCAAAAGCGAAGATGCTTTAAAAAAAAACAACCTTGCGCCATCTAAAATGCTCACGCAGACGTGAAGCGACTTTACTATGAATTAATAAAAACACAAGTCTGCTACTGTCTGACCTACCAGACGGAGTGAAAGAGAGGCACAAGTTTTGAAATGGATGACGCTAGAGAATGGGGGAGGCAAACAGCTTGTCAACAGGCACAGAATTACAGGAGACATTTAATTAGCATTAATGCTTACAAGTATCTTGGGAACATATAGATAAAAACATTTAGGGCATCTCCTTTCCATGACCTTTTTTGACCTCTGTATTTTGCAACACTACACTGCACAATTACCCGTACTTTATTTTAAAGAGAATACCGATTGAACATGGGTATAAAGTTCCTGTCACTAGTTTATCACAAAAAATAACTTTTGTGTGTGTCTCCTGCGTGTGAGAAGGGAAGACTTCCTACTCATCTCTTATATCAAAGGACACCGTACGCCTCAGCAGTTAAAGTGGCTCTTCATCTGTGTGTGTGCGAGTGTGTGTGTGCGCGTGTGCGCCTCTGGGCCTGAAAAAGACACCAGCGGATTTTAGGGTACACATGCAAAAACAAACACACAAAAGATAAGTTTTGATCTGTAGACTAATCGGCAAGCACACTCAGTCAAAGATGTCACTCATGCACGCAAACATGCACGCACGCACGCACACGCAGAGGGCGTTTTTACATTTTCTAAAAGGCCGAATGTCACTTTAAGATGCCTTCAGTCGCCGCTCTACTTGCATGACGGCAAGGCTATCTTTGGATGTCCAAACTCAATATTTTATAGAAAACCTGGGTCACAGGTAGAAATATGTCTCCCCCACCGAGACTGCAGACCTCTGCGGCTCTGTGTTTCATCCATTCATGCTGATGTTTTTTTTTTTTTTTTTTTTTTGTACTATACTAAACGACACAAAAATGTATACCATGCACACCATGTGCACATCGAATGTATATAAAAACCTATTCACAGGCTCTCAAAGGTGTGTCAAAATACATTTTTAGACATTCTTATTAGGTGTAGGACTGAATTCTGTGGACAGTACAAGGCTGGATTTTATCAACAGACAGATAGCAGGAACACACAAAGCGCTCCCTCCATCCAATACCAGAAATGGATAGAGCCTTGATCCAAAGACAAGAGTCCATCTGTTGCTGCCATTGAAGGATTTAGCTAGCAAATTGGCCTCGTGAATGATTAGATGTTATGATGACATCCCTTTCTCCAAAATCCACTAATAAGATTTAATAGAATTAACCATCAATGTGGAATATTACCTGCACCAGTTGTTGAATCTGTCTGGAAATTAGAATTGTTTTTGTTTGGTTGTCAGTGACGGTTTCAGCAAGACTACTCCAGCGAGTCACTTTCTGCTTCTGCTATGTTGACCGTGCACCTCTCCTTCTTTGAATTTAAAGAGAATGAGAGGAACGGCCTCTTTTGGCTGGGAAACAGTTAGAGCGTGCTTTGTGCTAGACTTAGGCTGGGTATAAAAATAAAGCTCTTTGTCTTTGACATGCAGGTAAAGACTTTCTTAAACGTTCAGGGGTTATTCTTCGGTCAGAAGAAGAACCATACTCATTTTTTATAGTGGTTATGCTTGAGCTAACTTGGATTAAGTGTCAACATTGGTACATGGTAGCTCTATGGAATATATCCTCATCTCATTCTCATCATTTCATCTATCGTCTCTTTTGTTGGCTCTGAGTATTAATCCATCTTCGTGTCCAACAAAAACATTGTCTTGCTTTCATCCCATCGGCTTTGTACCGCATTAAATACACCGACAAATTTGCTCTTATTGAACTGCAAAAGGTCCCCGTGGTCACGTTAAGTTGAATTTTCACTTCTTTGGCTATTATCAAGGTTTTACCATCAATTAAGGGCCATTATTCTCATCATATTGCACTTGGGAAGCAGTTCACGATATCATCATCCATGTTTATCACTATAACTGTGAATTAAACTTTCTACTGAGGCCTGTGTGTTTTTGTAAATTCTGACAGTTGGCGAAACACACTTACACACGGTATATACTGTATAGACATACATGAATGTTGCATGGCTCAGTCCATCCTAGTGCACTACATAATGCATGTTGGCCGGGTCACATGTCCTGATTTTTCCGTCCGTCACATAGTTTTGACACGTGTGCATCGTTGCACTTTTAATTCACGTCTTGCTTCACACGCACGCACACAAACACACAAGTCTTAAGCATTCCGGAAGTTTTCTGTACAGTAGTTGTTGTTTCAACGGTGTGATTACAATGTGGCAAGACATACGAACTGCGGAAGACTCTCCCTCCTCTTGCGATCCTTCTTCGTAACACTAATAATCACCCCAAAAGGTATTGGGGGTCCCCTTGGAGATAGGTAGACATCACAAAAAGCCTTGATGTGCACTCTTTGAAAACTTCAGATTAAAATTCGTATTTGAAGAAATATTATGTTTAAGATCTTAAAAGGAAGTTCTCTGTTGTGATCTTTTTTTTTTTTAAATAACGAGAAAAGGAATTGATTTTTAGCCAGTGAAGAATGATGGTGCACTGGTGGTAAAGTTTGTGTGTGTGTTTTTGCGCGTGCTTGCATGCATCGATGGGAAAAAGCCTCCCCAAAGGCTGACACATTCACTGGCCCTTGATATGGTAAACAGCCAGATGAATGTCGACAAAAGCACCAAAAGCACCTTAAAGACGCAGCAGGCTTGGGAAGTGGCAGCATGTCAGGTCAGTGTGTGAGCGCGATTCAATGCAATACAGTGGCAAGTCAAAAGATCCAAAAGTTCAACAAACATTTTCAAGAAAAAAAAAAAAAGCGTCAAATCTTTAACGTAATTGTGTGTTGTAAATTTGACACATCACAAGTGTGTTGTAAAGAACCCTGACAATTTCAGGCTTCAAAACTGTGAAAAATCAAGTCACTGTCTCTGCTCTCAAATTCTGTGGGCGTGTCTTAAATCTTCACATCCCTGCATCCCTGCTTGAGCCACCAATATATATCTGAATATATCTCACCTGGTTGATGCGTAGCTTTCCATGCCATAATTAAGCAGTGCTAGCCACCAACTAGCTCAAGAGCTAACAAGAGATCCTCCCAGCTGACAGACAGGCAGTGGTTTCATCCGCGTCATCACCCCCTTGCTTGTCATCGTGTCTGTTTGGGACCACATAACAGACACACTTCAGGGAATGTTATTAAACGAATTATTCGTACTGTGCTTCTAATCATTTATTATATCTTGATCCTGAATGTTTTTGAAGCAACACCTGATCTTGTCACAATCACATCAGAGAGAAATGACGACTTATTATGTCTTCATCACTTCCCTGTGACCTTCCACTTCTTGGATTCATGAGTCAGTGTCATCTCTACTTGCCTTTATAGCCGTCTGCTCTTTCCGCACGCAGCTTCAGTTGTACTGTGAATAAGTCATAGTAAAAGGTTCCTCAATAATGCATTGCGTCCAGACGCCAGATGTGTGTGTGTATGTGTGTCCGCATGTCTTTGAAAATTAAGGTCTTAATAAAAAGAAAAGATTGCAGCTGGTGTTAGCTGATTGAGGTAGTAATTTTGGTAACTCTGTGCTGGAAATAATTTTTTAAAAAAAGGCAAAAAAAATACATCCTGCTAGATTATTTAAAATATTCTTGAAAATGAAACCTATGAAAGATCATGGCATCAGACGGCAGTGACGCACACATATTCTCATTCACTACCGTAATAGAGGCGCAACTGGAATGAAATGAATAAAATGAATAAATAAACAGATGACGAGAGGAAAGGGAGGTGGAGGAGGAAAGAGAACAGCAAAATAGTCTGTGTGTGTGTGTGGGGGGGTGTTGACGAAAGACTTGCATTTGCGTGCTTCTTTAACGTTCTTCTGCAGGGGGTATTTTCGACTCATTGGCATTTTGGGCTACAAAGGAGGGGGTCAGGGCCTGACGGACAAAACGGCCGTTGTAGCGGTGTGTGCATGCCAGCAAAAGGCATCTAAGCATGAGTGGCAGGAGCGGCGACTTTCCAAAAAACGCTCCGACTTCCAGTCCTTGCGAAACAAAGCGGACCGCCGCCTCCTCCTCCTCGTCACACTGGCTTACGCTTTCATGTCTCTCCAAAAGGCAAACGCACGGTGACAAAGGGCAGACTTGGCGGAATCCAGCCCTAACCGGAAACAAATCCGACTTACTGCCGGAAACGGGGACCAAACTCTGACACAGGGACCGAACTGCCCTTATGAAGGGTTTCGGTACCCCATACTCCCGAAGCACCCCTAGCAGAACTCCCTAAGGGACCCAGTTGAACACCTTCCCCAAGTCCACAAAACACATGTAGACTGGTTGGGCAAACTCCCATGCACCCTCAAGGACCCTGCTGAGGGTCTAGCACTGGTCCACTGTTGCAAAGCCGGGACGAAAACCACTATGCGATCTCTCGACGGACCTTCCTCTCCAGCACCCCTGAAGGGACATTACCAGGGAGGCTGAGGAGTGTGATTCCTCTGGAGTAAGGACAAGCCTTCCAGTTCCCCGTCTTGAAAAGGGGGACCACCACCCAGGTCTGCCAATCCAGGGACAATGTCCCCGACTGCCCCACACGTCTGGAGCCTTGAGAAACTACGGGTGGACCTCATCAACCATAGCCTTGCCACCCAGGACTACCTCAGTGACTTCAATCCCAGACATAGGAGACCCCAACTCAGAGGCCCCAGGCTTTGCTTCTTCAGGAAAAGCCCTCCACCACAATAAGGTGACAGCTCACCAAGGGGTCAAGAGTCCCATACAAACCCTAATACAACAGTCTGAGTCCAGCAGCTGTAAATCTTCATTGAGACATGCCACCTATGTAATTTCTCAAAATTTGTAATTACACAAAGACCTTGAAATGACATTTTAAAATTATTCGTAATATGGAAATACTTTAAATGAGCTTCAGCCTACAATTCTTGTGTGATCAACATGTTGGATTGGCAGGCTGTAAAAAAATTACAAAAACAATTAGTATGAAATTTGTTTAACTGTAAAGTTGTCAATAAAAAAACTATACTGACACAATACATCAAAAGCGTGTAGTACATACTTACATAAACAACAGGGGTGAAAACAGGTTGCGATTCTGGACTCTAAGTATGTGCTGCCATCTGTAGATCGAACAGTAAAAGCCAAGTGACCTGCTGTCAAGCCATATTCAAAAATCACCTCAGGCACAGAATTAAATATAAATAAAAAGGCTTTTATTAGTAAAGAGTAACAAACCAGCAGTTTGATGGTTGGTTAAAGATGCACAGGCGTGGGTCGCTTTATTCAGCAATGTGATGAACAGCATTTTGCGTGAACATCAGAATATACAGCTCAGATCAGCATTTTTTTTTTTTTTGATGAGAAGGGATGCGGAGTTTTACTGCCGCGACCTTGTGGTAGTCTAATAACTCTTTAGAACTTTGATACTAAAAAATGCAAATAATTGTTTAAAGCCATCAAAGGCACCCTCTGCTTCAAAGTAAATGCTTACAATTGTGTATAAAATGCTTCTAGATACTCGTATATCCTGTTCTAGGTTGTTGACATGGGGATAAAGGCGGACTACGTACACCTCGGAAGGATCACTAGTCAATCCCGGGATCATTCTGAATTGGGCATTGCAAGGGTGGCCAGCTCGGACTAAATTACCAATGGAATTACATTCAGGTGTTAAATACAAGCTTTATGGATGCTGGTAAATAAAAATTAAAAAAAAGCACAAAGTCATTTTCCACATGTGCTAGATTCCGATTTTTCAAACAGCGTCTGTGATTTGACATGCACGGTGCCCCGGATTCTACATTCTACATACGACACCACACATTATGTTGTAAACATTGAGCATGAAAGCTAAAGTAAGTCTCCGTGGTTGTGTTCCAGTGTTCACATGTGGTCCAGGACAAACAAGGAATCCCTCAACCTGCATGTGGTGACAGGTCCAGTTAATCCCGTGATGGACGTGTGAAGCTTAATTCAGTCTGTTGTTGTGAAGCATTTTTTTTTTTGAACCACTCATGTTATATGATTCTGGATGTGTCAACATCATGATGAAAAATCTGACTCTAACCACGATATCAATATGAGTTTACATACATTATACCATAGAAAACAACATTCAGTGTTGAGTGAGTGTATTCAGTCCATCATAAACCAACAGCTAAACTAAGTCAATAATAGATGAGTTGGAAAAAAAATAATGGTGGAATTGTTGATCGAGCACAAAGTTGTAAGCATTTCAAATTCTATCAGGGTCAGAACATGACAAGCAAAAATATTTTGTTGTTCAGATTTGATTTCATGAACGGATAAGGCTTAATACTACATTCTTTGTTGTTGTGGGCTGGTCACTGACCGTCTCGGTCAAGCTTTGACAAAAAAAAGTCAAATTTTTCACAATTATAGAAATCGATAGTGAATTTCTGTGGGTTGCACCATATTTCTTAAGTGAAGCTTAAGTCCCTGCTTAGACGCGAAAGCTTATGTTTGTGTCACTAAAGCTTACGAAATGGGAATCATGATTAGCTGAGAGCGGCTGTGTTACGCTAGCACTATAATTCACGATGAAGCCTTGGCTTTCATTGTCAGATTGGATTCCACAAGGGTTGTGATTTAAACATCGGTGGAGTGACCCTGAGCAACATTAAGTTGTCCTTCGGTAAAATATATGTGAGGATGCCTCGGGTCATCTGTCTCCATTTTGTCCTTGAGTGACAACATTTACCTTAAGAGATTCTTCCTCTGGTTTGAAGACCCAGGAAGGACATCAATCCAAGTTCTGTCTGAATGTTCTTGACTGAGCAAAAGCACGTTATTATAACATGAAATA
This sequence comes from Syngnathus scovelli, assembly GCF_024217435.2. NCBI lineage: Eukaryota > Metazoa > Chordata > Actinopteri > Syngnathiformes > Syngnathidae > Syngnathus > Syngnathus scovelli. The sequence continues at coordinate 13,575,806 of NC_090854.1, read as the reverse complement.
ACTGGTCGGGCTTAAACACAAAAATAATTTCCTGATTCAAATATCTTACCGAGTGTTCCTGAGCAACCGCAAGTTGTCTTCTGATGAAATAACCCGTCGAGTTTAACAACCTAAAAGGAAGATTAGCTCCTCATTAACGTCCATTCACCTCATATTGGGAAAATCCAACTGGTCAGAAGACCACCTTAGTCATCTCAGTGCTTATCCAAGTTTCAGCCAAGTGTACTTAAGGGTACATCACAGGTTGTCTCAAGGTAACTTAAAGGACACAATGATTTCCAGTTCCCCGTGGTCCTTGAGTAAAGACAATTTCTCTGGTCACAACTTTCACAAGACTACAAAATTTGTCTCTAGCTGAAGTCATTTAGCAGGTCCATAGGGGAACAAGAGCATTCACAGTGTGTCTAAAACGAAAGAAGTATCTTTGGGTTCCAGGCAGCTTGAGTACCAGAGTCAAGATTGAGTCAAAGTAACAACACAACAGAAAAAAGCTTAGATGACAAAATTTGCAAAATCTGCTTCTAAGGTGTCAGAAGGACTGATAATACCTGATCTGCTTCTAAGGTGTCAGAAGGACCGATAATACCGGACACATTGATGATTTCAGCTCCCATGTGTGAATAAATACATCTGATAGTTAATCCAGAAAATATATTTCCGATCTTGTGGCAGGTCTTGCTACCAAGTGTCCCATCTTTGTCACAGTGAGTTCCCCATACTGTTACTGACCAGTCCCTTGATGTTGGTGATTGGACGAACATCATGAAGTTGTCTTCTCCGATCAATGAACGTGGCCAATCGTGTCGTGTCCAGAGGTGTTTTGGAGTACTCCCCGCCGTGAGCGCCTCCGCGCCCAACCCAAGGGTGCTGCAAACAGGAAGTAACGTTTGGCCTCTTCCTCGGATCCTGCAGGAGCACAGACGATACGAAATCCCTCGCTGCCTGGCTCACGTCCTTGAAGTAATCATCGGGGAAGCAGAAGTCAAGGCGGCAAATGTTGACGCAGGTTTCCTCGGGAGATTCGTCCAGAAAGGGCGACACGCCGCTGAGTATAACGTAAGCCAGGACACCAACGCTCCACACATCGGTGGTCACAGAGACCGGAGTGCCACAAATGAGCTCAGGTGCAGCGAATTCCGGGTTTCCTAGCAACAGGTGGACGTAGCGGCGCTGCGCCGACAGCTGCACGGCATCCCCGAGGTCAATAATTTTGATGCGTGGGGTGGGAGAGTGAAGCTCCACCATGATGTTCTCAGGCTTGGAGAGAAAAGGAACAAAATCCCAAAGCTCAGGCTCGTGTTCGAGCACGAGCAATCTGAAATTGGCTTTCCTTTGTCAAATCTCACCTTCAGGTCCAGGTGTGCAACTCGGCACATGTGAAGATGCTGCAGGGCTTCCAGGATTTCTCGGATGAAGAAGGCCACTTTTTCCTCCATCAACTCATCATGAGCCACCAGGTAGTCAAGGAGACGGCCATCTTCCAGCCTGACAACCACATACAAATATTGGTACGAAACATCATTTGGCACTTTTGTTCTTTTTCACATGCAATGTTCTACATCTTTGTATTCTCCCACAATTTATGAAAAACTTCTTTGTCAGCTAGTAGAAGTTTGATCACTTACAGCTCCAGGATCAGCATCACTGACGTAGGAGACTCGTAGGTGTCCAACAGTGCCACCAGCTGGTGGTTCTGTACATGTCGGAGAATGTCGGCTTCATGAGCCGCCTGCTCCTTCTTCTGCATTTTCTTGCTCACAAACTTCACCGCCACCTGCAGGTGACACAGTGTATAATTAATCGAGATTGTTGCTTTCCTTTATTGTTAAATCATCTCACCTCTTTCTTTGTGGATTTGTTGAGACATTTTCGCACTACAGAGAAACGTCCCCTGGTAAAAACAGCCAAAGGAAAATAAATGGTTCACATGTTTAAGTTGAAATGTTAATATTTCAATTCTGTGCCTATTTTACCTTCCAATCTCACAAATCTCAGAGAATGTCGATTCAAAGTTTTCTTTCCACTGGATTCCTGTTCCTTCATACGCAGAGTCTAAAAAAATAAAAGAAGAATATTTTTTTATTCAGTGAAAAGTCCAAGCTCCGGGGAACAGATGAAGATTCATTACATGACAGACATTCCTTTTTTTGTTTTTGTGTATGTGTGTGTATTGTGTTCTTACTACTGCTGCACAGTGAAACCATATTGGAGGGCTCTGACGGCGGACCGAGCCCCCAGCGATTGGACGCTCGCACTCTGAACTGGTAGTGACCACCAGGGATGAGGGTGTCGATTTGAAGACACTCCTCCGTGCTGCTGGACACCTGCTGCCACACCAGCGAGTCTGGACGGAGGAGGAGGCGTCAACCTGGACATCTCAAAATCATTTGACATCACAAGCCCTCAAAAAAAATGCCGTACCTTCCTGACGGTACTCCACTGTGTAGCTGCTGACTGCACAGTGAGCAGAGGAGGCCGGAGGTGGCCAGTGGAGCATCACGGCTGTACTGCTGGCTTCTTGAGCCACTGGTCTGCCAGGAGCTGCTGGAATACCTACACGGCAATACAAATTTACCTTGGTGACATCACTGAAGTGTGCAAAAAAAAAAGCTAGTGGAAGGATTGCAGATAAAACAAACACTACGGACTGATAAAAACTGACTGTTGGGAATAAATGAAGACAAGTGAAGAGGAGAAATTTCTGCTTCTGAAATTATTTAAGCCAGCACCGAAGGCCTTGCTGGTCTTGATCATGAGTGCATTTACCTTGAACTTTGATGGAGGCAGATGAGGAGGCTGACCCATGATCATTAACAGCCACACAAGTGTAGATGCCGGTGTCCTGTGGCATCAGGTTACAAATCTTTAACAAGATGTCACCCGTGTCCCTGCGGATAGAAAACGGATTAGAAAACAGCACATGTGACAGGAGAAGCGAGAGAGACCAGAATGTCAGCGGCACCTGATGTCGATGGTGAAACGACTGTTACTGGTCACTGGGTTCTGGTCGGGGCCCTTCAAGGTAATGGAAGGTTTGGGTCGTCCACAAACTTTGCAGCAGAGAACCACCGTCTCCCCGAAGGCACACACCACGTCAGAGAGCGGCACAAGGAACTCTGGAGCCACTAGGAACACCAACCATATGACGTCAAAGAGAGAACATAGAACAAGGCTTTGTGTCAATGCTGAGAAAAAGTGTCCAAATTATGGCCCCTGGGCCATTTGCGGCCCACTGATGTTTAATTTGAGATGTAGGAATTACAAAAATTAAAAAGTTGGTATGGATGGCTGCTACTTTAAAGGGATGATATGTAATGGGACAAATTAATAATCATAACTCTAATTTTCACATTATTTATGAACCAAGTATTTGTTGTAATATTTTATTTTCTTAGTTTACTTACCTTCCTGGATGAAGTTTGGGTTGAGAAGCTGGAAAACAGACATTTATATAATTTGAGAAATTTCCGAACCATATATTAAATCAATTAAATCATATACATCTTTTAGCTTTTAGCCAAAACACCAAGAAAATATTATTTTTCTGATGAGAAAACATTGGGAGATATTTGCTGTGTATAGCGATGGTTTTATTTAAAGTACCTCCATGCCACTTTTTGGGTCAAGGTCGTCGTCACAGTCTGATTCATCTGACGTGTGAACCTCCTGGTAGAGGAAGCAGGCGAAGGGGTGGAAAAAAGAATTATGCAATAATGGAAATCAGTGGGAGAGCAAGGGAAAGGGAAAAGGTGGTAGTGGGGTTGTTAAAAGTTATAGCTCACGAGAAAGTGTGGAAAAGAACAAGTAGCAGTGCCACAAAATATTACAGGAGGAAGATTGAGAGGACTTCGTTTGAGTCTTTTGGTTTTTGTGTCCGTCAGCGGAGGAGAATCGGTTTGTTGATACTTCCCTTTTTAAAGTTTGCGCTACAACAAGGATCATTGTTTTCATGTGTCATGGTTAAACACTTTAAATGAATACTTGATGTTAATCTACTGGACAATGTTTTACATTAAAAACAAACACACATTATTGTACTCACTCTTGTGTTAGACCAAAAATAAATGTACACAAACCAAAATGAATCATCATCACAAAATGTTACGACTAGCAGCCACACGCAGTGATAGAAATATAAAATGAGATGAGAGCATAGGAACTTTTTTTTTTTTTTTTTTAAAGGAAAGCTAAACCCCAAGAATTCAATGTGAAAAAAATAATATAAAGTAAAATCCAGTTGAGTATTTTCCCCTAGATATTTAATTGGTAAAACACCCCCCCCCCAAAAAAAAGTCACATTTTTTAGCCGTTGGGACTTCTGATCAACTTTGAGAAGCAACACAATAAACTGATGCTTGTTTTACCCTCATATTCACTAAACAAAATTTCGCTAACCTTTAAAGAACAATTAATTACAAACAGACTGCACCACATCCTCAGGCGGAGTTTATTGCCCGTGCACGGGATCTGTCTTCTTGGTGCACTCTGACTACATGCGTCAAATCTGTTTGAAAAATTGGTGAATTTAAATAGAAATAAATTGGAAAATGAAAATAAAAATATATAATTGGGAAATAATTGGGAGTGGTTCTCAACTGCTAGCAATCTCTTACTTCTCAGAGAGAATTTCCAAACGCACCCTTAAATAAGTCAGCTAGCTCTGTTTCTATTTGATTATCTTACTTGATACATTTTATTCAGTAAAAAATTGTCATGCTAGTAAGTTAATGCTGGTAACAAGTTGAGAACCATTGCAATTGGGGTTGGTTGGGGAGAAAAGCTTTGCTGTGTCATTGTCGGGGTCACGTCACACCACAAACATGTGCACACAAACACGCACACACGTGTTAGCATCAAACTAAATTACTCACAAAAAGTTACTTTGCTTTCGGTAGAAAATTCATCATTACCCCAAAATCCACCAACAATTTAATGTTGAAATTTCACTCGAAAGCCAACTATCCCTAACTTTTTGTGAATAGTCTGGCGAGGGGCAGGCAGGCGACAGGCACACGTCGCCGTTACTCACTTTGCCCTTCGCCCTGGCAACAGGGGAGGCGAGCAGAGGGGGAGGGGGTGTGGTTTCTTTTGTCTTACGCAGGAGGCCATTCTCCTGACCTCTGACCACCAACGCCGAGATCTCCTTGGCTTCGGCACGCTTCCGAGCACGGAGCGTGTTCCATGACAGAGACTTCCTGTACGGTACAGGAACAAGACATGTCAATGGAAGGTTGCAAAAAATCCCGGACGTGACCAACTGGTTTTTTGAATGCGTGGGCGACATCACTTGTTTTTTTTTTAAATACAAAAACAGCTTGCAAACTTATGCATAAATTATTCTGTGTGCATTATTATATGTAGGAGATGATGTTTGGTAAATATGATATCCTCCCGAGTCTCAGCCTATTTGTGTCCACTTGATTTGATTTTTCTTTTGACTCATTTGAGCGACCCTAAAAAACATCCTGGTGTGCTCAGTAGAGGACATCTAGGACTTTCCAGGGATATCTCATGTGGGTGGAATCAAAGGAACCTTGTTAGCTTGCTGAGACAAGATGAAGACTGCAGCATAACACAATTGTCAGGAAAAGATAATGCTGTTTTTAGCCATGCTATTCACGACAGTAGACATACTGTAAATCCCGAAAGTTATATATATTTTTAATAAAATTTAGAATTTTGTGTTATTTATCGCCAAGAAGACAGGAAATAACAAAAAATTTAAATGTACTGTATTGTTTTTCCCTTAAGAAACCCCAACGTCCAACAAAAAGCATGTTTCTTCGCATGTTTTTACTTGGAACACTTAAAGAAAAAATATTTTCTCTTCTTGTGTCCTACTGGTAGACCAGTTTGCTTAAATGAACAAATTCTGTACATTCCTAACTTCATGACTCTTTTTGATTATAAGACCAGTTTTTGCAATGTGGTCTATTAAAACTTAAATGTCAGCTGGATAGGCGAACCATAAAAACAGCTCGTCTTGACTAAAATATGAAATACTATACAAAAATAAAATAATAGTAATGAATAATAAAATGATACACCTATCAATGAATACATTTGGTAAAATAAAATAAGTGTATTGTAATTTATTATTATTGATGATATATTGAACTAAACTACAATACACAACAAAAGTATAAATAAATAATACGATTAAATATAACATCAATAAATGTAGAAAAATACAACACAATTGAATAATTGACATTGATTGAAAATGTACATAAATAAATGTGGTGCAAATACGCTTCTACGTCTGGGAATGAAATTATTTGATGACACTGTTATTAATTATGCAGCTTTTTTTCAGCAGTAGTTCTAACCTTCATGTGAAGCAAGATCGTACGAAAATGTGTGTGGTTATACTCAATGAAGAGGTGTGTGACTGATGCATGATGCTTCAGCCAGACTGCACTTGTGCATGAGAAAAGGGGGAGGGACCTTCGCTGGTCGCTCTTTGTTATTGTATTACAGTGATATAATATAATTTGGGGCGGGAGAGAGGCAAGAACCCATTAAAAATTTACTTTTTCACTCAAACCGCCACAGATGGCAACCAAAGAGTCACCAATAATCACTTTTGCTACGATGACCCTTTCTTTGTTCAAAATTTCTATCCAAGTTTAAATTTTTATCTGGCAATAAAATTGTGCGCTCCATAAAATTTGCAAAATTTGGAGATACATTCTTTGGACAACAATGAAATTCCACATTTTGTTGTTTTATAGAGAACAACTTTTAAAGATTCAAGAAAAGATACATAACTTGAGCTATTTAAAAAGGTATTTTCTAAATTTAATTGTACATATAATATACATTTTCGCAAATCATAATTAGCTAATGGTACATAGCACCTATTTTATTTCTATACGAGTCTATATATAGTATATACACAAACACAATAAACGTGTATTTTTTAAAGCCATTTGTGGAGTTGCAAACCGTTGATGTTAGTAAAAACTTAAAATACTTGAAAATAAATAAGGGTAATCTGACAACAACATAATAAAATGTATTTTGTAGATTTGTAAAGATAAAATTTTCCGTAGTCAACACTTAGAGTACATGACGTGAATTAAAATAAAAGTAGCAGACTTGTCATGTTTGCTGCATGTTAGCTCTTGTAGTTTATTTACAAATTGTTAAAAACTACAAACTGTCCATCATCTCCATCTTCGTGACGCAGAAGAAAACAAACTTCTCTTGTCACATTTGCTTATTTTGCTACCACATGCTCACATTCAACCCAAAGGTTTTAGTTGACATATGTAAAATACATTTAAAATTCTTCTTCTCAGAGAGTAGCATCAGTCCACTACTGCCCGTGGCCATTTTGACGAAAAACATATTGCACAGCTTGACTTCATATTTTTCTTAAATAGTGCAAAAAGGATTTTCCGTCTTTGTTTTTTTTTTTCTTCTTATAAACAGGAATGCTCTAGAGCCTCAGTTGAGACATATTTGTACAGTGAACTACTAACATAATAAACAACAAAAAATCAACATGGAGGAAAAGGATCCAACTTTGTCCATCAAATAAAAATAATTAATCATTATAACAAGGCAACAAGAGGGGATTAACACAAAAACGTTTAAAGATTGCCACAGACAACAACAAAAATCTCCACTGCGGAGAACCCAGTCCTTTAAAAAAAAAAAATCAAAATTAACAAACAGGATAAAACAAGCAACAACAATAAGAAAAAAAAGAAAAAAAAAAGCAGGGTGTTAGGAACTGAAATAAGTCCGGTTTTTAAGCTCCACATTCCAGATCAGATACCAGATTCTATCCAGTCTAGCTCTAGAGTTTGTTGTCAGCCACTGACTCAAAAAGTGGACAACCTGACGCCAGTGTGGAGATTTGTAAATCCATCCGATCCCATCCAAGTGCTGCGGGTAAACAAGTGCTGTGGTGGGGGCGGAGTAGAGTGGTGGGGGTCGGGACTTACTTGATATTGTTGGCGTCGGCCACCGCCGCAGAGAAGGACGTGGCGGAGGAGGAGTCTTTTAAGGGCTTGTGGGCGGGGCCCAGGACGTGCCCCGGCACCCAGCCCTCGGCAGCGGGTGACTGGCTGTCGGCGGGCCGGTAAACGAGGTACATGTTCTGCTGATTGGTCGCCAGGACCTGCACCGTCTCGCCCTGACTCACACATATCTCATTCTCCTTGAGCGCCGAGTAGTCCTGGGCGACACGCATGGTTGACGAGGCGCCGTTGCAGCAGCCGCCGTCGCTCTCCTGAGGAAGATGAGGATGGCGATAAGGATAGGGAGCGCATGGAGAAACAGAGGAGGAAGAGTGGGGACAAGGTTATAGGGTGCGGCTACGAGGGCTGGACGATGGTGCGGACGGCTGGGATGCCGTTGCGGATGTCGCCCTGATTGGGGGTTAGGGTGGAGGTCGGGATCGAGGAGGGGGAGGAGGAAGAACAGCAAAAAATGTCATCATTGCCATCATTTACATTGCAGGTCTAAGCACCCGATCCCGATTATATTTTTAAGCAATCCATATCCGATATCATCGCGTTTACATTTGCTGAACACCTGAAAAAAAAGCTTTTGGTGTCCTTAAATGTATTTTTGATCACGATTTTTAAAAAAGTATTGTCTTTTTTTCTCACACATCAGGTTTTGAGATATTTTCATATTTTGAGTTTATATTTTACCTGCATAAAAGTTTTCCCAATATGGATTTTATCTTGATTATGCATGGGCTTGCTGGACTAAAAACGGTATCTGGTTTTACCAATGGAAAACAAACGATGAATGTCAAGATACTTGACAGTAGAAAAGGTAAAAAACTTACAAGCATTGATGAGACATAATGACAGAGGTAAAATTATTGTTTCTATTGCTGAGAGCCTCAACTGGACTCACCCTGGAGTCAAAACACGATGTTCCTCCATTGGAAGTCGACGTGGTCAACTGGCTCCGCCCCTTCTCGCTCTCCTTTTCGCCAAGGCCAACCGCCGACGAGGGGCGGCTGTGAGAGGGCGTGGATGAGCGATTGCTGGCAGCTGAGCGGTTTCTGGTTAGTGACGAGCTGCCGCCGCGCTTCTGCTGGTACTCGATGGGAGACACAAGTGCTGTGTTGGAGAAAGCAAAACGAATCATCACCAGGAGGTTCAAACATTCAGGTATCATATAAGCGTTGTGAGAGTTGTCGTCTTACCGGACAGGAAGCAGCTTTGATCGTCCAGTAGTTTCTGGATCTGTCTGACCCAGACCTGCTTGATTTCAACATTGGGCGCCTGGAGGGTAAAATGTTCCGCCGAGCCGCGACATGACAAGACAAACTTGGTCTGATCGTTATCCACGGTCTGCTCCAGATCCAAGTAGGACACCTGAAGTGAAGACTGTTATCACTACTAGAAATAAAACGTTCTCGGTCATAAAATTGTTGACTCTGAACTTCTGTCTGATATTCATCTGTTGATATAAAACCCAAATGTCTTCAAATGTCTTAGTTGTGGTGTAAGCACTGCGTTGAGTACCTTGATACAGTTTTTGAACTGATATCCGGGCGTGGAAGAGCCTTTATGGAGCAGCTCACTGAAAATGACGATTTGCTCGAAGAGGAACACCCGCCGTTCTTTGGCGCGCGACAAAACGCTGCCGACTTGCTCGGTCACGTAGAAAGTCTCCTGCTCCAGTATTTTGCCCTGATTGATTAGATTGCCCTGTGCAGGAAAATCATCGGTCAACACAACAATCATTATGTCCTGATGATCACTCTTAAATTTCTTATCCTCAAAATGGCACACAAGGTTTTACTCTTAATTGCGGATTTTCAACAATTGCGAGTGGGCCTCGAACCCATCCCTGGGGCTCACCGTATATTCAATTTCACATAAAACTAACATACCTCGTATCCTTGTAGCCGACCTAAGTTCATCATGTCGTTACACCGCTTGGGAACCTGAGACATCAAATCCAATGCTTGCTGTGAACGAGAGACAAATTTAACATTAAAAAGTGTGTCAGCACCAATAATGACATTTTGTTCCAGTACAAGTAGCTAGGTTTACCCTGATTTGTTTACAGTCCATTCCCGCCTTGTTGCTGTACTTCAGGAAATCCTACAATAAATGATGGCATGACATGAAAATAAAATACAAGGTCTCCACCGGTCATAAATATAGATCTGATGACATACCTTCAGTAGTAGGTGATATTTGGTGATTCTTTGGATGGGTTTGATAAGGTAATCGCTAATGGTCAACCGGGACTCAATGTCCCGCTGGACACCCTGCAAGCAAAAAGGACTTCAGAATTAAGTCAACCCTAAAAGGGGAAGTCACAGCTGTGGTTATACTGAGCCGCATAAATTATTAGGTTTGAACAAATATGGGCATAACTGTTAGAAGAAGACAGAATCGTAGCAAGGAGTGAAGAACTTTACGGCTTGTGAGAAGTGAGGTGTTTGTGGTAGTTTTTTTTGGTCCGAGGTCAGACGTGTACATGTAAACAGTGTGTTATGCGAAAGAGTATAAAACATAACTCACGTCAAAAAAAGTGTCATGTTCTGCTACAATGAACTCGGACTTGGGTTTGTTCTGACAGTAGACCACGTACATGTGCAGTTTTCTCTCCTGGGAGACAAAAACAACAAAAAAGTTGAGCTGGCGGACATTCACGTTGGACAACGCCCTACTCATCTTCATCACTCACATGTTTGATGAAGAGCTCGGCGAGGTACTCGTGGTCATCCAGACATTTCTCCAGCTCTCCCACAAAGCTGCCAGGACAGAGCAGGGTTTCCTGTTAGCTAAAGCCACTCATGCTTAATGGCCTGTTAGCCAAAACCAACCACTCATTCCAACATTTCTACTGACTTACTTTTTGTGCCAGTCGTAGATTTGATGGATGTTGCCGAAAACAATTTTGTCTTTTCCTTTCATGTCTTCGGGAATAGTTTGCTCTATTCTCTCCTTGAAAACCTGCAAGGACGGTGACGTTGAATAATTATCCTTCCACAATCTTTAGCCCACACAGATGTTTCTGCCCAACATAACCCAAATCGAATACGACTTATTCTGTTCGAGGTTCCGGCGAGCTGAGTGTGTGAACAAGTTTGTGTTAAAATGACTAATTCACCTTAACAAAGATGCCCAAGTCTTTGACATAGATCTTCTCCGTCTCTATTAACTCCTCGAGAACGTACCTTAGTGAAAAAACAAAAGGTCACATTATTGTTGGAGGAGCATTTATGACAAAGCGAGCCCACGTGGTGGACTCACATGCGCTGCTTCATGGCTTGGGCTCTCTCTTCCAACTCAGTGTTTCGGGCCTGGACCGAAGTGCTTTGTTCCCCTGAGGAGAGGGGGGAAAAGGCTGGGTGTGCTCCTGGTTCTAAGTTCTGTTACACAAAAAAAAAAAAAAAAAAAAAAAGAGTTTTTTTTTGTGGAGTTAAAGGTGAGCCATGTGATGCTCATTATCAGCAATTCAATTTTTAGGAAAATGAATCAATTGAACTGAGACAAGGCAAAAAATTGTTGACATCATAGGTAACCAGACAAACAAACGCACACATGCAGTCACACACTCACCATCTTTGTTTTAACCAGTTTTTCTATGGCGCTAACCAGCTCGGCAGCGCAGGGCACCTCAGAAGATGACTGTAGAGATGTTAACAAGGATGATGGCTGAGAGAGGAAGACGACAAGAGGAGGCCAAAAAAAAAAAAAAAAACAAGAGTGTGTTAGGAAGGACGGCAATAGTCAAGGTAGAAAAAAGTTTGGAAACGGAAAATGGACAGAAAAGTGAAATCTAATTGAAAGAGAAAAGGATTAGTAGTTGGGACAATACAAAACTTGCCACCGTGTTTGAAAGTAATCATCAACACTCAATTTCACTTCTTTACTTGCACAATTCTCCAAATAAGAGGTCAAGTGTGCTTGCTTTGAGCTGTTTAGCTGTCAATACCGGTTGAGGTTTACCGTAAACACAAAGATTGATTATCAAAATGTTCAGCAAACCCATAAAAGTTCATCCCAGAAAAAAAAGTGTTACGATAGCTCGAAACTTTCAAACTGCAACACAGACAGAGCAACTTTCATGCACATACGGGATATTCTGGGGGACTTTTTCTTGCTTCTTAATTACGCTGCCAGTAGATCTCTGTGCTGCTGGGCACAAAATGATATTACAATGAAGTCACCTTGTTATCTTGCGTTGAGGGGTCCTTGATGATCTCCATGGGCGGAGGCAGCGGGGTGTGCGCCTCCTCATCCTGCTCCTCCTCGCCGCCGCTCTGCATGCCAGATGGCGTCTTGGAGAGGATGTTACCCGCTTTGCTGGGGATGTGCTGAGATGGGATAATAGGAGACATCATATTGTTCCACGAAATAATCATTAAACCAAAAAAATATGGCAGTATAGTAAAAGAGTTCTTTCTTCATGATTGGCTACCTCATCAATGATGTCATCCTGTGGGTTAAGGTCAGGCTGTCCCTTCCTGCTCTCATCTCTTCCTCCCACCGGACCTGTCAATCAACCAGTTCAACTCATCATGACTCAGTGTTTATTGAATTTAAATGAACAAGTATTTAGTTATCTGTGTATCTATTTATTTTAGTATTCATGAAGATGGCTAATTTGTGTGAAGGCTACACGCTCAGAAGATAACAATGGTGCTTTTGTGTGTGTACGTCAAATCTGTTAGCAAAGGGTACAAGCTAATGATCAGTCACATCATCTGAGCCGGCCGGGGCAATGCTGTCATGCAGTGTGGCAAACATTTTGTATTAGTCAGCTGACATAAATGGACTGGACATGTGACAGAAGCATGAAAAAAGCAGTTTGTTGTCCTAATTGCTTTTCGAGTAGAGTAGTGTGAGCTCACACGAAGCTTCGGCGAGGGCTCAAATGAGCCAAGTTGCTGGATTGTTTCGCTCAAAACAACACATAAATTGACTTGTGGGGGGATGTCAATGCAAACACGGTCACATTAGGCAATCAATAAATTTTTCACAATGCATTCCGCTCAATACCAGCAATACATAATCATCATTCGGCAAAGGCATTCTAATCTGAGGTTCAATACATATCTGGATGGAATACCAAATAAGAATTGTGCCATTCTTACCTGTCTTTTTCTGTTTGTTACTGGGGAGTTTCTTAACCGAGCTGCCGTGACTGAGGCGTCGAACGGGATTCAGCCATTTTCGGATGGTGTTTCCGGAGCGTTTGGGTCCGGGTGAGTTGGACTGCAGTGAGTTGAGGGACGGCTGCGGTTGGAGGTTTGCCACCGACTCAGTTTTCCCATCGGAGCCACCGACAGGAAAGTTTTCTGAAGAAGGAAAATAAACAACAATTATTTTAAGGCACATTTCTGAGGTACCTGTAGTGCTAAATTTAGATAATACTTCTTGCGGTCCATACACAGAATGGTCTTCCAACACTTCCGATTTCTGTTTTTAATCGATCAAATGTGCCAAACTCACCATTACTCAAATTTGGAGATACCGGTCCATGCTTTTCATTGGTCGGCAATATTGTGTACGTTTATTTGTAATCAAAGGAAGCACAAAAGTAAACTTTTCCACAAACCTATAGTTTACTAAACTTGTTACAATTGCCTGAATTATTTTTATTTTTTGTGCCTTGCGTAATGTGATGATCATGAGATTAACACAATTCATTCATGTTTCAAAATCAAATGACAAGATGACGCCCACACTTAATGACTACTGAATTGCGTAGTTTCAATTTTTAGAACCAGTTGTTGGTAAGAACAACGTAAGAAAATAAATAAATAAATCCTGCATTGAGTGTGTCTGTGTGTGTGTGCATGCAGTCATGAGTCAGCAGTGCGGTGGATCAGCTGTGTTCACGCACACAGCTGCGAGCGAAGGCCTGTGGCCATGCAAATGTGTCTCCGACAGGATATGAAAGTTCAAGGGTCAGGAGGAGCTCCCGAGGTGTGGTTCGTGGAACAATAAACTATTTTCCTTTTTACACCCCCAAAGCTTCATGCTGCTTCGTACAGTTTGTCCTCCTTCTTAATCAGCTTGCAATCTTTGTTGATAAACACGCTGTAACAGCTCACATTAAAATAAAATGTCATCTGCCTCAAGTGGTGGAGAAAATACTTTAAGGAATACAATGATGCTTGTTTCATGTACTATATTTGAGCAAAATTGATGGCATTATGATCATTTAAATGACCCTACATGGAAATTTTGGTTTTGAAAATTGTTTTTCAAAAACATTTGACATTTTTTGCATAGAATCAAAATGTGTTCATTTGATGACCTTTGACCAAATGAGGAGAAAATTACATTTACGTTTGAAATATGTGTAATCAAAATCTCAGAACTTTTTTCACCACTGTGTTTAGAGTTTTTTGTTTTTTTTAACCAATTCCACTGATTAACATTTCATTTCTTCTATGACAGCTCTGTGGAGGATCAGAACCCCCTCCCAAAAAAAAGGGAAAACATCCTGGAACTCACTGAGCAAGATTTGTGGATAATTTTTGTGGTACGTACACGCACGCACGCACGCACGCACGCACGCCAGCCTGACCTCACACTTGCTCAACACTTCACTAGTTTTACTCCCTTAAGTGCTGTTGTGCAAATGCAGTCATGTGACTTGTGCGTATTCAGCAATCGACATTCAGCTCTTGAACGTCCTTGACAGTTGCTTGACAACACAAAAAACACGCATACACACACACACACCCATATACTACAAGTGACTGATAACATTCCACTTCCCAAGAATGACACTCAAAGCACAAACTTCATCGAAGGCTGCAAAAAAAACAAAAACAAATTGTATGCCAAATACTTCCACATTTACCCGCCTCACTACAGATAGAGGGAAATCTATTAGACCCTTTATTTGCACAGGCACGATATTACCATAATATCTCGTCTATGGGGAAATCGCAAGCCTCCGCATTTTAAATCCTTTGAGAAACTACTTTACTGATTTGTTTACCAAGTATTACTTGACTTTTAAATGTCCACATGTGAACCATGGGTTATTTTATTGATGTGAAAATAAAAGAAGGGCAGGGTTAAAAAAAAAAAAAGTGAGGAGTGAAGTCTGCCGCTAAAAGTCAGGTGAGCTGGAACAACGGCGCTACTGTTGCCATCCAACACAAAAGACAGAGTGTGGCCGTCACTCAATTTTGAACAGAACAGCTCCCTTGTCTCATCCCAGCCCGTTTTCTATCACCCTCGCAGCACAGTCTGTTTCATTCTGTAATTATGGCGCACACACCTCGACAGAACACACATGCACGCACACACACTGTGAACAGCTCAACTGACAACACGTCGTTTGACCACTTATCTTTACAAAACACTTAAAAGCTGTGCAGAACACTAAATTATTTAAATCCAACATGGAACTCAAGTTTTAGATTGACATGTAGTTTTTTTCAGCTGAAACCAAATTTTCTATAATTTCACAGGAATGGGATCAAGTCTTGAGTGTTAGAATATTGCCATCCGAATGAAAGCAAGCCTATTTAAAATGGATTGACAATTATTGATTAATTGATCAAGAGGGGGTGTGACAAAGAAAAGCCCTAAAAATCAATCTGTTCATGACTAACTTATCATATACAGTGACTTAATATATACAAATACGTACGTCATTAGTTAAAAAAGCCGCAACTAGGTCAGCCAAAGTCAAGATTCCAACCAGAAAATCTTGACTATGAGGCAGATGAGCACGACTATTTGGCAATTTAAATATAAATGTCAAAATAAAATACATTACATGACGAAATTTCTATTCCCATTTTATCGGTCATGTACATTCCATAGTGTGAGTGCAATTGAAACATTCTTCTATATGTTAGTGTGGTTAGTTATTGGCAGCTGTTGTGATGACATCATACTGGAATTTAAACAAGCAGGTTTACGGTATGAAGTGAGTCAATAAGAATCAGGAAGTCTATTATTATTATTGCTGATTTGCGCAAACAAAGATCTTTCTCATGCAAGCCCTGCTAGTAAACTTGCTTTTTTTTTATTTTTACAATGGCCGCTCACCGACACATCTTTAGTGTCATTCATTGACAATGTCTCAGTGTTATGTTTTATAGGCTTGGGATTGTCTTCTTGTGACACCAATGACCTCTTGCCCCAAACCCGCTTGGCTGTGTGCAACCAGTACAACCAGTTTGGCCACATACAGTAGCAATCCTGCTCAGTCACAATAAAACACGAAGCAGGCACGGACGGGTCAAAGTCTGCTGCGGTCGTGCACACAAAGCCACAAAGTTAACGTTTAGCTGGCACACTGACCAACATAATAAACATTGGGCATACCTAGGGTGTGTTTTATTGGACTAAAACAAATCAAAGTCTTGGTCTAACTCTTCTCCTCTGCCTCATACATGGCAGCAACCATTGCTCGACATATGCTGTCCTTCTTCTGCACGTCTGGAAGCCTTCCAGTCGATGCTTTCCCTCAAACGAGCTAAATCATTTCATTAGGACAGAAATCCTCCCGCATAATACTGAGTCGCATGTAATAGTAAAAACAACTTTCAGTTCAGAGGAATGTTGGAAGCTGGTTCAACACTGAAAAATTGATTATGCTGGTAAACCTACAAACACACACATTGCGCTTGTGTGGACCAATAAAAAAGGGACTAATATAAAAAGTAAGATGTCAAAAATGGAGAGATGAGCCAAAACACACAAGCTTGCTTCTCCACTCCCAGAGTCATGTCAGTTTTCAATGTGGTTTCGGTTTAATTTTTTTCACCCCTCACATAAAGTCAAAGACACACTGCCCAAACAAAGGCACTGTTCAGCTCACCTGTGCAACAGCAACAGCAGCGCTCCCAGATCCACCATCCACAGCTATGCCAACCTCGCATCATTCTCACACACACACACTCACACGCACACACACGCACGGTTGATGCTTACATTTACACACTTGTATCCCACGTACACACAAATGTATAGTTGAGGCAGCCAGAATGACTGGGCTGAGATTGAGAGAGGCGTACTAGAAAGAAGAGGAGGAGTGAGGAAGAGGAGGAGCTGGAGTTCCACCTCCCCTGTAACCTTTCAGTCAGTCTCTTTAAAGGAAAAAAAACGTTCTCAATTTGATGCACTAAAGAGAAGAGTGTTCCTAAAAAGACCGTCAAATTAAAAATAAACAAAAACAGAGAATATAAATTGAGTGGGGTCGGCAGTTTGGAACGTATCCTTAAAATAATGGAGGTTTATTATCGGGAGGTTTTTCCCCCTAAGTTTTGATAACCTTTCAAAGTTTTGTCTTGATTATTAATTCATTGTGAAATAATTTTGACTTTACTAATGCGTTTTAACCTTGAGGAAAATATGCCCCATGCGTGAGGGCAAACTGTATTTTGCCAATGGCAGGCAAGGGATGTCCTCAATCTTGCTTGGAAGGCAAGAGAGAGAGATTTTTTAAATGTGTGTGTGTAAAGATGGCAAATTTAGTTGAAGAGATACATCATGGTGTAATGTCCCAAACCTAACAATAGGGGTCAGCATATCGTCACTGTAGGGCAAATACCTGACCTGACAAAAACAAGGATCTTCCACTGTTTTAAATTGGCTAAAATTGTATAAAAATTACAGACGAGGTTGAAAAAGCCCATTAATATCTGTTTGTGTTTGTCGTTATTAAAATGTATAAAAAGGTTGCACTCACATATGCGCACACATGCACACTCACATTAAAGACAAAAGTATTGGAACAGGGACAATAATCTAAAATTGTTGACAACTGTATGCTTCTAAATTGGGGAAGTTCTTTTTCTGTTTTTTAATAAAATGAGCTTCATCCAGACATCATTGGAAAACCTGCTATAGTTTTATATTTCGCAAGAATTTGTCTTTTTAATTTTTTTGTGCGTCCCTAATATGACTTTGTATCATACACAACAAAAAACAGTGCAGTATTTATACATATTCTATTAATTTAGTCCTAATATTAATATTTTTTACTAACAATATATTGACACATGCACTGGTTTGTCAAGAACATGCAAAATGGGTGTCAACTTGAAGTTGACACAAGCCTGCTGTTTGTTTGCTCATGTGAAAATATGTTGATATAAAGATTAATTCTGGTGACTCTTGAACAGACCTGAGTCCATGAACACTCGGAAATACCATATTTTATCATTGTCATCTTAGCCGTGGTTCATTCTACTTTACGCTTGCATGACAACCAACAATGTTAAAAAATTCGATGAGCATCTGCAGTGTGACATACTTTCAATACACAGTTCTTATCTGATAGTTTTATTGGTTTTATGTTTTAACATTAAGAGTGGATAACTTAATTTGTATCACGGGTACAAATATAAAAATTAAATATGAGAGGCACACCCATCGTGTTATGGCTGTTATGAATATTAACTATGAATACTTAATTAGATTTACATATTGATTAAGTGTTTAGTATAATTTTCCAAATGTTGAACTTGAGATGTGTGAGGCAGAGTGGATAAAAAATATTGAATTCAAATTGATCACAATTGAATCGAACTGTATAAGTAAATTGTAAACACTACACCACGAGATGGTGGTACACCATTTTGCGTGACACTGCAAATTTGAAAGAAAAACAAAAGCAGCCATGCTATTTCAATTGATCAATTATTGAATGTCAAATCCTCTAAAGTGCAGAAAGTGATGGCTGTGTATTAATTTTATAATCAACATCTTTTATGAGGTATAATGTGAAATAAGACATTTCTTAGCTTGGAAGAATTTAGATTTGTTTACTGTAAACACAAAGGGATCGGAACAATGTAAAATATATTTTGGTGCTATCCATCGCTCTTGATATATTCAATAATCTGTGTCCATTATTTTAAAAGTGTGTTTAAAAACCTTAAAAAAACAGAGTACAGTAAAAAAATTGCCAAGTAGTATTTAAATGAGGTATTTCACTTAAGCCTACCTTTCCCTGAGTTAAAGAAGCAGTCCATTTCCACACTGGAGCGCGAGTGGGACACACACAATGCCGAACTGGGTACCAGACCCTCCTGAGGTGGGTTGCGGTCGGTGGTTCGAACCAGACACCAACCTGGCCGCTCGCTGGGCCTTTCCAGCAGCTCTACTGTCTGGCCTAGAGCGAGAGAGACAAAGACAAGTAGTCATAAAAAGAAAAATATCTGACTTTGAGAAAACGCCCAATCAAAAGTTGAGGCAATGCGCACAGACGCTTACCGGTGCTGACGGATATCTCACTGCTACATCCTGCCGTGAAGTCCTGCAGGATCACCGTCAACTCGCAACCACCAGAGAGCTGCAGACAAAAAAAAAAAAAAAACGGGTTAGAAAAATAGCAGCCAGCAGAACAATGCAGAAAAAGACTAAATTGCTAGTGAGGCCTGTGGTCGTGTAGTGATTCACAAAGCCGACCGGTCACAATTAACTTGCGCTGAACCATTTCATTTTCCAACAACTCCTACACATAAGGATACGTTTGTTGGTACGTACGCTTCCGTTAAAGATAGAAAGCCAAATATGGTCACTGAACTATTTTGAAACCAAAATACTTATAAACAAACATGTTTCTATGGGATGACAAAAATAAAGTCAAGCTGATTGTCATTTATTTTCAGCACATTTCTGCAATTTGATACTCTATTTTTATGTTGTAATAATGATTGATGTGACTTTTTCCTTTAACCGATACTGATTTACATTTCCGACAAAAATTTTATGATAAATTAGCTGCAATTCCCAATTTTTATGGGAACCAAAGTGTCACCTGAACGCCCTAGGTCATGATTAGCATCAATGTTGACACAGGAAATGAATATTCTGTGTTCAAGCCTCCTGGCCAAGCAAACATGTGCTTCTTAAAAATAAGAAAAGGCCTTGCAGTATCTTTGGAGTTCTTGCAGGGTCACACATACTGCACGTATGCATAAAGAGCAAGACACTTGTCTCGCTGCAAACACAGCTAACAGGATGCAAAGCTAACATTGACTTTTCAGATACTGTCTGAAAACACAGTGAGGATGGAAATCATTTGCGTCTCCTTTAAAACTGTCACGTTGGAGTGTGTGTGTGTGTGTGTGTGTGTGTGTGTGTGTGTGTGTGTGTGTGTGTGTGTGTGTGTGTGTGTGCTTGTTAATGTTCACAAGCAGCCGCTCTTTACCGGGCTTAAGGTCGCCTAGCAACATCCAGCCTGGCTACTCTACAGCTGCAGGTTACTTTATACCTGATGTCAACAACAAGACAAAGCAGGTGTCTTGACTCAATCAACCTGACCATAGTTTTTTATTTTCATTCTAGAAGCATAGTTGTGTTTTGACCTTTGTGTCCCAAGTTTTCAAAGTTTTGAGTCCTTGCTTGGTTTATATTTTATTATGAGTCTAAATTTGAATTTCCGGTATAAGCTAGATTCAGATACGCTGATGCTCGAGAAAGAGTGAAAAACAATAATAAAACAAAAACACGCACAAGCAGCAAAGTGCAGTCCACTAGTTCTGAAAACTTTCCTATCATCTAAAAACAAAATCCTGAGCTCCAAGCAAATTGCAAGTCAGTGCTACATTATTCACGGTTTGAACATTGACACGGTACATAAATATAGGAAATTTGTACAAAAAAGTTAAATATAACTCAACTGTACAAGAATAGTATTCTTTCAAGTACCATTAAAATGAGCCAGAGCACCACTTCCGGTACCAGACTTTGAAATCCCCCGAGTAGATACAAGCCAACCCGACTAACTCCAAGCTCTTCATTTCATTCACTAAGCCACAGCCCCATACTTGCTTACACTTAAAGCATGTTTTTGTTTCACCAAACATGAAAAGTTGAAGTGATGAAGCCACAGATTTATTTGTATTATTGTCATAGTCTGATTTAACTGCTTAAAAGACTGATTGAAGACATTTCAAAACATTTATGTATCATAAAATCTGCAAAAGAAAATAAGTTATTGATTATCTTTGTTAAAAAAATGCATTGGTAGAGGACCCCGAAAAAAATTGCATATTATCTTGCAATTGTAATAATGAGGAAAACCGGGTGGATTGATTTTTTTTTTAGAATTATTCAGTCCAAATCGACATTCAAGAACGATTCTCTCCCCCTCTCATCTTGAAGTCTGATCAAAACGTTCATGTTTGTTGTTAATGGGCGTTCCCTGTTGTTATCTGTCATGTGATTGCACACAACAGGAAGCCCACGTGCGCGCGCCACCGGCTTGTGAGGGTCATATGCTTCGAGGATGCAGCGTGACAGCAGCGGAGTGAATGAAACCGCTTGCTACACAATCACACGATTGATTTTATTTACTGTGCTTGTGGCTCTCTGCACAGTAAAGCCTTTGAATAACCACCACACATGCTTGTGTTACTGCCTGATGTATTGAGTTTGCTACCAAATGATTTTTTATGTTTATCAGCAAAAGTAAGACAAATGAATTGAATGAGCTCTTCGTGACACATTGGAGGGGGATTTCCAAAAAGCTTGGGATGGTCTAGGTTTGCAGCGCCAACCATGACGTGTTTTTCCTACTTACTATGACCTCACATTGCAGGAGGGCCGCCGTTAGACAGTCACGTGACCAGACGTGGCGGGGCATGAATCCCATTTGCACCCCTTAAGTATCGCATTACTGCTGACACAGCAACTCTTTCACTTTGTGAGGGTTTTAGTGCGAGTGGGAAAGACAGCGTGATAGGGGCTGGGTTAGCGCAGCAACTGTAATATGTGAAAGAGGACAAGAAGAAAGCCACCGTGTGATCTGTGGTCTTTTTTTCACTCCCATGCTAATTGGCCATGCCCGCTCACAAACAAAAGCCGATATTTATCAGCATAAAAGTGCACTTCAGGTCACTCAATATTATTTTTTTTCAAAACGGAATTCCTGTGTTTGACAGATTATTATTATGATGCAATATTGTTATCTGATTTGATTTTTTTTTGGGGTGTGTGTGAAATATATCACCACTATAAGTCCCAGCCATCTGTTTTTTTTCTGTACGGCCCATCGCTCAAAATCAGGCGATATCAGCTTTATGTTAAGGTATCGGGTACTTACGGAGGATGTCAAAACTAGTCACAGATACTTAAGGCAAAACAAAAATGACTAAGTCCTTTTTGGCAATAAGAAAAGGACGAGAGTATCGCTACTCAGTATTGGTGATTTGGTGTGAAAAAAGTAGTACCGATCATCCCTAGTTCTATCTGTGACTTTCCGAAAAAGAGTTTTCTGCACGCTTCTGATTGGTTGAAAATATAGCCTGGTCAATATGTATACATTTTAAAGGAACAAAACAAAATAAAATATCTAAAATAAGAAATAAATAAAACAACTGACTGGAGACTAATTTGAGGCGTCCACTTTTAAAACTGCTGGGTCAAAAACAACCCAATTTGGGTCAAAAATTGGACCGACTCAGAGAGTTGGGTTAATTTGTACAAAATAACCTTCTAAAAGTTCATATAAAAACAGAGAAACAGTTGCCCAGCTAAACAGATAAATAGAAAGGCGTCATTGAGATCAGTTACGACACATGACGTCTTAACCTCAGACTTTCCAAATCACTCAAATTGTACGGATGGAAAACTGAACAAGAAAAAAAAAAAAGGAAAAAGAAAACCAGTGTGACCAAAATTGGCCGTATGTCGCAACTCCAACGTAAGTGCAACAGAAGAAAACTAAAATGAGGCTTTAGAAACCACAGAGGAAAACAGCTCAACAGGAAGTCTGTTTTGTCTGGACTGACAATACATTTTCGTCAACATTTATTTTTATACATCTGTGTGGCACATTTTTAGTTAGGACTACGCAGATGTTTGATGCCACTTATGATTACTAATGATCAATTTGTCACTGACTGCACGAAGGCTCGTGGTAGTAACAACTGACTTTCTTCCCCTCATTGTCAATCTTAACTAAATAAAAGTTCTCTAACAGCTTTTCAAGCTCCCAACATAATAAATGAAGAATTAATTTTAGAATTAATTTTGATCCATTTAATTTTAAAATCAATTTTGATCTTTTTTTAATAAAAAAAAGATTCATAAAGTCAGAAAGTTGTTCCTACAATGAAGTTGTTGATTCGGAAAAGAGCCTTAACGTCCTTTTAAGTTTACATACACGTTAATCTTGATTTTGTCGATCCATTTTTTTTTTAATAAAGAAAAATATCACTGTGGTGTATGACATGTCTAGTTAGCAGCTTGTCTTGATGTGAGTTTGGGTTTCCGGTGTTCACATTTTGCATTTGTATGTTTGTATCGATCAATAAACGGCTCAGAGTGCATTGGCAATTATCTCTCCTTTTTAAATGGAGATGACGGAAATAAAAATGATGATCTATAAGCTGGTGTGGAGGAGGATGAGTAACAAGCTGTGCCTTCTTAGATCACGCTTTTAAGGAAACTGCGTATTATTGTGTCATGTAAACAAAATTCTTGATTGGAATTGGGGCAGGACATGATAGGCAAGGTTACGTCATCCCGTTTCCCATTTGTGCAGGTTTTGTGTTTGTTCAGTGGATGCAATAATAATTCCGATGAAGTGTCACTATGCACATGCAGAAATAAACAAATCAAAAGCTCATATGTGTGTAATTTAAGGTGCCACTGTATTGAGTAACAGACTTGCCCAAATATGCGACTAATTAGCATCTGATAGCTTGCACACAAATGCTTGTTGAGATTTTGTTACGTCATCGTGCATGGATGATTTCAAAATGCCAAAATATTTCTGTCCACAGTCCAATGTAGAGTAGCTGCACTTCAAACTTTTATCATCAAAACATTTTTAACAACCTTCATTAAAGCTTCATAGTATTTGAGCAATTAGAAAAAGACTGCTTGCAAAAAAAGGGGCAAAGCCCAAAGCTAAAGCATTTGGATGCTCGGATTTCACTCAGGACATCTTTTACAGCGTCTGTGGCTAATGGCCCGCTTCCCGTCTCTGCGCCTGTCCTGCCAGGCGCGTGCACACACGCCCCGTTTAACCATTAATCTTCCCCTCAATCACACACACGCATGCATGACGCCGTCCCACCAGCCACTTTTACAACACGCTAAGTGAATGTCAACAAGACACTGTGATCCACGTTAGCTTATGTAATCAATGATTAAACTTTTTTTTTTTAAATTGACTGAAAATGTTCCCCTGGCAGCACTTTAAGCACCGAGCGTCAACTTCCAAAGCATTTTTTCCACTCATTTTTGTGCGGCAAATAGTAAAACTACAATTGGCACACAGCATATTCACAAATGATGGAAATGATGACTGAAATACAAGTGATTCAAAAGTCAGTTTAGTACAATCAATTCCACGATTGATTTTTCTCACAAACCATTCCAAGAGATCTTCCCAAATTAATCATTTCATTCATCAATATATTTTGATCACCTCCAGCACAAGAAGTGTAAGGCAATCAAAGAACAATAAAGCCTTCAAGTCACGGTCGAGCTTGCGAATAAAAGTTGCCCCAGCAGCACGTGTACTCACTCTGCTGCTCTCTTTGAACAGCTTAAATCTCATCCACTTTGGCATGTCCAGAACCCCTCGTCGTTTCTCCGCTTCTACCACCAGCGACCACTTTTGGCCTTGCAAACACGCCCTCATCCTTGCTCGCTCGCTCACTCACTCGCTCACTCCCCTCATTTGATGAACAAACAGCTGGAGTGTGTGCGGCAAGAACAGCGCTCTGCTGCTGCTGTGTGTGTGTGTGTGTGTGTGTGTGTGTGTGAGCGTGTACAACAGTCATACGTCCAACAGATGGTTGCTGTGCTACACTGAATGCATTTGATTCATGAGAACACGTGCAAGCCATTTCAAGGAAGACCAAGTTGGACTGTGCACTGAAATAAAACATTTCCTCCACTCTTACTTCCTACCACTTCTTTTGCAATATACACGCTTGAAAATGAATTTATGCTGATTTTCAATGTGGCCATTTAGCTTTGCTTATCACCCAACCAACATGGATCATAAAAAGATTGAAAATATTGAAACCACAAATGCTCAGACTGTAAAAAAATGTCTTGATGTGATGCCTCCCCCATAAATTCAAAATCATTTTATAGTTAAAAACTGATCTGTCTACAATGGCAAAAATATCCCCTTCTTCTGATGGGTAAAAAATGCATCAGGAAAGATGTGGCGATCGGCGTCACAAAATGTGTGTGTGCCTGTTTACTGCATTGACATTTAAGGGCCAAGGAGTGTGTGGGCGTGGGGTTGCACACTGAAAAGGCCACACTGTGTAATACCACAGAGGCTGACTATGGCTCACATCAGTGTGTGCGACTGTGTGTGTGTCACTCACTTGCCCGCTCAATCATACACACACAGATTTGATTAATTGTTCATCTCTAATAAAAAAAATGCATAAAAATAAAATCAGATTGGAATCAGATTGAATGAAACACAGATTCACTAAAGGTCACTGAAAAAGTGCCCATTATCAAGTTTGCTACTTGTGTGCAACATAAACACGATTGTGGACCTTCAAACAAAGCATTACGGATACTCTACGTATTTGGGTGTCTAATGCAAAGTTCGTTGAATCGATTCCAACTGGACTGATTTGTTTGCAATCAATTCGATGCCCTGAGAATGAAAAGGCCTGGCTGACTCACAGGTATGTAAAAACTTACCTGGACATGAGAGGCTGCTTGACAGGAAGTCTCTTGACAGATGGCCGCACACAACCTGAATACGTTTTTCATATCCGGCGGGGTTTAGATCCATTCATAAACGCCAGTCGAGCTAGCTACAAACATTACTAGTCACTACTACCACTCACTGAACATACACGCCCCCTGCTGCTGCCCTTTGTAGGAACCTGGGAGACCCTGTAGCAGCAAGGTTGATTAGGTATTGGTTAAGTGAACGGGAAAACCCCATTTCAGGATTAACCTAAAATATTCAATAACATGTGAATTTAGTTTATCCCACAACCATTTTGTTGTCTTGCAGTTCTCTAGCAAGGCACTAAATGGCAAAATTCATAACAGCCGTTTAATCAATAAACATTTTCAAGGACGTCCAATTCTTTGCCTATCTATGACATTTCGAGTCGCTACATAAAAAAAAATTGACCAAACCTGTACTGTAACTATAAAAAATTAATAAAAATAAATACTTTTTTTTCTGTTATATATATTTTTTTAAACTTTAGGTGATGACTTAATTAAACAGAATCTAAAAAAATGTAACAGTTTTGGTCACACCTCTTGCAATGCACATTCTGTTGTGTGCTCCTTGGCCACTGAGGGGCAGTATCTTACCTACTCTCTCAGCTCTTCAGTACAGCGCTAATACCCATAGTCATTCTTCACAGAAGACAATGATTACATGCCCGCGAGTATTGTTATATTTTTGCTTGTATTTGCAGCTTTTGTTTTGTGTTATCACCTGCCCAAAGAGTAACTCACCCCTAATCTTTTTTTGGGATCATAATCAATCTACAAAATATAGGGAGCAATTCCGAACACAGTTTGACTCAAATGCGTGAACTTGTTTCCTGACCTTGTCACTATCCATTGTGTTCTGCGAGGTTCTGGATGCGATGGAGATGGTGTCCGGTTGGCTGCTGCCGTCTCCCTGACTGTCTCCGTCCTCCCCTCCATCCCTAATCACACACACACGTACACAAATAAGAAAAGTAACAATCTTAAACTGCAGGAATAGGGAAAGATTCCATGTGCAAGACGGAACATTAAAGAAATATTTCTCTCAAAAAGGCCATTGTAAAGTTGCTCGGTGTCAGGTCATTTTGATGGGTCTGAGGGGATAGCGGTGATTTTTCTTTATGACAAACATCAAAAGTCGATATTACAGCGTTAAGTAATAAAGACGTCACCTCTTGGCGTTATTGCGAGGTTTGGTGAGTGTTGCCGTTTTGGGGAGGTGAACGGGCTCCTTTAATGCTCCTTTGAGGTGAGTCATTCTCTCCTGGATCACCTCTCTGATGTTCTTTATCCACTCCTGTTTGGCTTCTACGCTGGACGCCTGCACGAGAACCATCAAACTTACTCAATGTATTACTTACTATACATAACGTGTATTTGTTGTGTACAGTACTTGCCTTCAGTACAGTTTTATTGTCAGAGGAGGGGGTTCGCCCGGCCCAGAGTGCAAATTTACATGGGTCGCCTTCTATGTGCTCTGTCACCCCCAACTCTGAAGTCTGCAGTAGAAATGAAGAAAGTTCGGTTATGGTTTTTATACACTAAAAATGTAGTTGCTGGTGTATTTTTAGTTTCGTGCTGCACAAAGTGAAGCACACTCACCAGTAGTCTGTGTTTGTACTGGTATTTGGTTCTGCCCGCCGAGTCTTTGAACTCCTTGCTGAAGACCAGCGAGAATTCAAAGAGGAAGAGGTGTCGGTCCCGCCCCTTTCGGATGAGTGAGCGCGGATCCCAAACCTGGAAGCTGTCTTGCAAAATCAATTCGCCCTGCACCTCTAAGTTTTCCTCAAAACCTGGAGGGAAATACGGTCAAGTTCACCTCGACTTGATTTTTTTTTTTTTTTAAGATGGAGTGGTGTACCTTCTAACATGGCGAGGTGCATGGCGTCATTGGCCCTCTTGGGCACGCTAAGCATGACCTCCAGGCCATCTTTGATCTCCCCTTTGCCCTCCTCGCAACATGACAGCAATTCCTGCAGCACGCCATTTTATATGCTGCATTCGTCATCATCGACGCAGGCATTTTACTATGATTTCAATTTCTACTTCGACAACTATGTCCCACCTTCAACAGCAGCTGGTACTTGGTGATTCTCTGCACCGGTTTGATGAGGTAAGACGAGATGGAGTTAGCCAGGCCGCGTCGCTGCTGAATGTCCTGATCACGTAATACACACAGAATCATAAATTAGAAAGATATCCTGATTCAGAATCATAAAATTATTTTTATAAATTATATGTACATATTAAATGTACCTACATACATATTTATACGTATTCCTATTATTAATTCATTAATGACTTAATTTTCTCTCTTTTCTCTTCCAATTATAATCTCAAGTACTATGGCAGTGGTCATTGATACGTCACATTACATTACAATACTGCCCCCTTCTGGAAAATTAAGATAACTACAAATTCATCACTACCACAAAACGTTTGTCTTTTTAGATAATCATTTTCTATAGCACTTGTCCTTGATAGGACGACCACGAGGGACAGGATTTACCAGCTGACTTCGGGCAAGAGGCGAGAAACACTGGACATGAAGCAAACAACTATTTTAATTTACATTTCAGAGTATTCACTGAAACCTGCACGGAAGCCGGAGTACTCTGGAAAAAACAGGGAGAACATGCAAACTCCACATGGAGGGCCAGAGCCGAGATTCAAACCCAGATCCTTTTGACAATGACGCAGAGGTTTATTTGTATTTATTTAATTGTGTTTCTTCCATTCAGTTTCTGTAGTACTTGCTCTCCTCACAGTTCCTGAGCCAGAGCCTCTTTATGTAACTACTTAAGGTAACCGTATTGGTTGAAATGTAATGAACAAAATAAAAATACTTACATCAAAAAAAGTGCCGGCGTGCTCTAGGATGAGCTGGCTAGAATCCGGTTTGTTCTTGCAGTAATCCACGTAAATGTGGAACTTGTCAGCCTGCATTAAATCAGGAAATGTGGTGATACTCATTTGTGGCTGGTGAGTAATTTTAATATTAATCAAATGAATAAAGTTTTACCCATGTGACGAAGCAATGACCCACATCCTCCGGCAGCTGCTCATAGTTGACCAGCTCCTTCAAGAAAATACTGCAAGTGCACACGGAACAAACATAGTTGTCATATGTTCTCAATGAACACACTGGGCCCTTCTTCAGCATAAGCTTGTTCTCCAACTAAAACAAGCGTGTCCTGACAAATCCCCCAAAAGAAGAAAAATGCCAATAAAGGCCAGAAACTATCATGGATTTAAAGAAGGAATATAACAGATGAAAAAAGGGCACAAGTTCACTTTAAGTTCATACAACAGAGTTTCCACATCACAGTGGTCTGTCTACATCATGTCACTAATTTGAACTTTTGACCTTCGTTCTACCAAACAATCATTCAGGGGAGCATTTAAATGCACAACGTGGGGATTTGGCACAACTTAATTAAAATCAAAGGTTAGATTGGACAGTTTAATTCTTTTTTTTTTTTTGTCTCACAATTGTTTGCATTCTAACTTGTGGGAATAGTTTGTGGGATGTTTTTTTTTAACACTCCCTAGTGCAAAAAGCAAGGACCATAAAGGAATATTTGGATGAGTTTGGTGTGAAAGAAAATGAGAACCAAAACACGGTTGTCACTAAAATGATGTACTTGGTTAGAAAAATCAAGAAGAATCTTCTTTAAGCTGTCGAAGGTAATTGATCGACAACGAATCAATTATCAAATTAACTGGCAACTATTTTGATATGACTATATTAAAAGCCTACATATTAGCCTAAAAATATGGATGTAATTATTCTCCCACAACACAATTGTGCGACACTCAATAAAATATAAATGAATGAATAAGAATTGTTAAAAGCCCCTCACTTGTTATGGAAGTCGTAGATCTCCTGCATATTGCCGAAGATGACGTGCTCCTTGTTGGCAATGGCGGGTGGGATTTCGTCCCCGCCGCGGGTCATCTCGCACAAGTAGGTCTGGAATAAACGGGGATGGCTATCAATTAGCATTTGCTGTCACAAAAACACGACGAGCTCCAACATAAACACAATAAATTACAAGATGATCAAATGATATTTTACAAAAGGTCTTGATGTTAAACGGGATTTTCTCTATGTGTGTAATTTGCATCAAATATGGATTAGCTAGAGCGATGTTATTTTTAAAAGTGACAGGAGGTTTCTCACCCATGCTGTAACATGTTTTTATCCCCCCCCCCCCCCCCCCACTGTGATTTGAAGGCTTCAGGCTAGTTTTCTCACCTCCAGACATTCCTGGAGATCTCTGACGTAGGTCTTCTCTGTCTGCAGCAGCTCGGCCATGATGAACCTAAAGAAAATATACAAAATATTAAATATCAAAACTGAAATTTCAAAAAACAAATGTTGAAAAAACTAATAATTTTGTGAGACGAGACAAAAGTTTTGGGGTTTATTCTGCAAAATGCAACAGGTTAATTTAAGAGGTCAACCAAGCTCAACGTGTTTTGCAGCAAAAATGCAGACTGGTCACTCTGGTTTGTTGTACTCACTCTTTCTTCCTCGCCGACTTCCTCTTCTCCTCATTGACCTCATCGCTGGGCTCCCGCAGTTTGATCTCGGGGTCGTCTGACAAGCTGGCAGGAATAATATCCAACTCAAGGTCCTTGTTGTCCTGATGATGATGAAGAAAAAAATGACTCAACATGTAAAAAAAAAAACCCCAAGTGTGATCATGAAAATATTCCCACCTCGGAGGAGACACCCAGGCTCTTCTCCAGGCTCTCCTGATACTTGGCCATCCGCAGGGAGAAGTCTCGGTAGCGGCGATCTACCGTGCTCACCCATCGCTTCAGCTCCACAACGTGGACGTGGCCTTTCTCCACCAAGTTGTCGGCCAGCTGGATAAGGAGCTTCACCTTCTCCTTTGTTTGCTAGTTAAACGAGCACATATTTATTAACTCACAGTTTTTTTTGGTATTTGGGATCTAAACTTGGAGCAAAATAATATCTCCTGACATACATATTTTCAACTTCACCACTAGGTAGAGCAACTACGCTGTAATGCGAGGATCTCTAAGATGGGTGAACTAAAACTTCAGTAATTGGCAAAATGTTGGGATAAACAAAAAATCAAATAAAACATTTATAGCATTTACTTAAAATTACAATAAATATGTTGTCTAATATGCATACCCTGGACTTTTTGTTGCAACATTTGCAAACAACAATTTTTGTTGTTGTGATGAAGTGTGTTTTAGTGTATGTGTGATCTTTGTGGTGTGGATGGTTTGTTTTTTGTGTGGTGGTTGTGTTTTATTTTGCTTAATGACTGTGAGGATATTGTTGTAGCTTCGTAATAAAAAAGAAAAAAAAGAATGGCCCTAGTACTCCTTTCTATAAATTATAATGGCATCTCTTAATTTACACTTTTTCATCGTCCTCCATTGTAATATTGAACTCCACTTTATTTTGCTTCCATGCTTTGTTAGCTATAAAACTGTCAGGACTGTTTCTAAACTTTGTTTATTATTATAGTTGGTGTACAGCTGCACCGCATCACATGGAAAGCTGCTTGACCTCAACTAAATAAGGGTGACCCAAATACGAGAACCAGCTCCCAGTATGTCATCCCGTGGTCATATTCGCCTTGAGAAACGAATACGGTGGCGGACAACCAACATTGTTCTCTTTTTGAATGGCTCTCATTAGATTAGATGTGAAGGAGTACCTAATGAAATGACACACACACAATGTACCTTGGCAGTGAGGCGAAAGTGATGATGATCATTGAGGAGCTGTTGTGTTTCCTTGCTGCTGTCACCAGATGACACATGTGTAGCCAGGTAAACCTCACCCGTCTCCTGGATCCATTCGAGGGCCTGCGCACACACAGGCACATCATTATTTATTATATGATAGCGGCTTTAAAAAGTTTTTCCCATCATAAAATTCACCAGATGTCTCTTTAGTGCAGGACTTTCGCTCAAAACTCGCACACACACAAAACGCACACACCTGCTTGGCGCTACGTTCAAAGACGAGATACTGCTGACATTGGTCCAGTCTTCTCTTCTTCAGAGTCCAGAAGTGCAGGACTCTGTTCTCCCTCTGCAGCAGCTCATTGAGAATAGCTGAAAATAAAAATCATGGAGTCTTGCCTTGGTCCATTTCCTATATTTTACAACAATGCTGGTTTTCTGAATTTAACACAAAAAAAGGGCTTTTTGACGACCCTCTTGTGTATGCTGTTTCATTTATGTACTTTTCATCCAGATGTATTTCTATTGTTTTTTTTGCTATCCATGTATTCTAAACAGATTCCATATCGAATGTTCTACCTTTAACCTGCTGCTCAGGGCCTCTGGCATGACTGGCAGCTCCTGGCATGCTCACGTTGTTCCTGTGGATGTACTTGAGGAAAACCTCAGCGTTCCTCCTGGCCAGTGTGCACGCCTGACAATTAAGAACATCTTACATGAAGATTAAAAAGCTAATATATTTTTCATACATATCATAGTTACAACCGATTTTATTTTTACGGTATGTCAAATTCATTTCATGCTATGTCATGTTATCTTGTCTACAGAGAAATGTGAGGAGTGGACTGACCTTTAGGAAAGCTTCTTTCTGCTCTAGGTGTTTACTGATCAGAGGCACGAGGTGGTCACAGTCGGCCGGCGTTCCCACTTTTTCGTGAGTTCCGCACCAGTCCTCATCCCGTCGGTATTCCTGCTCCAGGCTCTCTAACACGCTGCAAACCTGGTTGCGACCACGGCAATCATATTAGCGATGCTGGTATAAGTTAGTCAGACACTTGCGATGATGCGTGCGTACCTGTTCGGACGTCTTGTAGAAGGCCACGGATGCGTTGACGAGCTTCAGGCGGTCCTCCATCTTAAGCATCAGCTGCTGCCAGTGGACGGCCACTTTCTCAGCGCAGTTACGGATGGCTTCTGGGTCATAGTGGCCGGCCTGAAGCATCATCTAAAACAAGGGAGGCCAAAGTGATTTTTTGTTCTACAAACTGAGCTGATCTCATGAGAAATTACAAATTGACCAATGACCTTATTTAAAAAAGTAACAATGCATAGTACAAATGCCAAGGCATTATAATTTAAGGTTCAGGAAAAGTAGCGGTGACAAAAGTTAAAATAAAAAAAGCTTAATGCCACCATTTGCTCCCTACAGTGCACCTTATTCTTATCAACCTAAAAGCAAAAAGATCTATTAGGAGCAAAGATGCATTGAAGCATGAATTTCCAAATTTCACTTTTTTTTTCTTCTCATTATTCAGAAATCAAAATATTCAAGAATTTAGAGTGCACAGTTCTCGTTTATGCTTTTCATTTTAGTTTAGTTAGATATTTAGTTATTTAGTTAGTTAGTTAGTTAGTTAGTTAGTGTTTGTTTTGTTTATTTCGAACATTAAAAGAAATACAAGAAAAAAGTAAAAATACAGAAAATGATAACTCCATAGTACAATAGAACATAAAAAAAATGATATTGCTTTATAATTTTCCCTATTTAGTAAATGTTAGTTAGTTAGAAGCTTACCTCTGCTTTCTGCTGGACCTGCAGAGCACTCTGATGGGTCTTCTGAAGGGAGTTAGCATGGAAGAGAGACTAAAGGAGAATAGAAGGGACAATGGGAAAAGGCTTGTTCGTGAATTAATTGAAACAGAGGAAGATATTATTTGTGTACCTATTGTTATGACTGACGTGTGCGGGTGTGTGAATGTGTGTGCGTTGAAGTTCAAAAGAGTACGTGGGTGTATGACATCTGCTACTGCTGAAAACATGCAGAAGCAATTATTGCTCGAGTACAGTGAGACTGGCAGTTGCCGCCACTTTTTTTGCATCTGTGTGTGTGGGTGTTGTGTATATATATGTGTGTATGCGCGTGTGTGTGTGCATACTTCTATGGCCATCTGGAACTGTTCGTGCTCCCTCTGCAGCTGCTCTGCTTCAGACAACGAGCTGGCATTCACCATGCTGGCGTTCAACATGGACTCGCCATTACGGATCCATCCAAGCACCTCGAGGGTACCAAGAGGAGATGATGATAAGTGATGTCATCTGCAAGACCGCTCTAATTTTTTTTCCTCCACTCAAAATTGACTAATAAGGATGTTATTGTATCAATGAATAAAACATACCGTATTTTCCGGACTATAAGGCGAACCTAAAAACCTTATATATGGACCAAATTCTTAAATTTAAACTGGCCCAAAGCATTGTGTGATGAAATCAATCATAAGTGGCCCGCTGAAGACGATGAATCATGAATCAAAAAGACTATGGATCATTATTTTGTGATTATAAAGTAATTTGTTGCGTCTGAAGTTGAAATAAAAAAGATAAAATGGAGAATGATTTGATTTGGATTAAAAATCTGACATGATGCATTAATGGTGCGCCTTATAGTCTGGTGCGCCTTATATAAGGACACATTTTTAAAATGGGCCATTCATTGAAGGTGCGCCTTATAGTCCGGTGCGCCTTATAGTCCGGAAAATACGGTAACTAGAAAAATCTAATGCAATTGATTTGCAAATCGTTTGAGGCTGTATCCGTTTGAATACACTCCAAATTCATGTTGAAAGGTACATACATGTTTTGGAGCAACATACATATGCTACCAAGCTTGCTTATTTTAGCAAGAGCATTTTCATTTGTCCCCTCACAGTTGTATGTTCACAGAGGAAACTACTTTGTCAGGAATTTAGATCACGGTTCGCAGAAGCGCATCAAGCAAAGGCAGCGGCGTGTTTATTAGCAGCGCCATAAAAGCTCCTCAATAATTCAGATGCCTCCATCTGCAACGGAAACAGCGACCACGGGCTTCCTATCGGAGATTGTCGCATATTTATAAAGCCACAGCTGATTTTTTTTTTTTTTATGGCAAAGTACAAATGAACATATTAACTTTATAGTGCCATTCAATTAGACAACCACTCAAGAGATGCATGTACCTGTTTGACCTCAGCCTGCAAGTGACGCAGTTGCAGGTTCTGCTCCAGTCTAGCATGCGTATGTTGAGCACTGAGCTCCACTTCCTGTTGTTTCTCGTGGAGGAACTCCAGCAGCTCCTGAACCTGAGAGGCTAAGTCCATGTCCTTCTCCCCAGTCAGCTCAATGCCTGGCAGACACAAGTGTTAAAATAACTGAAAGGGATATTTTTTGGAGGAGTATCCAGTAGATATTGGATATCAATCTGATAATGCTTCCAGCCAATGACCAAGGTAATTCAAGGGACAGTCATGCAAAAGTACTGAAGAGCTTACCTGAGGCTTGCACCTCCATGATGTACTGATGCAAGTCTTGACCCTGCTGCATGACTTCATAGGTCATGTTGTTCATGGCTGCCTTCCTCTCAGCATGCCTCTTCAGCCTCTGCTCAGCCAGGCCAATATCCTCCGCTCCACCCGAGGAAGCGCCGCTGCTCCCTCCGCTCCCGCCACTACTGCCTCCGCTCCCGCTCGAGCGTCCCGCATCGTTTAGCTGTCGAGAGAGGTCCTCGTTCCAGGCGTCTAACTCGGCCGTCACCTGAGCAACAGGATCATTGTATTGGTAAGATTAAAAAAGCAAGAAGAAGTTTGTTCCAAAATACGCTGTTTATATTAAATAGAAGATAAACTATACTAACAATACAATTAAAAATAATATTAACAACAATAACAACAATAATATTTAAAAAATATTTCTATCTTAATTGTTTCTCAAATGTAAAACAAATGCTGAAAATATAAAATAATGTTTTTAATAAAGAATAAATAAAACACAAATTCTACTTAATGCTTTAAAAATTGTTGTATCTGACATTTTTATTATTTTTCTACTCTACCTATATTTATTTTTAACTTTAATTCAGTTTAACATTAAAATATTATCTTATCAGATTATGTTCTACTTTTTAATTCACATTTGATTCATTTTTAGATATAGTTTATATTTAAAATGATGATTTACTTGTAGAGGAAAATCTTCAACAATTTGAACTGAACTACAGTGATGCCAAAAATGACTGCTGCAGATTTTAAATATCAAGAAAAGGTGCAAAACTAACACTTCTTTACTTCTACATTTACATGCAAAACTTTAAAAAGCCAAAGACTGGGACGGTTACCTCTATGGTGTACTGCTCAAAGACGCGTAGCTGGAGGAATATGTCGAGTTTGATTTTGCGCTCATGGAACAGCTCCTCCATCTGGCCCTGGGCTTCATCCAATTGCTGCAGCACGCCCTGAATGTGAGCGATGGAACTGCAGTGTGGCGTCTTATTGGTGGACATGGCAGCATCTCTGCAGGAGACCCATGGAAACAAGAAAGGCTAACATGGTGAGCTCCTCTAAATGCAATTCGTTGATTTCATCCCCACTATATAACTTTGTTTAATTCATTCATTCATTTGTGAGGAGAACATGCAAACTCCACACAGGACCTCCGGAGCCGGAATCAAACTTTACACCTCTGAACTGTGAAGCGGCCGTGCTAACCAGTGCCCTACCGTGCTACCGCTAATATATCCATTACCGTTTTCTTAAGACATTACCTGAGCTGCTGCATAAGCTCCTCCCCCTCCTTAATGACATTGAGCGTGGCTTCCAAAGTGGCTGTCTGCTGCTGCTGGAACTGCTGAATGAGCGTCTGCACCGAATCTACAGAGTCGCAGCTCACGTCATCCAGCAGCTGCTTTTGGAGTTCCTCCATCCAAGACCACAGCTGGACCGGAAAACAAGGAACACAAATGTTACAGAAAACTATCAGTACTATGAACACGTCATTTATGGCTATAGTTAGTCAAAGGCAAAGATGTCAAACTCGAGTCCTTCAAATCATGCTGTTCAGTTCAATTTACATTTAATTCAATTTGTTTAAATCTTCCTCACGTTTCCGATTCAAATTCTTTTTTTTTTTTAAATCTACTTCTTGCCTATAAAGTTGAGATTTTGACGATGGTTTCACCTCTTTAGTGTGCGTGTGGAAGGACACAGACATATCAAGCAGCAGTTTCCTGTGCTCAACACGGCGTACAAAGTCTTGTATTCGAACTTCCAGGTGGCGCGCCGCCTTATAGATCTCCTCCGGGTCGCACTCGCCCGTCTGGGCCAGCTGCTCGGCCGCCTCCAATAGCTTGTCTGCATTAGTATACGTGTTCTGGAAAAGGAAACGTAAAATCATTATTGTAAACGATGACGATTTTGTGACATGTCACGATTCACTAGACTCAGATGTTGTCTTTAGGGAACTGAAAATGTCTTTGATGCATTTGTCTTCATCAACATTATGCATTGTTCTACTCATTCCCGTTTGTCAACTATAACATTTCTCCCTCTATGTGCCGCAAAAGAGATTAACGTTCAAATCTCTCATGATTCAAATGAATGATAATGTGGTTCTGATTTGCTAAGTATGCACCATCACAGCTGCCATAGTTTCTCTCCTCCCTCTTTCAATACACATCACGTCTAGCCATCTTCAACGTCTGGATATTCCCGCATGTAGGGAGAGGATTAGTCCGAAGATAAAGATTATAATTTACAGGCGATTAATACTTTGTACTTTGGTTTTGGGGGTTGAAGGATTATTGAAAATGGATAACCATCCACGTCATGTGATTACAAAAAGTCGCCAAAAAGTGATGGAGGATTGTGTGATTTCTGTGTGCAGGGAAAATGGTCGTCATGATGCGAGATACAAATAAATTTTACATTAAAGCGGTGCATTGGGACACCAACCACAATAATGAATATTTGATTAAACCAACAAATGGAATGTATCCGGTGGGGCTTTCCAAAAAGCAAAATAATTTTTTCAGAGAACAACGTTCAACCTGAGCAACGTCCTCAAAGTCGTCATGTCGTTTCTGCAGGGCACGAGCTCGATGAAGAGACTTTCCCACTCCCGTGTGTTTGCTGAGGAAAGCTTCGCCGTGGTTTTCGATCCAGTCCATCACCTGACGGGGAGAGAATTTAATTTTTTAGGCAGGCAAATCACTTCTACCCGAAATGGAATACATAACTATTACTAGTCACATGTAATTGAAAGTACTATGTTTATTTACAATGTCACTGTGAAATGCGTTACTCGTGTTTAAGTTACATTTAAGTTTCTTTTTTTTTAAATTGATTAATATTTTTCTTAGAAACTAAATTTATTTTTTGATATGAATATCAGGAATGATATTTGGTACAGTAAATAAATAACGTTTCCATTTGTTTGACTGGTTGTCCCATTTTCACTTTACTGGAGCGCCGGCGTATCTTGCCCATGACTCAATTTTTGGCACAAAGCAAAAGAAAAAAAGACAAGTGGCAGCTCGTCACTGAAAAAAAAAGTTCAATTAGGGCGTTTGTAAGTAAAGCCACTCGTGCAATTTTGAACAGTAAGGTTAAAGGTCATGGCTGTGCGTCACACTTGGCGAGTAACCTGATCCATAACAAGCAAAATGTTGCAAGATGAATAATGAGCAATGAGTGTAAACGCACATGAACTTGTCATCGGCTCTTTTTAAAATGATTTGTGTGGGGAAGCACAAGGTTGGTTGAAGGTCGTACATGCCAAATCAAACTGCACACCTCATGTACTGCAGCTCCACCTTTGCTTGTGTGTCTTCCTCTCTCTCTCTCTCTCTCTCGAGTGGAAACATCACTTGCCGTTCAGCTCTGATTTATTTGCCGTTGGAAGCGTGCTGCACTTTCCACGTGCGTGCCTCTACGCCAGGCAGCGCTCGTTCAACGGGCGTCTCGGGGGCCTCGTAGCCGCTGATACGAAACGGCTGTTTTTGGCCAAATTGTGAACTCCCGCTGAATTTACTACCCCCGCCGATGTGATCTCTTCTTTTTTCGGTGTTTCGCTCGTGTCCTCCTTTCCTCCGGGACTTCATAAGCCGCCCTCATATGTGGAGAGGAATTTTCTAATTGATAACTTAAAGTTGTTGATGAATAATCTCCGTTTCGTAATTTTTTTTAAGATTTTCAAACTTTCTGTGAAAAATGCAGTCAAAATGTTTTATCTCCGCGACGGAGATTTGTGCATCCCCAAGTAGCATTATCGTAAAACGACTGCAGTATGCCAATTCAAAATTGTGTTCAATTGTTACTTAGGATGTCTGTAGGACCCCCCCCCCCCCCCCCCCCCCCTCATTTGGTAGATCACTGGCACCAATGAAACATCTAGTTTGACTTGTTGATGTTGGATGAGAGAAGTTGAAATTTTACAGAAAACAAATGGACCGCAAACAGTTCCCTGAAGAACTCCACTCAAGACTCTTTGACTTATTGTTAGTTTGGATAGATTGGCCTGCTCTGAACTGTTCCCACAAAGTTGGAAGCAGATCATTGTTCGTTATGTATCACTGAAATGGAGAAGAGGATTATGAAAACAAAACTAAATTTCTGTGGGTTTTATTTACATGAAAAACATGTATCGGATCAATTAAAACTTTTTTTGTTTTTGCTACTTGGCAGCAAAACTCCCTGATGTCATAATGTAATATATTTTTTTATTGATGAATCATTTTTTATTCTCCTATTTTATTACTACTTGTATAGCTTGTGTTTATCGTGTGATGCACAAGAGTCGTTTATCGGTCCAGAAGCCTTTTACTGGATACAGCGTAGTTTTTCAGAGCGCCTTATCCAGAAATGGATTTAGGTTTTTGGATTGCGGGTTATAGTTTTAGTTGTCGTGTTGGCTATAGCAGCACCACCTGTTGCTTTGCCATGCACTTGACAGCCTGTTAGTATATTTCTTGTGAGGACTAAACCTTTTGGACCTTGGGGAGGCTGGAAATATTTGTGTTTGTGGGGGGAAGTGAATGGAAACCTCTGATTGATTAATCCAATTTATTAAGGAATTAGTCGCAGTACTTTTGCACATGTATCTGGGCATCCTTTGAGAGTGGCCCATTTTTTATCGTGGTTTTAAAATGTCATCTCCTCGACTTCAGACATGTTTCCATGGCTCATTTATCTGCCGAAGCATCAGCGGCAGTGCCAGTGGAGCAACGATCCACTCGGATCTGAGAAGTTTTCCGGATTTTGGGAAATGGACGGATGAAGAGATTTGATGAGAAACACATGTCGCCACAGGATGACACGCTCCTCTGCGGCTTCAAGAAATAGTAGTCTCCCTTTTTTGTTTTGTATTGTTTTCACTTACTAAGTGCATAAGTATGTGTGCGCGCATGTACATTTATGTGTGTGTGCTGTGTACCTGTTGAACGTCTTGCTGAAACACACACAGCTGCAGTCTCTGATGCAGTCGGACCTTTCGGTGCTGCCAAATGTTCTCCAGACGGCGCTGATGGTGAAGTACTTCATGCACCACATCCAGTATACAATGAACCTACACATTAAAAAAAAAAAAAAAAAAAATGTAGTCGCATTAATCAAAGCAGCAAAACTGAGACACATGCCAGGTGTAACATTTTGAATGTATGTCTGCTCATGTCAAATAATCTAGTTTAGTTTATGATTTTATGGTTAAAATATTCATTAATTCTTTGATAGAACTTTTGTGCAGTATATTGTATTCTGTTTGTACCTACCATGATTTAATACATATTAATTTTTATAATATTTTTTTATTAATTAATTAATAATTAATTTAAATGACTTTCACCTTGTTTTTGTTTTTTAGTTTATTTTTCTTCATTTGATTTATTGACGTATAGTTTACATGTTTGAAAATAATTAATTTGTTCGTTCGTTCGTTCGTTCGTTCGTTGATGTGTTTTGAAACGTTACTAACCGCTTTGGAGTAGTTGGCAGTAGCTGTAAGAGACTCTGAGTTGCCGGGACTGAGAGGTCTTTGGAGAACATCCAGGAGAGCTTTTCCATCCTGACTTACCTGGATACGAGAAAAAAAAAAGACGGAAAATTAATGATCAGAAAGAAGTGATGCAAAGGCACGCATTGTTGTATTAGAAATAGCTCATGACACAAAACAAAAACGTCACAATAATTATTTCTATTGAAAGAATAATCATCTTGTCTCAATTCACTCCCAAATTCTCCGAATAAAATCTGGGTCTGTTTAGTTAAACACAAAGCTATTATTCTGTTGTTTGAATCGCAACAGGTTCCTCTGACCTAATGCCATTTAGTGAAAGAACATTTCAATTTTCTGACAATTACGCCAGCCGCACACCAAGCAACACATTCAAGCTCCACTGAACTCAATCTTCTGTAGTGTCACGCAGCGTGCGGGCTTCTGCAATTCCATTTCATGATTTGCCAACCGTCTAGTTTGGCTCTAATATCCAATTACAGCCGTAGCAACAGTGCGGCCAATCAAAATTGCCGATTATGCACGTAGTACTTCACATTTTCTGTTACCAAGAGAGGTACAACCTCCGCCATGCAGTATAAATACACTTCAGAAAATATTGTGCTTTTTCTACAAAAACACTTTTGGATTTAATAGCCTTCAATTAAAATGACTTTCTTCTCATCTGACAACAGAAATTGTTGCTGCCTTCTGGGCCTTTCTGGCTGTGGTTTTGGTTCTGATGCTTTTTACCTCAGTGTAAGCCTGGGTGACTTGCTCATAGAGGCTTTGGTGGCGGTGGATGGCCAGCTCCAGCTCTTGCATCTCGGTTGGGAGCCCCCCCTCACTGCAGACCTTGCACCATGCCTCCACCTCTGACAAGAACTGCACAAAAGAGTTTTCAGAAAACTCCTCATTAGAACAATTGTCTTTTTGTTTTGTTTTTGTGTGTCTTTTTTTAAATGCAGAATCAAAACCAGAGAATACTATTGCACAACGTCTAGGATTTTTTTTTTTTTTGTTCTGCTCACCTGTTCGGCTTTTTGGTGGAAAACAGCAGACATAGCAAGGATGGTAGAGCGTTCATCTAGAGCGGCGGCAAAGCTTTTCCAGTCCAGATCCAGTTGACTTGATATCTGTTTAATCTGCGTGGAGGCGTAATGTCCCGCCTCCGCCAAGCGACTCGCTACCGACATGATCCTGTTGATGTTCACGTAAGCATTCTAGAGGAGAGGAAAATGGAGCAATATGGCGTTTCTGCAGTGGGGAACATTGATGGAGTGTATCTGACTACCATTGAGTTCATGGCAAAGTGGTTATGCTGCGTCTGTAGCTCGGCCGCGTGTTGGTACGCTCGGCCGATCTCAGTATGGCTCTGCAGGAACAATTCCTTGTTGTGGCTGATCCAGTCAAACATCTGCATACAGAAAGCGTGATTACAGCTAACAACGAACATCTCCTCACTTCTCTATAAGACCAGCTGTGTGTGGACTGCTGGTTTATAGAGGCAAGAAAATGAAAACATTTTCTAAGCTCCACCTAGAATTTTTTTTTTTAAAAGTGTTTTTAAGTATTTCCATACTTTCTCTGCGTCCTGTTCAAAGAGTCGTAACTGGAAACACTGGTCCAACTTCAGCTTGCGGACATGCCACATTTGATGGAGATGTTGCCTGGTGGAGTGAAGCTTGTCCAGCAGACTGGCCACCTGTTATATATGCATACACATTTTTCTGTGTGTTATCTAATTTACCTCACAAAATGAATAATATATCCCTTCATCTAGCTATCCATCTCTACCGAATGGGGCGTCAACAGTCGCAGTACTATTTCACCGGTGCTCCGTTCAGAGGTTACCTTGGGCACGAGGCTTTGGAAGTCAGCAGAGCCGGAGATTCTTCCCGAGTAACCGTCACTACATCGAATACACTGTAGCAAGCGCTGGCCTTCCCGGTCCAGATCTTCCACAGGAGCCTTCAAGACCTCCAGCAGAATTGGTGGAAAAACAATTAGCATCTCATCAATTAAGGCGATATTGACAAACGGGCCAAGCAAAACCAAAGTTGAGGAACGCTTTAGTCGAGCGGAATAACAACATAAGTTTCTTCATAAGGCCTACAAAGTTGGTGATGGTGCTCACCTTCTTTTTCAGCTGCGTGTGCTCTTCTATAAGCCGACGGGATCCTTCGACATCGGAGGGAAATTCTTTCTTGGACAATACCTCCTTTGACAGGGAGCAAAATATTTAATACATTTTGTAATTCCATCTGTTCATCAATTCAGTATCAATCCATCATCCCACCTGCAAATCCTCCAATCGGGCCAGGAGATGAACCGCGTTGGACATGAACTCCTCCAAGGAGACTCTCAGGTCCATCCACTCCTCATGGTTGTAATCCAGGGAGCCTTCAAAGTCATCTGTC
Organism: Syngnathus scovelli; assembly: GCF_024217435.2. Lineage (NCBI taxonomy): Eukaryota > Metazoa > Chordata > Actinopteri > Syngnathiformes > Syngnathidae > Syngnathus > Syngnathus scovelli. The sequence continues at coordinate 13,532,991 of NC_090854.1, read as the reverse complement.
AGCTGCGATGGATCCACCAACTTGGCCAGACCTTCCACTGACACCATGCTGGTCTAGTGGGAAGCAATTTGGAGAGCCCTCAGCAGGTGATTCTTTTGAGCGGTGTCAGTTCTCATATTCAACGAGACCACTCACTTCAAAGGAGAACTTTGCACTGCCGAAGTTAGTTTTCTGCTTCTGCCAGAAATTGTCCGGTTTGATGATGAGCGCCACGCATATCTCAACCGGGAAAAACTCCTGCAGCGTCTTCAGCAGAGGCTTGATTAGCTCCCACTTGGAGCCCCGCATGTCAATGATGACAGTGAAGCCTCTTTTGCACACATCCTCGCTACAGTCACGACAAGTCAAGAGTAAGTTTATTAGGACATCAGATGCTACCAAAGATTTTCTGACTTTTCTCATTCGATCTGTGAAACGAACATCTGAATGAAAATTGCTTTTTCAAGTTTGCTAGCAAGACTCACAATTCATTTTGAGTCCACATGTTACCAACGGGAGTCATTCTTCCTGGAAATTCATGTCATCTGCCTCGGGGAAATTTAAGGTTCGCCAAGTCGCCATAGAAACTGCTGTTGGATTAGCACAGCGTGACTGCTATGGAAGAATACGACCAATTACAGGCCACTTTTGCTCCTTCTCACCAGCTACAGAGGTTGAGAGGACTTTTTTTTTTGGAAAATGAAAAAAAAAACATTACTTTGCATGTATATGTGTACACAGCCACTCCTGTTTGGTGGCTAAAATTTGATAATAATAATAATAATAATAATAATAATAATAATAATAATAATAATAATAATAAATGTTATTTATAATGCACTTTACATTTCAAAGAAACCTCAAAGTGCTAAATCCTGATCTGGTTTAAGTTTCTAGGAGGCAGAATGGCGAAGGCCGTGTCAGCAGAGAATCTGACATGACCGACAACACCAATTGATGATGTATAAAATCACATACTGTAAATCCCAACTAACCAAACAATTATAAATCAGAATTATAGTGAATTTTCAGTGCTAGACAGACTGTTAAAATGATACATAGGTGCATAGACAATTAAACATGATGTATTTACGGTACATTACCAGTACATAGACCATTAAATATAGTAGCGGGACATTGAACATTAAATACGGCTGCAGAAACTCAAGCTACTTGCCAAAAACTAGATGTCAACACACAGTTTGTACATGTGCTTTTTGGTTGTTTCTTGTGTTTATTCTGCCTTGTAGCATTGTTGGACTGTTCGGGCTAGCCAGGGCGTTAAATAGGCTTGAAAGTGACACAGCGTGTGTACAAGAGTCTGCTGCAAACACTGGAGCGCTTTCATGCTGATGCAAATCAAACACATTGCTCCATCTGCTGCTTTGATTCCACCATCAAAAGCTCCACTTCATCCTCCTTCCATTTGGCACAATTCCCTCTAGTCGATGCATTTTTTTTTTTTTTTTTCCCTGATAATATGAATGTGTCTTTCTGTGTTCCTACCTGGGAACAGTAGACAAGTATGTGACCAGCCTCCTCAGGTCCTCCTGTTTTATTCGGTCGTGGTTGCTTCGTGCAGGAAACGTCAAGATGGGTCCTCCTCGTTTGTCCCGCCCACCTGCACCCAAACATTTAGCTTCAGGAGTCACAAAAATGTTTATTGTGTAAAACAAAGCACGACACACGACAGAAACCATTTAGATGTGCCCCGGCCTTAAGGAGCCACAAAGCTCAGCGTGCAAATCGCGTTTGGGTCAGCTGAGTGGCGAGTGCGGCGAGGCGCTTTACGCATCTGCTTGTTTTGGCACACGCTCGTGTCTAACGCCTGCCAGATGCGAGAATTTCACATAAGTCATATGTTCGGGGTGTTAAGCGCCCTGGATGAGTTTCCCGAGCTGTTTCCTGTCTGGGCAAATCCTTCAGGGAGGGAGAATGCTAATGATTTTTTTTCTGTAGGCCCATTTGTCTACTATAGTTAGCACACAAAAAGATTTTGCCTTTTCACCAAAAAGTACATTTTGTTCCATTTTGTGTTTCCATTGTGAAACATTTTAAACTTGTATCACTGATGTAATGGATGTAATTTTCTAAGGTACACTGCCTACTAAATTTGCAAAGAGACGATTATAATTTTTTTTTTTAATTAAACTTCTCTGGTAGCTTAATATTGAAACTTCATCGGCCTTGGCAACAGAAACTAAGGGGTGGCCGGGTGCTGATTTCTCCGACACTCACCGGACACAAAGGCCACTTTCTCCTTCAAGACAGGGAGAACATCAGACGCTTTGATGCCTTCAGTCCTCAGAGACCCTGCAGCAACACGGAGAAGAAAAAAAAAAGAGCAGAAAGAGACAGTCAGTGGAGCTTTATGATTTTATAATTAATCCAATTATCAGATCAACATTCCTGCGAGGGAAAAACATGGAGCCGCACGCTGACACAAGCGCTTTCTGAAATTGCGGTGGAAAATGTGTTCCTGTGCTGCTTCTTCTTCTTGCCTTTCAAATAACATTTTTGTATTTCATAACTGGAACACTTGAAACTTCAGCACTTGCGGGACGGTTCTGCACACAGAATGTGGTTTGTAATCCAACATCATTTTGCACTTTCTCAAGATTTTAATTTTCTCTCACGAGCTGTGGAGGAATGTGACCGAATGTCTGACTCCAGCTGTGCGAAAGATGAATGTTTTTAAATCCCCTTTTGGATTAAAAGATGGAATTCTCCCTACAGCCTGCACTTGACTTGACATATTAAAATATTTACTAAATATTTTTACCGCTTTTTATTCGTTAACTAGCATGGTCACAATACTTTCATACCGCTAAAGACAATGAAAGAATTTGGCAAATTCTTTGCATGCACGTTAATGATGAGTTAAGCCAATTTTGTGGGTTTTTGCTTTTTCTATGGCATTTTTTTTTTTGTGTTGAGAGATGAAGAAATTGAAGAAGTGAATGAGAGGAGAAGAAAACAAAAAGACACAACATTTAATATTCACAGGAAGGAAACTGGGAACAACACGAATGTTATGGCTTCATTTCAATATCAAAATTAACAGTTCCGGTACTTTGTGCAACACATATTCTCCTTTAGGGGAACACTCTAACTGGCCAAATGGCACTTTTCACAGTTTCCGAACAGTCAGAGTGAAGCAGAACGCACTTGGAGGGCATTTCTGAACGTATCCCTCCTACCCAAGGGAAAATACATACCTATGATCTGGTCGAATTGGTCTCCAAATCAATCTGAGTGATTATCTTGCTATGTTGGGTGTGCAAAGACAGATTTATCCTCAGCAGTCCGTTGAAACTCGTAAATATTAAATCTGTTCAACATTAATAATGGACTGCATGATTGTAATGTGAAACGGAATGATAGCCTTGCACTTTTGCTGGACAGACGCAGGCAGAGGAGCAGCTGGTTGTGCTGAGTGTTTGTATAAGTGCTTCCCAAGTTATTCACCACAATAAAAAGCTGCAATAATATTGATGGATGAAAAAAAAAAATGGTGAGCTTGCGACTTGCTTTGACTGTGAAAGTTTTTCACATCAGGAAGTGAAGTAAACTGAAATACACACTTCCTGACACTTCTCCCTCAGGATAAGAATGATCAAAATGTTGCTTTCATGTCAAGGCTACCGTTTCCGCTGCCATATATCTCTCTTATTTTATCAGCAGTGTGTTTAAAACCCTCATGAAACCTTTTTGCTCTTACTGGCTCTTATTTTATTTTTTTCAACAGTTTTTGTTTTCCCTTTCTGTCTCATATGCACAATTTCAATCCATCAGTTTTTTCCATTTATGGATGCGTACACAGTAGCCATACGTTGCAGACGTGATTGCAGCAGCATATGGATGTTAAACAAAACAAGGCTTAGTAGGGAAAGTTTAGATGAGTAAATAATTTTGGTTTGGTTTCTTTTTAGCCTTCAGTCACACATATCACTTAGGAACAAGCTTAGAAGAAATGCTATGACTTTTTCATGTTAATGAATAAGAGCCTAATAAGCGTGAATGAATGACTGGTCCAAATAGACATTCACACTCACCTCATTTACATGCCAGGAAGGGAGGGAATACAAATTAGGTCTGCTTCAGTCAAGGAGTATTAGCATCAGGACTGTGACCGGCAGAAAAAAACGAATGTGATCTGACCTTGGACTTAACTGCAGTCAAGTGTGACGTATTAGTTAAATTCAACAGCAGCAGCACTGCAATTGCACTGACTGATCAATAACCACTGACATTTTGCAGATTTAAAGTTATGGCTACCATGGCTACCATTGGGCCAACAACAAAGAACGTGTCAATCTTCCCTCAGTCACTAAGGATTCCCTTGGAGTAATACTGAAACATGCTGACAGTTTGGGGTCACGGAACTAAAAAAAAAAAAAGTGAAAAAGTTGATCAAAGTGGGATTTTTGATGAGTATACATGAATACAAAACTAACATACATACTCTTGTGTATTTTTGAAGTATGTTTGAACTGTCAGCATAAGGTCAGATGTCAAAAACAGGAACCAACCCTGTGCAAAAAATTTTTTTATGGGCCTCTGCTTTCCCGGTTTGCCCCAGCATGATGAAACATTTTATTTGAATTAGCTTAACCACATAAAAGGTCATAAGACAGTGTTGGTGTACCTAATATTGTGGCAGAGAGTATACAGCATATGTGTGTGCTTTAAGTGACTGTGCGTGTGTTGGATTTATGTTATCGCTGGCTCGTCACATGACAAACTCCAGGGTGAAGGTCACGGTAGCTACTACTACTACTACTACACCCACTCACACAGGCACCCACAGTCGAGTAGACACACATACACACACTCACTTAATGTTTCCAGACATGTCCATGTTAAAGGTTGACACGCAGTCCTGCTAGAGTCATTAACACTGACACCCCCTCACCACTTACAAGCACGCGCAGGCACAGACACACACACACAAGCACGCATGCACACACACGCGTACGCAACCATAATGCATCATAATGTGCGTTTGTAAGTGTGTGTGTGTGTGCATGTGGGTGCGTGAGTGTCTACATGTCTTTAGAGGTCGACAGGTGAGGCAGCGCGTAGCCTGGAAACAGCTGCCACGACAACCGGCTGCCAGAACTTGTGTGTTGCCACGGTGACAGGAGGCGGCCTACTGAATCAGAGACTCTGTTGACGTGCAAGAATGCAAAACTGTCATTATGTTCACCAGGAAACTTACCAATATGTATATTAAAATTAAAATGTCGTGTCACTCTATGCTGCTAATTACTATCTTTATTATATACAAATATACATATTCATAAATATACAGTATATGTATATACAAGTATAATAATAATTTGAGGTGCTAGAGTCAGACGATAGCACATGTTGCGGCACAGCTGGCATTGGCCTCCTGTCGAGTGTCCTTTAGCTCAGACACAGAGTATGGAAAAAAGTAAATTATTTATAACAACACAATTGTAGATGTGTATAATTAAAGACAACATTAACATACCTTCAGTATCATCTTCTTATCAGTACATTGGAAACCGGTTACTTAACAGTACAGCCGTGTCTTAAAATATTAGTTTAATTCATTTGGTGACCGTGCTCATAAAAATAAAATAAAAATCATATTGAAACAAATGCAAATGCCAATAATCTATTATTCAGCCTTTGTTAAATAATTTTTAATGTAATTTGTAAATAAAAATAAGGTTTACCTATTGGTGATGGGTGAAATTTGTTGGGTACTATGTGCCTTACATTTTGTGATCATTGCTCGTGATGTGACATGTTGTTTGTATATTACTGATTTAAATTAAAAAATAAACAAAAAATAAATAAATGGAATAAAATAAGGAAAATAGGTCTACAGTATTGTGCTTTTAAGGCCCTATTTGCTAGCCCAACGCAAATCAAACACACAATTCTTAATCTAATGGACGGAATTTTCTATACGTTCGTATTTTTGTCGGTTGAAAAGGTTGTTTGCGCCATTGTGGGGGTGAACACACTAGACCTACTTACAATATCCTTTGTGAATAGGATAAGATGGATCAAATTGCCAATGTAAATGAAGTGCAATTGAAGATGCTATCCATGGCCACAGTTCATTCTTTGTGAATTCAGCCCTGACTTTAAATGATGAAGGTGTAACGCAAAGGTGACATTATGCTTTAGAGGTTCCACTTTACTGAGAACTCTTATTGTGCATGGTTTGCAAGCTGTTTCTAATATTTTTTTTTTTCAAAAATGCCTCTAAATCAAGTCACAGTTGACAAAATTTTCCATGTGGTGAAATTCAAAGTAATGGGAGGTATTTTGTGTATATTTTTACATGATAATGAATCAGAATTCCTCTATGGTGATGACAGTGGTCTTAGTCCCAAGAAACCAAATGGATACCGCCATGCAGGATCATTCATTTCTTAAATATTATAACATATTACAAATGTGCATGCATTTTTAATACTTCAAGCTCAGTGTGACAGTTTCCTGCCACACACACAAGCATGCACACACACGCGTACCACCCCCCCACCACACAAACACACACACATACCACCCCCCCACACACACACACTTAATGGTCTTGGCTCCAGTTTTCCCTGCAGAGGAAAACCACATCCATCACTCTTCTTCAAAACACAAACCACACACTGATCTCACACACACACACGCATGTGGACACATGACACAAAGCGAAACAGTGCTTGTAAGACTTAAGTGCTTGCATCACACACTGGTCCCAAATTTACTGCAGAAACAAAGGAAAGCATTGGTCGATGGTGTCAATCAATGTTATTTAACCATGGTAACAATGATATACAGCACGTATCTGATGTCTGGCATCAATGATATATTGATTTTTGGTATCAATCTAAGGTATCTGTAACGGTACATTCCTCTGCTGTTCGTCACAAAAAGGTATTAACAGGCTTTTTTAATTGATTGCCAAGAAACACTGTTACAACCAAGAAATAATCTACCAAACACAAGTGTCCTTACTTTTTGTGTGTGATGTTTTATACAACATCTTAAATCTTTTACAAAAGCGTAACAGTAAAAGTTTAAGCAGTCTGAGTTATTATCCTATAAAACACAATTTGTTATCATTCGCCTTGATCTGAAGAGCCTGGAAGAGGCGAGGAGTTGCGTTTGCACTGCGCTCCTTTTTCTCCACGCTGCACTGGTATTCATGTTAAACTAATTCCATTCCAAACAAATTTGACGTACAGCCAAGCACTTATCGCTAGCGATGACGTAAACTGGCTAGAATTTGAGCTAAGTATTTGCTAAGAGTAGCTTGTGGCTGAAGGACAAACACTTAGCACTTCTGCTATTTCTTCTTTATCCATCGATTCACTGCAATGCTTTTTTTCCTTCTATTAAACCCTCAAGGTTGGCATCCATGCAGTGACACGCTTTCCCTAATTGCAGACCACAAACAACACTACAACGCCCAAAGGCCCCGTGTGTCTTTTTGTATCAAGCGTGCGTCACGCCATTCTTCTTATCGTTGACAAGCGAGTGAGTCATTCAGCTTGAGCCAATCACATCAAGCGTTAATAGCCGTTGGTGGGAGTGTGGTGCTTTGAGGGTGCAGGGTGAAGTCATTTGTACGATGCTCCAACCACACACAGAGATACCATCTGGATGCTGCTGACTCAGCACAACACAAAAACACACACACACAAATCTATCAGAGTGCTCCCACAGTGATCAGTCAGTATTCAACGTTTTATACTTGAGATGAACGAGAAAAATGCTGTGATATCGTAAAATAGAAAATCATTTTTGAATGTGACTTCTCCACATAGAATGTGTTCACTGTGTACACACATGTGGGCTTAATTAAGCGCCGAGGTCAGAGGTTAAGAGGACGCTATATAGGTGCCTTCCTCGAGGAAGTAAACTTTAAAACATGGAACACGTGTTGCAGCTATCAGATGAAATTCCCTCTCTCGCTCGTACTCACACGCTCTTTTTGCTTCTATGTCTCTCACCCGCTAGATCCGCTTTCAGTGAGCAGACAGCAGCTGGCAATGGAGAGGAAAAACATAGACGCCGTGGTCAAACCTGGAATGTGCGCGTGTGGATGTGTGAATAAAGGACAGTTTAGGGTGCATGCGGAGGTGACGGACGTTCAAAGTTCCTAGATGGTTTTAATCTGCAAAATCAAAGTCAAAGATACAGCTGAATCACTCGTTCCGCTTGGATGCACATTGAATTCGTTCCAGGTTTATTCCACCATGGAGAGCACAGATTGCCAAATTGTTGTATGTGCTTTCCAAAAGTTTGACATGAAAGAGCTGTACACAACTACACAACCCGTGTCTTGTCCTTTGCATACACTTTGTTGTTGCTACTTTCTACAGTATATATTACAGATTAGGTGTTAAATATTACAAAAAATATGTGTGTTATGGGGCAACAAGTTGACAAAGTATGACTTAGCCTATGCGACATCAGCCAAATGTGACCGGCGACTGACGAAAACACACCACAACAGACAATGACGTTGACCATTAAGTACCGTATTCTCCGCACTATAAGGCGCACCGGATTATAAGGCGCACCTTCAATGAATGGCCCATTTTAAAACTTTGTCCATATATAAGATATATACATTTGGCCCGCGGGCCGGACTTTGGACACGCTTAGGTGCACCTTATAGTGCGGAAAATACGGTACCTTCTGCGCATGCGAGAGTTGTAATACCCCTCCGTACCATTAGTGGCAGTAGAATCTGAACACAAAGGTCAATTCTTTCATCTCTATACAAGCCTCCGATTGCCGAGCCAGCCCTATGATGATTAATGGTATAGAAAATAGATGGCTTGACATCAGTTATGATTTTGATTAATATTGTGTAACTGACATAGCTGTATAGATATTACATATGAGTTGAAAACGCCACATTAGAGATGCAGTGACCATTAAATAAGATGTGAATATGGCTCATTAGGGGTGTACAGAACAGAATGTGATGTCAATATGATGTAATAGAAGTTCATATGTGTGTGTCTGCGTGTGTGTGTGACGGCTGGCCAGCGCTCCATGATAAAAGTATTTTGCAGCATCACTTTTAAAACAAATCCATTTTCATTCATTTTCAAAACAACAGTTATTGGTGGAATGAATGAATCATCTGGGATCAGTTCAACACTCGTAGCGATTTCCTTTTCGACTGTTTGCCTTTGTGTTGTCATGTAACTCAGCCTTTTCCTACCTTTTTTCTCTTGGCTTGATTTCTTTGTAATCCTGCATTTGATTTGGAATGAAAGCACTGTCACCCCGAGCCAACATACACATGCAGAGGAACATATGTGTCAGGCTGTAATTGAGCGGACAGAACCTGGCTGGGTGTAGCGTATTAATAGAACAGAGCGAGCGCAAGTGGAAACATTAATACGGGCTATGAGCAGGTCGAGGAAAGTGCAATTACGCTGTGATCTTCGACATATTCTGGCAATGTCGTCTCACCGTTTGATGATTTAATGATGCTCATCCAAAATTCATTAAAGAATCAAAAAGCAGTATTTTTTTCACTCTCTTTGCTCCCTTGCTAGTTTGATCCTGGAAGCTCATTTCTCCTTAATCCATCAGTAGCTCCAAAAATATAGAAAGATAAAATCGTTTAAGGCCTAGAATCCGGGGTGTCAAACTCATTTTTTGTTGCGGGTCACATTGTAGTTATGGTTTCCCTTGTGGGGCCATTAATGACGAAAAATCTAATAATTTTCTACTTTATTTTCAAAGTGGGGTTTTAAAATAATGTTGCAATATCTCACTGTTATTATAAGGGAAGACAATTTATAATTTTGGTATATTAACAAGAATCATGGAGTTGACACGAGTTGCCTTTGCGGGCCACATAAAATGATGTGGCGGGTCGGATCCGGCCCCCGGGCCTTGTGTTTGACACCGGTGGTCAAGATAGACCAACACGACATGTCTTGCAAGTCAATACGAAAAGTCAGCCGAAAGACGGCGCTTATCTCTAAAATGTAGGTCAGGTCAGTGGCATCCCAAGGCGCCGCTGTGTTTATTTTGGAGTTGAAGGTTGATTTAATCATGTGAAGCTTTATCCATTAGCTGTCAATCAAACTAAAAGCACCCTGTGACACGGGTCACATGCGGGCACACCTGCTCACCGCAGTTAATATCATCAATTCCTATTAGCTAGCACTGCTAACCAGCTAGTAAAGCACAAACACACATGCACACACACCGGATTTCTTTGTGATCGATTACATTGAAAACAGATGCTCGTCACACCAGTCCACGCGTACACCCCATATGGCTGCATGTGTGTGTGTGTGTGTGGAGAGGAGGAAGCTTTTATGGCTCGTCAGGAGACAAAGAGAAGAAGGAGGGGGAGGAAGAGGAAGTCAGCTCTTTGTATTTATCTATTTAACACTCTCACTCGTCCCCCGGTGGGTAATAAGGGCTAATCCAAATAAGAAGCACTTGTGTCTGCTTCACACAAACACACACACTTCTTCACACCCATCTGCCAGTGGATGAGTAGGCGAGAGACAAAGGGAATGATGGAGGGAGGGATTCCCTGCTCTCTCCTCAGCACCACCGCATTGTTTGTGATGACAGCATACGCACACACCAAACACACACGCATGCACACAGATAAATCACAGTTCGGTAGCACCTCCCCGTGAGTGTCCTCGCTATGACTCAGGAATCAGGGCGGCGGCCTGCCAGTGGACATTTTGACCCTGAAGAGGAAGTGATTGGATCACATGACCCCGTCTGTAAAAGACGCTGTTTTTCCTCTGGCAAGCATAAACGGCATCGACACGGGAAGGGAGGCGAGCGGTTTTCCAGGAAATCATTGCAGTGATATTTATCTTCAAGGAAGTATCATAAACCTAACAGAGGCTTTTACGTCGTCTGTAGAAGCCGGGAAAATATTTCAAAAATATATTGTTATTTAAACTGATTTATAGTTATCTATTCCTGACCTGATCTCGTAGCCGTGTGTGGAAACAAAAGTCTTTGTCATAGCCGGCACGCTTGAATTCATTTACATAAACTTACTAATTGATTAAATTGACCCCACCAATTGGGCCCTCAGTGGGAGTTTGATTAGTAACATGAATCCCCGGCAACCTTTTCGCAAATAAATTACATTGTCACACACTCCCTCCCCCATTCGCTTTACATTGAACTTTCATCTGGCTGAAAGATGGAGGAACGTAATATGCTTTATGTGTGTGTGAGTCCAAGTCAATGAACGGATTACTGATTACTCGGCCGTGTAATGTGTCTGTTCACCAGGCGCACACAATTTATATGCACTGCAAAGCGGTACTGTTTTTTGGCATGTGAATAAACTTAAGGTAAACGGAGCAACAATGTCGGCATCATGTTGAAGTGTCATTTGCAGCAAGTACTGAAATCACATTGGACGTTCCAAATAAATCAATGAGAACACTTGTGTCATACAGATATGGATATTCGGTTGTAGATTATTGATAACCTATGATGAAATAGATCACTCAATCGTTAAAATGTCCCATCTGAGGTGAATTTAAGACTAATGACTTCATCTCAGCCCTGACGACAAGAAGACACTCAGCGTGATGAAGCAGCCACACCCCCCATCGCTGGTCTTACTAGCCAATCGACGGACAACATAAGGTCCAGCGTTTCTCTTTCAACGTTGACAGCCGGGCTACCAAATATTTATCTTTAAAAAGCCAGTACCCTCATAAAAGATGAAGACAAATGGTCAGCAAAGAGACAACTATAACCCGGTTCTTTGCTTCTTTGTAAATCAATATGTTAATCCCATAGTACAATAACACCAGGTGAATCTTAATTTGGAAAAACAGAAGGTACCGTATTGACATGCTAACACATGTAGCAGCTGCATGGCGTCTAAAGAGCATGGATGTAAATATGAAGCCGTGTGTGTGTGTGTGTGTGTGTGTGTGTGTGTGTGTGTGTGTGTGTGTGTGTGTGTGTGTGCGCGTGCATCACTTACTTCCTGTCTCCAACTGATAATTCTAGTTACTATTTATAAAATGGCTGATTAAAATTGACATGCAGCATTTTTCTGCTTGCGTGAATACTTAGCACGCGTACACACTCGCAATCAACTTCTTTTGTGTGCTTTTGCCAATTCATTCAGCAGAAAATGTGACTCATTGAAACACATTTGAAGGAGGGGTGGAACTACTGGGATAGATCTGAATATTCTAAATAATTGAAAAGGGATATGGAGAAAAAAAGTTCAGATAAAAAATGATGGAAATGAATCCAACACCCGTCAAACTATCAGGAAAGATTTATGAACCACGCTGATGCCTATTTTTAACATTTTAATATATGTAACTTTCACACAAAAATGAAAAGTATACCAATGATCGCCGGAAAAGATAAAAAAAAAAAAAAGACACTTTACTGTCCTGATGGCAATACCAGTAAGTGGCCTAGTTAGAATTGCACCTATCTGTAAAACATTATAAATCAAAGCAAGGGCCGGTTTCGTGTTGTTGAATCAGCCGAGTCACTGCCCGAAACCGTTACCGCCACTAATCTGATCCCGCCAAAGTGTCAAGTGAAGGAGAGACATGGCGGCGCGGAGAAGACATTATTAAATCTTATGGACTCATGACAGACAGCGAGTATCCATTAAGGCGGCAGCGGGGCCGAGATGCATTTCAGATGAATAATAGACAACTAACGAGACCTCGCCGGGAACTTGAAGGAAATGGATACGCAAGCGCCTTGTTAACGGGTTTTGCACAAGTGGACGCACAAACAAGGAAGTGACGAGGCCTTTCGCTATGCTTGAGCACTTTGGCATCACCGTTGATGTGCTGCGACTAATCTTGTAAAGTGGCTTGTTTAGGTTCATCCCAGTACATACAGTAAACAGTTTAGATGGGCAAATGCCATTTGAAGTTTCTCCCAAAAGTGAAAAATAACAACACTAAAGTTTGTCAAATGTTTTCATTATGAAGGTAATTTCTTTTTTATCTGCCTTTTGGGGAAAGTTGAATGTCAACACTGGCCCTAAAGTTTCACCAAGAATAAATATCTCAATTCGAGGAAAAATATGCAGGGGTGATTATAGGATCAGAAGTTTAGGAGTGCTGTGTGTTTTGCCTCCAGAAAGCATCAGCGAGGGAGACATTCATTTAAACAGCAAAGGAAGTATACAGTGATCCCTCGCTACTTCGCGTTTCGTTTATCGCGGCTTCACTACATCGCAGAATTTTTTTCAAATTAAAAAACAATTTAAAAATCAAAATAAAACTTCTAAATTGAGGAAACGTGTCTAACCTTCAGGACAATGTAATATTGCTCCAAATGTTCGTTTACATTCCTTTACAAGTCCGTTTTCGCGTGTTAGCACGATCGTTTTTGGAAACAATTATCCGCGATAAACGAGGGATTACTGTAATTCACAATCAATGCGGAAAATAATACCCGATTCAAATGGTCGGATAATTAGCAAGGTCCGCTGAGTAACAATCCTGATCATTTGAATAAGGTGTGTTGGAACAGGAAGACATAAAAATCATGCAGGACACCGACCCTCGAGGACCGGAGTTGCCTACCCGAGTCTAACCCATTACTGCCAAAATGGAAACCATCCAACTCAATTAAATCTGGTCTTTGGTTCGCTGATGTAAATCATTCACTCATCAAGGGAGTACAGCCATGCTTTTAACTTGATCACAGTGTGTTGCCATGGCAACTTGGCCCTGCCATTTGCCGGTATTTTGATAAGAGCATCACAGTGTCGCTCAAGTTGAAAGATGATGGCTTGGTTGCAGGGCACCATCGAATACTACAATAAATAAATCACTGCTCTTTTAACCAAGTCAACAAGTCTCAAGTCAAGCTTTTAATGCGTTTAGTCAAGAGTGGTGAGTGAAAGGGGAGGGGGGGGGGGGGGCAGTTGAATCTATAATCCATCTTTCCCATTTGTCAAAAATTGCAAAACTCACAAAATGCTCTAGATTCAGCAGTAACATGAAGTGAAACTTCTATTGAGGAATATGACCACCACCAATTCCTGCAATGTTCGCAGACCCACAAAACCAATCGATGCCAAAGCCCATCGATTGATTGACACTCCAGTAATACAAAAAAAATCTGACACTTGGGCTTTTTAAAATGGCAATAATGTATTTAAAATGTGCATACAGTCACGTGATGTCTCCGTGAACACAGGAGACATCAACACAGACGACGAGCGCGCGCGCACACGCACGCGCCGTCTGCAGAGGCTTGAACATCATTGCGATAACGTCATTGAGTTGCACATTAGGGAACACTGGCTTCTTGGAGCAGCTGATTCGAGCATGGGAGTCTTCTTGCTTTTTTTATATGTGCACACACACACAGATACTGACAGAAAGTCACAATGAACGTGCACACATGCAAAGAAGCACACACGGGGGAGGAGATGTTAAAAACTGCAGAGCGACACCGGGCTGATGTGCAACAAACGAGCCTCCCTCCTCACGCCGAGATAAAACATTAAGGTCCCATATCTGATCCATTTTTAGTCGTGCCCTTCCCTCCCTCCACTCCACCCCGGTCTTCATACCTGTTTTGAAGAATGCATCAGTGTCGGGGTCGCTGGGCGCCTCCTCGGCCGCTTCTACGGGGTTCATGCCGGATTCCGGTTCGACACAACCCCACCGCCAAATGAGTCAAAACAAAAGAGACGCAAAGGTAGAAAAAAATCAATCCACTCGGTGTTAGTCCTCACATGTCCAAGGTACACTTTAGGTGGGCTCCATCACGCTCCCAGGCTTGCTTTCTGTCGCCTTCTGCGTTTGTTTGGAGCCTGAAGGCTGGCGGCGCTCCTCTCTATTGTTCCCCGTCCAACCTCCCCGCTGCTCCGCCAGGGTCTCTCTGCCTCCCCCTCCCTCCTTCCAGCCGCCCGCCTCCTCCCTCCCTCCCTCCCCTCCCCTCCTTCCATCCCCTCCCTCCGTTCAATCCACTGACCTTTATTAGCATCATATGTGTTAGTTAGAGTTCGACTCTGACCAAATACAGACAAAGAAGACCTTGGATGGTTGCTGATTGTGTGAATCTGTGAATCAATGTTGAGATACCGACGTAATGCGTTTGTGTGTTCGGAAACTTTGTTTCGTCATCTTGAGTGGAAGCTGAATGTCAATCATTTATATTCATATGTAAACAAAAATTAATATTATATACTATAGTGGGGATGCATGGCGAGAACGTCCGCCTCACAGTTCAGAGGAGCAGGGTTTGATTACGGCTCCGGCCTTCCTATGTGAAGTTTGCATGTTCTCCCCGTGCCTGCATGTTTTTTTTCTGGGTACTCTGGTTTACTCCCACATTCTGAAAAACATGCATGGTAAGCCGATTGACCACTCTGATTGTGAATGCGAGGGTTGTTTGTCTGTGTGACCTGCGATTGACTGACAGCCACTTCAAGGTGACCCCCCCCCGCCTACCGCCATGGCATAGTCCTAAATATGACTATATTTGCATTTTTTGGCAGATCTGTGATTATTTGTGACAAAACTGTTATCGTTATGTGAATCATGGAACGAAACAAAACATAGCTCAGAGTCCTAAACGAAGCCACAGATTCAAGTTGACTGCAACAAAAACAATGCTTTCAAGAAGACGCCAAACAGCAATCTGTCACCACATGCAAATAAGCAAATGAGCAGTGGAATCTTACCAGCTATTGTAAATGAACTCCCTTAGCAGTATTAAAGCGGTGCCGAGACAGAGACTTTATTGACAAACAGCGCTCAAGTGGACTGACGTGGTTGTTTCATAATGTAGCGTGTCCTTTTTTATGTCAGGCAGCGACAAGATTTGCATCCAATCTGGTTAGTTTCCTGTCTTCTACTTCATTTGCCCATGAGTCCTTTTAAATGTTGTTTCACTCCTTTGTTTGTATTTCCTGTGGCAAACGTTCTCAGCAGAACCATAATAAGTAATCCGCTTTTTGGCATTCTAAATTTGTCGTACAGCACTCACTTTGAAATTGATGCAAGACTGAAGAAACATGTCCAATGCTTGCTTAATGAAAAAAGATAGGATTCTTTGAATTGTGTGTAAAACTTGTCCAAAACACATGTAAACATACTCTAAGCCATTTTAGGAATGAATCAACTAGCTGAAAGAGCAGAGCTTGATATATGCACACATTTAAATGCATGAGCATCATTGCGTGCGCCACAACCTGAAATATAACTGCACCTTCATGAAAAGCAAACCACCAAAGACTCAAGAGAGTTCAGCTGTTACCCACATCATGATTCATCTGCTCTGCTCTGCATAGTTTTGACCAGAGTGAGCACTAAAACAAAAAAAAAAATACCAAGAAAGACTTACAGCCGACATAACACTCACGTCTGCCCGCCAGCCGGCAGGCTACCGACACATCTACAAGTTTGACAAGCATTGACTGTGACATGTGAAGAAATAAAGAAAGAAATGGTCCCGTGGCTCCTTTGACTGAGGAACAAACATCGGTATGCAGCGCCCTATCACTTATCTAAGAATAAGGTCATGTTGAATAAAAGCATGGCACTGCCAATGTGGAGTAAATTTGACTGCTAAATATGTTCAAACGTACTTGCAAATCCGTTTTAACGTGTTTTAAGCATTTGGCCTACATTATACCAATATATTTAAAAATTGAGTAAGTAAATTTGGTTCTTTGTAATTTTATGTTTTTATTATGGCTGATTGCATGATTTTTAGTCTGCATTTTACCGTAATGCAGGTAATTTACTTCTGCATGTTCAAAACCCGCTCCATAATCCTAAAAAATATATCAAATAAAAAAATCTAAACATCATTTTGTTCATTTACTCCCGCTGTGTTTAGCTGATGATCTATTTTTCTTTATGAGCTGCTGCCCTCTAGCGGGACAAAGTATACATGACAGTCGCGCGTCCGTGAGCATGCACAATTGATTTTAAAATAACAATAATAATAAAATCTCCACTTACCAGTAAGCCGTGGTTTTGCGTTGTTCTTTTTAAATCACTCTTGCACTGGTGTAATTTGCTAATAGCAAAATTTAAAAAAAAATATATATATATACGTATGTATATATATATTGGTCAAAGGTCGATCAGCTTTGTAGTGCATGGTCAATTCGTTTGTAGAAAAAAGCTATCAGGAGAAACAACAGTTGGAGGGTTGAATTAATTACCCCCAAATGATTTGAGCAAATTTGTTACTTGAGAAGTGCCTATGCCAAATGCACAAAAATGCACACTCCCCAAGCTTAATGTGGCAATGATGATTTATTGATGTTAAAATGCTGCACAAAGCACCTTTACATGTTCGGACGCCACACAGGAAATTGTCACTGACAGAGAATGTTGGGCGCCCCCTTATTGTCGGAGGATGTCAGTCAAACAGGCTTGCAAATGTATTATTTGTCCAACAATGTGATCACTGAGATTTTTTTTTTTTTTTTTTTGTAAGAAAGAACAGAAGACAACACGCACATAATCTTGTCCCATCTTAGCATGTTGGACTTCACGTTATAACTCCTACGTTAAAAGACTCAGCAGTATGGCACCATTTCCAGGCTGTCATAGTGTTTTGTTCTCATCGTGTGAGCTGCACTATTTACACGTCTTTAAAAAAAAAAAAGAACAATAAATCAAAAAGAAAAAAAATGGACAAAGGAGCAAGTGTCGCAAAAACAGTGTATGAAACTAGTGAGGCCGAACTATGTACACGCCAGTATTTTTTTAATATATTTACAGATCACATATTTGTCTTCACATCTTTAATAAGTCACATCAATCATATTAAATATAGCAAAAAAATGTTCTGCTGTAGAAAAAATAAGAAAAAAAATAAACGGGAAGGAAATGAGTCAATCTGAATGACATGTAACCACGCGTGAATCACATTTTAACATAAAACAGAGAACAATAATATTAATACCACTAGTACTGACATTATCTCAACATTTAAAATCTCGTTTCAGCATCGCTCCTCCGCTGCTCAACTCCATCCATTACTCCTTTTGTAAAAATTGATTTTTTTTTTTAAACTACGGATAAGAAACATTCTTCACAACTGTGTCCTTTCTGTAAGGATCTCCACTGAATCCTTACATTTGGTTTTGCTCGTAACTGCTTGTTAACTGCTCCCAAAACTCGTATTAGTTTTCAACAGTTGCTGCTTTTTGCCACAAAAGTATCTCTTCAAAAAGTGTGCTATCTTGAGAATCAAGGTGACAAGATTGATACAATCTTTTTATTCCTGTGCGTCTTCAGTTCTTATGCCTCCTTGGGCTCATTTGTGGGTATTAGAGATGATCATTTAAGTATTCATTTGTGAGATGGAATTCTGGGTTGACATTCTTCAGACTACAAACTAGTTGAGTGACTCGACATTGCCTTTTCTGGTTCCTGCTAATAGTCAATTCCATATGATCGCCCATATTCTTAAGAATCGATAAATGGACTATTCCAGTTGAATGCAATCCCTAAACGAAGCATTACAAAAGCAAAGTGGCGTAGCTCAGCGAGGGTCAATGAATGGTGCAAATAATGTATTGAAATTTGTTTTCAGGGAATCAAAACAACTTTTAAATAAATAATCATATAAGTATTAAACTTACGTCACTTGGTTATCTGCTCTTGTTGGTTTATGTTAAATGTAGAGTGTTTTTGTTTTATTGTGTTTGACCTCTGTGAAAAGTGTGAGGCTACTAATCATCATTGATTATCAAAGCGTGTGGTAACAAAATATTACTATTGATTCAATTTTTTCCCATATCTGGCCACAAAGATGTAATTATTGTTTCATTTCTTGTGATTTTAATGAATGTTTATGATGGCAACAGTTTGTCTATTTCATTTGGAATCATTTATGGGATTTACTCTTTTTTTTTATCTCAACCATCTGTCAACCGATAATTAAAAATGGTTTGGAAAAATTAAAAAAAATCAGAATTTCAGACCTTCTGTCTCACTCCACCTTTCTGCAGAGCTACCTCACCCATTTAAGAGTCCCTGTCTGTCATTGCACCAACTAGCAATTAGATAATTCCTACTGTCTTTTTTTTTTTTTCACTGACAAAATACTTCAAACAAATGCCAAGAATTTAAAACACTTTCAGGTCAGTTCAATGCATTTACACCCCAAAAGTTAACGTTGAGCAACATAGTCAACAATTAAAAAAAAAAAAGAAACTCTATATATACTGTATAATTCAACTTGAGCAATACAAAGAGAACACGAACAATTGTACAGAAATGTTTGTGCTTGTGAGGGTGTCGTCTGAAAACGGCTAGTTAGCATTAGTCACTTCCCTAAATCAGTAAAAAATAAAATACAACCAAAACAAATCAGGCTTTGTTTTGACCTGACTGCAGAGCTGCTGCGTTATATGGCTGCTTGAAATAAAGTGCAGGATATCATCCAAGCATCATTTTCTCTACTTCCTTTCAAACATTTAATCTCATTGATGACAGGGACAACTCAATCAAGAAATGAAGCACTACATTCCTGTTGCATGACGGACAACTGTTTTGTTTGCTTTTGTGCTTTTTTTTTGGAGCTTTGAGATGTAAAGTGAAGCAAATAACCCCTGGACATTTCATTAGGTACACCTGCACAATCCAATGTCTGCCTTCTTGACCAAGAGCAAGTATGACATCATCCATTAAGATGTTTCCTTTGAGGCCTGTTAGTAATCGTGAATATGCAAAACTAGATTTTATATTGGATTTGATTGTTCAGGTGTATCTAAGGAACTGGCTGGTGAACATGTGTTATCATCAGGAAGATCCGCAGATATTTAATGGGACTATGTAGAAAGTAAAAGTTGCATTTAGTGCTAAAGCCTCCCTCCCTTTTTCCCCGCTTGTGTCTGTACATTCATGAAGCGCAGACAAACACCCTCCAACTCCAAACCCGTTTGCTCATCTGCAACTCCTTTGCTAAAAGAAAACCCTGAATCGTCTGTCGCATCATTCACTTAACTCTCTAACTGCATTATTGTAAACAAAGGACTCTTATGATAATATGACTTGAAAAATAATACGATGATCGCTCAACCCGTCTGGGCCAAAAAAAAAGAAAATTAAAAAAAAATAGGACAGCATTGATGAGTTTTGTTTGTTGTCTTATCTGCGTGTTATAAGGCTGGTCCAGTTAGTGTGTCAATGTATGTTATGTATGCATCTGTGCCATTTTCAGTGTACGGGCCAGCTGGTCAGAGGTAGAAGCCAGTGGCTGGTGGATCCGGGAGGCCTGGCAGAGCCTCCGTGCAGGGTATCTGGCCAGCAGAGGGCGCTGCGCCATTCCCATTGGGCATTGTTGGGTATGCTGCGGTCAGGATGCTGCCATTCTCCATCTGCACGGTCCAAAAGGTAAGAACAAATGGTATTATTTTAAACACAATATCATAAAATCGGAATCTTTCTAAAGGTTTTCATCTATAATAACGAATAAATGAACCAATTTGGTGTTGTATTGGGGAAAGCTTCCTGATCATCATCTTAAATGTGCTTTTAAGATCCAAGTGCATTGTTTCTTACCTTGCCGTGATTGGGCTCATGAGGAATGTCCGAGGCCACCATGTTGTAATGGTCCAACTGTCGACAAGGTTTGCCGACCGCCAGGATTTGTTCCAGCGAGGCATTCGGAGGCGGACACTGCGACAGGCTGGAGATTACCTGAACTAAAGGAACTGGAATTGGCTCCTGTTTCCGCTTCTGGGTAATCCCCTGGAATGATGAAATTGTAGACTCGGGCCTGTGTTGAAGCGCACTGCTCCCGAACAACCCGCCGCCGTTAACGGAGTAATCCGATTGGTCAATGTTGGGGATGCTGTAATCCATGCAGGAATTTATCGAGGTGTCCGCAAGAGTTTTTTGGCAGTTATTGTGGCACGGGCCCAGACTCTCTCCGAAGCCAAAGTCCTGCCACTGTGATTTTACTGCCGATTGCTCCGTGTTGGAGACGCCACAGAGTCCATTTAGGATGGCGGCCTTGGGATTGGTATGGCACTGCTGTGAGAGTTGGTTCTGTATCAGGGGCTGCTGTTGCGGCTGCTGAAGGTAGGTTTGATGTTGTTGAAGAAGCTCCTCATCTAGTTCTGATGTCTTGCCATTGAAAACAGTTTGTTGGGAGTTCATGTGTTCCAATTGGATGCCTGCATTCACGAGAATGTCTTGAGCTGACCATTGTCCGTTAGGGGCAGCTTCAGCATGCCCTATCAGGTCACTCTGATGGCCCCAGTTTTGTGCCCCTTTGCTTGAGCACATGCTGAGGTGCTTTTGCATCTGCTGGGACAACTGGAGGATGGGAGCCTTCCCGGCCACGAGAGGCTTATGGTGAGGAAACTGCATTTTCACATTTGTGTCAGAGGTGAGAGTGCTTTCCGAAACTGACCCGGTTGTTGCGCTCGCTGAGGGATTACAGGTTGGCACCTGCCCTCCCTGGTCTGCGCAATCAGTCTTTCCTTCAATGGAGTCATAGATGTACGACAGAATTTCATCATTCGTTAGTAGGTCATCCAAGGTGGGCACGCGTTCTGGGTCTATCTCTACTCGAATCATCCGCTCGTCCAACAGGAGAAGCTCGAGATCCTCGGCGCTCAGCCCCAAACCCTCCAGAGCGCCAAACAACTCCCCGTTTGAACAGCCGCCGTCCTCCGAATCCAGGACGCCTTGTCCCTCCAGCGAGAGGGAGTCCAGAGTCGCAAGGAGTGGGTCAAAGCTGGTTCCCGGTTCTGTGATACTTTGATCCACATCCCCATTGCTCTGTGTGTCCCAGCTTCTGTTCAAACCAGACTTGGAGTCAGAGAAGCCAATTTGGTCTCCAAATAAGCTGCTGTGAAAGGAAATTTTGGGCTCCAGGGCTGGCTGGCAAACATACACCGATTCATCCTGGCTCATGAGGGCCCCGAGAAGTGAGCCAGGGTCCAGACCATCCCTCAACAGCCTGTCAGTCCGGCTCTTCTTTGACTTACTGCTGTTCTTCTCAGAAAGGCCGTCTCTGAAGCCTGCGATGGGATGGTTGGACTGGTAAAGCAAGGCCTCACCTGTTGCGTACGTAAAGGGTAAATGCATGGAGCGTTTCCGCAAGTGTTCTCCTCCCTCTTCATCTCTGCCAAACATAAAACAGGATTAGTAAGTGGAAATTCTATGGTTTAAATATTATACAAGGCGAGGATTTAAAATTGTAAACCGAGTGTTCCAATCATGGCTCCAACGCCGTTTTCAGTTTTAGTTTACCAGTAAGGAAACGTACAAAAGGGGCCTCTGGGTGGCGATAATGTAGTCAGGTTTGCCATTTTTGTAAACCAGACGAGCGTTGGCCTGCACCCATTTCCAGCGATTTTCCTTGGTGAGCAGCCTGAAGACCGTCAGTCCGCTCTCGCCAGTCTTCATCACTATAACACAAACACATGCAATTGTTGTTGTTGCACCTACTTTGTGGAAATTCACCTATTGTGAATGTCTCACCAGCAAAAAAAAAAAAAAAAAAAACGAATATATGATGGTGCATGAAAAAAAAAATGCTTCGTGTGAAAATGGTCTGTGGCACAAATCAAGTTGGGAGAAGCTGATTTACATCACTTAAGACAAAATTTGTGTTGGTAAAGAAAAAAAAAGAAACTTACTTCTGACATGATTTTCTGCACAGTACAACATATCTGCAGCATGGATGAACTGATAACCGGATCCTCGTACCCGCAGCTCAGCCTCTGTGTAACCCAGGACTATCTTCCCCCTGAAGCGAGACATACAATCCAGATCTTAGCACACTTTTAATGTTACATTTCCTGCAATGCAATCAAATTTTGGGGGTAATTTTCCTACTTTGCATCACAAGCCAACGGTGTAAAGTCCAGCTTATGCTTGGTTCTGAAGATCATATTCTTGGTCCTTATCTCCAAGATAGATGGAGGTTGCAGAGGAGTTGCGATGGCAAAAAGTGCAAGTTGTGGAGGCGCCTTTCCTCCGTTTTCCTGCCTCTGGTTCTGGCCGTGTAGAAATTTGAGCCTGCCCTGGAAGTTCAGAGCCTGCAAGAGATGAACAGTGAATAAGATGAGTGTGTCTGATGATGTCATTTTGCTGTGATTAGAGTAGAGTATGTCAAAGCTACCAAGAAGCCGGAGGAATTGTCCAGGAGGCAGCGAAAACGACACACAAAGCTCCTCTCCAGGAATGACGAGTTCTCTGGAGGAAGCTGCTCGGGGTTGTACGTGACCAAGGATGAGTTGCTTTCTGGCTCCAGCTCTATGAACGCGAGCAAATCACAAAAGAACTACATAAGAAAAAGCAATTTTGCTGCCATAATGTCGGCATGGTATTCAACCTTAGGTTTCATTTGTGAAAAACGGGTTCAAGACTTTGTGTCGGAGCTACGGGACTTATCTTGAACGCATTGCTAAAATCCAAAGACACAGACATAAGCATCTTACAACTAAAATACAGATGGGGACCACTTCACCTCATAAGCCCGCTGAAGATTACAAGGTCATGTGACCTGACCTGAGGGACGGTTTTATGGCTTACTGCCTAAACTGTGTGTACTTAACCGTCTGACTTGGAATTCCCAATGTTTGTATGCCAACACTGGCTCTTTGTTGAAGTTAAGTTATGGTTGGAAAATTGGATTTAATTATATACCTCGATTCCAATGATGTTGTAACATTGTGTAAAATGTAAATAAAAGCAAATTTATTCATTTGCAAATCCTTTTTAACCTATGTTTGATTTTATAATGAGCTGCATGTGACTGAATATTTACCAAAAAAATAGTTAATCAAATACATTGTGTATTGTGTCAGAAAAAACAAACAACCTTGAGGTGAGTCCTGGCTGATGGTTGATGGTGCTGCAGGAGGAGGCGGATTCAACGCCCAGTGTAAGTTTCTCCTGAGCTCCTGCTGGTCTTCCGTATGGACCAGCTCATACACACTCTGGTGCATGACGTCGGTCTAGAGAAAAAACAAGTGAGAAGTCGAAGTCTGAGCCATGAGTGCTGCCTGATGTTATCCAATGTCACATCATTTATGCAATTTTTTTTTATTGATTCTAAATAATATATAGACATAACAAAACAATGAAATGCTCTTCCAGTAGATAGCAGAAGATGAAATAGAACAGAACAAATCTGCGAGCACAATAGCTTTATGCTCAATTTAACAGGCCAGGATTTCACACTAAGTCAAGTGAATTGAGACAAGATCTTTATTTCGGTATTTTGGTTTGTAAACTGATTGCTCTTGCTCAATAAGGTTTGGAAAACATTGACCTAGATAGGCTACATAGGTGATTGATGTGGTCTTTGGCTGAAACTGTGCTCTTCCCGCAAAAGGCCAAAACTGATAAGGTCATTCGTATTTTTATTTTCAGAGGTGTGTGTGTGTGTGTGTGTGTGGGGGGGGGGGGGGGGGGGGGAGGTTGTCTGTTCCATGCAGGGACTGAACCCCAGGATATTGTGCAGCTTTCGCCAGATGTTGCACGCAATCTTTCCATCCAAAGGTGAGGCGATAGTCAAAAATTCAAATCGCACACAATTTAATTAAAATTAGTGACCTGGTGGAAGCCCAAGTAATCCTGGATGGTGTGAGAGGAGAAGAAGATGGTACCACTGGCAGTGATGACCAGGACAAACCCATTGAGAGCCTTAAAGAGGAAACACAGAGTTAGTGTTCAGTCATGCCGCTAATTTTAGTCATGTAGGATTGTTATATAATGTTTAGCATGAATGAAATTAGCATGGCAAGCAATAATGTACACATTTGGCCCATCTCAACATGAACGGATGCTTTTTAAGAGTGGGATCTTCTCAATGGCATAAGGCTAAACCTGACATGCAAAAGGATGCCCAAAAAAGGAGGAAAGAAAAAAACACCAAGATGAATAGGAGCGCTGATATTTCCAGGTGACCTATGCGCACATGCCCTTTCTGCATTTACCAACATGCCGTAAACAAACAGATCACAACAAACGTACAAAAATGTCAACATGCCGAGAAGCTCAGACGTCTTGTTACCAACATTTTTGCAAGGGGGCAAACTAGCTGGACTACCGCAGGTGGCTTTACTACGTATTATTGAAGTAATAATTGATTATTATATTAGAATTCATGATATTTCATTTGTCTTTGTTAGTTGTGGATTTTGATCCCATCATTTAAGGCTCTTTTGACTTGTAGCAGTAAGCCTGCTGTACTACCACCTAGTGGACTGGAGTCTGTCGAATTTGGACATTTTTAATTATTTCCATCAATGCTATGAACATAGCTGCTACAGAAAATATTTCAGAATTTGCCAATCCAAATATTTATTACCACTTGACATAATCATAACTTATGTTTTGAATTAACGGCGGTATTCCACATTTCAGGAAAAAAAAATGACATATGCCGGAAAGAAAAAGATTTTTTGCACAAAGCAACCAGAAGCAAGCAGGAAGAGGCCCCCTTTTTTGGAACGGTCTACTCCTGAGCGAGCCCATTCCTCCATATGAGCTTTCATGTTTCATTACGAGCGAGCCCAAAGAACTGCAGACTCCGACGACATAACGAAACCTCCCCGGTAGGATCGGGTTGCGCTAGATGGGTTGGCGTCTCCTTCCCCTCCTGGAATCCCAGTGTGGTGCACATTGGGAGGAATTGGACTGGAAAATCAATGACTCCAGCAGATCAAAAGCGATCTGGCAGCCAATGAGTTTTTTCTCCATCCAATCACACATAGAGTACAAAACTGCCATGAATCGAGGCTGGATGGACTGTTTAGCCTTTTTGTAAAGTATCAATATTATAGTGAGGCCAAATTGAATGAATCAATAGTTGTACAATATGAAATGCTTGTGCGATGATAAGATCAGAGTATTCAGTAGAGCGATAAATATTTAATTTTGGGCCAAAGTTGAGGCCAGACTTCCAGCAGATGTTCAGACAAATTTAATTAACCTGATCTGCCAGATGTATCACAAAATATTCGGCCACGTGGAAAATAGCTCATAGAACCTCAATAAAGCGAGATCAAAACCATTTGAAGTATAAGAACAGCATCCGTAAATATTTCCTCGACTGCGTTGTGTGATTTCAATGGAATTTTGCAACCAGATAATTCAACGTCTGATAAAGTCAGTGTCTGGCGAGATGTCTAAAATAATTCTCAAGTTCCGACACAACAAGGTGAAAGAAATAATTGGCAGGAGTTTGGCGTCACCCTCCCGCCTGTGATGTCGCCAAAGCCGGCAAATTGCAAGGTTGCCTTTGTCCTCCGATCAACGGGCTATTTGTGCAAAAGGCACTAATATAGAACAAAAAAAAAACTTGTTAAGAGTTTGATCACTTGATGTCTTTACTGACCTGCAGCAAAAGTTCTCCTTCAGGTATTTTGGCTTCCACAGCTCCTGCTGTTTTTCCCTCGACATTGTTGACGCTGACTGGAGTGACTCTGTCCCTGTTGGTGAGGGCCACTGCGGAGAGAGGAGACATATGATATGAAGCTGGCTTGGAAAAGGGTGGCAGGGGTACATATATTGTTTAGTCCTGTGTGTTTATTATCTGTCCAAATTTCCCTCATTGTGCTTTTTACTTTCTTCAGGACCCTGATTGGCTGAGGGCTTACGGGTTTCTTGCCACTAGCTTCCGCAAGTCATAACAAGACAATCGCAGCAACAAGTTAATATGAGTAACACCCCCCCACGCCATTGGCTGATAAGTGTGTCGGATTATATCACATGTAGTTTGTTTGACATTAAGGTCAGGGGTGTCAGACCAAAGCCGTGTCCCGTGTGAAGGTCTGAGCAAGTCCATATGATAGTTGGAAATTCACACACAGACTCTTTGTTAACCCTCCTTTGCAGACAACAACAGGAGTTGACCCAAAACTGCGTTGCACCATCACGTCATACGGCTTCACCGCTAAACCGTTTAGGTCAGCGGTCATCATGGGTCGTGGCACGGTGCTCCTGCAGGGGTCAGAGATTAATGTGCTAGCCCGTTGCTCTCTTTCTCATGACATCACTTTGTTTAACTTGTCCTGCTGCATACAATGTGGAGACCTCATTCATAAGCATCTCGGTTATTTTTATTGTATTATATCCCAAAAAGAAAATACATATTTTTTTTAATCAGAAAAAAATGTCTAGGGATATATAGGGGTGAGTTCAGTCGAGCTAAAAGCAGAAGTGTGTGCTGTAATTCTGGGCACTTATAAAAAAATACTATATGCCAATTATATCTTTTAATCTTGAAATATTCTGGCAATCAATCGCCTAACATTTGCCATCTTTTCTTGATTTACCCAACACGACATAAATTGCAGTTATGCATGGCGAGTAGCTCCAGCTTGGCTCGTCGTTGAATACTGCGGTTAAAAGTGGGCCAACACAAAGCGTCTTGAATGGCCAGAGGAGGACAAAGAGCAGATCTCGTTAGCAAGCTTCAGTGGGCAGAAGTGTAGGCGATGAAAAATTTACATTCCTCGCTGCCATAACATACATGTGGAATAATAGCTAGCGCTGCTGCAGTCACCCACAGGCGTTTCCAGTCAACTGCATGGAACATCTTGCCGTTCCCAAATGGGCTTATTTTAGCATAATGGGGTGCTATGAAAACAAAGAACGTACATGGATAAAAAAATAAATAGGGACCTTCTAGTCACACTTTACAGTGTAGTAAGTAGACAACAATAAAAGACGCAAAGGGAAAGCTGAACAAAAAAAATGGTCTCATACTATTTCCAGAGTTAATTAGTTATTAGAGACATTTATGATTACTTTCCGCACAATGGCGACCTAGTTCTTAAAAAATATGATGAGTTACTGAATATTACTGAATTTTTATTGGCCATATTCCTTGAGAAACTCTTGCCACTGCTCCGGATAAGCGGCGACGTTTTGAGGCTATACTTCTGTGCACGCAACTATCAAACATTCATAAAACGAATGCAATAAGATGTTTAACGACAGAAGACTTCAGAGGACACAGAAGAGCTTTGACGTATGCCCTGATGAATGATGATTGATCAAATGAAAGCTGACAGATGAGCAATGACCCTGAAAATTTGACGGTTCATCAAAGCTGCATTCAGGAGCTTTTTTTTTTTTTTAATTAACTCCTGGTTCTTTTGACTGCATTAAGAAGTGTTATTTAATTTTTCTCACACATAATCCGGTCTTCTTTTTATAGTAACTGCATTGTCGTGATCAAACAAATAGTAAGCAAATCCTGCTTGAAAAACAAAGGCCGAAGCATCTGAATATTATTTTTTGGCCTAAAGGACATCTTGGATTTGGTCATCCAGTGTCCAGCATGAAGCTTAGTGGTATGGCTTCACGCAGAGCCAGCACTGACCTCGGTTAGCCGTTAATATCAAAATAAAAACATTAAGCAAATATTTACCAAATATTTGAGCTTTTTCAATTTGTCCCATCATGCTATTTACAAACGGATTAGCGGGGGATGTTCGGGGCTTGTGCTGCTTCAATTCCCTTCCCAATCCCTACATGTCATCTTGGCGTCGTTCCAGCATGCCGCTTGATGACACACAAAAACACACAGCCACACAAGACTGCTGTTTCAGAATCCAGATAGCTACACTTTCACTTCATGGTCATTAAGAAACTATTTTTAGGTGGATGGATTACGCCGACATTAGCACGACGGACAAGATTGCGGCCTCTGTGCCTTTAAATGCTAAAAGGGAATACATAAGTCAAACACTCTTCTCTTTGTGGAGAGCTAACTTGTTTATATTGCATCTTGCATGTTTTTACTGTCAGGTCACATGAGATAATAGGAGTGCTCTGAATCATGAAATGCTGCTATATTTGGACAGCATTAACCCGCTGTATTAAGCTCAATAAAGGCTGGACTGGCAATGAACAGTGACAGGGGCCATTACAAGAATAGCCCCGCCCACAACGACCAAAGCAATTGTGTAATGGATGGAAATAGAGAGACTGTGTGGCCACAATGTTTTTGAAAAATAAAATACGCTAAGAAGGAGAATTTCTGGGGTAAAAAAAAAACTGAGCGACATTCAGAGAATTATGGTACATGATCCAAATCCGTCGTCCCGAGACGTACTATGTCGGAATGTGTGCCAAAATTAAAAATAAATCTGTGAGTTCGGCAAAGTTGACTGCAATCGGCCGTGGCTGCAAGCCAGATTTGAAAATGTAGGCCACGGGACAAAGCAGGCATCATTATGCAGAAGTTTGTTGTCGTTTTATGGCCATAAAATGCATGCCAAAAACAGCCCCAAGGCTGATTTGTTTGAAATCTCCAGACTTCAGACTACTGGAATTTAAGCAGATATTTGTGTCTATACCTCCAAATGTATATATTTAATTTTTTTCAAAACAGGTGGAAAATAAATATGAATTTGTTTGGGGGAATTTTGCCTTTCTTTTGAACCAAAACACCAGTGATTTTCATTAAATTAATCACATAAATCTTGTTAAATTTTTCATTTATCCCAACACACCAACACTTATAAATATTTTCTTGTTTTTGAGATATAATAGTTATTTCCTTTCTGTACACATAAGTCACGTTTGATCAACAACAGAGATAATGAAACACACGAATGCAAATTTTATATGTGTCCATGTGTGAAATTTGCTGGAACTGAAGCTAGTAAAGCCAGTTTCTCACAGAATCAACCACAAAACTTCAAACCAGCAAACGATTGTGGTCCCAAAGACTTATCGGATCTCCTGACCCATTACGAAACATTACAGACCTCTCGGAGGTCGGCTGATTTGGGATTACTGGCTGTTCCCAGAGTCGAAACTAAACATGCTTAAGCTGCCTTCAGCTTCCATGCTGCTTAGACGCAAAGCTAATTGTGACTGGACGCTGGCATAGAATTCGGAGGGTGAGGCGGCAAGCATTTCGCCTGTCACACTGACATGGCCAATACTATGCTATTTTCTAATGCTATCATGCTATTTTTTTCCCAATTTCACAAATTTGAGATGCTTCCACTACTATCAAACCAATTGCGGATTACTCTTGTAAATATTTGTATCAGCATGAAGCGCAAGCAATCCATGCATGCATTTGCACGTGTGTTTGTGTGCTAATTATTCCAACAGTGTCAATAGCGAGTAAAATATAGAACGTTTCAACTCCTTCACCCCTCCAACATTGCAGAGTGAACACGCGATGTACACGTACCACCCCTGCTGCCCTCACTACACGCGTACACATGGTTGCACGAAACACACAGGAACAGGAACACAGTCGCTAATGCAAGGCTGGTGGGGTGGGCACGCACACCCTTTGCTGCTTTCGTGTCTCCCGAGGTTTTCGCCATCACATGCTTGCATATTTGCTTATGGAGTAAAAGAGGGCGGGATTGATGGGATTTGGGCGGGGTCATTGGTGATTAACAGGTTCTCCCTTTCGTTGGCCTGCATTCCTCGCAGTGGCAATTTATGTCGACGGGAGGGTGGGGGAAGGACGTGCGGAAGGGCAGGATGGGGGTCGGTTCTGAAGGGATGACCCACTGCTGATTATGTAGCCCACATAGCTGCTCCCTGCAGGAAGACATGGGGGATGGTCGCTTTATACATGACATCAAAACAAACAAATGTCATGACACATTAGGACTTTACAGCTTACGTAAGCAACCCTGCTGGAGGGGGGGACGCGGGATGATTGCAGTGACGGTGGCGAGCTGTTCCACGTACTCCATAAAGATGCCTATGCCCATATGGTTTACAGTTATATGCCGAGCGATTCCACCAAATCAACCTAGTATTAGCCTAATAGCATAACTGCCAAGTCATTTTTAACTTACTGTCAAAATAATATGTAATGCATTTGAAAAATTTATTTTTAAAAATCCCAGCCAGCCTGCTCACTGTTTTTATGCTTCTCACACATCCAGGTCAGGTCAACTACATTCTTATTTGATTATTTTTTTTCTTGTTTTCTGAACATTCAAAAGACTTGGTGAATTTTGCTATTAGGCTAACAACAGATGCTCATTACGTTGACACGGGTCGTTTGTTTAATTCGTTAAATGCGCCGCCAAATCATGGATGATTGAAGTTGATGTGCATAATTCGTTGTTCGTATTTATGGCTACTTCCAGTAGGACTGTGTGCACAACAACATGGCTCTATTAATGGAATGCATTTTATAAGCAATATAATGCTCTACCTTAAGGATACATGTTAAATATTAATTCTTGGCTCCATTGGTTTTTGTATCTACTGTATGTGGTGCATATATTACAATTTACAAAAATCATTAAAAAAACATGATAGTCATGGCACGAATATTGGTTGCATCTGCAGACACCTCACTCCTTTGTATTTTGGAGGAGATTGAAGCATTTGCACTGAACCTGGGGATCTGATCCTTCAGGCTCCACCCAAGTAGGCACATAGTAATTGTCATGTGACATGCACCAGAAAGAATGATAGTTACGTGGTGGTGGTCATGTGACCATGGCTTTAAGGCAAGGAGGAGTGGCAAGGGATGGGGGTACTTCTAGGAAAGCCCTTATTGGCTTACTTGTGTCATCCTGGATCTCATCAGGACCTTGGCGGTAGAAACAGAAATACTGATCCACATTGTCTGATTGCGTTGTGTAAAAGGTTTTGGCAAACACATATAGTCTACCTCTGCTGACTATGCATGTTGTCCTCTTTAAATATCCCAAAGGAAAAGAAGTCCAAACCAGATTAATTTAAATCAGACCAAAAATATCAGGTAGTAGCCAGTAACAAGCGAGGTGCTAGGCAAACTACAAACTCTGACAAGCGAGCCATCTGTCACATTGGATAATGCTGCACATTAGTCAGCAAAATGGATTTTAGACCTCTTTCGTCTTTGTTTCGCTATAATCCTAATCTGTCAACCATACCACACTTGTCTGTGAAAACCATAAACAACAGTTTACTTTGTACAAAAATCTACGGGGCTATTTATTATGATTATATATATAGAAATAAATTTTCGCAACACATATAAAAAATGGCATAGGTATCAATCAATACATAGAGCTTTTCCTAACATGCCGAACAGGAAATTATGCGATGGCCTCATTATAAAATGACACATGTGGCTTGTCTGATGTTTGTAACCAACCATCCGTGTCACAATTGCAGAAGAATTTAATAAATGGAGCCAAGCAAACAGTCTAGCTGTTGTTTAGCTAAGGTCTCATCATCTTCTTTGCCTTGCTGCTGCTTGAGCTGGGATGACCCAAAAAGTTGCCTTGCATGCTTGGACGTGTTTACCGCCCCCACCTCCACGCACCACCAAACACGGCGGTTTTTCCCTTCCTCAGCCTGGTCGAGAATTGGCAATCCATTATAGCCCCTGACAACAACCAAGATGGCCGACGGTCTGGATAATGCCAGCTTAACGGCCGAGGCTTTGTTCAATATCATGCATCACACAGCCGAATCGCCATGTGAATAGTTTTAAAAACAACCGAGCATTTACGTTTTCATACCAACAGTCTCAATGTGAACACCATCTGAAGAAGACCCACAATCCCCTTCCTCTCCTCAGAGTGTCTGAACTGGGATGCCTCTGACAAGCAAGATTTAGTGTGTTTACATACAACAAATTACGGCTGACCGCAAAGGTAGCCCAAAGCGACAAAGCCCTCAAGTGGAGCTTCTTGCTTAACGAAAGTACCCCTGAGCTTGTTAATTACTTTGCAATCGTGTACAAGAAGTAGGCTAATGCATTTAGACAAGAGGACGGGTCTCTGTGTCTAATAAGACATTTTGACCTATTGCTATGGAAAAACCCATAATCAATAATTCAGTCGGACGAGGCTGAAAATGTCCATATGTTGTTGGAGGGGAAATTTAAAAAAGCTCATGAAATATTCAAAAATGAAGACCCTGGTTTCTGTTCAGAGGATTCTCAAAGCCAACACCCAACGAACACGTCTGTATCGAAGGATTCGTTCGGCCCACCTCTGTCCTGCCCTAGCCTTTGCCTTAAACAAACACTGCTCTGCTTCCATTTCATAAATTCTTTAAACATCAAAAGTTCCGTTGAATTATTCATCCCTCAAGAGCAGATGATGGCCGCATTGCAGCTTTTCCCTCTTGAAAGATTATTGCCTGAAATAAAGGCGCCTTCGCCGTCCCTACAAATAGTAAACCGGAAAGCGTACGCGGTTGGCGTGCGACTTTTAATGGTGGCTCTCCATCCTCACCTTCAAATCGCTTGACGTCACCGCCGCGCGTAGACGTGCTGTCTCGATTAAATATTGAGGGCTACTTCCCTCCCCTGCGATAAAATCGGCGGAATAAGGCGGTGGCTGCTTGCATTTTACTCATCATGGGAACTCTGATCAACTGGAAGATGTTGGTCAACAAGAACATCTAACACCAGAATAAAAGACAAAGTAAACAACCCATTGTTGATCTCATCTGAGTATTTAAAGCCTCACTTATCTTAATGCGATAAACGTAACAACTCCACAGTTGGCATCACGATTATCACACACTTCCCATGTCAACAAGTTTAGGCAGCAAACCTGTTGAACCTAAACGGTTGCTAACAAGAGGCAAAATATTCTTAATTACTTGCTTTAAGCTTCTTTTCTCATCTACTGTCCTATCCCATGTCCTGTTCTCGTCCGCTTTCTCTTTCAAAACTACAGAAATACGTCAAGGCAGCAAACTGGACCGATTTGGGTATAGACATTGCCGCGTCATTGGGACGGAACATACCAGAGAAGAAGTTCTTGGCTCGGAGGTAGCTGACACTTAGTCGAAGGATGGACAGCTTGTCCAGACTGGCCGTGACCTCCTCTGGAAATGGAAGGAGGCTGGCCAACCTCTCCAGCTCCCCATTGAGGCGATCCCGGTGCCGCTTAGACGGGTTGGACTTTGCCCCCTCGTTGGACGGTTGTTTCACCCTACCACACAATATGAAACTATTGTTAATCATCCGAGCACAATTATTTTTTCTTCTTGATTGTATACAAGCCATGGCAAAAATTATGGAATTACCAAGATGTTCAAAAACCAGATTGATTAAAATAATACATTTGTGATTTATCACTGACTGCTGACTGCATGACTGCTTTTCCTTAGCCCATTTTAACCTTGTTTTTTGCTGTTGAAGTGTTAATGATAGCTTTTGTTTAGGTTGATTCGGTTATGAAAGTCCAGTTTGCTCCTTTTTGTTCCTCGTTTGTTTTACGGTGCATTTTCCGCTTTCACGACACCTTTAAGATTTCTGTCTTGTGCTTTCATGCCTTCCTTGATCAATGCTTGCCTTCGGCGATCTGGTGCGGTCTTATGGAAATTATCATGGTGATTTCATATTTGTTTTTACATTACTTTGTCTAAAAATGCAACTGTTGACCACCAAATTTTTCACCAAATTTATTTTAATGTTTCTAAAAGCCTTACAGTTGCCACATAAAAGAACTTTAGTTTTATGTCTTTGACCTGTTTTTTTTTTTTCTAAAAAATTAAACTGAATGACCATAATCCGAGACTGATGATTACATATTTTTTTTTGCCAGGGGTTGCAGTACATTTTCTACTGGGCATTAAATTATAGTACACACTAAATTGTTGGTATGACTTTCAGTAAGCATCCTAAATATAAAAGCATGTAATTTGAAGATATTGCTGGATGATTAACAACTAGTCATTTTAGTACTGGACAGTTTGCACCCTGTGGATAACAAAATGCCCAGCAATGGGTGAATTTTCATCATACTGAGTCTTTTAGGCCCCTCCCCACGTCTTTTGGGGGTGTGTGTGTGTTTGTGTGCGGGATTTGTTTGGTTTGCTTCTGGGGACAAAATATTAATAAAGTTGGTGTCAGGAATGAGTTGAGCCAGGGCGACCAAATGCAGCTTGAACCAGGATTTATTGCAGGGAAAAGGAGTTGGAAGGGAGGCAGGTGGGGAACGAACGCCACAGACGGGAGGAAGACTCACGGCCAGCAAAACAGACAGACCGACATGAAGTCCCCTTGGACAAGATTAAAATTCTGACCGTGAGCCTTCAGACAGACCGAGGGAAAACCAGATGACACGAACAGGAACACTGGGCACGAACAGGAATGGACACAACAGTAGACACCGACAGGGAGAAACACACGGGCAGGGCTTAAATACACAGGGTAACAAGAGGAAGCAGGTGACAGACATTACGGTAACGAAAGGGGTGTGGCTGAGCGAAGTGGCACGGGCGTGACAGTTGGCCAAAATTAGAAACTACAATGCAGCACGATAGAAAACCATTGTAGCATAATCAAACAGCAAGTGTAGCAGAAATTATCCTGCAAACATTTATGACATTAAATTTCTAATGTTTTTTTACAGCTCTTGTATTTTGTGTCCAAGGCCTTTATTAATACGGATTCCTTAGGGCATTGTATAATTAATATTGTCCTGAACAAAACACAGGGAATGAAGCCCTATTTTTGCTTTTCAAATAAAATGTTCTTTTATCGGTGACTAGGAGATGTGAGTGTTTGGACTGCATCTTTGAAGAATGTCAGCATACTTGGCCTGCTTTGCTCTGCTGGCCTCCATATTTGTGCTTGTTTTGTTTGTTTTCAACGCACACGTCATGTCACATATGCTCACTTAAGTGTATGTTTTCAAATACCCAAAACATTTCCAAATATGAGAAACACAACTGACATTCGCCAATTTTGTTTTAAATTATTTCGTAAAAGTGAACAATATCCCCCTATAAGTGTTTTTTAAATAATGTATTTGATGTTTGTAACGAATTTCTACTTTAAATATACCCTTCGATTAAATCACGTGATTAAACTCGTCCAATAGCATTTGTGTCAATCTATATGTATATGCGCATCACCCTTTTTTTTTTCAAATATTTTTACTTTATTTTTAAATACATTTGTTTTGATGTTACGTATAAACTCGCACGTGCATGAAAACACGTATGAGAAAACCTCCTACCAAATTTAAAGAACCAGAATAAAGCAATCTAAAGTGTTAAACGATATTGTTCATTGTTCGTTTTTATTTATTTGCAGTGGTAAAATGTGGAGGGCAGCTTGCAGCGTTAAAATTGTATATGGATTTATTTTTTGATACATGTTTGTTTTGAAGGTCAAAATCCGGCCTTGGAAATAGCGGGCCAGCAACATAATCCTCAGGCATTAAAGAAGACATGGTGCACAACATTGACCGCAAAGCTCATCTTAATTGTAAACAAACACTTTCGATAAAATTTAGATCATATGGACTGGACTGTATTGTTAATGATTTTTTTCCCCCGATTAAATCAGAAAGATTATTTGAAACATGCGAACTTGCATATATTTGATATTTCTTCTGTTTAAAAAAAACATTTTTGGACTAGTTTTATTTTTCTTCATGTAACAAACAATAAATCTAATTAGAAAAAAATAGAAACAACTTACGCTCTCTGTACCGGTTTTCTCCTCTTGCGCCCTGCGTACATGACGCTCCTGCTTATGTAAGCCTGATGAGCCGCAAACACTCTGCGCCTCTTTCTTGCGCTACATGGACGACCAGCGCAAATATTCCTCTTTTATTACAGCAACTCAACGCTACAAAAACATTTTCTTTTGAAATCAAAACAATCGAAAGAAACCACAGGCCTGGTTGTTGAAGAAAGCTTCCAACTGGACGGATTTCGCTCCTTTAAAATTCACCAAAATGCTTCAGAATTGCTGGAATAATCCACAATAGTTGTCCCATAGATGCACTTGTTCCAAGTAGGCACGCTCAATTTGTCACGTCCATGCGAGGTTACGGCCGTCACAAAAGATGCGCCAGGTGCACGCACGCGCGCCCCATCAGCGTTAAAGATGGTAAAAAACATTAAATTCGCTCCAGAAACGGAAACAAATATGAAAACAATTAACATGTTATACGATAACATCGGCGCTGTGCTGAAAAATTAGCGGCCCCGATGCAAACTGCAGTGGAGGCAGGGGGAGGGGGGCGTTGGGAAGGTCCGCGGTGGCGCGCATTCCACCGGCGGGTACGCCCAGCACAGATTGACGACGTGCTCGCGATCTCGCTCGCTCAGAGAGAAACTTATAAACGCTATAGCGGCCGGCGTGTGCGTGCGCGCGCATGCGGGAGAGTCTCCTGGAAACATGGGCCGTGTGGGTACACGTGAGCGCGCACCAGCGACCCTCCAGGACCAATGAGCGCGAAGCAGGAGCGATGAAGGTTTTATATGTGAATATGGGTCAGGGGTGAGGCTCTTACATGACGTGTCCATTATCCTCACTTGATTGTAATTTCCGTATGAATAATTAATATGTCGTCTTATTTAAAAATATTTGAGTGGTAATTTATCCACCAATATGTTTAATTGCCACCACCACAAATGGCTTATGGCTAAAAATTAAGGTAAATAGTGCACAATTTATTTAAAATCCATCCATGGATGGATGGATGGACTTAAAATTAATTGTGCAGTGTTTTTCTATATTTTAGCCATAAGCCATTTGTGGTGGCGACAATTAGACATATCCATCGATCCATCGAACCATCCATCGATCCATCAAACCATACATCGAACCATCCATCGAACCATCAAACCATCCATCGAACCATCCATCGATCCATCGAACCATCCATCGAACCATCCATCCATCCATCCATCGAACCATCCATCGAACCATCCATCGAACCATCCATCGAACCATCCATCCATCCATCCATCGAACCATCCATCGAACCATCCATCGAACCATCCATCGAACCATCCATCGAACCATCCATCCAACCATCCATCGAACCATCCATCCAACCATCCATCCAACCATCCATCCATCCATCCATCCATCCATCCATCCATCCATCGAACCATCCATCCATCCATCGAACCATCCATCCATCCATCGAACCATCCATCCATCCATCGAACCATCCATCCATCCATCGAACCATCCATCCATCCATCGAACCATCCATCCATCCATCGAACCATCCATCCATCCATCGAACCATCCATCCATCCATCGAACCATCCATCGAACCATCCATCGAACCATCCATCGAACCATCCATCGAACCATCCATCCATCGAACCATCCATCGAACCATCCATCGAACCATCCATCCATCCATCCATCGAACCATCCATCCATCCATCCATCCATCCATCGAACCATCCATCCATCCATCCATCCATCCATCCATCCATCCATCCATCCATCCATCCATCCATCCATCCATCCATCCATCCATCCATCCATCCATCCATCCATCCATCCATCCATCCATCCATCCATCCATCCATCCATCCATCCATCCATCCATCCATCCTGAGATTTTCTTATACTGCATGTGCCTTGGCTTAATAAAACACGAGAAACATATTGCCATCGAACATTGAACAACAGCCTTAAATGTGTCCATATAAAATTTTGACTCAATGGATTTGCGAGCAAATCAATGCATAAAACATAAGGTCCAGGGGCCTCAGTAAAATGGTGGCTACACTGTCATAGTGAGTGAGCGTGTCCATGCGGCCATATGACACGCGTGTGTTTTGACAGGACACAAAGACACACAAGATGCGTCTCTGTGCTCAAATGCAAACATTGGGGTCACATGACCGCTTTACACACCCCTTTAGGGTGCACACACACACACACGCAAAGAAACACAAACGTGCACACTAAACTAGGCCAGTGAGCCAAAGGGTTGTGTTGTTAGTGTGAAAGGTTCACTGTCAACAGATCTGCTCTCTTTCACAAACACACACACACTCACGCACACACACACATGCACACACAGATGATGGTGATAAAGGTTGAGAGGAGAGCAAGGACGAAATATGTATGGAAAATCAGATTTACCACATCCCAAGTTGATGTCAGCAGCGGCCATAGCCACTACACAGCATTGCTGCACACTGCTTCCACCTCTTCAGATGCTGGATGGTGAACCAGAATTTCTCAAAGCTGCCCGGAAGTAACTATCCATGTCTATATTGAACTCCTCACATGCCTTAAACTGTTTCCTCAGTGACCACCAAAGTTTGGGTCCCATAATAACGATACAATATTTTGGATGTGTTGAACAGGAGCATAGGTTCCCACATCTATGGAAAGTCGCTTGAGCATTTTAACCAATATTTAAAAAAAAAAAAATCCAGTTTGGGGTCAATGTACTAGTATCTTTATTGTCCTCACTAGTAAGACAATACAGCACACTAGTAGAATGGCCCACCAATAGAACAACTGTCTTATTTTTGTTTTGTTTTTTTACTATTAGTGACTCTTTTGGACAATGTTACTGCACAATTAAACCTGAAAAAATGCCATTATTAGATTTGACCAACAAATAAGATGTAGTTATCCATTTAGCACGCCCAAGCTGTCCTACGAGTGTGCAGAAACTTGCCAAAAAGCAGCTTGGGAAGGCTTCAGATCACCCTCAAATTCCAATGACAGGGGCGAAAGAAATGACTTGTTGGATATAAACAAAGGTTGACTCGAGCACAAACATGTGACTATAGCGCCCTCTAGCGGCTAAATACAGACATTACCGTCTGTATTGACAACAGGCACGTTTTAATTAATTTATTCAAAGAGAATATTTAAATCCCGTGTAGAAAATTAGTAAACGATACATAAAAATACCATATTATATATAAATCAAAAGTCACACTGCTCCATTTTAAAATTATATGCATATATTCATATTTATTAAAAAATATTATACAGTAGACAAAAAAGATAACTGACACAACATAATAATGACTAAAATAACTGGGTTACATGCAAGTGAAGCAAGTTACTGATACATGAATTTGGCTGAGGTGGCTTAAGTGGCTCCAGTCTCGAAACAGGAAGTCCCTAAGGCTTGGTTTTAGTTCAAACTGAGTGATCACATCAACTTTTTTTTCCTCCATCTTTCACTTACCCATTGAGATAGATACTGTAGACAAGATAGATTGATGAATAGAGATCAATACTGGTCAAAGCTGCCACAATGTCTGAGGAGGGTGTTCACAGTGAGATACGTATGCTGATTGGGATTCCTGGCATTTTATTAAGTGCACTTCTTGCGAACGGAAAAGCCACTGAAGAAAATGTTCCCTTAACGAAGGATACAAAAACACAAGTTCTTATCAAGGCCACCGATTGGACACTTTTTTTTTTTTCCAATAACGTAAAGGTAAAAGCAAGGGAAGGCAGTACAGCATGTCAAGTAATAATGATGCTAGCTTGCAAGCCTTGCAACAAAATCCATGCACTAGTACACACAGTCCAAAGAGCGTACGTAGATATCAATGCCCACCTGCTGTTCTACACAGATGCTCTACGCAGCAGCATGGTTTCGAGAAAGCCAGGAAAATGCCAGGCAGTGTGAAAGCAGGTACAAGTACTTTATCTCGCCTGAAGGGGACATCCTTTACACGCATTATTGTCCTTTCAGAGAGAGTAGCTCAGGCCCATGGAAAAAATTCAAGTCCATCTTGAGCTATATCATTGTTTCAAGTGCACGAAAGCAGTGCTACCTCGTGATTATTTTATCCGTTTGGCTGCGGCATCACATTGCTACAGATGTGCACCATACACAGCTGGCTGAAAGTCTTCCCATACATAGGAAGAAAAAAAAATGTCATATGTACTTTATCTTTGTATGTTGAGTATGTATTTATGAGTATAAACTGTAAAAAAAAAAAAGGTGACAGAAAATTACTGGATGGACTAATAGTTTTTAACTATTTTTTAATCATTAAATATTTATTTTAGATAATTTAAAATGATATGCTTGATTCATTTCCCAAATGTATGTAAATTTTAGACTTTGTCTAGGGTGGGCCAGTGTGTGTGTGTGTGTTTATACACGCACGTACACACTGTATATGTATAGCCTTTGTTATGAAACAAAACGAATCTTTGGCTGTTTCCATTCACGTCTTCATACTTCATTCGTATTATATGGAAATTTAATGCGAGTAAATATGGCAGACACAAGAGAGCATATATGTGAAAAGTATGTGCGAGGGTTGGCTTATAAGCGCTGATACTGCATATGCGGGGGTGGGGGGGGTCGGGGTTCTGCTGCCAGCAACACTTGCAGGCGCATGATTGACGAGCGAAGAAGCCTAAGTGGAAAAACACAAATGAAACGTAAGACGATGCAAAGGAAAATATATGCAAGCTGTATACTCCGCATTTGAGCTTAGTGTGCCGGCTCATAACATTTAAGTATTCTACTTTTTAAGACCTTCATCTGTGATGAAGAGTCTGACTAAAAGATACATTTGTAGTCAGTCATGAAATACAACAAATTGACTTTTTTTTTAAGCGATTTGCTTTTTAGCTAGCAGTCTTTATAGCTAGTAGTCTTATTGGATGATAAAATAAGACTTATGCTGCTGTCCTATTAGTTGCAAAAAGCCCGACACCACTACACTATGCCCAGCTCCGCCCCACAGGGCCTCCAATGAGTTTCCATCACAACAGCCAGATTGGTAGATAGATCAACTGTAATCAAGCTTGCGTTGCATTATTCACACTTGCAGCGTGTTGTAAAATTTCACAATGTCAGCCACGATGCAAAATATGAATTGATGTAGCGTCATCGCAAAGTATCTTGTTTTGGGGCTGGGCTAACGGGATAGTGCTTATAAAGGCTTAAACATTTTGCTCACGGAAAAACTGACTCAGTTTTCCTGGAAATTCTTGCAATTTGGTCAAATCAACGAACAAGATGAGCCTGAACATGTGTTTGTACCTGCACATATCATTCTTGGTAGCACTGAAGGTTAAAGACTAGCTCCGACGTTGACTTGTTGGACAGCGGCATCATGGGATTGATGTTGGGGTTTTCCTGGCTGATGGACGAGGTGCCCACCACAGGCTGACCGCGACCCCACTGGATGAAGCAGTCGCCCTTCAGGGGACTCTGGTTCAGGCACGTTTCCCTCTGGCAGGAGGACTCTGCGTACATGCAGCTGCTGTGATTGGCCACCTGGCCGCACAGCAGCGTGCCCTGCTGAGAGTGTTCAAGCCCGTTGACGGCCCTTGGCCAGGGGCCGGTACATGGGAATGTTTGGTTTTCCGAAACCGGGGCTTTGTGCGTAACGGGTGCATTGGGCAGTTTATACTGGTCCTGGGACCATGGAGGAGGGCAAGTTGTTGGATCAGGCATGGCGCTATTGTGGTTGTTAAAGTCATTGCAAGGAACCGAGGACGGCGTCACAGAGTAGATGTTATTCTGATGATGTTGAATGGGCTGCTGCCGCCGCTGCTGCTGTCCAAAGTCTGGAACGCAAACCGGAGCACCACCAGAAGAAGAATCAGGCACAACAAGTT
Organism: Syngnathus scovelli; assembly: GCF_024217435.2. NCBI lineage: Eukaryota > Metazoa > Chordata > Actinopteri > Syngnathiformes > Syngnathidae > Syngnathus > Syngnathus scovelli. The sequence continues at coordinate 13,490,736 of NC_090854.1, read as the reverse complement.
CTGGGAGTTCTATTTCTGGGCTGAAAATGTCTGGAAGTTGCAGCTGCTGAAGATCAGCCCGGTGCTTATTTGCGGGTCCCGGTAGGGGTCCGCAGTGGGAAAGCTTCTGGCCGACGACGAAATCCGAAGCAGTTCCCGCTGAGTGGAAGTTGTCGGACTGAGGGAAAACCCCACCCTGGGACGTCGTGGGGAACTGCTGCTGTGGTTGCACAAATGCGTCCTGCTTCAGGCAAGTGGCGGGGCACGGGTCACCATTCTCTTTGAACAAAACAGAATCGATTTGGTCGAAAATCTCGTTGATGAGGACATTGTCCAACTCGGACCGCACGTTGTCCTGCTGGTCTCCCTCCTGACCCAAGCGCTTGAGCGACTCCTCCCACTGCATTAGCTCGGAATCGTCCACCTCCAGGTTCTCCAGGGCGCCGCAGAAGTCGCCCTTCTGCGCCATCTCCTGCAGGTTGTCAATCACAGCCATCACCGACTGCTTAGTCTCCTCCTTCACCACGACGGGGCTGCTGAAAGAGCCCCCCGCTCCCGTTTCCTTCCAAGCGTTACTGGACACGCTCACCAGCGCTCGACTGTCCATGAAGATTTGATCCAGAGGAAAAGCCACCTCTGGCGTGTGCTTGTAGGCAGACTCGTCCTGACTGAGGAAGCAGTCCAGTAGTGAGCGGGGTAACTGCTTCTCCTTGGTGGTGCCCATGTCATCATTATTGTTGAAAATTTTGTTGAACTGTGTCTGCGTGAGGTCCATGGTCGGGCCGGTGTTATAAAGCACAGCCTCGCCCGTGGTGAAGCTGAAGGGCAGCTGCATCCTCCTCTTGAGGAGGTAGTCCTCACCCTCAGCGTTGCTGCAACACGCAAAGCGGAGGTCGGGTTAGTTGAGTAAAGACAGAGATGATTAAAACCAGACTTTGTGATTGATATATTTTACACTCACACTACAGCTCGCTGATAGGCGATGATGAAGTCAGGTCTCCCTCCTTTGTAGATCAGCTTGGCATTGGCTTTGACCCAAACCCAGCTTCCTGACTTACTCAGGAGACGGAAAGTTGTCAAGCCGCTTTCTCCAGTTTTCATCACTGTAAAAACATACACATGGTGTTCTGTAATTAGCAGGCGAGTCTTTCAATCCACCTCGCAAATGATCAAATCGTCCGACATACTTCGAAGGTGGTTGTCGGCACAGTACATCATGTCGGCGGCGTGGATAAACTGGTAACCGGAGCCTTTCATGCAAAGCTCTGTCTCCGAGTAGCCCAAAATAATCTTCCCCCTACAGGAAAGAAACCGGGTCACTCATTTTCCTGGAAGAAATGAGGGATGGAAGTGTTGTGTGTCACCTGCTGTCAACGCCCATCGGAGTGAAGTCCAGCTTGTGCTTGGTCTGAAAGAGCAACATTTTGGAGCGGATCTCCACGATGGACGAAGACTGGACGGGCATGGCGATGGCAAAGAGCGCAAGCTGAGGGTGGCCATGTGACCCGTTCTCTCTGTAGACGTTTTGGCCATGAAGGTACTTGAGACGTCCCTGGAACTTGAGAGCCTGGCGCAAATATGACAGCACAATTAAAGCAGGTGACTCGTGAGGACATTTGAACATTGTTGATGGTGACGCTCACTAAAAAGCCAGATGAGTTGTCCAGGAGGCAACGGAAGCGACACACAAAACTTCTCTCCAGGAAGGACGAGTTCTCCGGAGGAAGGTGAGCGGGATTGTAGAACTCCGTGTTCATGCATTCCTCCAAGTCTGACAAGGCGAGAAGAACGCACCAGCATGAGTCCTTCATAATAGCGTTCAAGAATAGTAAAGCTAAAAAAAAAATCTTAACAATGACTGGACTGCAATTTTTCCTGATTTTTGCTTTGGATGGCTTTGTCAATGACTTGATGTTAAAAGATCCAAGACCACATACCTTGTCCATCTATAGCAGGTGAATTCAGAGCAAAGTTGAGGTTCTGCTTGAACGTAGCACGATCGTCCGTGTGGATGAGCTCAAAGACACTCTGGTGGACCACGTCCGACTACGCGGGGGAAAAAAAAATTCAGCCGACAGTAGTGGGCTAAAAAAAAAAATTCAAAACAAATATTCACCTGCTGGAAGCCGAGGTACTCTTTAATGGTGGGCGACACGTAGAACACGGACCCCTCAGACGTGACCACCACTACGAAGCCGTTCAGTGCCTGCAACGTCATAGTGTCACTTTTTCTATTTGCCAACATGGAAGAAATTCTGGTTTCCCAGCATAATTGGACTTGGCTATTACCTGAAGCAGCAGATCCCCCTCAGAGAAGCCTTTGGTCGCCAAGTTGTTGCCATTGGACACGTTGGCTCCAGTAAATCCACAGCTGCTGCTGTTCTTTATTGTCGCTGCAAGAGTGATAAAGGTAAACATCTCAAGTGGGATACTTTGTGGCCTTAGCACTTGCTCAGTTTGAAGAAGTTTGCTTGTACAGCTGCTGTGTTTATCCACTCAGTGGCAGGAGAGCAAAAAAATGTGCCTTGGCTTGTTCGAGGCAAAAACTCGCCTTCTTTAACAAGACGGGAAAGAACAAGAGGTAATATTTGACCACTTGCATATTTTCCATACCACAAAAGCAAAACTCTAAACCTGGTTTGCGTGTACGTGCTACAATGGTCGAGTCCAAAGACTAGCCAGGTTCACAGCTGCATATTTACTTTGGCATCTTGTGCCACTATTGTGTAAGCACATCACTGTTATGGGCGGAGCTGCTTATCAGTGTGCATCAGACTGCAATTCAAAGGACTATTGTAGCTTTTGGAAAACATGAAGATCATTTTATGACCTACTCCAAGCACGATATTTTGTTTGACGGGTTCGTTTCCCTCAACTGCAGATGCAGTAGGGTAGGGTGTCGCGTGATCTATGGAGGTCATGTCATTAAAACGTTTTAGTTTCATTGACTTGTGTTTGTCCAGCGCTAACACGAGGCTATTGAGACCTCTCACTGGTGTTTAGTTGAAATTTCTCACATGCATAACAATAAAAAAAAAAAAAAAATCTCCCTTCCTGCATCTGTGTGAAGCTTTTGTTGTCCTTTTGTAAGCAATCGCTTACAGGAGAACTTCCCTGATGGCCACTACGGGAACATCCCAGGAAATGGTCTTTTCCAAATGGACCATCCAGTCCAGTCACGCTACCCCCCCACCCCACCCCACCCCACCCCACACAAACAAATTTGAAATACAACCCTTGAATGTAACCACGAGTTCCAGTATAATGTCATCAGAAATAACAAGTATATCACTTTCATAGTTCAGTTCTAACAAAACCTCCCAAAAAAATGAATGCAGCCAGGCCGCTCCTATTCCATATCTGGAAAAAGCACCAAGAGTCCGTCAACTGTTTTCCCCCTCCCTCCATTCAGACCTCGCGTGAGTAAGTGGGCCTCTCAGGGGCCTCATGTTTGTTTTCATTGGCGTTCTCTTCCCCAGCGGTGAACCTTCTCTTCCATCTCTTTCCATTATTAACCCGCCTGACAATTTCTGGTGCCGCTCCGTGCAAACGTCCAACAGGAATTCCTCGCAAGATGGGCTTGATGCCTCGTGGATCCTTGCCAGCATCTCTCGCAGACAAGAACATGTTTTAATTGATCATTTCCTGCTTTTTTGCTCTTAGGAAGCACAAGTCAGAGTTGCAGTCCTGCCTGACTTTGTTATCGGGAAACAACAAACGAGATTAGTATAACAATGAAATTTGTTTTCCATTGTTGCCATTCTGCCCAATTACAGAATGCCATGCAGCTTTTGGGAAAACACACTGTTGCCACAGAGTAAGACTCATACTATGTGGAAATCAAGTTAAGCTTATGAACGTCAAGCACGTTCCAAGTTGCTGTAGTAAAAAATGAGTCAATTGAGTAGATGCCAAATTTGATTTCAACCAAGTCAAGTCACATGTGGAGTCCAACATACAGATCGATTACATTTGTTTTTTTTGCACCCTGCCAGAGTCAAGTCACGTTTTGAGTAGCACTTTTTGTGGCCCCAAACTTTTTTTCATAGTTTTTCCTGTCCTGCCTGTTATTTGTACTCAGGAGGAACTTGTATTTATTAAATAATAAAGTGGTGTTCCACAAAGCTCTTTACAGTGAACTCTTCATTCACAGACTGATGACTTAGCATGACATATTGAAAATATAACCGTAAGCGTAAACAGGCAAGCTTGTCAAATCATGAAGTGAAAGCGCAACAAGTCCCAAGATTTAAAATTAGCCTTGTGGGTCTAACTCGATTTAGTGACCTGACCTCAGGCAATATCTTGCTTCATAGGGTTCTGTGAAAACCAAAAATAAGGAGTATTTTAAAACAGTCCATTCCTCCTTAAGAAGAAAGCCTTTGACCAACAACAACAAAAAAGCCTACATCATATTTAACTATAATCTCAAACTTAAAATGCATCCAGAAAGCTCCTTCCAGTACTTTGTCTTTTTTTAAACCAAGTGTAACATGACACCACGAGAGGCCCTCTTTTCTGGAGCTTCCTCTTTGCAGATGGGCCATTATGGGATTGGAGAACTAAACGCGTTTGACTGCAGACAAACATTGCCGTCGCACTGGAAACGAGCTGGGTCCGACGCCAACCATCATTCTTACGTTAAATCCATTGCTGGGAATTTGAGTAAAACTTGTGCAGTCTTCTTGAGAGTGCTAACTTGTTGTCTGTCACTGGGGCAAAAGGGAGAGTCAGAAGGGGAAGAAGTGGGGAGGGGCGGGGCCAGGAAATGCAGTCACGGCTTGGAGATCTGCCAGACTGCGAGCGAGTATAAAGCATGCCGGCAATGCAAAGGGGGATATTATCTTGATTTGAAAACATTTAGTTCCAGTTGATCCTGTACAGAGATTGCTGTTCTCACGCATATGTGCAAGGGAAAAGGCTGCAAATGGCAGCCAGCACAGTTTCTGGGTTTGCTTGCTCCAGAGGTTCAATCCTCCTCCCCTTCAGTTGTGTGACAAATCACACAGATTACTTTCAGGATTTCCATACAGGAAACGAACTTATTTAGGTGATTCAACAACAGTGTCATGGCGATGTTTCGGGGAAAGGGAGGGGAAGTTGAACTGGACCTTTTCTTTATGGAGAGTGAAGTTTCCTGATTCCTGCGATCGTGTTGGCACTTTAGCAAGTATGCTTTACTTATCTGAAAAAATAAAAACTCTGTAAAAACTTTGGATTTAAGGGAAGAACGTGCTCTAGGGTCGGGTTAGCCTCGAGAAGGGAAATCTACATGATTACACGCTATTCGGGTCACATGAAGGTGGAGGTGGCGACCGGCGTATGGCAACAAACATCTGGCCTTTGGGTAAACAAACTGACCTGCTCTCTGTGCTCTTTGTCTCTGCCAGAGGAAAAACCAACTTGCATCAACGTGATGATTCTTATCAATTTCCTACTTAAAAAAAAAAAAAACATTGAGGAAAAAAAAAAAAAGTGAAACTTGCTGTCGTTGGCAATATCTAAATCAGATGCCTTAAAATGTGGGCACTGTAATTTTAAACATGTTAACAATCTCGCCACTTGCAAATGTGAATCATCTTCAACAACACTACAGATACATGAACATAGTTTCATGTTAAAACAATTTTTAACAATATTTAAAATAAGATGGACTAATAAATGTCACTCTTTAAACAAACATCATGGTCAATCTTTCAAACAGTAACACCCACTTTATATTACCATACAAAGCAAATAAGCCAAATAAATCTTGATTTTTTGTTGCTATTTTGAGGCCTCATTTGCTATAATTGTTGATTGTTTTTAAAACATTCAAGTTTGTCAGGGTTGTTAACAATACTCTCCTGTGCGGTGTATTAAATTTAGAAAAAAATGATTTTCCCTTATAGGGAATTCAAAACTTTATAGATATTGCAGCACTTTAACACTGTATTCACACTTTAATGAGAGGTGAAAATTCCAACCAAATTGGAAATTAACAAATATCTCGGAAAGGATCACATTTGATTCAAGGGGGTTACACTATTGTGTTTTCTGCTTTGGCACAACAATAATCTGAATATGACTTGAGAATCGATAGAAATGAAAGATTGTCGTCTTGGAAAACTTGTTGAACCCTCAAATTGAGGCCAAAGGCATTGCGGGGTGAGCTGGATTCCCATACACATACGCCATGTAGTACTTGGGAGGCCCAAACCTCTGCGGAACGGGTGTATGGTAACAATGAAAACATGATTAAAAGTGGTTACTTGCATTCTCACGGCATCCTTAAACATGGAGTCATGAATCAAGAAGCTAAGTCTTATCCACGAGCTGAGTCTCCACCAGAGCGGGCTTCCCCCTGTACGCACTACCTCCGGGGAGCCGCCAGGACACAACAAGCCACTCTTTATTTCTGTTCCATTTGTGTCATGTGTTTGGGGATGTGCGTACATGCTTCAGATATCCCAAACACTAGCAGACGAGGCTGTGTTACCACATCGCCCCTGATTGTTAACAGGCCTTGGATGTTTTCAATGAGTCGTTTTTTTATTTTTTCACTCTCTTCTTTCTTTTAACACAAATATGTCAGCAGCAGCGAGCCACAAGGCTTTGAAAAAGATCCAGCTAGGCCTCATAAAGTCACGCTACAAAGTCCAAAGCCATAAATAGCTTGTCGCACACTATCGGCTCTTTAAATCTCCCGCGTAGCGGCGGCCGCATTTGCCACTCGGCGATTTCGTAAGATCTTTGTCTGAAGTTCCGACATGTCCCCACTTGAGCGGACATCCACGAATGGTGTTGTGACCAGGAGTACCCTGCCAAGGCAGCCCAAGTGATCTCACGCAGACACACAACAAAAGAATGTGGCGAGACATTGTGTCTTGACTCGTGTATAATCGCTATATGCAAAGAAAGTTGATATAATTACAAGTATGGCTGTGTTTAAATCATTCCAGCTCAGAGGAAGAGTTACCACTGTGATTGTGTTGAAAACAAAAGTGTAATAAAGTGCACAACTGAAATAGTTCCTAGGAATCGCACTTGATATTGGACGTGCATATAATTCACACAATTTCCAAAAATGTGGTATGGCGGTATGATTTATTCGTTTAATCGGACAGGCTAAGGCATCAGCCTATTTTTTTTAAATCAATCTTAAAATGTCAAATATGATCATATAGATTTTATGAATTATATGAGTAATATAAGACAGGATAACGTCTAATAGTCAACCTAAACCATGAAGGAAAAATATCTTAAAATGCAATTTAAGGCATATCTTCTTCTTTTTAAAATGGAAAGTGAATTACAAAAAATAGTCCATGTCCACATCTTTGAAAAAGAAAAAAAAAGAAAGGGAGCGACGGAATGCAACAGTCTTGCATCTGATATTGATCATTTTGCAATGAATTAAATGTGGTTCACTAGTTTAATCTTCTATTTTTAGACAAAACCACAGAAGACCAGCCACCATATTAAGTCAATACTATTTGATACACATATTTAATTAGAATAAACCTCTGGTTGCGCTCAAAGTATCTTTAATTTCTTTGCACGACCGCAATAAGCAATACATTTGTGATGACGGAGAACGGGTGAAGATCGGCAGGTGTTGGCTTGCAAATGACTGGCGTGATGAGGCATGTGATTTGGACGCAGCGTGTCCTCCATGCTGCCATGTTCGAGGTAAAGACAAGTCTTTTTGAGCACAGTGAAGAGCAGAGATTGAATTATTTTGGTCAAATGACACCGTCACGTAAACAGTAGAAATAGAACATTATGAAAGATTCTTGGAGCCATTGCATTTCCTTTTTTTTTTTCCCCCTCTCAAATTGTTTTCCTTTCCCACAGTGTCACAGAGCATGAAAACTGTGCTGCATTCACCGTAAAACTTGATTAAGGATTTGATTTATTTACGCTCCAACGTGACTGCTGCTTTTTGTCCCGAAACTTAGGGGCAAAGAGAGTAATCTAAGTAAATGGAGATGTGAATTTACCAAGAATGGGGATGTTAGCAAAAGGGAACAAACAACCACACTGCGAGTCAGATCCATCAGCTTCGTTAATGTGTTTTTCCTCGACCTCGAGTGTCTCGAAAAGGTCATTTGTATAATCCTGCCAAGAGAACATATTCTTTTTGGCGAGAGTAAATATTTATCAGACTGCTTGTGTAGGCTGTTCTTGCATATACAATACTTTGGGAGCTTGACTCATGGGCGCCCCAACTTTTTTCTTTTTCTAATTATAAGCCATTGCCATTAGGTTTTGGTTTAGTGTTGCGACAAAAAGGTAGAGTTCCAAGTGAGCTTCAGATATACTGAACCAAATGAAAAATGGTTCATGGTAAAGTAATGCAATGCCATGCATGAGGTCAAGGAGCACATTATTAATTGAAAATCTAAAAGACACATATACAGAATGAGAGCACCATCATTTTCAGACATTACTTCATCCACTGGTGTGTAATTTTGAGTTCCATTAAATGTTTTAAATCAAATTATCCATAACCTGGAGGATATTTTTTTCAAGCAGCTGCCTTGATCCCATTTTTTATGTGCATTTCAGCCGGCCCACATGCATAGTTATGAATTTTGGCCACTATCAGGGCAGGGTTGGTGTTGAAAGAAAGAAAAAAAAAAAAAAAAACGACTTAATGTCGGACCCTGGTAAGACAGCAATGAGAAAGACGGATGATGCAACTGTAACAACAAAGCAGGCTGAGGGAACAGGTGGCACCGGAATGTCACAACACCTATGACGAGTAAAAAGGCTTGGCTATAGTCGAAAGTTTCAGTCGTTTGGTTCATCTTTCATTCTCAACAATCAATCGACTGTGTTTCTGCATGGATGTGGGTCTTAGCTAAGGCCATGTAGGTCTTCACACATCAAAACAGTCCCTTGGGTATTTCATATAATATTAATTTAATCATTTGTGTTCTCTTTGCAAAGGGTTTAAGAACAAGAACTCACCTTTGAAATAACTCTTGACTCGCAGGTAACCGACACTGAGGCGAAGGACAGACAATTTGTCCAGACATGAGCGAATGTCCTCCGAAAAGGGGAGCAGGTCCGTCAGCCGGTCCAGCTCCCCGTTCAGCCGGTCCCGATGGCGCTTGGACGGGTTGGATTTGATGACTTCTCTCCCATCGTTAATTTTTTTTCTGGGGATCAAGAAAGGAGAAAAAATGGATCATATGAGGCACACTTCTTAAATGCATAAAAGGAAAGATGCTTTTGATCGTGAAAGGAGACAGAATTATCACTCCTGCATGACTTGAAGTCTGCCTGGACTTGAAAACATAAACTGTCACTCAAAACTACAACTAGAATAAAAAATTATAATATCTGGTGGTTCTAAATGTCCCTGACAAGATACCCAGAATGAAAAGGGTGGTGGTTGCTCATGTGGTCTGAATCTGTATAAAGGAAAGAATGTTTTTTCAATAGAAACCGGAGTCAAGTTAGTTTGATATTTCAGAATGATTACCCAAGGAAACAATCTCTAATGAACATTGCGAATTGCGGTTTGTTTTATGGTACAGCAGCTCTCTCCTTCCTTCCTTCCTTGCCAAGGCCATTCCTCATTCCGCCAGTTACTAAAACAGCAGTCACATCTGACCTATTTAAAGCTGCACTCACTCGACTGCTCGCTCGGCTGTCGTTTACGAAGAGGCGTCCAAGTGCCTAATGCTCGCACATGACTCTGAAATCGGACACACATGCTCCGGGTGAAGAATGACAGAAACGTCTTGGATAGCGACTACTGCCATTATTACTATTATTATTAAAAAGCTACGAAAACAGCACGTTCACAAAGTTGAACGTTTAGTGCGTAGTAAACACAATTGTTCCTTGTTAAGATGACTAATTAAGACGTAAAGGGAATTTAAAACACTCTGCTACTGCAAACTACCGTCTTGGCTTAACTCATTTCAAAATACTTTGTGTGAGGAAGTGTGAAAAGCAAACTGCATTGAACTTATTAGCCTCAATGAGATGGGCCAACAACCAACAACAATGGAAAAAAAAAAAGTCTCCTACATATATTTGGATTTTGAAAAGCCGTGTAAAAGCTAAATATGCTCTTACCCCTGTGTTACCTCTTTTCTAACCCAATATTTTGGTCATGCGATCAGGTTACCTCCTTTGAACGGGGCATTGGTTTGTGGTCTGTGTTCTGCGCATGCTCCGCAAGGAATCATAGTCTTTTGAGTCCAAGAAGTTTTTTTTCAAGCACGGCCATTTCGCTTAGTTGCTACAAAAAAGCCTGACTTCGACACAATTACTAAAGTTTTCACATTATTTTCTGTCTCCATGGTGAAAATGACACTTTGTACACAGACACACATGCATATGTAAATATGTTCATGTAACTGGCACGTAACTCCAGAAATATACAAGCAGAGGTAAACAAACATGGCGAAACTCACACGCAGCCACGTGCAGCACAGCAGCACACTTTTGGAGCAAGGAGGAAAACGACTGCTATATTCTAGTAGTGAGTGACACACGTATACATATACCTAATTATACATACATAATTTTATATATATAAATAATTATGTACATGTATACGTGTGTATGTATATATATATGTATATATATATATATATATATAAATTGTTGTCACTATGGCAAATGCACAATGCACCGCAATAGCCCAGTTTTGCAATAAAAGACGGTTGTTTACTTTGACACAAACGCAGCGCCGACCAGTCTTAGTAGAATGACTCAGCGATGCAGGTTTTTTTGCTTTTTTTGGCTGCTGACCAACACCGAGTTGGAAGAGGGACGGTTTATAAAAGCCTGCTGTGGTTTACAGAGAGATTTATAGGCGATTAAAAAAAAAAAAAAAGTGAACATGAAAAAAAGAGCTCTGTAGTCAAGTCATGGAAACATCAGGAAGGTGGGGGGGGGGGGGGGGAAACATCAAACATTTGAGACTATAAATTATTCACTCTTTTTTTAAAATTACGATTAATAGTGAAACATCATCTCGAAAAATTGGAGAGCCAGGTGTCAGGTGTGTATGAGCATGCTCACAGTGAAACAAAGAGTAGAGGACAAAAGGCCACTGTTAACCCTGACTGGGAGTTGTTTTACTTGGCTAATCGCCACACCGTTGTGTTTGAGCGAGTGTGTGTGTGTGTGTGTGTGTATGTGGAGCGTGATAAAGGTTGCATTTTAGTAAGTAATGAATGTGTATGACTCAACAAAACAAATATACAGTTCGCCATTTTAAAAGAACCATATGTTTCAAATCTTAGAGGAAAATGTAACCTCTTTTTACATTTATTTGTATAGGATCATCACTACCTCCCACATTCCAATATTTATTCTTCACTGTCCTGAAAAATATTTTAATATGGCAACACAATTTAAATTTGTTTTGAACATCAAACCAGTTGAACTACATGGGATTTTGCAATGCTAACATGTTTTCATCTACCACAAGGATTGCTTCAAACATCTTTGTGTTGCTGTTTTTTTTTTGTTTTTTTTTGGTGTATTTAGTTTGTGCTTCAAAACATTCAGATCACTATCTGACTAATATCCAAGTTGGTGCCCCCTACAGATACAAGATACCGTATTTTCCGCACTATAATGCGCACCTTCAAACCTCCAATTTTCGCAAAAGCCGACAGTGCGCCTTATAATCAGGTGCGCCTTATACATGGACCAATATTGAGCCACTACAGCAGGTGTGTCCAAAGTCCGGCTCGCGGGCCAAATGTATATATCTTATATATGGACAAAGTTTTAAAATGGGCCATTCATTGAAGGTGTGCCTTTAATCCGGTGCGCCTTATAGTGCGGAAAATACGGTACTAGCGAAATACTGCTGTCCAGAAAAATTCTTTTTACAAGGAAATCATTGAACTACTACCCCTCTTCGGGTCGAGACATGAAATTGTGTCCTAAATAATGGAATTTTTGGATGAAGTACACCAGTGTGCATTGGCTAATGGATTCTGACTGGTGCGACTGAGAATTATAGCATGGCCATAAGGTTTTTTTCAATAACATCATAAAAAGCCAGTCAAGAGAAAATGCATAAGGCTCATAAAAGACAATCTGGATGAGCCTATCTGTGTAGGAATGCTCCCGGGTGGCGACCGCGGACGTTTTATAGCGTCTGCTCAATGGTGCCTTTGTGCGCCCCAAGTCAAGCTGGCCATCCAGGGGGAAATCAATGTCCACATCTTTAGACACAAGCCACCTTTTTATTTTGGGATACAAACATTGGGAGCTGTCTGGCTGTATGCAATTTGCCAGGCGAGTGCTGCAAACATGCAATGTCAACAGCATAAACCAGGACAGACACACGCATGCTATAATTCTTCTGACAGAATGAGTTAAAATTGGATCATGGGCATTTTAAGTGACATGGCCATAAGCATAGTTTACCGTGCAAGCCACCATGTTCTGTTTATTCTTCAACTGAAATACATAGACTCCCATGTTTTTCTGTATTTGGGGTCACCAATTATTAAATGTTTTTCCCCCTTCTGACCTATTTATCCGAGCTTGGGACAGGCACTAAATTGGACTGGCTTGCTTTCCCCCAGAAGCTAGATAAATTTATGGCAGAACCTGGTATTGTCTCTCATCCAAGTACTGAGCAGGCATGACCCTGAGTATCTGATATCAGACAATCCGACACTGTCAGAGTAGTTTGGCCATTATTCAAAGGCATATACTAGTATAAAGACACAAATACTAAGACATAAGTTCATAATTCACCTCATCAATCAGGCTGGACGTGAATGCTCAGTATCAATCCATCATTTTGATTTATTGATTTAGATGCTGAATTATTAGTTTAATGGTTTAAGTGAGAAAGGGCTAGCAATCTAAAAAGCTGTTGTTTTGTTTGTTTGTTTCATGACTTAGATATGGCACTTTAAAGTGTTAATGGTTTTATTTATTTTTTCCCTATTTTTCACGTTTTAAATATGTTCGAAATAAAGATATATCAATCAATCAATCAATTTTAACAATACATGCCACCGAATGTGAGCTATGTCCCTTCATTCTCGTTTGAAAAGCAACTCTCGGCTGTTCTGAGAACAAATGTACACGTTGATTCACAAGCCTTTCTCTCTCGAAACACACCTAAGGGATTTATTCATTTGTTGTGGCACCACACACGATCGTATTATCTTCCTAGACTGGCAAGTGTGATGTCATTTTCAGTCGAATACAAGTGGCAAAATGGCCGCCCTCTGAGATGGATAAAAACAAATGGATGTTGTCTGTTTAATTCATATTCCAAAGACAAAAGATTAATCAGAACACCGTGTTTCGACTAGTTGGGCTACATAGAACATATCATTGCAAAGACTATTTTGTGGTTGACTTCCACTTTAACAACACGTACAGGAGAAGCCCAATGAAGCACCAACGTCCAAAGTACAATAAGCCACGAAAATTGTCAAGTAGAGAGGAGTCGTACTACAAAACATGTGCATGCATGCCACCACAAACAACTTACACAAGTGGGACTCCCAAACTTTGTTTATATAATCAGGCGCTCAGTTACTGGGAATGCTTGTTAGCACATACAGGAGGAAACCACAGAGGAGAACCTGGACAGGCTCCCAACTCTATGATTCTCCTATTCGTCACGCTTGCGCTGGAAACAACATCATCCATTAGCCTCTCTGGGCCTAATACAGCTGTTCACGACTCCACATACAGATGTTTTACATAAATCACATTCAACGCTTGTCTTTGAGTCTCATTTGAGAAAACACTAAACTGCCTCAGCTAAATGCTATGGCCAACATTAAGAACTTTTTACTTGAAAATGCGGTGTCATGTTCATTGAGGGGGGAAAAATGTAATTGGTGTATAATAGTGATTTGTTTAAGATCCAGTTGACAAATTTTAAGACAAACTTTGAATGACAAACAAATAGGGCTGCAAAGAGTGTGACAGTAAATATTTAGCATGAAATGCGTTTGGACTAGCAACAATATTCAAATACAGTAATCGATCGTTTATCGCGGATAATTGGTTCCAAAAAACCACCCGCGATAAGTGAAATCCGCAAAGTACGGTCACCAACAAGAAGTACTGGGCAGGCTAACGAGTTAGCAGAAATATGCTAATTCGCGATCGTGCTAACACGCGAAAACGGACTTGTGAAGGAATGTAAACAAACATTTGGAGCAATACTACATTACCCTAAAGGTTAGACACATGTTTCCTCAATTTAGAAGTTTTATTTTGAATGTTTTTTAATTTGGAAAAAAAAAAATCCGCGATGTAGTGAAGCCGCGATAACCGAAACGCGAAGTAGCGAGGGATCACAACTAAAGCAAGTAAGTACACAAGTGCAAAAGCATTCAACAATATCAAACTTTCATGTAGTACTTTAAAAAGCCAAAGAGGAAACAGGACATGCTGGAAGAAAGTTGAAGCATGGAGAGAGGGGGAAGGAAGGAAAGCAAGATATCAGATTACAATAACAGAGCCAGGCGCGCGAGACTGCCCCGCCTTCCCCAATGCATCGCGTGAGAGCCGCAGTCGACTCTCTCTAACTTGATTGTGATTAATGCGCCAGGGCAACGCACCAGCGCCAAAGTCGCACATTCTTAAAACGATCTGCAACAACAATCCACCGCGTCTTCAAAGAAATCCACCCAATATCATTTATTTCCTCATTTTATGAATTCGAATAGTCACACGAGATTTTTCGATCGCTCACCGATAATCATTTCTGCTCACGCGCAAATTGACAGAACGCACAGGTCCAACTTAAGACAGTTCTTCGGAAGAAACTTTTCAATCTAAATATTGTTACTAAATATTGCAAGTTAATGAATGCAAACAATTGCAATATGCAGTATTCTGCACTTCGTCAACTTTCACTTGTGCGTTATGCGCAGATATGACCGCTAGGCTTTTAAAATGTCTGCCCATAGTTTCGCAACTTTCCAGCAACAATGTCTCTCAATCGGGTTTGGACCTACTGTTTGAGGACGGGTTTCTTCCTCTTCTTATTGGCGTAAGTCCCAGAGGTGGCCAACATTTGTGCGCCGCTTGCCACGCAAACTTCACCTAAAGTTTGTCTTCCGAGGCGACCTTTTCTCCTCCCGAGCGAGGACACGCTGGTCTCTTCAGCGTGTAAAAATAAAGTCACTCCCTACGGTATCCACCCGCCATGCAAATCCCGACGGTGGTGGGAAATGAACACAACAGAACCTGACCCCGCAATGGTTTGATGCGGTGTTGACAGGTTCCCCGGTCGGTTAGTGTGGCCGGCTGGCCTTGATCGACGGTGCTGTGGTGGGGGCTGAAGCGGAATGGCTGTGTGACTAAAGTAGAGGAGAAGGAGGAGGAAAGTGAAGGGGGTAGAGCCTCCGTAAAGCCCTCCTCTTCACAGAAACAGCACAGCCCGACTCGAATTACCGCCCCTGCTTTTTTTTATTTTTATTTTTTATTTACCTGCAGTGCCAACTTTTACAGTTCGATATTCAAAATTTGCTTTTCCATAATTCAGATGTGGCAAATGTAGTCATAGTGCACATGGTGCTTCTGCTCATATTCTGTGCATTACTGCAGTCAGATGAAAAAAGTTTGTTTACACAACCAAAACCATTTACACAACTATCAATTGTACAAAACCCTTTTTTTTATCTCAATACTGCTCTATGAAATCCTAATAAAGTTGCATTTTCCTTTCTCGTTCTATGGATTTCTATAAAAGCTTTCTGGTTGGACTCTCTTTAATATAATATATATACACTACCCTCTATTGGTAAAAAGGAAGGAGCGCCCATCAATAATAAAAATAGTGTTACATTTCTATGCTACATAATTAATTATATTCTAAAATTCAAATTAATCATGAATATGTTTTCAAAAACAGCTTGTGAAATAATTTTCTAAACGGGGTAATATTAATCAGGCAGCGTTTAGCCACCTTTCTTACGTACTTTGACTGAGACGACATTGTGTAAGGCCCCGTCGTGTGACGTAGAATTTCAGCGACGAGTTAGCTGTGTTTTTCTTTTTTCTTAGGTCAGATCGGAGGGGTTTTGGAGGACAGTTGATCATGGCCCTGAGGGCGATCCGGTTGGTCTTCCCATCGGTGGCAACCGGTGTCAAAACCGCGAATGTTGTTCAGAAGGTAAGGGCACAAAATGCACAAACGCTAGTCCTTTTGGTACTCCCCACTTCTACAAGGACATGCTAAATTTAGCAGACTAGCTACCCATGTAGCCACTAGCGCTGTCCCTAAATCGTCTATGGCAAAGGTTTAGTGATATTCAAGTGGCGATCGAGTCATAGTGTGTTAAACGTGTCCTTTTAATGAAGTCCTGTCGAAGTAAACTTAATCATAAACACTTTCCTCCCACTCTTAAAGACAATATTTGCTTTTGTCATCCAAGGCATCTGTGCATATGACAGCGGCAAGGAAGCTGCAGTACGGCTGGTGGGCGTACGCACTGGGCGAAAGGACCACGCCGCGTTTAAAGCAGTTCAGCAAGATTATTTCAGTGGATGGCAATTTAGCGTCAGGCAAAGGAGCACTAGCACAGAACCTGGCCGACAAACTAGGTAAGTCGTCTATGTGCATGGAGTTACACTTCTGCCCACCCCCTCAAAAAAATCATCCCTCTCTGATTATGTGGCCAATAATATAATTTACACTACAGTACAAAGGTCTTAGGCCACCATAACATTTGTTGTTTTAGCAATGCCATAATGGTCAATTGCAGACAGTCACCAAGGATGAGCTGTGAATACATGTGAAAACATTTCATACTATAGAGCTTTGCATTTTGTGTTTCCCCAGGGATGCTCTACATGCCCGAACCTGACACCTTCTACTTGGACAAGATGACGGGAGAGAAAGAGCCCCTCTCTATCGACTTCAATGGGATGTGCAGCCTGGAGAAGTTCTACGCAGACCCGAAAGCTGCAGACGGGAACAGCTACAGACTGCAGCTATGGATGTATAACATGCGCTTGCTGCAGTACTCGGAAGCCATCGAACATCTGCTCACCACAGGTACCATGAACACCCATCGCAAACTTGCTTTTGTACTTTCATACTCATTGAAATTATGATTATGTCAAAGGCCAAGGTGTGATCCTGGAGCGTTCGCCCTTCAGCGATATGGTGTTCCTGGACGCCATGTTTAAACAGGGCTACATCAGGAAAGAGTGTGAGTGTGGCTTTGTCATAGACACGCCACTTTCAAATGTATAGTACGCACGCCAATGCTGGATTTCCACTCGCAGGTGTACAGCACTACAACGAAATCAAAGGAATCAGCATCTGCGAGTTCCTGCCGCCGCACCTCGTCGTCTACGTGGATGTGCCCGCTGAGGAGGTGCACAAGAAGCTGCAACAAAGTGGCAAGGTAAGATTGACTAACTTTAGCGCTCCCGAAAGTCATGGGAATCATTCAGTTGCATTTTGCCGTGCATGTCCATCTGTCTGTCTCTGACGGGGGTCCGATTTTCTGACGATTGCTGAGTGACGTCAAATTTAAAAATGACAGACTAAGCACTGATGGAAACAAGCGCCGCCTGTTTCGCGTGTTTGTTATAAAACATACTTGCTCGAGTCGACTGCATTGACTATACATTTACTATAGGTGGCAGTATGCACAAAGAGAGTCATGAATTAGTCAAGATGACAATACAACAATTAATTATTCTGATGTTTTAAATATATTGCCGTGAAATGGTTTCGCTTTATTTGTAACCTCTAAGCCGTATTTTCAGAATGTGCCGTTGCCGTATCTGAAGAGCATTGAGGACAGCTACAAGAAGTCCTTCCTGCCAGAAATCGGGTGGGTAATGCATGTTTAAAAAAAAAACTAAGATGCTGTAAATCACATTTTATAAACACGATTTTGCTTAAGTTGTGGATTAATGTCTTACTACAAGCATTGCGTTTTGGCTTTCAGGGAAAAGTCTGAGCTGCTTGCTTATGATGCGACCCAAATCCAAGATGTGGAGAGGGTAAGAGTTACAAAGTCACAAACTTTTTTTTTCCGTGGTACAATTAACTGACATCTTTTCATCCCATCAGGTGGCCGAAGACATAGAATATCTGAAGTTTGAAAAAGGCCCATGGCTAGAACAGGATGACGTCACCTACCATCACATGAGAATCCTGTGAGAGCTCTGTCGTTGAAATGCAAATACAGTGAACCCGTCTCATTCGTGAGGCTCGGGGCCAAAATTCGTACATCAGTGGAATCTACCATTGCGTTAAAGCTGATGGCAAACACTCGGTCGGTACCCCAACCTGATGACACTTTGGAAGGAGCAGGATTTTTATGATGCAACAGGAAGGGAAAGAGTTGCCTTTTCCAGTGTATCTTCTAAGTTGTACAGAATTATCACGAATTGACAGGGGTTCACTGTATACAAAAAAAAATGAGGCGTTGCAATTTTAAGCATGTTTGTCGTTTTCAGTGTTGAAGACAAACAGAGAGTGGCATCGTTGACCCACATACCCAAATTTCTGCCAGAGATCACCGTTGGGGCGCACGACTTTGATGAAAAATACTATGCCTATAAATCGGTATGAATTGTACAATTATGTTGTTTTGACTACTAACAGTCTCACTGAATTCTGATGTATTCTTTTAGCTTCCTGGCAAGAAATACGCTAAGGGTTATAATGCAGACGCCGGAGATAAATACATTTGGCTCAAGTAAGGGAGAATGACTTCTGGCCTTACCAGTGACCAATCAACTCGCAGTGTGAGAGATACATGGTTTCCACTTGTACATCTTATTATGTATGTATTAAAAAGAATAAAATTTCTCATACACACCCATGATGTGATGTTGGAGGGTACTTACACACACTGGCCAATCCATTAGGGACACCTTAACTATATAATTAGATCCAATATATGCCTTTGTAAAGATGATAATACTCATTTTCAGAATAATCAATGTATAATATTGTGGTTGTACATCTTACTGACATTTTGTGACGTGTTCGTTGAGGTCATAAACAATTATAGCTACAGCTATTGATTGTCATCAATGTGGCGCCTGAGGCGAGACTTTATATATGGCAGCCGCTTTCATTGGCGTACGCTTAAGTCAAGTCAAGTCAAGCTTACAAAAGACAAATACCATTGGTTTTACCATTGTCTTAATGTTTAAGATAATGTCACGCAATTTAAAATATAATGCAATTTAAAATAATGAAATAAAATGAAAGTCACAATATGCATAATTTATGCATTTATAATACACTTATGTTCTATTTGGCCAAATGTAAATACAAAGGACTTAATTTGGTTCATTATCATGCTAGAAGACTTCAGGAAGAATCTTCACTTTTTTTTGGGGGGGGGGGGGGGGGGTGAAACAAGCAGAAAGTTATCTGAGATTATCATAAAAATCATTACTAGTTCTTTAAACTACTCAATCATATCAGACTATGCTGTTGTCTAGATCTTTTATTGACCACCTGAAATGTCCTGCAGTGATGCATTTGGTCAACTTGTGCATTTAAACTTCTAAACCAGTACTAATAAAAGCAAAAAGGACAATTTTATTTAGCCATGTTTCTGGTGACAAATATAAACATTTAAAAAAAAAATCCGGCAACAATACCAGATGCTTTAGCTGTAGCCATTTTCTGGTGGGAAAAAAATATTTTAGTCAAAGACAAAGCGATTAACAAGACTACTTTTCTGTGAAATAAACTTGAATCTAGCTCACGGACTTGACAATAGGGAAAAAGTTTTTTCTTCCTGAAGATAGACCATTTAAGAACCACTAGGGTGTATCTATCAACTAACACAAGCTTACTCAAAATGATCATTTATGCGGAGGTTCTGAGCAGACCATAACCAACATTATGTTTCATACTGAAACTCACTGGAATTTCCCCTGACAGCTCAAACAGAAAATTAATATGTTTGTCTTAATACAAAAAATAACATCAGCTAACTTTGCATTAAAACAGATTTATGTTGCCTAAAACTTCACTTACCTCTCTCATTCCTCGCTGCTGTATCCCTGCTGCGGGCGAGGAACTTTCTTATATCCATTGCAGCTCTCAAGACGTCTAATGACACGGAAGTAATATCAGCTGACGTCACTTCACGTGAATAAATTACCATATTAATTAGCCACGTGCATATTATTTACGTGGAATGAATACAGGAGTAAAGATTTACTATATAAGTAGTATGCACGCTGGAGTCTATGCTATGTAGACTTAAAACTAACATTTTTTTTTATTATCCATTTTTTATTATCTGATCAATACTGGGTCAAGTGCCCGGGTGAAATCTATCTGGGGACGCGACTGTGATTTACCACACATTGTACAGGCTCCACCATTTCTATCCGGCATCCACCACAATACAAAAAGAATTGAATAACCCACAATAGTGACATTGAATAACAACAAAAGTTTTTTTAGCTACTCGTCTCAGCCATTATTAAAAGTCTGGTAAGGCCTTTCGCCCAAAGTTGACTTTTTCATTGGAAAAAAGTCTAAAAACTAATTTAACGCTACAAATTGTCGCCCACGGTGTCTTACTCCGTGCTGAGATTAATCTGAAGGCGGATTAGCAATGCCGGCGCTCCGTTAATCAGTCTGAGGCGCGAATGCTCCTGCCACAACCTTTTTGGGCCGAGTCGTCACAAGCTAGAACAGGTGAACGCATTTTACGACTGCTGCTGATGCTGACAAAGATAACAGATGATGCTTGTGTTCACCACACTGCATCGGGCGTGTATTTCACCATGTCACCGCTAGATGGCAATGTTGTTCTCTGGTGTAGCCTGAAGGCACCCGTGAAGGCGCGTCCCAGAAAACAAGCTCCATCAGTCTTTGCTAAAGGTTTTAAACCACGCGCTGATTTAAACATTCCGACGGAGTAAGATTTCACACAATAAAAGTCAAAAGAAAGTCCATGTGCAAATAGGCATGCACAACATGTGAGAAATGTAATTTAAAATGGTTACAAGATAGATATGCATCCATCATCAACCCCCTCCCTTGCAAAAAAACCCCAATAATGTAAATGTGTAATTATAACAGATGGCCATGTCAGACACCAAATTTGAAAATTCCCTCAAAGACAACTAATCATTGAGTTATTTACGTCCTAACAGCTGTGCTTAGTGTAGTCTGCATTTTTTTGCGTATGCTTGGCAATGACTACAAGCTGGTATTTAAATGGCTATACTGCGGAGCGTCAACTAAATCAGATCTAATTGATTCCACGGGGGAACCTGTGCAGCAGCTATAAACGACACGAAAGTCCAATCAAAAGTGGCTGTTCAATAAAAGTTAGTAAGCTGTAACAAGATGAATAACAAAAGACAACTTTAGAGGCAATCTTGGTGTTTTCCAGTATCAGTAGCTTCAAATGGAACAATATCTCCATTTACTCAGTAAATTCAAATCTAATTAAAAACAACGTTTGGAAGGAAAATGGATGATTAAAAGAAAAACTGCTAACATGAACACAAAAGATTACACTTAATTATTTTGGGTGAAATTACTTAATGAACCTGCATTGCACTATAATGATTACTGATACTTAATTCAACCTTTCCCAAACGTTTGAATGTTCAAAGCTCACAGTTTACTGTTTCAGTGCTTTTTGCACAAAGTACTATTCTTTAAATAGGAGCTGAACGATACACTTTACCAATACTTTGTCAAGGACATCCGCTTTTATGCCATGTATTGGTGGATTTATGCATGAAACTCCTGCCATGAATTGTCTTTAGTTTCTTTTTTTAGAGAACAGCATGCAACTTTTGCACAAAGTACTGAAATACTGAGGAGATGGACGTGTGCATTTGAAAGTTTAGAGAAGGTCAAATTAAGTACTCCTGTAAAAGTTGTCGACCTACGACGTGTCATGATTACCATGCAACCCCCTTTTATGATTGAGAACTGCTAACGTAAGCACAAGCTTATGATGTTTGTGTCATAAAAAACAGTTGGATGGGTGCACTGCACTCTAAAGCCTTTTCTGGTGGCTTAAACATTATCAAAAGCACTTTCATGCATGGAAAACCTAAATGAAATTGTATCAGGCCAACTACAAGAATAAAGCAAAGTTAAGGAATTGTCTTAGATTCTCAGTTTTTCTTAGGAGCTTTCCTTTCTGAGCGATATGATCCGACCTTTCACCCAAGGTAGCATTTGCTACTCCTGCCCAAACTTCACAAAGCGGTTACCCATAATCCTTTGCAGGAGTAATACAGTGATCCCCCGCTACTTCGCGTTTCGTCTATCGCGGCTTCACTACCTCGCAGATTTTTTTTTCCAAATTAAAAAAAGCATTTAAAAGTCAAGATAAAACTTCTAAATTGAGGAAACATGTGTCTAACCTTTAGGACAATGTAGTATTGGTCCAAATGTTCGTTTACATTATTGTAGAAGTTTGTTTTCGCGTGTTAGCATGATCGCGAATTAGCATATTTCCGCTAACTCGTTAGCCTGCCCAGTACTTCTTGTTGGTGACCGTACTTCGCGAATTTCACTTATCGCAGGTGGAATTTATTTCAACCAGTGGTGTCTATTCTTAAGTTTAAAAAGAAGCACTTTTTCATCTCCTCTTGGACAGATGGCATTTTCTACAAAGGTTAAAGAAAGATAGTGTAAAGGTTAGATTTGACTTTATGGAGAGGCCCCTTTCTCTTTTTTGTTCGTGATTTTCACAAAAAAACAACAACTTATGTGTTAGCCTTCGCTAAAACACCACTAGCTACTATTTTGTGTCTGTATATTGAAAAATGACATCCAAAAATTTCATAGAATAAAATGAGCAGCCTTTGACGAGCTTGGATTCCAACCCAATCTTCTTAATTGTCTTCCCCAGGCTACCTTTTGAACTTGGAAATGAAAAAAAAATGTTTTTCTCTCCCACAATTCATAACAGTATGCCGGGAGCCGACTGACTGACACGGTGAGAAAAAGTTGACGAACCCAGCAGAAACTAATGAGGCATGTTTCGAAAAACAATAAATTACACCCAAAATAAAAGGTTATTGAAAACAGAAGTCAATCACACTGTACAATATCTCCTGTACCACTAAAATCAAGAGAAACTTCCTTATTTGGCCACACGGAAAGATAGATGAGCCGTCGCGTGGGAGTCGTTTGATTCACATGCACTGCGTCGGAATCTTTTCATCAGCGCCGGCATTTCTAGACGAGCACGTGTAAAGCAAAGACAAGTCATTGTAAGGCGTACAGTCACAAGTCGCAAGCTTGCCTTCTCATTTTGATCTTCCACCTGCCGAGCATGGGGCCCTGTTTTGACGTCGGTTCCTCTGCTATTTTAGCTCTCTCCTTTCTTGCAGGAAGTGGCTTGAAAGTGCATCCTGCACGCCACAGCTCATTAACTCAGAGGTGTCATGAAGGGAGGACTTGTGTATTTGTGTGTGTGTGTTTGTTGCCTGTGAGTTGTCTAAAAGCTAAAAACAGCGTCGCTTCTCTCCGGAGTTCTTGAGTGGGGGCGTCCGCCTGCCCCCCCTCCGAGTCAAAACAGATGGCATCAAAACCACCGAGAGGGTTTTATCCACCTCGTGCTTCTTTGCTTTGCCGTGTTTGCATACATAACTGCGGACTGGCTACACGTGAGTCGTTTTTCACGAGTACCAGCTGCGCGCTTGTTACTGGTCATAATCGTCATCCTACAGAGGTGCAGTCGATTTTCAGCCAATTTACCGGAGACCATTACGAGGAATTAGGCATCGCATCCCTCATGACCACAGATGGAGATGGAAGCGTGAGTTGCGTCGCCTCTAGCACGCAGGAGGCTAAATGAAGGAATTCAAGTCAAAGGAGCACATGAAAAACGGCCATTACGCCGATAACTAGACCATCTGCCGCGCAAGCTGACGCTGACATGGCAGCCGCTGCGACACTTCCTCACCAAACCTGCTGGACACAAGGGATCATCCTGCTGAGATAGCCTGAAGCTAACACGTCAATCCCCAATTCAAGGTTGACTCCTCTCCGGGCCCCTTCATTGTGGTCTCCAATGATTTAGACCTTTATGGACTGAAGTACATTGCGACATCTTTCAAAGTCACATTTCAAAGTCAACGCTCTAGAAATGTATTCAATTATCAAACTCGACAATCGTGCCGTCTAGGCTAACCCCAACCCATGAATAGCTAATGGAATATTCCTGGGAAAGCACACAAGTGTGGATTCTTCACATCGTGCTTCTTTCTGTACAATGACTTGGAATGAATTAGTAGTCAATGGACCTAACCAGCCGGAGCCTCTTTTACACAGAGTTCAGAGAAAATTGCCTAACCACAACCGTGTCTAAAAAAAAAAAAAGGCCCGTTCTGAAAAAGTTATTGGACAGGGACAATGATCAAGTGTCCCGTTTCGGAGTCTGTCACGGAAGGCAGGAAATTGCCAAGATGCCTTTGGGTCTCATCCGTTGTCTTTACCTCTCACACAGAATAGTACACATGGGAAACAAGTCATAGCTTTAATATTTTTGGAATTTGTAGCTGAAATACAGCTTGATTGGAAATCTTTGAGGGAATCCTGCATGAAGGGATTGTTGACACTCCCGAGACACTAGCAGCTTCTAATAACGTCTTCCTGCCTAGTAGTGTCGCTTTCATCTGTCGCCTTCATTAATATCCCTTTATCGGAAAACCTCTTTTATTCTGTCTGTCAAACACAAGTCATTTGACAGTAGGATGATTTTCATAAAACACCCGCTGTTTTCATTCCTTTCGAAAGACTATTTGGTGCATTTCATTGGTGGAAAATAATTCCAAAACATCAATGTGACTGTCGAGTAAGCAGTCAAATGTCGCACAGCTGTGTTTTGAGCTGAAGCTCGAAAAGAGATGAATATGTTCAAATGATCAAATGTCAAATGCCAGGAAGAGAAGTCAAAATCACTTTCGAGTTGGAATTGATGTAAATATATTACCGTAGTGTTTGTGCGCCATGTGTGTTCCCATACTTTTGATTTTAATAATCTTGTTTGGTGTGTATGGAAAGAACACACTTGGGATTCTTATGACATACATTTTATGAATTTTTTTTTATGACACATTTTATGGACTATATGGACATGACATATTTCCAGTGGGAAAGATTCATAGCCGTACCAGCTTTCGGGTTGTTGTTATCCTGAAAGATAAATAAACTAACTTTTATCGATCTCAATTCCTGATCAGCAGCTTGACAGTTTTCAACCAAATATTACCCAATTTCCACAATCGATATCTCATTTTTTTTAACGAATGACACTTTCCCAAATTTGACCCTTGTGATATATTTTGTGCCTGGAGGCTTACAAATCATCCACGTTAAAGCCTGGCACCTTTTCTGCCTTGATTTTCACTTGTTCTCCCATGTCATGTCAAGTTCTTCAATCAAGCAACCGAATTGATTGTCTATTAAAGCCTACGTGAACTTATCTACCTCAATATCATCTGTTTCCATGGCAACTTTTTTTCCTTTCAGACTTCCCCGTTCCCTATCGTAATTGCTCGCGTCAACGGTATATTTACCATTAAACTGACAGAGGGAGCTCATTTCCCGGGCAAATAAATTTACTCTGATAAACATGCTAAATTATACACTCCAAAGCGTAATGATGTTTCCGCACGTTTGCTGGTAACTGGAATCAATTACCTAATTGGCATCATGGGGCAATTCATCAAAGTCTCCTCCAAGGACTTCTTAAGATGACTGAGGAATCAGGGTTTTAACTGGACATGGTCACATTTTGGAAAAAGACAATCCCAGTTTGTATTTCAAGACACTCCAAATTCGAGATGTTGCAAAACGCATTCAATTTCATGAATCTACAACATCAAAAAATTGGACCATCTCATTTCCGATCCAGCTTGACCTTTTTGAGATCACGGGCCGTTAGAGCCCATCTCAGGTAAGTTGACTTGGAGGAAAAACATTCACACTGGAATTGGAGCCATGCTGTCTGGGCCAAAATCTGTCAAATGAACCATAACATCGTCAGTGACTGGAAAATGGAACCATGGAGTGGAATATATTTTTGCCATTGTCAGGTCCAGTGTCATCCAACCTTGTTAAATGGTAAAATGCAACTTTAGTTGTTGCTGTTGTTTTTCTGTAGCTGACCTCCAAAATGGGAGCGATGCGGGACTGTTTTTTTTTTTAACTGTGGTGTGTGATGGGATTTTTTTCATGTGGGAGTGGGATAGGACTGAAAATCCACTTCCTTAGGACAGGTCAAATATGCTTTGGCATATATTTAATACAATATTTCAGTATAGTTTGTTCTGAAGTGCTACGTTGAGATCAAGGTCTTTTTGAAGTCCATAGCCTGGTCAGATTTGTTTTGGTTGGATATTTAAATGTTTAGGGCTAATAAAATGTTTAGGTTTGGACATATGTTAAAAAATGTTGGATGTTTTAGGCCGAGTCCGATTTCAAGGTCTTGAAGTCTGGTCCATTAACGAGATCTCATAAGATGTTGTAAGCTTCGTCGGATGTCATCTGTTTAGCTTTGGTCAGATGTTGAGGGCTGTTCAGATGTTTTATGCCAAATCAGATGTCAAGACCTGGTCAAATATTTAGGCCTTGTCAGATGTCGAGGTAAGGTCTGACGCCTGACCAGATGTGGAAGCCTTGGTTCCACCATCTGGCGCCACATTTCAACTCTGCCATATCCCATTAGCGTATCCCCATCAGCCACCTTTCCGGAAATTCCAAGGCACCATCTTGCCCAGTAGGACGGCATCCTAATCGAAAGCGACCACACTCAGAAAACGCACATTTTCTCATGTGTCACGATTCACTGTTCATTTTTATTCACATACTTTAATCCTTTTATTACTCCGCTTATATGATCTGCCTCACTGTTTCCCTCAGGATATAATATACATCTCTTTCTTACACTGGAAAAATAAGAATACATAAGGAGAAGAAGGACACACTTTCAGGAGTTGCCAACCTACAACTAAACATATGCAGCCCGGAGGGTGCGTTAAGGAATACCGAGAGAGCCCACATGAAACCCAGAAACACTCCCAAGCATGAAGGGGTTTAGATCCGTGCACAAGGTCAGCTAAAGAGCTGAACTTCCTGGATTTAATTGGCGTCCTGTGCTCGTTATAATGTCCAAACAGCGAGGGCGAGCGTCACGGGGGCAGGAAAAACTCAAATGTTCCTTTTCTAAAAGGTTGGTATTTAAACGAGGCACTCGAACACTTTAGGTCAGCGTTGACCTTATTTCTTTTCCGACGGCAGCCACGTGCACGTTCCCTCTGGAGTTCCCGTGGAAATGCGAGAAGATCCGGCGCGTCGGAAAGCTTCTAATGCGCCTATTTTGCACCGGCGTTGTCCCCTCAAGGCTAACATTCATCTTCTGCTGTGTAAAAAAGAGGAACTGCAATTGCACTTCCACCCACATCAAATAAAGCCATTGTACGCTGAAACACATTCAAGGTGGTCTTTTTTCCAGCTTGCAGGCTTTAGTTTGACTTTTTTTTTTTTTTTTTTCTAATCCGGGGATGTATCTGAGGGACTTCCGAAGCGAGCGTCAAAAGTGTTTCTCGTGAGGGACGCTCGGGTACAACAGGCTTCGGTGTCAGGTGAAGATCAGATGTAATATTCCTTGATGTTCTCCCGAACCGAAACGTGGGGACGTGTCTCAGTCCTGTAGTCCATGTATACAGCGTGGGCGCCCTCACGCTTGACAACGTCGTCACGCTGGGCCTGCCGGCGCTGGTAAAGGAGGCGAGTAGCGGCAGCTAGCGCGCATGCCCCGATGAAGGCCGCCGCTGTGACCACTCCTAAGAGACAGCGGGGGAGGATCCATTAAGACAATAGAAAAGATCATTAAATCAGCATTTGCGAGGTAACTTTTGCTAACAATCTCATAAATAAAGGCTTGCGTGAAATGACTGTCGCCCCCGCAAATGCTAGTGTGGAAAGTCAATTAGGATGGCACGCTGATAAGCTGCACAAAAGGCCAGGATGTGAGGGCTCTAATGGCGGCAGCGGCGTCGGGGATGTAATGGGAGAGCGAGCAAATGTTGCCAACGCTGACGATGATGAAAATGATTTGGAAATGCTTGGCTGATTATTGATTATTGCGCCGCTTGAGAGGTCGTCACGGATCAACTCATTTCACACAACGTGCGTACGACTGATGCGTGTCATGCTATTATTACCTTCGCGGTTAAAATTAAACATTGGCACATTGATATCATCAAACACAAGAGTTTTTTTTTTTTTTTTTAAATGTTTTTATTCAACATGTATTTATCCAGCTAAGGCAACTGAGAACAGATTCTCATTTGCTAAGCCGGACATTGTATAGATTTTTCCGTTTCAACAACAACTCACTCAGGAATGTTCATTATTGTGGTTGTAGTTTGCATCGATTGCATATATATATTGTAATATGTTTTCTAATCAACACAATATCAATCCTTCAAGCTCCATTCTGGCCATTTGCGACCATTTCGTTTGCTTTATTGGAGTCATTTGAATTGAGGGAATGGAAATGTAATAAAATATCTCAAGGCTGGGGGGGGGGGGGGGGGTTACAAAATGATTTTGTTATTTGAGACTTCAGTTCTTTTACTGTCATGGCCAACTGAAAGTCACAAAACCGCATTTTTTTTTTTTAAAAGGGAGCAATTTGATGTAATACTCTTATTTTCCAAAAGCGGTGTTTAATAACTTACACTGCATATGAGTTAAGAAAATCAATGAATGCAATTTTGATTTATACCTTGGAGAAAAATTATATTTTGAAATAATAAGTGGTGGACCTCTTTGCTGCCAATAGAAGGACGACTATTAGAACCAGAGTGAAGAAATACACAAGATTTTTGAATCCACCTCTCAATATTTTGTTACTGAGATTTTTTTGATACATCTCACATTGGATCTTTATTTTTGTATGTCACACTATACAAAATATCTACAAATAAAATCAGTCAAATTATCATAATGTTGGAGGATGTTAGAGGTAGAGAAACCAATTTGTGCTCCATATTAAACATCATCACTTTATTGAGTATTTTGAAGTGGGCCCAAGCAACCGAAACACTGTGGCACCCCATCTATTTACCGGCGCAAAAATCCATATTTGTGTTGTAGTAGCCTTGGTTAGTCATCGATTCTCTTGAATTTCCCCGCCCTCTCAAACAAGAAAGATTTCTCTGTTGACATTTGCAGTGACACAACGCACATGATGCTCAAGCACTCCCAATCTCAGCAAAAAATAATAAACACAATGAATGGGCCAGTAATTAATCAATTCAGTGGAAACTCAGTTCAGGAATGCCTCAGCTTGGGAACAATTCACTATCCAGACTAATGTATGAACATACTGCTTCACTTTACGCATTATTTTCAGTTCGCTTAAACTTGTTGCGGAAGGTTCAGTTGTGCATCATTTGCGCTTTGCTCCGCCATCAGTGTGGTTTAAAAAAAAAAAAAGAAAAAACTGCAAGCAAGAGTGCATAAATGTTTTGAGAGAAAAAAGGCTGGAGTCATTTGTGAATTCACTGCATAATTTGCTCCAGGAAAATGTACCATCTGCACTAATGTGAGTTGGGTGCATTGTAAATCGGCGAGTCATGGCCGGACACTGAGGCTCAACTTGTCCATAAAATCAGTGTGCCTGATCATAATTGGATTTAAAAACAATTGTCCATGTAAACTTAGACATTGTATGGTCAGTAGACCGCACAATACTGATCCCATTATTGACATACCTGCTATGACAGCCACATCATTTTGTGTATCACGTTCGTACTTCTTCTTTCCATTATTTGTTGTCAAAGTTTGATCTGGAAAAACACAAAACACATTTCCTGAATGGAGCCTTAATATTATTGTAAAAGGTGGCAATAGGATATTTGGATGTTGTTTATGTGGGCTATGCCAGTACACCAAGACTCACTCATGCTGCGATTGCATCTCAGCCAGGTCCCATGTTCATAAATCAACATGACGTGAATGAAATTAGTAGCCTTCTGCTAGCTGATGCTAGAAGCTGACTCTCCATGCATCCATTTGGACACAAGAGAGCATTTTAACACTGTCTAGTCCGTAAGTGTTATTTTCAACATGTAAGTATTTACAACCCTTGCTCAAAATTTTGTTGACGCGCCTTTGGTAGCAATAGCAGGCGGAAGTCTTTTTGAATTTGCTCGTTCCTTTACTCCATCAGATTGGATGCGCGACCGTTTCCAGATGTCTCCAGAGATTTTTGGTCGGATTTACTGTAAATCTGGGCTCTGGCTAGGCCACTCAAGGACATTCGGAGTTGTCTTGAAGACACTCCTTTGATATCTTGGCTGTGTGCTTAGGGTCGATGTCCTGCTGGAAGATTAAGTTTCTCCGCCATGTCAAGAACGTTCAAGAGCAGGTTTTCATTG
Organism: Syngnathus scovelli; assembly: GCF_024217435.2. NCBI lineage: Eukaryota > Metazoa > Chordata > Actinopteri > Syngnathiformes > Syngnathidae > Syngnathus > Syngnathus scovelli. The sequence goes on along the minus strand of NC_090854.1, from coordinate 13,460,382 downwards.
AGGGGGGTGTCTGGACATTGCTGCATTCTTCTTTTTCTCTGATTAGTCTTTCAGTTCCAGTTAGTGTGTTCCAGTAAGTTCAATGTAAACTCACTCACTAGTGTCAAAAAAGTGATATCATCGCGATATCAGTTTTAGCCCTAGTTGAGAGGTCAAACACCAAATTTCAATGTCAACCTGCAGCGCACCTTGCGAAGATCGCGAGGAGGAGTCTGCCAGTGCACCGCAGTTCGATTGGACCAATGGACCACGAACTGTAACCAACGAGCTTCCGGGGTTGGTAAGCGCCGCCTTGAGCAGTGCCACATTGTTGAATTGCACCAACGAAAGGCAGCCTACAAAACCCTTCGAAGCTGCCTCAGCTACCTCCTCGTGGAATGTGTCCAACCCTGTGGAGATACAGATAGTTTAAATATGGTCGGGTCGTACCCGATTCTCGCTTTTTGTTGGCACTTTTAACAAAATGGACGACTTACTGATAACTTTACCCAGCGACAAAGTTCTGATCAAGACTAGTTCTCCGTCAAAGGATAGGGTATATTTTCTGTGGATGTCCTGGTCCACCTGTTCGAAGAGAAAGTAAATCAACAAAAACTTATAAATAATACAAAATCCATATTGTGAATACTGAGATGATGAATGATTTGATTTTCTTGGATAGTAATCAAGCAGCGGAAGCTTTGAAGCAAGGCATTGAACCTAACAATTGTTTTAGTAAACACTGCCGACAACACAGACTTCAATAAATCTGATTGAAAACAACTTCAAATGTATTCTCTTGATCACCCAAGTGTTTCTGTAAACAACTGTTAGCCCACCACAACCAAATGCATCTCACACGTCCGGAAGAAGAAAATTGAATGCTTGTCCAAAGCGTCCTATCCGACTATAATAGCTGGCTTATGGACGACAATAAAACAGCGGAAGCTTAGCTAGCTTACAGCATTAGCGTCTAACCCTTGGCGCTGACTTGGCGTTTGGAGCCAGACCATCTTTACGAGGACCACCGTGGAAATAACTCATGTTATCCTTGGCACCTTTTGAAGCTGTAACAGCTCCATGATGTTTGGCTACTCTTCAAAGTTATAAACTAAACTGGCCGTCCATGCTGTTGCCCTTAGTCAGCAGGACACATTACATCCTCTATTTGTCATTAAGTCTTTTCAAAGTGTTTGGCTCCACACACCCCACAGCACTTTTTAAACACATGAAAAGTTCTTCCCAGGGGAGGGGTTTTTTTTCCCCCACAACCCGGCCAGCTTCATTAATACCAGGCCACGAGCCCTTTGTGAAAAAGTCTCAATTTGCATAATAAAGTAATTAATGAATGCTAATGCATTCTGACAGACAGCACATTGCTACTGGACGACATTTGAACACGGGTCCATCCACCTGCGCCTGCCTCACCTGTACGTAGATTTTCTCCTCCACTCTGTGGATTCGTACTCGGTGGAGTCGTCCATCTGCCAGGTTAGTGGCGGCGGGGCAGAAGACGTCTGGCTTCCTGTCTGTCTGCAGGTGATACCAGATCTGCAGGCTCCCTGGATGCAAAGCACGAACAGCACAAATGTGAACCGCGTGGCCCCCCTTTTCTCTTTATTTAACTCACAGTTGCGTTTGCCTGATGGGACTGACAAGTGTGGAAAACAAATGGCATGAGGAAAAAAAAAGGATGCCCTGCTTTGCAGACACGTAGGTGTTTTTGTAAAAGCTGACAAGTCGGTCTTCAAAGTATCTAACGTGTTTTTTTTGTTGTTGTTCAAAATAAAGTCATGTAAGTCTTGAAAGAACCAAACATAATCATTTTTGTAGAAGCTATTGTTTCTATAAACATTTATGAGACTGGGCTAAAAAAAATATATAAAATGCTTTATAAATATTTATCACACTTTGTTTTTCAAAGAACTTAAAAAGGGTTTTTGTGAATAAAGAATTTAGAGTCATCAAAACTTATTCTTATCATCAGCTTTGGAGACAATTTAGTCCTTAGTAAACCGAGCATGTATGTGTCAAAACAAATAGACAATTTCGATTTTTAGCTTGTTTTTGTAAATACTGAAGACAAGTAGTAGGTTTAGTTTTTCTAAATCCTAAAAACAATTTAGTCTTGAAAAAATCTATATCACTGAAGACATCATCAACAACCCTAACAAGGTTTTTCTGTGAAATCTGGATTTCAGTCTCTAAAGTAGATGCTACTTTGTCTTTTTGAGAACGTTGACAACAATTGAACAAATGTAAGATGTCTTGTTTTCCGAGAACTGGAGGACCATTAACAGTCTTTCGTGAATGAGTCTACTAAACATTCAAAAGTGTGTTTCTTCTAAAAACATCAGTGAAAACAATTTTATGCTCAATTAAACCAACATGAGCATTTTTGTAAACACTGAAAACCATTTGGCTTATTCAACATAACAGAGGTACACTTCCGGTGAGGTCACCCAGGCAATTTTGTGTTTTTCATAAACGCTAACAAATTTGCACAAGGGTTTTCAAGAATTTTGTAACTATCCATTAGCCTTCTAAGAAAATTAGCAAACACAATGAGAACAAGGGTGGTTGCTGGAAATTGGCCTTTATACGCCTATATAGATAAAAACCAGACATTTGCAGCTAGAATACTCATTTACCACATTAACAGTGTATTCCTGATAAGTTCAATGTTATCCTCACTGAAAAATAGTGATTCTATTTGAAAAATAAGGATGTTTCTTAGTGACCCCAAATTTTGGAAGGGTTGTGTGAACGCACCGTTCCTGGCCACAATTACAGCAATGTACTGGCGGCTGAGGGTGCTGACAGATAGCAGCAAGGCGGGACTCTGCGAGGTGATGAAGCTGAAGGAAAAGTCCTCTCTGGCCCGACTGCTGCTGCTGCTCTCCGCCTGCAAGCTTTTGTTCAGCATCACAGAGAAAGGCTCCTGAAGTGTGTAGGTCAGCGATGACTCTTTGTCGAAGGACACCGACACCTCTGCGCAAACACCACAATCACAATTCAAAAAAGCGATTGGACATGAAAATGAAAAAGACTCAAAGTAACTCCCTGTTCTCATTTTTACACTTTCTGGAAAATCATTTCATTATTTTGGATGTATTGGAGTGTATGGAAATAGCTGAATTTATCAAACCCTGGGCTGAATTACATTTTGTATTTTCCAGGGTGAACACTATCTACCTAAAGCGCAAGGTCCTCTTCGAAGCTACACACGAGCTGTCGGGATTTTTCCTGTGCCAAACTAACATCACAAAAACGACAAGCTAAGCTGCGGTCGTGGCGTACATTTTCCTCATAAAGTGGTCTTTTCTTATTACAGGGGTGTCGAGCTCATTTTTTTCACGGGCCGCATTGTAGTCATAGCTTCTTTCGGAGGGCCATTATGACTGTCAACTCAAATAAATGTATGAGCACCTCATATTATATACAGTAAAAGCTACAAAACAAACTGACAAATAACTCGTTTTCAAATCAGATGAGTAAAAACTTGTCAAATATTTAAAAAAAAAAAGGTTTGGCGGCTTTACATGTTTATTGGACTTCAACCAGACTTCCTTAGGTATGGAAAAAAAAAAAACATCGATGACCCCACCCTATTAAAGTGCTCGCTCTCATGCTCCGTATTAAATGTACTAAGCGTATGTTGTATAGCCTCATCGTGAAACGTCCTCGCCAAGAGCACATAATGTTCTTTTGTTCCCGATGTGGCCCCCCAAAAAAACAATTTGTTTGCCGTCAACGACAGCGCCTGCAAATGAGAATCGAACAACTGTCGTCACGCTGTGAAGTCACACTTGATTTATATCTTCCTACCATCGCACCACGTGGCATCTTTCTTTCTACATACAGACATCATTGGTTTGGCTGCCATATTTCTTTGCCGGACGGGCGAGTGGACTGAGATTTCAAGATCTTGTACTGTTTGAAATAAGGGTGCATGTCCAAACGTCTAACTCAAGCTAGTAACTGTAATTATACTACCACAGCTAAATGTAGCATTTGAGGCTACTACACTTGGAATAAGAAATTGCACCGTGGTAACTAGAACTCATTTTATTCAACGTCAAAGGAACTGCATACCTATTTAGCCTTTTTCATAATTCTGACAGGATGATGGTGGGGAGAAGAAAAAGACTATAATTGGACAAATTAAACGACTCCTTTGGGATCTTTTGTGACTTTTACTCTGTTATGAATTCGCTGGATGGAGTTGACATGTTTTTTCTGTGATTGTGTACATTTTCTGTCTATTCTTTCACATTCCCAAAACATGCATATAAATGTTCATTGAAGACTAAATAGCCCATAGGTGTGAATGTCTTAGGTGTGACAATGTTTTTCTGAGCTTCTACTTGCCGACACTCTGTACCCTAAATCTGATAGAGTGCCATCAGGGTGTTTATAGCAGAAATTGTTCCTGGTAACAATGTGGTCACAAGAAAGCAAACATGTGCCTCTCTCCAGAGTCTTCTCCTGCAAGGGATGGTAGGGACTAAAAAAACCAATGATCCGAAACAGTAAGTCGTTTAGGCGAACCTACCGACCGAATCGCCAAGATAAAAGAAGCGCGTCGCGGTAGATAAAATAAATGGAGCCCAACAGGGCCGTTAAAAAAATAAAAAAAATGGCCGAGTGAAATCTTCACACTACAGGGAAAAAGGGGAACAAATGATTGGACTCGGCCTTCCAGAGAAATAAGAAGCTTGCCTTAATCCTTGCAGAGGACGGTGGCAAGAGAGGACACAAATATGACACTGAATGTTTCGTCAAGGTGACAGCTGGACTTTGTTGAAATCATTTCAGTAATAAGTAGGTGCAAATGTTAGCTGTCACTACTTTGTGTCCAGTAAGAGGATTAGAATCCCTCGTTGTTGTCTGACTGGCCGCTTTATTAAAGAAGGCCATTTATATAACATGGATCCCTAATTTAGGGTCAGAGGATTGGATATACTAATTAGTCACGAAACACGTGTGGGAATAAGGTTTAAGTGGGAGTCCGCAGTGACTAGCTGAGAAGGTAACATAGCAGTCTTAATATTTATTCAATGGTTTAAAAAAAAAAAAAATCTGTCTCTAATGGATTTAAATGCACGACAGCAATCACACAGAATCAAATTAGAATCAAAGTCCTTTGGAGCCCCCTTAGTGCTTGATATATTTTGTTGATCCCCCCCAAAACGTTTTCATCTGAAAAATAATTGCTTTTTTTTTTATACGCGGTTACGAGAATGCCCGAATGAACGTCATAAATGAATCAGCCAGTTTTGTGCACAGAAAAAAATGCAAAAAAGATTTCCATGATTAGTTAGTAGAGGGCTACTCAGCCAATCACAGGTCACGATATTATAGACTCACTCAAACTCTGAGTTAATCTACCGCGCAAGTCATCTTGTCCTCTCTGGAACATTTTTCGACCTCTGCGCAACAGTGGACCAGATGGGAGCTACCCATACGCGAATATGGCCAAACCGGAACACTCATCAGCCACATGGAGTCTACGTAAGGTGTGACCTGTTTCGAGCGTGAAGACAGCCGGGATAAATGCCCTCCCCGGCGACCCTAATGAGGACTAGCGGAAGAGAAAATGGTTGCCTTCCACTGGACAGTAACGATGTACAGCATTGACAGAACATGGGGGAAAATATTGATCCACCAACTTGTGTTCCATCCGACAGCAACAATATTGAAGGGATGACAGCGTATGTTGCTCTCTTCATTTTAAAATGAAAAAATAGTCTGATGTAGGGAAACAGCTTTCTGTTTGGTTATTACAAGCGTCACATTTTTTATTTTTTTTACCGACTGAAAATAAACAACATTGGAGCTGTGTGTGTGTTTTTTTTTTTTTTAAGGGACAACTGGGATTATCAAGTGAGAATATGGTGCAATAGTATTGCTACCTGATGCATTTCTAATTATAACAGGCGATACGGAAGACTGCAACACAATATCCCTGACCAGAATGCAGTGAACGGCCCGTTACCTTGGTTACAAGAGGACCCGGCATAAGCCGACTGGGAGCAGTCACACGCGTAGCCGTTGCTTTTCTCGATGCAGCGCCCCCTGTTGTGGCACAGGCTGCTGGAGCCACTGCAGTACCCGGGGCAACCAGCGCTCACGCCCGGCGTCACCTTGGCCCGCTCCTCCAGGTCCAGGCTTCGCCCATTTACAATCAGGCTCCTCATGCAGCCCAGGAATCCCCGCTGCAGAGACGTCGTTCCGCCTGCGACGACAGAGATTTCGCCGTGTGTCATGATGAATTAACGGCTTGATTGACTTTATTTTATGCTTGTTTTGGATTCGTAATTAACCGTAAGAGAACGAATCAAATTATACTGGTTCTTTTGAAATGTTATCTCATTATCTTCTTCTCACTCTGACAAATAGAAAATTTACAATTTTGCCCAAGCTATGGTAAACCTCATACGAGCATCTAAAGCACGGGTGTCAAACTCAAGGCCCGGGGGCCAGATACGGCCCGCCACATCATTTTATGTGGCCCGCGAAGACAAATTGTGCATCAAATTCGTGTGTCGTTACTAGAATTGCAAATTGTCTTCACTTTTAATAATATCGTGTGATAATCTGTGATTGTGATGCATGCAGCGGACACTTCAGCATATACAGACAACTTGTCAATAAAGTCAATAAAGAGCATGCTGGAATAAACAAGACTCCATCTTACCCACAAAAAGTTGACTGCTTAGCTTCAAGGGTAGTTGACGGTCCACGGGAGCAGAAAGGAAGCGTGCAGGAAGCTGGTCGACCTGTAGCGAGGCCTCCTTGACGTTGTGCTCCGCCTTTACATAGTGCCACTGGCGGTCATTCAGGGGCATGTGCGATTTGACGGACAGGACCACCGCACCGCTTCCGACGTCAAAGGAAAAGGACACCATGGACGGCGCTGATTGGAGACACACATTATAGGATGAATCTGACTCGGATGAGTATTCTATCCCTCAACGCAAATAATGGCACAACCCCCCCCTCCCTGCTCAGATTTGTCGGCAAAGCTCCCCTGTAATCAACAGCAAATAACACCACCATCACCTCGACTACAATCCACGGCCGCATTTGCTTGTGAATAGAAATTCTCTGTGCATTCGTCATGCTGCCAGACAAGTACAAGCTTCACAGAGTGCATTCTTTCATTATTTACATACATTTTCATAGCAGATTGCATTAGCCTCAATGGAAGTTTCTAATATTTCAACGCTCTCAATAGCTTTGTATTATTGAGGTCAAATTCAAGCTCTTTCAACATTCTTTGCCCTATACTGCGAAAGTCTATTATATATTTATACCCATAGTATGTTGCTTTGCACAGCATTTGTATTGTCATAGAAAAAAAGGAACTGGTTCTTTTTTTATAAATAGTTCTTTTTGTCTGTTTTCCTATACAGTGGATCCACACTTACTACTTTTTATTAAATATACTTTTTCATCTTTTCAAAGTTTACTTTTTTTGATGGGAAAAATAAATATAAAATAATAATAAATAACAAATAACCATAGTAATAATAATGACAATGTTTGCAAATTAAATTGAATGAGAAAATTTGCACTATTTTCAAATCATTTTCAAATGTAGCGTTAAGAAAAATATCAAGAATTTTAAACTTGTGTGCCCAAATTGCATTACCACAAATATTGGAAAATAATGTTTAGTTTGTTGTTTATAAAGCCATAATAGCTGAAATTTTATTCATGCAGCGTAGCCAATATTTATATAGTTTGAATGCTGTGGTGCTTATGTGCATTGTTGCACACTCTATGGCGCATGACTGTTGACTCACAGCTGAGCTCCACTCTGACAAAGTCTTTGAGGCCCAAGCTCTCCACAAAAACTCCAGAGGGAGCGCTGGTTTTGAAGTAGAAGGAGATGTCTGAGGCAGGCTCGGCCGCTGAGGTGGGAAAATAGAGGTAAGACGACTCTTGGTAGAAAGTGGCTGCATTCCACATGGCCCCTGAAGGAGGAGGAAAGAGTTGCACTATTATGAAAAGATTTACTGTATTTTAAAAATGATAAGAAATTCACATGCACAGTTAATTTTTAAGCCTCAACACGATAACAATGAAGTCCCCTTTTCCCCTGAAGAGCATTTATATACATATATTCTACATTACAAGAAACTTTTTTATTCTCCAAATTGATTTCTCAAATGGTTATTTGCAAACCGAACTGTACCCCTTGACATTGCATTATAGTCTAAATCCCTGATAGAAACTTGAACAAATGAGTCAATTCTACTCCAGTCTCTAAACTGATGGCCAAGTCAAGTTTCTCTAAGAGTCATTTTTCTGCCTCTGGCCAAGGTCTTCATCCAGGATATGAGTGATCACCTACTGTCTCCATAACAACGCAGATAGCCGATGCGGTAGACGGCCTGCGAGCCGGCTCTGCCGATATCTCCGATCACTATCTGGCTCACTGGTAGGTGGTCTTTGTAGGAGAGGACGCCCGTGTCGTTGGCCCTGTGACAGACATCGAACAAATGAGTGAATAAGCAAACACAAACAGAGGGGGGTGTCCCTCAGGGCCCGGGCGCCTCGACGGGTATCGAGATAAAGGCTCCCATTCTTCTACATTAGTGCAGAAGGCAGAGTAAAGACATTAAAGCAATTCATCACGAGGGAGACAAGCGCCTTTGGAAATATGCAAACAGAGCTGAAGCCGGGCTGGATTTGGAGTTTGGAGTGGATTAACGCACAAAATGCAGACACTCCAAGCGTTTAATACAGCAAAATTCAAATGAAGGTTTAGCTGCTTCTCACAAAATTTCAAATACTTTTCATTTTATCTATATCTTCAAAATGGAATATACTGGATGGGGGTTCAGCTTTAAAATTGAATCATCCCACATATCGTAAGCATTTTCTGACATTGTTTTAAAACGTACAGAACAACATCATGGACGAAAACAAATGTCGAGATCACTGCGACGTACCACATGTCAGCGTCGGCATCGCAATTGCAGAAGTAGTTCATGTCCACGCAGTTCTCCTCCAGGCTGCAGGAGCACTGCTGGATTCCCGGCAGAAATCCACCCCAGTAGCTCCGCTTCTCGCCGTGCCGGTCCAGCCACCAAGACATTGGACTGCCATCTACCATGAAAGAAAAGCAGAAATCGTCTACTTCAGCAAAATTGAAGTTATACCAAGGTGCCTATTCTCTTCTATGGATGCATGCCAAGAATTCATCCTTGACGTGAACCCTAAAACAGGACATCTGACAAGAGTTCAATTTACAGCGATGGACCAGATAGCGATCATCGAGTTGTAAGGCAAAATCCAGCCGCTATGCCAAGTTTTATACAAAGGAGAAAATCCGACAGTCTTTCAAGTATCAACACGGGAATGCATGCCAACAGTTTGTCCTTGGCAGGGCTTCCAAAACATACAATGTGCGAATTAAGTGTCCCCAGTAGGAGCGTTGTCAGAATAACAGACTACTACCATCAACAGCAACTGACCAGATGTTCAGATAATCACTAATAATCTGGCAAAATCTAGCATTAATACCAAGATCGTGAATAGCGAAAATCCGTGAATAATTCTTCCCTATAAATCGACACTGAAATTCACCTATTTCAGCATCCGAAATAAAAATTACGTCAGTCTTAACCCCGATCAGCCGACTGACGTTTGATTTGGAGACGATTCAAGGTTTGCAAAGTGGACATGGTCAAACGAGGAACGCATGGCCACTTCCAACCGGTTTCGTAGCAGATGTTTTGCTGGTATCCTAAAAATTAGGTCATCCCTGACTGTGTGATCTTGATCAGTGATCCGATCAGGGCGCCAACGATAAGGGAAGCAGATTGCTTTGGTGTTAACATGGTTTTAAGCATTAAGTAGTGTATAAAAAATATCGCATAGCTACAAACCACTACTATGACAACAAGGTATGCCTGACGTGAAAAGGAGAAGGTTATCCGTTAAGTTGCGGCTACGCTGTTCACTGATTCCCAGAAGACTTCCCCGAGCACGACCCAGTTGTTTCTTTCGCAAGGACAAAACGACGGTTTCGACCTTATAAGTTTGGGCAATGGGCCAAAGATCATCATGGCGAGCCAGAATTCAGACACCATCTGGCATATTGTTACACTTGATCAGAATTGTCGTTTCTTTCACCATTGTGAGTCGGTCCCTTGTTTTTGTTGCCACAAAGACCCGAGAGGATACTCAAAGTCACTAATGAGTTACTTTGACCTTCAGCTGTATTTTCTATGTTTTGTCCATCTCAAGTTTCTTTTTCACATGGTTTAAATTTAGAGGAGCAGATAGATGCTTTTAACATCTGCACAGTACTCAGCATGCATGCGCAGGGGGTTTATACCAATGCATTTGGACAGAAGCTATGAGATCTGGAACTCTTTTAAACTTTAAAGTCCTTCACTAGGTTCATTTTCTTGTAAAATATTGATACTTAAATGCAGCTGCAAGGCTTTGAGAAGAAAATATGTTTTATCTTAGCATTTGGGGCCTTGAAATCCAAAGTGACTTGACAACTCCACAAACGCAAAGGTTGTGCTTCAAGAACGCTTATGTTGGAGCTGCTACAACAGCTAGCGATGCCTAACAAGCCCCCCGCGAATGTAACGGAATGCCACGGCGTAAAAAAAATGACCTTTCGTCACCTCCTCTGCGGGGTTAAGCACGGCGGCCTCAATCATCGCACAGACACGTAAGCCTGCATTGCAAATGAAGCCGGTTTGCAGGGAAAAGCACATTAAGCCTCTTGTCACTAAACATAATCAAGTGTCACATGCTGCAGTGCTCTCTGCCCATCCAGCATGCATTAGGGCCGCATTAAGCAGCGCATTTATGTATGGCCACAAAAGTCATATTAGTCTAAGTCACACAGCGGGACTCAGACACCAGCAATTCTCTCTGAAATCACCTCTGAATGGGATGCAATGACCTATGACTAACAGTCCAATGCCTTATTAAAACCAAAATGAGAAAAAGTTCCTTTGTAAGCAACGACAAAAAAGCAGACAAGGAAAAGCAATGTGGGTGATGGCAACATTAGCATGCAAGCTAATGTTTGTACTGATTAACCTGGTGATCCTGAAAGGGGGATCCTTCCATCTGTGGTCCCTTCTCAAGGTTTCTCATTTTCCCCTGGCAGGGTTTTTTTTGAGTTTTTCCTTACCCTTTTAGGAGCTTATGATCAGGGGATGCTTTGAGAATAATTGTCAATTTTGGCTATGTGAAGCCCTTTGAGACTGTCTGTGATTTAGGGCTATACAAATAAACTTGACTTGACTTGACTTGACTTGTGCTACCAAGGTTGAAAATAAAACTTTAGCATTAGCTGCCATCCTTGATTGGTTTGATTTCTGTGCCGATTATTTTAAAAACACTAATCAGCCCCCCGAAAATAAGAAAAGGCGACAATCGATACTTTCTGTTTGAGATGTCGCGATAACCTTGGCGAGACTGCAAATTAATGAATGAGTAGCTTGATTTTGTTGAGCAGGTGCTGCTCCGAGGTCCGATAGCAGAGCCCTTTGGTGTTTATCACGACACAATCTGGGTGTTAGACACTTAGAAAATACTGAAAATACAAACTGCAAACTAATCAGTTTCATGCCCGTTGTTTTATTGGATTTGCAGCGAAAATGTCAAACTTTTGGTGGAGGACTGGAAAGCCCGCTTTGCTGCTTACTAAATAAAATGCTTACCACTAGCAAAAATAAGACAAATGAATGCCCATAGCCTTCCAATCAGGTCGTAAAAATCGATGCAGGTGATAAGAAATGTGAAATTGCTTGCTATTCAAAAAGGTCCAGCCGAAATGCCAAAGGAATAAACAAATTGAGATAATAATAATAAAATAATCCTCTGATTCTAGTCCTTTAAGTAGAAAGGATGTCATTACAGCAATTGGACTGCTTACTTAGTCTGGAAAAATTGCTTTTATCCCTTCAATTTTAAATCTTCTATTGAAAATAAACAAGAAAAAAAAATCTGACGCAGTGCGCTGGTACCTTTCCTTTTATCGCCTTGATTTTGGATAAACTTGCAAAAAGCGTTTGAACAACATAGCCAAAGAACGCAAAAGGGAGCAGCTATTAAGTGGAAGAATAATAAATGTTCGTATACGCAATGGCAATTTGGGATTTGCACGATAAGTAGAAGAAAAATGTGTTCGTGCCTCACAATATCATTAGGGTGAATACTTGACTCTCTTGCATTTGCACAATAACTCTAAATATAGCAGCAGGACGTTGGCGGAATTCTGGAACGTAATTACTTCTTCACTGTTGTCTTAATGACGACCGCATGGCGACGAACATCAGTCAGACGAAGCGAGGAACACCTGCTACTCGAATCATCTACGGTCGAGCATCGCAACACGCAACACGGACATTAAATGCCTGAACAACATCTGCATCTTAAGTGAACAGCAGAGGCTGACGGGAAAGCTGGCAGAAGGAGGTCACGTAATCCAGCCTCCTCGACTAGGCAAGGCGAGTTTTCCTGGATGCGAGCTCATCTGTTGTTGGCACAAGAAGGCATCTGTAAACCCGGCAGGCTGGTTGCAACAGCTGTCGTTGATTGTCTTTCCTGTAAATTAACACGATAAATGTCCATAAAGTCGCTTGATGCTGTCGTCGGGAGAGTGTTTACCTGGCACACAAATGTTCTTTGTGTCTTTAAGTTTCAATCAAGCAAAACACAATAACACATTCTGGAATCGCTGCACGGGAGATTTTGAAGCAAAACATCTTTACTTACAACTAAGCGACTGTTTTGACGGAGCTAGAACTTTCTCTTCTGATTCAAGCCCCATAGCTCACAATCAAAACTAGGAAGGATTGGTTTCGATTTCAATACATGCTTGATTCAAGCTATTCTTGAACAAATCGCTGCCTGATTGGCCTGGTGAAAGAGCAAGTACTACTTGATTGGTTTTGGACAGTAATACAGAAAGGTAAATGCTACTGATTCAGTTACCGTATTTTCCGCACTATAAGGCGCTAGGAATTCACTGGGGAGCCAAGCGGGCGCTAGTCTGAAAAAGTTTGGGAACCACTGGGTTAGACTAAGTAAGGTGCTTCCCGATTGGGATAAAGGAAGTAATGTACTGCCGGATGGTGTTAAAAGAAGTAGGTTAGGTTGTTCGTGCAGTATAATAATGAGATTAACAAAACAGGCATCACCTTTTGTGTTGAAGAGACGGGACCTCTTGCAGTTGTAAACCACTTCTTGCTGGCAGTGCTCTGACCTTGACACAATCGTTTGGAGTTGTTCCGGCGAGGCGCCGTAGTCAAGCACCATGATGTGAGGCCTCTGCAGTGATGAAGCCTGGACTTGGACCGGAGCGGTGCTGTTGTGGCTCAACACGGTCCAAACTTTCTCTTCTACCAAAAAACAAGTTCATCTGACTTCACCAACCTATTTCAAACAACTTCCCCCAATTTACCCACACATAAAAAGATACATTTGCAAGCAGGTTTGTGTTCCGGAACAACAATTAAATTACTGCTGCAGGTCTGACTCACCAAGTCACTTCTATTAAATAATTAACCTTCCCATCCAGTGTTAGTTAAACCTGCGCTCAGTGCAGCTGTGTGTTTTATAATGCTACGCTTCAAATGTGATTACTCGGCTCAGTTGCACCATCTAATTCTGCAGTCCGCTCATAAATTAATTGGTCATGAATCTTGAAACGACTGCCGGCAGAGAGAGGTGTGGAGTGAACTGACAGCTGGGGTGCATATTACATTGCACAGGTTGGTTATCTCCAAACAAAAGAACCTGGCATCTTTATTTTCCAATTTAAAAAAAAATGAAAATGCACCCTTGTGCTCCTTTTCTCATTCATGTACAGGATTGAATTATGTGTTTTGCAATAATAAATACAAATCTGTAAATCACCCTGGATATATTTAGTGAATGTCACCATAAAGTGGTTTGCTCTCCAGGCTGGAGGATGACACTCGCTTGTAATGCAGACATATCTCAACATCACAGACGAGGCCCATCTGTGCATTCGCTGACATTTACCATCCGTGCAAAACCTAATTAATTCCCCTCTGCACCTGCCAGCCACCCCCTCCGCACGAAAACGAAGAAAGAAAATAGCAAACAAACAATATTTCCAACTAGCTGATCCTTTGTTTGTCAAGTGAAATTAGATGAGGACTCTATCTTAACTGAGCTTGCAGTACACCGTGTCTTCATGTTTACACTTCCTTTGAGAAAATCCCCGCTCACGTCATGATTATGCATGACAGGTCGTCATGCTGAGAGCTATTTGCATCTCGGATGTATTTTGTAATTGAGGTCAAGTCGTGGGATCTTTATGTAAAGCTAAGGCGGGAAAAAAAAAAAACAGATAAAAAAAAAAAAAACACAATAGACAATAGCGTCCCACCTCCTGTGGTGCGTCTAACTTTGCAAAGTTGAAATTTTTCTGGGCGGCGTCAAAAGCAAGCATTTGTGTGTTCAAAGGATCGATTCAAATATTGATAACTGCGCATATTTGGCCTCGGTTTAGTATACCACGAAGCGAAATCATGGGCTCACCTGTCATGTTACAGTACACCTGCGTGGCCCCTAGGGGGCCGCTGCCATCTGGGTCAATGGAATAAAAGCCCGAGGAGCCGCCGGTCAGCTTGTAGGCTTCGCAGGATGACTCGTAGATGGCTGCAAAGGGGGAAGAACAATTTTCAACTCTAATAGTCCCATTAACTCGAAATGAAAAATAATACAAGGACTTTATGACCCTGATGAGATTTCATCGACCGTTTCCTTATCTATTTTTTCCGCAGCTACTTTGTGGCTGACCTCTGTCTTTGTGCAGCAGGTTTAAAGAGGGCAGGGCCAGAAGATGGCTTTTAGATACTGTACTCCATCCATCCATCCATCCATCCATCCATCCATCCATCCATCCATCCATCCATCCATCCATCCATCCATCCATCCATCCATCCATCCATCCATCCATCCATCCATCCATCCATCCATCCATCCATCCATCCATCCATCCATCCATCCATCCATTTCAATTGAAGATCGCTGTGGTGTAGAAATACATTGCACCATTCTGAGAGCCATTTTTCGTATTTTTACACGGCCGCCTCACCCATTCACTACCTAATGCTGCTACTGCCACTTAAATGCGTTCTCATTCCTTCTGGAGAATGATCATACTAATGGAAAATAGGAGCCCTGTCATGGATAATGTTGATGTTCACTTGTGATGGCTCTGCTGGGAAGCTTCAACATCAAAAAAGCATTTTACATTCATATTTCTTTGGCAATGAGCTTTTTGTTTGTTGTTTGAACAAGATATATCCACAAAGTTCTGAGCGGATTAGGATGAAAGCCTGTGGCATTGAGCCAGGGAACACTTGAGGTGATTTTTGATGTTGATCCAGGAGTTTTTTTTGGTTTTACTCCAAGATGAGAGATGGTAGGTTTCACAAAATAACGCTGTTTATTGTCTCTTTGTTGTTTGTTTTGAACGTAATTTATATAAATTGATAACGTTCAAACTTCGTGGGTAAAACATGCTTCAATGTACTGGTTAAGAGCGTAAAATATTATTAAAGTATAACCTTATGACACTTGTGTGGGATTTTTCAAATGTAATTATTTTGCCCCCGCATTAATTTAGCAATGTTCCTGACTAGTGTGGGAAAAGTTGTGCTTTTAGGGGTTACTTGAGTTTACACTTCCTAAGTCAGCAGTAGATAAGAGTGGAAGTATCAAGATTTGAAAAATGTAAACTATATGTGCCTCAAAGTAAGATCCTTCTTCTACCCTGTCATCTACGGCGGCCGTGCTTTTAATACATACTCATTTCTGCCTATTTTTAATTCAAGGGATGCTCCCGTCTGTCATGTTCTATCTTACACACACACACACACACAAAAAGAGGTTTGAGTTTGCCAGCATAGAAAATAAGTAAATCAGTATTCCGGTGAAAGAGATAGAGACATTTGCATGGCAAATGTCAAGGTGATGATACAGGATATTAATATATAAATAATGTTAAAAAATATGTCCATGCTGTTTATTGCCCGCATGATCATCAGGTACAATCAAAACTTGTTTCCCCTTATATTTATATTATTTATATTTATTAAGGGGAATGTCAGCATGAGCAGACAGCTATGAAGGGGAAAAAAAATCAAAAATAACTCACAATCGTGACAGGTCGCTCCCGAGTAACCTGTTCCGGAGCAGTCGCAAGAAAAGGTGCTCCACGTCTGCGAACAAAGGCCGCCATGCTCGCACTTGTTGGGGACACATCTGCCACACAATATCACAGCAACACATTGGCAAATGTTGATAACACCTAACACACAACATTTGGGAATTTGAGCAGCTTTTCTGAAAAATACACCTCATAACATACGAGAATTATTCATGTAAATTAAAAAAAAGTGTATCGGCAACAAGATTTATTGCCGGGTTAGGCGCTATTTATGAGTGTGAAAGCATTTTACAATTAACAGCGGTTAACGTATTTGAAGACTAACAGTTTATACTTGTAAAGCAGAAGCTGACATAAAAAGCAGAAGGCAAGATGACATGTCTTTTTACTGTCCATGACTTAAGGGTGAGTGATTTTAGTTATTCTTTTTAGCTACTCAAGTTAATTAAATTTAGATACATAAAACCACAAAGTATGTAACTTCATGTGAATGTGATGAAAACATTGCATGAATAGATAGCACATAATATGAAAGCAACATATTATTGCCATCATATCCTAAATGTAAACAAAAATACAGATCATCACTATTATTATGCGCCTCATGTTTTATCCTTTATGAATAATTCATCTTCAGATTAAACACTTGCTCAAGTACTTTACAGTTTGGATTAAAATGAGCACTTGACATTAAGGTAGAATGTGAAGTTCATAATACATCTCCTAATTCAAAGTAAATATGGTTTTGATTCATATGGAGCACAATCACAATGGCTTTTAAAATGTCAGCAATTCTTAAGTCCTACATTTTTTTGCATTAGTTATGTTTCTTTGAAAATATTTCTACTTACACACACACTACCATTCAAAAGTTTGAGGTCACCCAGATATTCATTTTGACACTTCTACTAATATAAGGCATTCTGGTGTATAAAAAAAACTAAGTTTGCCTTGACGTAATCCCATATGTTACGGGGGCGTAGTCACAGGGGGCACAGCGCCACGGTCTAGCTATGCACGAGGGAGAGTTTTCTTTCCTTTGAGTTTCCTTCCCTTTTTCTATTTTTGCAGACACACAAAGTTAGAATCAGGCTTTGGCAACGTTGTGGGCAAAATCACAGCCAACTTGTTTGGAGGCGGCTCCTTTCATCCCCTTTACATTCAGCACATGAGAGAGGTGCATAGTTTAGCTGGGTGAAGTTCTTGCAGGAGATTAACGAGCACAAATTATGTTTGTAAGGAGCTACATGCAGATGTCCACTTATGGATGATGTAAAGTTGCTCAGGGCAATTACAGATCGCATAAAATGTATTATTCATTCTCAGACAATCCAGAACACCTCTTTCAGTATAATATTCAACTTTTGACTCACATAACATTAAAACTAGTACAAATAAACACAACAATAGTGAATAACCTCAATTGCAGGCTGCTAGTTGTTACTTAAATCGCTTACATCGTAATTATTTGATTATTTTGAATTGGGCCAACACCTTTTGTCTCAATGATACAGTCCACAAAACAATATTATAACTCAGGGGTGTCAAACTAAATTTTTTGGCGGGCCGCATTGTAGTCATAGCTTCTTTCGGAGGGCCATTATGACTGTCAACACAAATAAATGTATGAGCACCTCATATTATATACAGTAAAAGCTACAAAACAAACTGACAATTAACTCGTTTTCAAATCAGATGACTAAAAACTGGTCAAATATTTAAAAAAATATACATATATATTATCAAAAGTGAAGACAATTTGCAATTCTAGTAATGACACACAAATTTGATGCACAATTTGTCTTCGCGGGCCACATAAAATGATGTGGCAGGCTGTAATCTGCCCCCCGGGCCTTGAGTTTGACACCTGTATAATTACTGGAAATAAAAATTGGCCCTGGAACCAAATCCACTGGATCACTCTTGACTATCATTCATTATTCTCTCATAGCCACCCCTTCTGAAAAAATAATTCACAGTGTCCTTGTCCGGTTCTGGTAAAAGGTTGAGGCTTGTTGAAGGAATTCCTCTCGCTTTGACACCACGACAGCCGCTTATTGGATTTCAGCACAAAGAAGTCACATATCATCTTCATTGACACCATCTTTGATTTTAAATCCCACATCTGTAATTTCAAACACTTTTCAGCCACTTTCCATTGAGTGAGGCGTCAGAAACGACGTGGCTATCCAATTGCGGCTTAATCACGGGCTATTCATGTCCTTTTCTCGGGAGACGCAGATGGATTGAGTGTGCTATTCTCTGCAAAACCCAACATGCATTGTAGATCACAATGTTTCGTGAACATACCAAATTAATAACAGAACTTCCTCTGACCGCCGAAGTGTTTTAAAGATAGAAAAATGATGACATATTTTACACGCTACATAAATGATCCATTCCGCGACTGAATCGGAAAAATCAACATAATTACTCTGAATCGTTTTTCGGGTCCTGTCACGTTGGACAAACTCCCTCTTCACATCAACGGAGAGTCTACTTCAGTGCAGATGCTGATCTGCCAATCCAGAGGGACTGACCCAGATGTTGAAAAGCCATATCAACCAAGACAGCGCTCACAACATTCAGAACTTTAAGAACCACAGACTGATCTTATCCACCCTCAGGGATGTGCCACAGAGGAGCTTTCTGACCACCATAGCAACCTCAACCCAAGAGATAGAAGAGCCTATCTCAGAGGCTCCAGACTGTGAGTCCTCATGGTGTGTTAGTGGGATTAAGTAGGTATTCAAAGAATTCTTGTGACCAATTCACAACATACCGAGTCGAGGTCAGCAGCGTCCCCAACTCGAGTATACACGGTGCTGATGTTGAGGCACCGTTTTCCCCTATTCAGACGCCCGATGGTGGACCAACATTTCTCAAAGGGTCACATCTGCTCCTTAATGTTCTTTCAAATCTCTGGGTCATGATAAGACTTATAAGACTAAAAAACTATTTTCTTCCATCGAAATGCTCAAAGTGACAATACCTTTGTTTGGAATTTGGAAGTCGTGTCTTTGGTAGCCAATAGAATAAAACATTTCTTTTTTTTTTCAACATTTAAAAACAAATTCAGATAAATTGTTTTTCAAGTAGTCCACTCAACTTTTCCATCTATCCGCCCGTCCATCCATCCATCACATGACATATATAGATATCAACAATTCACACACGTTAAGGAAAATTTGGAACACTCATGATTCAAGCATGGGGAGAACATGCAAAACCCACACAGGAAAGCGGGTAAGAACCCATGACCTCTGAACTCCAAGGATTCTGTGCTAACCAGTTGCCGCCCATAATCTTTTCCCCAAATTATACATTAACACGGTATGTGTGCAGGTTTACTACACACACAAGGTAGTGGGTTCAATCCCCAGAGGAACCAAATCGTTTTTCATTAAATTCCCATACATGATTAACAAAGGATATCTTATCCGCAGCGGAAATATTAGCATTACATTAGCAGCCAGGCTTGATTAATGCTACGTGTTTTATCTCCTGCAAGACACATTGCCTCCATTATCGCTGGATAGAACTGCACTGCATCCTGCTGACAGTTGTTTCTATTGTTTTATGCTGCGCAATAAGTTCACCAAATCATTAGGAACACCTGCAGTGCGGTCCGACCCCACAGGTAGCCTCAGCCGTAGCTAAAAATAAGCCTTAATGGAAGACGACATAATAGTTATTTATGTTAAGTGCTACTTTTGGCCCTCGGTTTCTTGCTGCATAATGGGCCGTAAACTTTGCAATAGCCTTAAAAGCTGTAAAGCGCGCGCTTGCTGTTATTAAATTTGATTATCTCTCCACTTTTCCGTCGTTAAAAGGTACACGTTCATTGTTGTGAAGGACGGCACATGTCCTGCCTGGTCGGCTAAAATATATTGTGCATCTCCCACCAAGGTTCAGAAAAATAGCAGAGAGGGATTAAAAAAAAAAGATATTTCCATGCATGAACTGGAAACACTGCACATCTCGTCCAAATCAACACATGAAGAAAAAAAATGAAAACGTATGAGTCCTCGATTTGGATTATTTGAACTGTGGTAGGCCAAAGTAAAGGGCCAGTATCGGCGATAACAATACTTTTTAATAATGAGGCTGGATGCATTACGAAATGGTGAATCTGTGCCACTGTCTTGTTGAAAGGCCCATTTCAGAGGCAATTTTCTTTTCAGCATAAGGCAACATGACCTTGTCAAGTAGTCCCATGTATTCAAACTAAAATTGTCTGGCATGAATAGGCTTAGTACCATTGAATAAGAAATATTTCAATATTATAAGAACTTTCTTTATGTCCTTAGTTTGGAATAACATGCGCAGTATCCATTTGTTTGGATGGAAATAAAAACTTCAAGTAAATTAAATTCAATTCTATTGTTCATTTCAAATTCTAGGTTAATAAAAGATGCACAGTTTAAAAAAAAAACACATTAATCTACTCAACTCTTCCAAGTGAATTCCAGGTGACATTTAAAAACATAAATGCTTTCGAGAAAAATTGAAAGAATGAATGCAACATTATTAAATGAAAAGATTGCGTTGTTGAAGCTAATAATAGCGCAGCTACTGAAAAGGTTATCTCAAAACACACGCAGACACACAGACAGACGGACAGAGAGACACACACACACACAATAGGCAACTTTAAAGTGCACTTAAATTATTCTGAACCCAACTGTGTATATACCATTATAATCTTCAATTTTAATGGGGCCGATATTTTGAAACCTTGTATTCAAATTTCTCAGTAAATCAAAGGTATGGCTGAGAAAACAAAGACAGTTTGAAATCAGTATGCGTGCATTTCTATCTGTTGGTAGTCACTATGTCCAAAGGGAAAAAAGCTGGAAAGGAGCAACATTCCCCAGAGAATTAATGAGGAGGAAAAACAGCAGCTTTACGAATATTCCCAGCCATATCCGGACCTTCACGAAAGGTGGTCGGCCCGTCGCACCTGTTTCAGCAGCCCTGCAGCTGAGCGAGCTAATGAGCGATGACGCAGCACACGCCGGGCGGTGAGTAGCAAGCTCGTTAGCATAGACCTCTGCCAGGGAAGACTGCCGCCCGCTTTTTGTTGCTGCTTAATTGGATGTTCCTGTCACTGCGCTTGCCGCCGCCGCCGCCGCCATCGGGCAGTGGTTTGCTCGTCGACTCCCACACTGCACTTGGCATACATTTGCTGCCATATTGCATTGTACCATTTGTTTAAATCCACAGTTATTTGAACACTTTGAGCATTTGTCTTGAAATGGACCATCTATTCTTGCACGTTGTAGTGGAAACGGTGAGTAGTAGGCCAAGTTCAAAAGTGAGTGCACAGGAGAGTGTTACTTAAACAACAAAGGATGTGACAGTATGTATTTTCGAACTTTAAGCGCACTGTGAGTGTCTTTACTCGTAGATCTAAAAAAAAATAATGACATTTGGCACGGAAATGCTACCCCGCAGGGATCAGGGGCAGTTAGGGTGGCTGCAGTAACTCATTTAGGGGGAACAGTGTCTACGAACACTGGCGTCATACGGTTTGATGGGCACCGCTGGCAGCGGGGACGTTTATGTCTGTGCCATCTAATCAATGAGAGCAAAATTAATTACATTTGCACGTTTTCAGTGGATTAAATTAGCCGTTGGAACATGATTTTGGGGAGGTGTGTTGAGGCGCAACACTATTTGTATATTTATTTATTTATTTATTTATTTCAGTATGTGCTGCCCTGTCAGTCTCATTTGCCCTTCAGAACCTGTAGTGCTGACCAATGTAATTTAAACTCTATTGGCCATGGGTTCGTTTTCTTTCACCAATCAGATGACCAATTAACCCCTACAGTGCCAACCAGGGCCATTTTTTGATCTTCTGTTTGGTTGTTCAGAAAGCTTCGAGTCAACTTTGACTCGCAAAACACGTCTGTAGCGATCTTGTACACATCAATCAATATTTCTGTTGCCTATGAAGAATTTATATTTCTTGTATTCATCTCATGTTGGTTTATTGATTGTCAACTGCTCCTGATGTACTGGACATGGTTGCTTGTGGTTATATGATATATTTCATAATTGCAACATGTTAGTGGTGGTTTAAGGTGGATTCAATCAGGAAAATCCCCACTGAAGGATCAGGTACCAAACATGTATGCCAAAGCAACATTTAGCATCAAACTCTTTTTTTTAGACAATTATAGGCCTGAAAAAAAATGAACCAAAGATACTGTAGGATTAAAGTCAAATGATCTTAATCATAGAGAAAACATTGCAGTGCCCATCCTATTTATTACACAAGACCAAAGTTAAAAAAAAAAACCCAGCAAGACTCTGCACTGGCCAGGGGCAGATTCCCCAGGACATAAACACGGACACACACAACATGACTGCACAACCACACATTAAAGTCTAATGGAATGCTGATTCTCGTTTAAGAAGCTGTCTCGACATGAAGGCAGATCCTAAGTAATAATAGTGTACATTTAACTCAATCCGCAACATGTGGCAAGATAATACTCATGTCAGGGTCTGTTTAGGTTCCTCAGTAGGTGCGGGTGTTTTGATTGGAGTGGAAATGGGCTTAGTTAACAGTGTGTGAAAAATCGGTAATTAGACTAAAGACTCGTTTTCACGTTCCTGTGGGGAAAAGGAGGAGGTGCCTATGTTTATTTGTTCCAAGTGGATGGCGAGTGGAGGTCATTATTTGAGAAATTAAAACGAGTCCCCTACCTGTCTGTGATGGCACACGTGTCAAAGTGAAGGTGGTTGAAGTTTCCCAGCATGCCTTGCTGCACATGGCTGAGGTTCACTGGCTGGCCGTTGATGAAGATGAGCTGCATGCAGCCCTGGAAGTTCGGAGACGGACAGTCGGCAGTGGGACAGCCTGGAAGGAAAAGACATTTTCATCATAATATCACATGGAGGCCTACTTCCGGGTAGTAGAAGATGGAGCCTTGAATGATTTTAGCTTTCTTCTCTCTCATGTTACTTTGAATGTGACATGTCAGATGAGATACAACTTTCTTGGAATGGAAGCTTTAATTTACATTTCAGCAGGTAAATTGATTTTTAGCTGGGATTAATGGCAGTTGTCTTTTTTCATGATAAACGTAAACCGCTAACCACTGGCGAAGCTCCAAGTCAACTCCTCTGACTTTGACTCACCACTGCCTACAATTTTTTGTCAGTTTTTGTAATGCTGCATGTGCTCCATACTAGTTTGCCTCCAATGATCTTTTGTTCCATTTTTCTGACTCTTATTTTGCTCTAAGAGCCCCAAGGTCAGTAGCAGTCACTCACAACAAAGGTACCTTGGAGCTTTTTGTTGACTAATGTTTTGAAAAGGTCTATGCAGAGGGGGGGTTAAAAAAAAAGCCTCATGCACACCAACCTCCAAAGTAAAAGTTGCCTCTGGATTCAAGCGCGGCCGACAGTTCGATCTCAGACGGCGGCTCGCTGTCCACCGTCAGACGAATGAGGAAATTGCTCGTCTCCAGACTCACGGAATGCCACAATCCATCATTGACTGTGTAATCTGCAAGGGAACCAATGAGATGACAGCCAAAGAGTTATTTGTTCTGTCTTTCCGCTCCTCAAGGCGGCAACGAGCGTACGGCAATTGATGTTATTTCCAGGGCTCTCTTTTACAAGCTGATTAAATTCTGTTTGCGTGTCACCTTTCCGCTCACCTGGCGAGACCTCCTCTGACTCGCGCCCGGAGTCGTGCAGGGTCAGCTGCAGCCGGCCATCGTGGATCCGCAACTCTGATCTCCGGGGCCTCGAGCCGAGCGGCGCCGACAGCAGCAGCCCCTCGGTGTTCCACGTGCGGAAGTGGAAGCGGGCGGAGAAGCCCCCGGTGGCAGACGCCCCCGTTGCCGCTGACGGAAGTGTCAGGAAGCTGCTGTTGGCGCTCAGGAAGGTACAAGCCGCCAGCTGGGGCTGTGAGCACGAGAAGGTCACGTTGCCCTGGAGTGTGACACAGGCACCAATTTACGCCGCTTTTTAGGACAGCGTGTCTCATGTGAGAATGAATTCTATTTGTATGGAAATCAAGTTGACATGCTCAGGCACGGAACATATGGCTAAAGAACCGCCTGTGAAACCTTTCTCTCACCCGGACCAAAATAATTAAACTCCAACCGTTTCAGTGAATCAGCTTTGATACAAGGTCTGACACATTTGAAACATCATGAATCCAAGACTTTTGCCGGGGTAGTCTTATTCCCATTTGGGAAGTCAGTTGGATTTCTCTCACTCTCCATATAATTAAGATCCAACTGTTGCGGTGCAATAGCGGATCGTAGAGTTGTACGCCTTTGATGGAAAATCGTGACACTTTTATGTCATCATAAATCTAAGACTTATTGTGGAATATTATTATTCCCTTTTGTCAAGTCTGGTGGATACGCAGCGTACTCAGTGGGCTGTATTCACTGCATGCTAGTGCTACAGCAGCCAGGTCGACATTTCATATACTCAAAAATGACACAAAATTTGCTTGAAATATTTTTTTTCAACATTTGTTCACCTCCCAATGTGATGTTTTTCCGCCATCCAAAGAACAGGTACATTTTTTTTTTTTTTATAGCTACCAAATATAGATAAAAGGCTCTGATGGTACTAACTCATTTCCCAAGTGATGGATAAAACATTCAAATGAAATTAAAGAACTTTATGAAGAATTCATTTTAATTGTCCATCAAGACTGAAGCATGATTATCTTTGTAAAAGCTGACATTTTGACACATCTCTTGTTCTCTAATGTAGTTAATTGGTTTGACTAATCCAACTCTGATCTTTTCCGGTAACACCATCTCATTTAAAGCTGTCACATCTCCCGCTAATTTTGTCAAAATGGTTTGTCCAGGCGCAACACTCACAACCACAACACCTTTGTTATTCTCAGAACGTGCTAATTGGAGCCAATATTATCCTCCAAGTTGGGGTGGAAAATATCTAGCAAATAATTTCACGGTAAGCAGAGGCCTCTATATAATTGCTGCTAACGGAGCAGAACACAAACCAAGTAACCTCGTATTGAAATCATAAGAGCACTCTTTGTTGATGAACCGGAAAGTTGTCTACTAGCTAGATAGACAAAAAAAAAAAAAAACACACAAATACACCGAGACATGATATTTTTGTTCAGAGTGACATTCTAGCTATCATTACATTGCGGCCGGGGAACTTCCTTTACTCAACTGCGTATTGGGCGTCAGGAAGAAGCCTTCAATTGTAAAATACAAATAAAACTATATTTTTGGCCATACAGAGAAACGAGTCAACTGGGAGAGACGTAAAAGTCACATAGTTCCCCGGAGCATAAACATGGACGCACATAACATCGCAACGTCAGTCTACTGAAACGGTAATCATCATCAAAGAAGCCATCTTCACATAACGTAAGATCATCTGTAATGCTGTTCAGGGAAGTCGTTTACAGCACCAAGTGAGTCTCCACACTTTGATTCATCTCAGAGATTTTCTTTTTTTTCCCTAGCCTGCTGCTGTTGTGTTTAATGGACTCATCAGAACAATCTCTAATGACCATGTATTAACAATAGCATCTATAAAAGTGAGAAAATTATATTTGTCTGTTTTGTTTTTTTTCCCTTCTGAAAATAAGAATATGGAGAGTTTTTTTTTGATTAATATAAAACCCAACCTGTAGGTGCTGCTGTTTTGGCTAGCAAGAATTGAAATGCTCCTCAGCAGGTAACTTCTAAAAAGATGTGTTTTTGCAATTCCAATTTTAAACAGTTCCCGTGTAACATTTTGGTCAAAACATTCCAAGGATCTATAGCATGTCAAATTCCCGGTCCAGAGGCCTCTACGCAATTTTCACGCCTCTACGTAAAAAAAAAAGATAAATAGCATGAAATCAACCCACTAAACATGTTTGAACGAATCAAGCCAAGCTCTGCAATTAGCAGTTTTCAATGACACATGAGACATGGATAGCAAAAAGCCAAAAGTGATAATTGCGATAACAGCAATGCATGTTGAGTATTAATTACTAACACACCAAAATAAGTTTTTTTTTAACAGCGTGATGTAAAGCCTGTAACACACAAGTACAAATTCTCCAATGCATCCTTGGGTTAGGGTGACTGGGTGACCAAGCCACCATATCCAGCTCACGTTGATATGGAAGAGCAGCGGTACAACTCAAAGCCCCGCCCACGTGATCAAGCGTCTCAACCTATCCCTAAGGGAGAGCGCGGTAACCCCGTGGAGGAAACTCATTTCGGCTGCTTGTATCAGTGATCTTGTTCTTTCGGCCATGGCCACCAGCTCGTAAAGACTGGTGAGGGTAGGAACAAAGATCAACCAGTAAATGCAGAAACTCGCCTTTCAGCTCCTTTTTCATCATGACAATCTGATACAGAATCCACATCACTGCAGATGCTGCAGCAACCCACCAATCAATCCATCACTTGTGATAAAAATCCCAAGATACTCAAACTCTTCCAATTTTTTACATCTTTGAGTGTGTGGGTGGAGTTAAACCAGGAAAACGCTTGTTGGTGGTTTATCCTTGTTTTTCAAGAATTTTTGTAATAAAAAAAAAAAAAGTGATATTAAATGCACACTCACATGTCAAGTGGCGTCAAGGTTGCATTCTGATTAGCACTTCCCAGAAAGTCACCTGAATGATATCAGTAAAACTCTAGACAATTTCATGAAAAACCTGGCAGAAGTGACTCTAAAATCCCTCCAGATGGGCCAGAAATGACTTCATTTATTGCCCATGGAGTCAAATGAGTTAAATTTAAACTGGGGTTCAACCTGCACAGTGCAGGAAAGGCATCATGTTCGGGACAGGGCGAGCGGCGGCCGTGGAGTGGGCCGAGGCCTTATCGGCGCCCGCAGGGCAGTGCAGAGCAATCACAGCTCCTTGACTCGCAATGAGATTCCCCTCCATCAACCTCAGGGAGATTGTCCCATTGAAATTCCATTACAGCTCCCATCATGGCAGCTGCTCTCTCTCTCTCTCCGCCTCCCTGCTTTTGTTGTCAGTAAAGGACTTTTAATGCCCCAATCACACTTTAAAGGGCGAGGGTTGGTGAGGGCGAGATGCTGTGCGAAGGTTTGCAGGGGTTACTGTCTGATTATCGGACACTCCAAATCTCTTCATCGTGTTGGAAATGATGGCCGCTTTATGGATTCCTCCATCCAATTTTCTTCCTAGAATTTCTTTAATGACAAATCTTCACCATCACAAATCGATGTTTGGCAAATGAGTTTGTAATAATAATAATAATAATAATAATAATGATGACAATAATAATGGGAACAACAAAAACAACAAAATATTTGCAGGAAAATTTTTTTCCCAAACTTACCACGGTGTGTATCTGTGGTTTGCGTCGTTTGGCCAGATCGATGATATTGATACCATTGTAGTAAAGGTTCTCCATGCATCCATGGAAGTTCTTCCTGAGGAACGTGCCGGGTTTTCCAGGAAGCGGGATTCCACCGAAGCTCAGCTGTGACAAAGATATGGTAAAGAAATGCTTTCATTCGGGCCTCTGGGGTTGAGGGCAAAACTGGAGAGAAGGGTTTCACAGAAGAGGCGGAGGATCCTCAGACTGATCACATGCATGTTTAAAAACTCACTTTTAAGATTTTCCGAGTTATTACAAGTCGCTTTCCCCCAAAGAGAACACCCGAAAAGGCTTTCCAAGAACTTAACTGAAAGCTCAACACTTCCGAACTCATATCTCTAAAACTGCGGAATGCAAGCCAAGCTCACTTAGACGTTGCGGCTCCTTGCAAAACAAATCCCACGGCCGTTTGGCAAAGGCTTTCCGGGAAGGCTGTTCCCGTTCCAGCGTCTGATTATTAATGGGATGGAGTATGTGGTCATTAAAAGGTAAGGTTTTCAGGAATTGAGCCATTACTTATGCCCGCCAGTTCTTGCGCGGCGTGCCCGGTTGAAACGTCTCTTTTTAACAGTTGAGATTTTATCAGCTTTGGCCCGCTAATTAATGCTAGCTGCACGAGTTGAAAGCATTATGTCCGGCTGACTACTTTTAAAAGGAGGAGGCTTTAAAGGGATCCTGAATATGCACTCGGCCGGCCGCATGCATAATGCAGAAGGAGCATGGAGGTGTTCAATCCATACTTTATACATTTCCTCCACTATTAAATGTTTTTTTTTTGCCTCTGCGGTGCTAGAGAGGTAAGACCAAGCACTTCTCACATGCGTGGTGTTTCCACTGCTCTGCTTACGGGATAAATGCATCAAGTGCACTCCATTTTACAAACCGATTCGGGCCACTTGATGCTAATTTGCTCACCTCATAGTCCACCTCCAGCGAGTAGGCCTCCCCTTGGGTTTGGAAGTGGTGAGTGTGGGCGTCCACTGTGAGGTTGACGTGCTTGTTGAAGCGCTCCACGTGCACGGCGTGCCAATGCTGGTCATCCAAAAGACTGCCCACCGTGACGGCAATGCGGGGGGCGCTCAACCTCGGACGGCTGTCGTCTGGGAAAACGGCAGGGGGTAAGTCCAAAATGTGCGAGTGAGGTCGGGAGCCCCCATGACACCAACTCGAGAACTATACGTGAGCAATTAGATCATGTAGAAACAAACATTCTAAAAGATTTGTTGTTTTAATGACCTTTTTCACAGGTGGTAGGACGTACAGTGTTGGTATTAATTAGGGTTACAAATTATTTCTGGTTTTACAGAGAAAGCTCCCTGCGGTGAGACACTTACTGTCCAATTGTTTTTTTTTTTTTTTGATTTTATTTCATTTCTTAATAGTGTGTTCATCCAAGTATATGGATGAGAACAAAAAAATGTTAATTGTACACTTGCCTGCTGTGATGTGAGACAAATTGTCAAAATTGTGATGGATCAATAGTGTCTGTGTTTGGGACATAGCCCTATCAACGCGATGTTTATTTGGCCCATCCCAAAAAATGTTAACTTGACAAATTGCACTGTACGATACGCATTGATTAAGCCATCAAGCCAATTTCGAAAATGATTGGTGAGTTGGAGCTTATCCCAGTTGAATTTGGGCAAAACAGTTTGCCAGCCTATTGCAGTCTATATCAATTAATGAAGTATATATGTAAATATATAAATTGATGTAGAAATATTAATCCAATTTAATCCAATATACGCTGCTGTTTAATTTGTGTTGCACTCCACTCAGAGAATCAAATCTGACATGCAAGCATGCGAGGGGGAATATCAGAATGAAGAGGTGCACAAACAGTGCCTTGCTCAAGGGCACCTCGGCAATATCTAGGAAGCACACTCCCATCTATCAAACATATAGGTGCAATTTTTTTGGACCGCAGTGAGACTCGACTTAAACCCTACGGTTCCAAAGCGCAAATCCTTCCAGATGAGACAGGATAGTGCTGTCGCCGCTGGTCAAAACATCATGACAATATCATATCCAGAGTTACCTTGCAATTCTCATATCACAAATATGCCACTTTTGCCTTATGGAGCTTTATAAAAAGACAGAATACATATAGTGCTTAACAAATTGATCCAGTGATTTAAGTCAACAGCATTAGCAATAAGCAAATGCACGGTTATTAGTAAATCATTCACTCCCATTGACGAGAGTAGAAAGATTTGTGCTGGGGATGAGTTAATGTTTCGGTATGGGTTACCATTCCATCAGAGTACATTCGAGCGTATTTAAATATGTTTTAATGTGTTTTCGAGTATGTTGGAACGTATTTTCCAATCAACATTTTTTTACTTCACATTGGAAGCTCCCCAAGGAAAACACAAAACTTCCACTTTGCTAACGAAATGTAAAAAACAGAATATGTCTCCATACAGCAGGTGGCAAATGGTATTCAAGTCTTTCTTTCAGTTTAAAGCACAAAACATGCATCACCTAAGTTGAGGTAGAGGTCCAGTTTCCCCCGATGGAGCTCCAGAGTGATGTAGTCGCCTCTCTGGCCCTCTCCGTGCAGCAAAACCCCGTTAGCCTGCTGACTCTTAAACAGCAGCGAGATGACATCTTTCACGGTGGACATGGACTTTTGGTTAAATCGATACAGCAAGGAGCTTCTGCCATCAAAGTCAGCCACGTAGGATTCTGAGAGATGGGGGAGAACAGAGCAATGCTTGCATCAGTGTGACGGCTCACAAAAACATGACAATGAGATGTGGACTGCGCCTGCAGTCAAAATGATCTCAGTTGGAAATTCATCCAGACATTATTTTTAAAGCTCATTAACAATTTTAAGAATTCAATATGAGAAGGCCCATTTTTATGGCGTTTAGTCTTAACAGGGTGGAAAATAGTTGTGTTATCTGTGCAAAACTTTCCTATTGTCTCAGAGAAAAAAAAAATCTATTTTAGTGTCAGAATGCCCGCATGGTCCACTACAGTGTGGCCTGTGAAAAATGATTCCAATATGCAGTGGCTGTGGGGCAAACGAATCGGTCATTATCTGCGTTAATGTTCATGTCTCCCTTGAGGCGGGGGGCATGCAGTCGCAGGACCCGCCGCTTATCTCCTGAAGGGGCACAATGGCGCGGAAAGCAACATGACACACATAGCGAAAAAGCACAACTTGTTCCTCAACCGTGTGCTTTAACTCTGCAGGCCCCTTGTTTGTTTTATACCACTCCTGTTTGTTTTGTGATCTGTGAAGCACTTTGTGTTGCCCGGAGCACTACGGTGTGCTCCATAAATACAAACTAATGCTATGCAAGCGACTGCGCCTGTAGCTCGCCACAGTCGGCTTTCTCCGCAGAGGCGCGAGAGTAAAAACATACACTCAAAAAAATGCAACAAACATTATATTTTCTAACAAGCTGTTTCTTCACACGTCCAAAGGAACTAATCAGAGTAACTGGCTTGGATGAAGTTAGTCCCGCTTCCAGGGGAGTCCTAATTACAACAATTACGATGAATCAAATAAAAAACAGGACCGCATGACTGCACAGGTACACCTAACATCAATATCTTGATACAGACATCAAGTTTCTACTGTTTATGCTGCTCAGTGTTGCGGGAAAACTGGAGTCTATCCCAGATGACTGTGGGCGGACAACATTCCGGATTGATTGCCAGGCCAAAAAGTAGATGCGCCATTTTAGCCCACTTGTGTAGTGTAGCCAGGGACGAAATATTAATAGTGCAATATAAACGTCAATTTTATTTCATTTATTCTGTTCAGGGTTGCAGCGAAGCTGGAGTACAGCCCGAAGGATTGTGAGATTGGTCACCAAAATACATTGGGGGCTTGCGATTGTAGTGTTTGTAGTTTCTAAAATCCGGTGTGAACAATTTTTAATGAGTTTGAGTGTTTATGTTTACTTGCTACAGTAATGATGATAAATCGGGGTAACTCATTTTTCATCTTTTTTTTCTCTTTCAACAGTTTTTTAAAAAAGTATATGCATTGGGAATACCAGCCTTCCTGATGGTCAGCAGATTTTTTTTATTGAATATAGCACAGTATTTTTATTTTTTTTAATATTGCTGTTATTTAAGCAGAGGGGGAAACACTAGAAACAGCCAAACTGTGTCAGGGTTTCTACTTTATGGACTTGAAGTTGACACGTCTGCATTTAAAAAGCAACTTTATGCATCTCTAATGTTAGTATTTCCAAAATATTCAGTTGGTACTTTCAAAGTCTTGGAGTAATTACATTTACAATCTATAATGAAAAAGATCAAAATTTGAAAAAAAAAATAATCCTTCATTTTACCTGAAGGAGTTATTATGCATTTGCACATAATTTTATAACATCTCCATTTGTGGAATAAATTCATTCAAATATAATTATTCATTATTCTACTCTGTACACACCATATTTCAATTACAAAAAGACAAATTTCATTACTCTGACGAGTAGAGGGGGCACAGGAGGGACTGCCCCAAATCTTCAAACGAGCACACACGACAACCTGGATTCTATTTTTCCTTGTGGAAGCAATTACAACACATTCCTTGAAACATTTTCAGAAACAGGTCTTATAACAACAGTTTGACTTGGTTGTTTAATATCACACTTGATGGGTTTGTTTTCAGGAGGCCCAACTGTTTGTATACAAGCAATTGAAGTCTCTTTTTTTATTTTTTTTTGTTCCCTTTACAGGTAATCTGATGCCAACCGCTGTTGGTCTTTGTTTGATAACGGTCTCTGCAGTTGAGCCCACCGCGGGGTGTTCAATAATAACAACAATAAGTGTGATCGCTCCACACAAAAAAAGCAAAGCGCTCACGATGAAAATGACATTTCAATTCACAAATGTCTTCCCTCACGTCGTGTCGGGTGAGAAGAGCATCTCATCCTCTCTCATCATTTGTACGCCTCATCGTTCATAGAGTGTACAATCGATTGGTGGCGAAGCAGCATTTTGGCCGTCACCTTTACATAATCCTTCTTATGAGAAACGTCACGCTCTAACGTGGCAACGCGAGCCACGCATGACAATGTGACTGCGGATGAGCTCTGCTAAACCGACCGTTCTTATTTTCCTTTGAAGGCTGAACCTGATCATCTGAAGAATACGACGGCGGCGGCAACAATGGCGAGACAGCGTTTATGTTTGTCTAACACTGACGGCGATGTGTGTGCGAAGCAGCCGGACGCCATAAAACTGCTCATTGTGACATTGTCCGCCACGCTCACTGCTTTTAATTGCCCCATTTTCGAGTGAATCCCTAGGAAGTGTTTTTTTTAACAACTGTGGAAAACTGTTATCATGTGAACTCATGGGATACTTCATTAAGTATACCTGCATTCATAACAGGCAGAAATGCCTTCACTGGGATTCTAATGGCAAATTTTAGATACTAATTTAACATCATCGGTCGGAGTTTATGGTTATGCTGCATCACGCTGAAGGCTTTTCATTGTACATAAACAAAGGAAGTAAAATATTAAATAATCCGTTGCATAGCACAGCAGGCTGAAGTTAACATGCACAGTGCACTTCCTCGAGGAGTTTATCAATCTCCTGTCACACAGCAGACCTCATTTGTTTAAAGCGTGTCAGGTATGTCAATAGTATGTGGCGCCTGACGCAATGCAGGCTGAAGGAACTCTCAAGATGATTTCAGGGTGAGGCGTTAATTGCGTTGTTTCCAGTTCCTTGCTATCTTGTAACTTCCAGCAAAGATAAGATGAGAGTTTTAAAATACAGAATTAAAAGGCAAGCATTAGCATAGTTGCTGGTTGAGCAGCGGATTTCAGCGTCGGAGAACATCTCACTGGAGGGCATTAGGCGGATTGATTAAATGTGCCTAATAATTGATTAAAAAGGAATCGTTTCGTGTGTTTGCAGAATTGGCAGATGGCTCTGTGCCATGCTGGGTGTTTTGGCTGGGCAAGGAAATGTTGTTTTTGGTATGCAGACAGATCAACAGCAAATGGTACTTACTATAGGAACAGCCATAGACTTCCACTCTGAGGCCTATCCAGCCGCTCGGATTCCAGTCGAGGGGGACGAATCGAAGGAAACGGGCTCTTACAGCGTGGGAGAGTTTGTTCTGGATGACACCTTCCGAATTGATATTCCCGACAAATGTCTGTGGGAATCAGAAACAAGATGTGACAAATTATCAATATTAAAGATGGCAATCATTGTAATGTACAATAAATAACATTTGACACCTCCAGTGTAGTGATCCACACATTTATAATTGATATTATTTATACATAATATTTCTTGTTTTTACACAACTAATATACCTACACATTTAATGTTCAATACACTTCTAGTGTTAAACATTTTACGATATTTAATCATCTATGCAACTTCAATGTAGCATATTTACATCATATTTTATATTCCATATTAACATCGTATTTAATGTTCTCATTTGCCATGTACACATAATATTTAACGGTCTTTAAAGCCGTAGCATATTTACACCATATTTAATGTTTATATACAAAATTCTAAATGTGTCACTAATCACATCATGTATCGGCGACGAGGCAGCAGAGGATGAATATGTTAAATAAAGCTCAAATATTAACAGACACCGAGACTAACCAGAGGAAGAGGTCTTTCCTCCTGTCTTTGAACGACATAAAAACATAAGAATCATCATGTGGACGGAAATAGCTTATCATGTGTGTCCACCGGAAAAAAAAAAAAAAAGGCATTCTCACATTGGGTAGCGAAACACGTCAGAGCGTATTTGTGAAGCATCATTTGTCATTTTCATTTTCAGCTCCCAACAAAGCCAAAGGGAGATGCGGTAGACTGGCAAACAGAGAGCGACTGAGAGAGAGAGAAACAATGGAGTCTCTCCAAAGACTAATGATGCTGCTAAGTGATTCTAGCCAGGTGACATATTCAATCAAAAAGGAATCATGCCGCAAAGCAAAGAGTCGCAAAGGATAGATCTTTACTCGTGGCATTTGTAACGAGTTCACAGTCAAGATATGGCCAGAAATGTTGGCTTGGTTTGCAAACACAGACGCAGGCCGCCTGCGGGACGCTGCATCATTAAACTCGACGGCTGCTTCTCGGAAGATAATCTTGGGCCCGTGTGCATCCGTTAAGGGTGAGACTGGCACTTTGGCCAAGGAGGAATAAGTCTTTTCTTAAAACGGAGACCTAATGTGTTGATTTGTACCGCTACACTGTCGTTTAATTTGGCAAAATGCTCCGAAAAGCTTGGCTGCTCATTTCATCCTCTGTCAAAACACAAACACTTTCATAGCGCTTATCTTTTTTCCCGCAGCCCCCGGCACCATTACATTTATGACAGGGAATAAGTCAGCGTATAATAAGTCTGCTTGAAAACAGGTGAGAGCGTATCAACCCCAGCAGGTTCACTTCAGTATAGTAAAGCGCTAAAGGGTAGCAGAAATACTCAATATGCATTGTACAATTGTTTTAAGACAGAACGGCAAAGTAAAAAAAAATAAAAACATCAATAAAATGAATAAAAAAATAAATAAGTCAATAAATAAATAAAAATAATGAAAAAAGAGGAAGAAGAATAACAAGCCTTTAATAGTGATGTCCAACATATGATCAGTCTCTGGAATCCATCTGACAGAAGTGCGCACTGGATTAACTGAAACATTGATCAAGTCATTCTCTGATCCAGATGCACTGCACATAAATCTAAGCATCAAATTACAAAAAGCAGTGGAGCAGGTAGGCATGACGACACTAACAAACATGTGACTTGCACTGGAGCTTCTCGAGGATTTCTGTAACAGCCTCGTGCTGTCATTATAAACCACTTGGAGTTTTCTGCTATTTCCTTGCTCATAACAACACTACAGCTGGGCAGCATATAAAAACACATAAAATACTATAGAGTGAGCTCTTGACAAATACGAGCACATCCTACACTCACGGCAAAATGTATTTGCTTGACGGTACAGTTTCCGACACTGCCTATAGACTGCTTATATTTGCAATAATAGACCCAAATACTATGTTATTTGGCAGCACTCACTGGATGCATTGGCAGGCAAATTGATCTCGGGAAAGGTTGATTGTCTGGCTTCTCTACTTCTAACGATCCTCCTCTTTTTATCATTATATGTCAGATGAAAATCAGCAGTGTACTTTCGTGCCTATCTCAAAAGCTGCTGGAGGACAATGACTGAACGAAAGCAGTGAACTAAATACAAGCCAAGAGACAAGTCGCTGATGGAGCTGATTGGAGGACATAAGGGACCAAGAACATGTGGATACAAAATCATAATGAGAGTCACTAAACAAGGACGGCATAGCCAAACATCCCAAAATTGAAAATTCAGAACATAACCAACAATGGTTGTATCCTGTACCACAAAGGCAAATCTTAACCTCAATAGAAAACCATGAAGGGTTGCGTCATGAAGAGACCAAGGACCTACACTGGAGAAAGCAAGACCCTTACTAAGAAGAAAACCTCACTAGCCTTAATCTTTGTAAAACCAAGGCAGGTTTTCTGAACAAAAACTAACAGCAAAGCTACCAAGCCAGGCCCTCCCTTGGAACCAACTCAACCATTTGAAGTGGGACCCCTCAAGCAGCATACAAAGGTCATGCCACTGAACAAAACATCTGAAGTCTAACGTCTAGAAAGCCTGCTTGAGAAACAATCTAGGCCCTTGCCTCTGGAAAATCAAGATGAGTTCTCGCCATTGGCTAAGCAATCTAAGACCCAAGCCAGACTGAAAACCACTGAAGAAAAAGACCAAGCTAGTGTGGAAAAATCATTGTTGCAGCAGTTAGCATTTGTCCTTGGGGTCCGAAGTCATATGTCGGACGACAGCAAGGCAATAAACAACCTCATAACCTTTTTTTGTTCCAAGGGGAGCCTGAGTGTGTTGGGTCCATATTGAATTGTTTATTGTGTCTCTGGTGTAGGTGTGAAACAATGAGAAAGATAAAAGGCAGTTGAAGAGTTCAATGGGGAGAAAAAGTTTGGTGATGCATGAATTCAACAGACAAATATACAGACCACGCTGTAACTATTTTTTTCCGACCAATGTTGAAAATATCTCGCTTTCCGACGATGCGCACATTCAACCAACTTTAATGATTCGCTTCAATGTGTTATGCTATATTTGTCATTTCGCAGTGATAGCGCCATCTGTTCCTGCAAGTGGTCGCCTTGCGTGTGGGTGTCTTTTCAGTAGATTCCTTTTTGAGAACACAAAGAACGTGTGAAATCACACACCGCCGCCCGGGTACCGCTGGTGATAGCCAATTACGACTTATGTTATGACTAATGTTATTATGTGCCCCCCTGGATTTTATTTTGTGCTCCATTCTTTCCTATTCAGGTCACATCATGGTACTGACGTGATGCATTACTATCGTCTTAGTAATTTATCACAAGTTGCGACAGGCTGATTTATTGTTTTCAGTGCGACCATTTGCAGTAGTTAAGTTCTTTTTAGACCTGTGCTCCACGTGTGACCTTTGTCATTCAATTAAGACTGGTTAGTTGTTTTTAAAAGGTGACTGGCTGGCGACCAGTTTGGGATTTAGTTTAAAAAATACATCACAGTGCCTAAGGGCTCAGTTTGCGAGCATAACAAGACCAAACCCAGAAAACAGTGACAGTTATCCTGATCATAGGCGCAGTGATGCCATTTTTAGTCAACAAATTGCAAAATGGCCGCCCCCGTATATGAATAAAAACGGGTGGATTTTTTACCTCAATTCATATTCCACATGCGCACTATTAATTAAAATGTTGTTTTTAGACGAACAAAGGCGTACAGAATATATTGTAAAGAGCATTTTGGTCTTGACTTCTCCGTCGGAACGGTTAACTTCCTTTTACACTTGTATATTTGAATACATTGCTTCTACATTTCATAAAGGGAAGTTTGACCTTCAAATTGATTACTTCGATTTCCTTTTTTAATTATATTTCCAATGGGAAATAAAGCTTCGGAATCTACACAAATGAAATGGATTGTGTTTGACCTTAAATCCTCTGCTGTGGCTTATTTCCCTCCAGCAATGCATTGGAAACAGCACAGTATATTTCAAAAGCCTTATTTGAAGTTTTCACTCTAATGGTGGTTTAGTGTTAGCTACTGTATAGAGGTTCTCTAGGGAAATGTGTGCACGTAGTGATTTGACTCTCGGCAAGGTCGTGAAATCCCAGCTCTCGAGCTCCCTCCGGCTCTTTTAAGTGGCCAGTGACGTGTTGGAACATAGTCTGGCGTCAATCACAGCCCGCAGACGGGGTTCGCTCCCGGAAGAATTTGTCCAAATAAATAAAAACTGGAAAACGGGACACTTGAGAGCTCATCTCCAGAGAGGGAGAGAAGGGGGCTGTTAATGAGGATGGAAGCTGTCCCACAGTGACACACGCACAAATAGAAATAATGAAGTCACTGCGGGGTTACGTCTGTTTATGCACCCCAATTCTGTGGAAAAATATTTGGCCGTCTTCCGTTTTGTATTTTTTCACACTTGGCCGCAGCAACCAGACTGCATGTATGGAGGCATCAGGAACCCATTCTGTGAAAACAGCTTTGTTCCCTTTTGTCTGGCTTTGAAACAATACAAATTTGGGAAGAACATGTATTGTATTCGGGCAAGTATGTTTTATTAAGGGCAGAAATATTTGTCTTTGGCCATAAGTTTGACCGATTTAAAATCCGGCATATATTCATTATTACAGGATTCATAAAAATGCTATTTGTGAAACGTACACTACAGATTTTGGTTCCGGGCATCATACCTAAACCAAATTGTCAACTAAAGTTCCAAATCAGCTATCAATGCAAAATTACCTGCAATATTTGATCTTCATAAAGAGAGTTAAATTATTATTATCCAATTTAGCTAACATGTACAAATAACCGTAAATTTGATACTATAATAATATAATATGTTAATAACTTCGAATATGGTCAATTTCATATCAATCAAAACTCTTTTACGCTTCAAACAACTTCTATTATCGGTTGCAGCGCCACCTAGTGCCGACAGGAAGTGGCCAAAAAGATGGATGTTGTACATTAAACATCTGCTAATTGGGGAATTATTGTTCTACATAATTAGACAGTTTAGTAAAAATAAAGATGCTGTTAAATTTAAAATGTTACCAGCATTTTACACCAAAAAAAAAGAGGCGACTTATACTCAGATGGACTTGTCTGGGGTGTGCTTGTGTTGCAGTAAAATGCTAATGACTCATTGTTGTTAAGTGCAATAGTTTGGTGCCTGCATTGCAGTTATTCCAACAGAGTGGTTCATTAGGTTTTTTACATTTCCCATTGGGGAGAAGAGTGGAAAAGACAGGCTTAATAATTACTCCAATAATAAGAAGACACAGAGGAGGAGGGAAACATTCAGCCTACCTACCTGACATCACGCTTATTCTCTTTAATTGCTTTTATGTTTTTGTTTTGGGTTTTTTTTTCACCGAAATTGCAATTGCTGCTTAATGTTTTGCTATTAGGAAAAAAAATGTTCTTCTCTTTGAGTGTGTTCCATAAAAACAAGTTTACGACTGAAGTCATTCTATTCTTCCTTAGCCTCTGTTAAATTCATTTTTTATGAATTCCAAAATATTAGCATGTTTCACAGAAACGCTATTCACGATACACGATTTCGGTTGAGGAAAAAAAAAAGACTTAAAACAAAATGCTGTGCCATTATTGTCTGGTTGATTAAACTTTGGAATTATGTTTGCATAGTGGTCTCTCTTGAACTATTTGGAATTCAAAATATATAACTTAAACAAAAAAGATACGGATGGATACTCAACTTATATATATAATATATTTCAATAACTTGTCAAATCTGCCCTGAATGTGTCACCTACATATGATTTTTTTGTGTGTGAAGCAAAATAGATTATTCATCAACTTTTGTGCACTCAGGAGGATGGATCATATTAAGCGCCTTGACTTTTTCTCTCTGGTGCCCCCCTCAGGACAAACTTAATCAATCAATCAAGCAGTGAAATAGCAAATTTTCCATGTCCTTGCTTTCAGTTTTTAAAATGTGCCGGCGACGCATGCAGAAGGTTCGACCTTTAGCCTTTTTATGGAGCTAATTTTCCACAGAGATAATTTGGCTCGGCATTAGCGTAGAATAATTGATAAGCTCGGGCGCTCTCATTAGTGCCCTGCCGTTCACTTTCTGGCTGGCAGCCTCTTTACCTTTGAGCGCCTTGCTTAAAATGCCAGATGGACAGACACGAGTTGGCGTCGGCCAAAAAGGTCTCCGAGAAGTCCAGCGTGGGTGTTGAATGGATTTTAGGTAGCAAACGATGTGTTGTTCATTTTTCACACGCATTACACAAACATTTAACAAGACTCGTGCGCAAACATCCATTTCCATTACATCCATCCGTCTGCTCTTTTTCAATTTTGTGGCTTGCAGTAACATTTTGACTTTTTAATGGCCAATTGAAAACGGAAAGAATGACTGATCCACAAATTTACATGTTCATTTGTCACAGTTTGTTCTCTAAAGTGATTCTATCAGAGGAGGGCTCGAAAACACACACAAAAAAAAACATCTAATCCGCTTAACCACTTTTCAGTCTGTTCCCTCAAAGTGAGACCGTGACGGAAAGAAGCCTGTGCGTACGATTCATGTTGGCAAGGCTGGCAAGGCTTTTGGTGCCCCGATGAGCGACACGCTGAGAAATCGTCGTGAGCAGTCACAGCTTCTTGGCCACATTGTCGCATCTCATATCATTAGTGGCGCTAACGGCAAAAGAAGCCTGACGTGTTGCATGGTTACGGCCGTCATGACCCGCTATCACCTCTCATAAAAGAGATAGCGAGGTAGGCAGCTCTGCTGTGATCGTGCTGTGATGTAACACACAGAGAGTTTTCCCGTGACGAAACGCATCGGAAGCCGATGCACTGTTCTATTCTGGGATTTATCGAGTGTTTGGATAGCCACATTTGATTGACAGTTACCATTCCCTGGTGTCAATTTAGAACTAAGGCAAGAGAATGAACAGTTGACAAGACAATTATGGACATTTTCTGACTTAGTAGGGCTGATCCCATTCCACTCCATCCATACGATTTGTTCTGAAAACGCTAAAATTCTTACCTACAAATATTTTCATAAAATATGATTATGTTACGTTGGTTGATTGTTGTGCCTTGCAAACGACCAATTAGCATACTACCCACACGTGAGGAAAAAGTCGTAGGAAAACTTGTAAAATCCTGTCATTGTCTGGCTGATGATGCAACAGCTATTTACAGATATGTGCAAAGCGGCTTTATGCATGTCCCTTTTTTTCGCAGGTTTCGTGGTGCTGCTCTGAATGGTGTAAATGGCCTCAGAAAATAGCCCGACTGTTGGCATATGTCATCCAGTCTTCATTGTATTCGTCCCAGTTATGTCAAAAGCTGTTAACAGGCTGGTAAATTGTTCTCCTGTGACTTTTTTTCTACCTGTCAATCTAATTATCAGAGTGTGTAATTGCCCAATGGCGCCATGGCGAAATTAGCCAAGACCTCTCTCCTTTGTCAGACAGATCAGGGTTTGATTTTTCGATCTTGTCAATACGTTTTGTGGAACTGATTTGGAGTGATTGTAACGCCTCTCATAATGGTGACTCTCAATTAGCTGTGCCACATGGCGTCGTTAGCACAAAGGATTATTTTCCAAGTGTTTATGGATTAAAAGTAGCTTGATTTAGGTTAGCAACTAAAATAGGCTTGCTATCTAAATGTCATCTTTCTTTCGTTTGCCAACAAAACCCGCAACGGATTGATTTAGTTTCACACTGGCACAGGCGTTAATACACTTTTTTGTTTGATAAAACATAAATAACCATATTCAATTATAAATTACATAAATAACCATTTCAAATGTGTTTTGATTAACACACACACACACATACACAACTTTTGGGAGCCGTCCACACATGCTGCCACAGAGACCACCACCACTGAGGTGGACCGGGGACACCCGCCAGATCCCCGCTTCTGGGGTAACTGCAACATGACATCCCCACGGGCAGACCAAACCTCTCAGCGAAGCTCCAAAAAGGAAACGCTGGAGTTAAAATTAGAAAGACTAAAAGGCAATAAAAAATACAATAAAATTGGATTTAAAAAATGAATAAATGAAATAATAGAAATATGAATAAATAAATGAACAGAGACATGTCCAAATAAATAAAACAGAAATCAGTTAAAAGCTGGAAATAAATGAATAAATAAAAACATACATACATAAATAAATAAATCTGTTAAAAGCTAACCAAAGAAGTGAATCTTGAGCTTTCCTTTAAAAGCTGTCTCTATGTTTCCAATGCCCTCTGGCATTTGTTCCAGATGCAAGTTGTTGTTTTTTTCTAGCTCTAGGAACGATTAAAAGGCCGGTGCCAGAGGACCTCAGTACCCGCGAGGCTTGATATGAAAGAAGTATGTCAGATGATCTTAAGACATTAAAAAAAAACCTACTAATGGAACCTTAAAATGTACCCTGAGACACGTAGGCGTAATCTTAAAAGCTAATATCCTCTGACCCTCTGGTGTCATATAATTCTCACAATTTTATTTCTATTGATATTTTGTTGACTTTTATTGCTGTAATGGACACTTTGAGATTTGCCTTCCAATGTAAATAAATCTATTCTTATTATCATTAGCAAACAGAGCTAATAACGCTATTTAATGCTGTATGAGAACAGATAACAATATGCAAGATCATTTTCCAATCACTGACCTCAGTGCCATCGTCATAGCGATAGCGCCTCCACGCTCGCCCCGTGTCGCTATAGAAGAGCATGTACGTTCGGACCCAGTCCCAACTGTCATAGCATCCTTGCGTGGCCACCGCTGTCACCTCCATCTGCTCCCTGAGGTCCAGCTGGAGCCACGGTTCCTTGTCGCTCGCCATTGGAGACCAGCCGCCGGCCCCTGACGGTAAAAATCAATGGAAACATTGATTTGGTCAACTCTTGTGGTTTTAAGCTGAGTCACTGCTCGCATTGTGTTGCAGTTGTTTCACGTCCTCACGTGTGGGAAATCAGATGGAACTTTCAAATGGTTTGATATAAGAAAGCAGCGAGCCGTTCAAAACATGACCACATTATGGGTATACTTTTTTGTTACAATATCAATTTGTGTTCTAAAAATGTTGTTTCCCCAAACACGAGTTAGGAACTTGTGCTATGTGGCCAACAATTTAATACCATGGGACAATTAAACATTTATTTGGGTTCACAGTCATAACTGCCCAATGAGGGAAGCCGTAATTACAAAGTGGTCCGTGACGAAAATGAGTTTGACACGCCTGCTCTTCTGTAATGAAAGCTTGATGGAGCGACGTTCAAGTCAATGCATGCCTTCACAGAAAACATTTTCGCATGAAGAAAGGGATAGAGAGATAAAGTGACAATTTTGTGTTTAAACAGCTGATTTTTTTTTTTTCTAACATCTGGTCACAGCACAGCCACTCACCGTCTCTCCTGTGCAACTTGGCGTGATGGGCGGCGTAGCTGACTGACGACTGCGATGAGCTCTGAAAGGATGAGCGCGGGAGTGCGGACACCAAAGGGCCGTTGCAATTATCTGCCGGGGAACAACAACAAGAGAGTGACAACAGTGACTTTTATTTTTAGTCACATGTAAACAATGCAAATGAGCTGGGATGGAACTAATGAGATGCAAAAAAACTTCCCAATTTGGCTGTATTAGAATAAAGCTTTGATTTATTTTTTTCCTGGCCCATTTCCATATATGGACTGCACAACACTGAGATTTTAATCACGCTCATGACAATGATGCCCTTATTACGTGAGACGAGCAACTTTGCTCTGTTTTTTGTCAACATCCCCCAACAATGGCGAACACGCTCACATCTTGACTTGTACAACAAAAAAAGTTAACAACGGTGACAGATTTTCCTTAGGTCATGAAGGGGGGAAAAAAAAACTTTCCAAACCAGCATTCCGGAAAACACAGAGTTCAATGTTACAGCTTCCACTGTTATTGATTTTTGCATCCATGCATCAGTCCTCCCTCCGTGTCGAGCCGCACTGTTTTCCCTGCCATTTTTCCCCCTGACTGCAGATTCCTCCACTTTGGAGCTTGAGGGTAGAAAATGCAGGAAGTTGCGAGCGCTGGAACACGTCGGTGCAAAGTGCGTCTTTACCTGTCGGCATTGCAGCTTTGAAAGCGAGGATTAGAGAAAATGACAAGGCTGCCTCACTTATCCAGCTCTCAGATGCTTCAAACAGTCTATTAACCCATGCAGTGACCCTTCAAACGAGACACAGAACGCTCCCTCTGAGTATACGTGTGTGCGCGCGAGTGTGCACATTAGCGTCCCATGTTGCAATGCAACAGGCGGGGAGCTGTTTCAGTCTGGCCATTCAAACCTGTCAATCCCACCCGCATTTACCGCCCTCATGATGCTTCCTACCCCAACCCCCCCACCCAACCTCCCATCATGATGAGAGGAGCCAGTCGAACAACAGCAGCCACTTCCCAGCTCGGATTAACTGAGTTGTTGCATTCAAGCCCAGACTGGCAGAGTGTAATGAAAACTGGCGCCAGTTTGATTACAATCATCGCTCCATCACAGCGTGCCTGAGAGGCCTTTGCCTCTGGGCTACAAAAAGCCGTATTAGTCTTGGTCAAGTTCATTTCATTTTTTTTATTTCCTTCCCAGCAACAGGCCGTCCATCTGATGAACAACGTGGACAGCGTGTGGCTCCGTTGCATTTTGGAGCGTCCTGCCGCATTCCGGCTGACCCGGTTTGATTGCGCGCGCTCGCCGAGAGATTTTACCGCTAATCCTGATTTCCAAGTGTGACTAAAGTGGATCAAGCCGTCTTATCCCAGGACTCAAATTGTTGGCGGGGCGGCAAGCGCACTCGCAGATGTTCATTGGCGAGGGGGAGAAATGAGAACGCTGGCATGGCATCTTGACACAGCACAGCCGGGGTTATTATGCAAGCGCTGGGCTGGTAATCTGTCAAAAGTATCCTGGGTCCCACTTTTGATCCTCCTGCTGGAATAGCCTCTCTGTCTTATCTCGCTTTCCATTTGTTTTCAACTCTTCCTAAAGTCTTGGCTGAGCTTCATGTCTGTGCTGCTATGGCTAATACCTTAAAAAGGGGAACATATAGGACGTGAAATCGTCTCTTTGGATTCAACAGCTGAGCGCATGCTCGACAGCAATATGATGACCGAGCAGCAGTTTGGGAAATAATTTAGATGAATACGTGGAGGATTCACAAGGACATTGACCCTTTTATCTAAAAGAAACCGTCAACGAAGCATCGGAGTTCAAAATGTTTTTGTAACCTGCAGCTGCAGTGTTTTCCCATTTTTTGTTTTTGCAGGAGACCGTCATTCTATTTGGCA
Source organism: Syngnathus scovelli (assembly GCF_024217435.2). Classification (NCBI taxonomy): domain Eukaryota; kingdom Metazoa; phylum Chordata; class Actinopteri; order Syngnathiformes; family Syngnathidae; genus Syngnathus; species Syngnathus scovelli. The sequence goes on along the minus strand of NC_090854.1, from coordinate 13,415,443 downwards.
GTGTGCATCAACATTAATAGTGCAAATATCAATGCCGTGTGATTTTTTTTAAGACGATTAAGTATTAAAATACTGTCATACACTGTACAACGCCATATTGGACATTTTGGGCCATTTCCTGTAATCCCAAAAATCAGATGCTTGTGGTATTTGCACTATTAATACTTATCCACACGGCCTAATAGAATGGAGGATAAATAATTTTTAGAGGCGTGCAGTGGCACGCAGGGGGGTAGTCATGCAAATGAGCCACCGCTCTGTGTGTGAAATAAAATAACCCAAGGATCAAAAATGACATTGCAGCCAACAGATGGTATTTGGAGGTCTGTCCTGGCTGATACACACTTTTTCACTTTTTTTACAGCCCACCAAAATGAGCCGCTGCTCTGTGTGACATGCTTTGATTAAAATAACCCAAGGTTCAAGAAACTTTGTTGAACCTCTTCTTATAAGACGTTCACATGAAATTCATGTGCACAGCTTTAAAGCAAACACAATCATGAAGACTGGATAAAAATTGAGCAACGCAAATGTTTACATGACCCTGATCTAGTTACCTTCTCCAAAAGTTTTTTTTTTTTTTTAATTAACAATTTCTCTGCGCATTTATTAAGGTTGATTTCTTCTTTCATGGTCAATATTCATGTAAACTATTGTGTGCGGTCTTTGGTATTTAGAAAGTCTCTGTTGGTTTGTTTTCACATGTTGGCATTTTGAAAACAAGGATGTTAAGGAGAGAAAGGTTAACTTGAACGGTTGACCTACTTACTCCATGTTTGTCCATATTAGCGTACATATAATTTTGCATAACAGGGCTGCACAATTGATCTAAGATAACAATCACAGGTGATTTAGAGTTTCACATTGTGAATGTTTTGATGTTTGATTATTCTTTATCCTTGAAAGGACAACATCAAAACGGAGAATACCTCTGCATTTTCTACTTCCTGTTCCAATACTTTCGTCCACGTAGGGCACTGGCAGGGAGTGCTATAGGCAAGGTTATTTGCATAGCACATTTCAATTTCAAAGGCAACTCTGTGTGCTTTACACAAATGAAATAAAAGAGCAAAATAAGAAAAATGAAATTAAATATTTAATATAATGATACATAATTAACTCACGTACACGGGAAATAAATAAAAAATATGGAATGGGGGAAAATTTCAATAAAGACTATTATTATAAAATATGAATAAACTTTTGGCACAATGAGAATAAAAGTTCAATCATGAAAGAACAATTATCTACATTCTTTGGTTAAGCAAAGCTTGCGTTGTATTCCAGAAAATTGAAATTCAACTTCTGACCGAGAAAACAGCATTGGATTGCCGCTGAACATGAAAAGACTTATACACACTATATTTATCAGTATTTTTAGTTATACAACAAATCATCATTCATCTCAAGAGGCTCTTCATGGAGATTGCTGTGTTGGTTCCACAAAATAGTCTATATAAAAATATGATGAAAACTCCTTTTTGATCATTCCTAAAAAAGGTCACCAACAAAACAAATAGTAGCTTATCATAGTCGGCAGCCATGTTTTGTTGTTTACGCTTGGCTGGAAGGCTTTGAAGTCAAGCTCCAGCGTAGCAGCCTGAAATGCAGCATGCATCGGCAGTTGATTCTTAATTCGTGTGCTGTATCAAGTCTAATAAATACCACTTCAACATGTTTAGTTTGCACTCGGGGCTCTCTCGGCCAGCCTAGTCAATAGCTCTTTCTTTGTTTATATTCTTTACACATACTAGTGACGTCTCCAGGGCCTAAACCATTTAGTGATTGGTGGACTCGTATTAGCACTTTAAGATGTATTGTTTAACTAACTGAAAGTCAGTGAGTAGACTTAAAAAGTGGAGTCCACACAGTATGGTGACTTCTATTTTACGCGTTTAAGGACTATCATCTGACTTCAAGAACGGTATTGCGGTCGAACTTCGAACTATATTGAAGCACAAGTCACCGAGTGGACATTTGTGTGGATCAAAGACCATTCCAATCTGCAGACATGGTGGTATGCCAAACATGGCTCAAATGAAGGCGATTTGCCTGCAAAGCTGCTCTTCAGCCTCGGGGATAACAGAAAATCCTCTGAGGCTGACCCCCACATTTTCTTCAAATCTTGTAACCAAGTGAAACCTAGCATAAATGTACGGACGACTCCAAATGCTGCAAAATTCACTATACTGGCTTTTATATCTGCAGTTGCTTTTGGAAAAACGCATTTTTTCCTGACTGCATTCAAGATCGGGCCAAATGAAGCTTCATTAAAAAAAAAAAAAATCAGTGAGTTAGCGTCTCTGAGAGAAATACAGTTGCTTTTTGGTTTACAGCACACAATGTGACCGACAAAATATGTGACTGACAGCAAAGAAGATTCAGTCGTTGAGTTAAATATATTCCGACAAAATATATCATACAGGCGACCTACTTTGAAAACATTTGTTTTAATGGATTAAAAATAGATATTTGTTGAATTTGCAGCATTTTCAAAGGTTATTTCAATCCAAAACATTTTAATACTTCAAGTTACATTTGAACGTCTTGATAGGAGCTTCACAATTCTTGCATCCAGTAATCTTATGAGCTGCAGTTTTCAGTTGTTTCTGTTTGAATTTCTTGTTTGAATTGCCTCCCAGAGCTGCTGTTTTCATATGAATGTGGCTCCCACCCTCTTTGATATCTTGCTTGAGGATATTCCCAAGGTTCTAAACAGGGTTGAGGTCAAGGGAGGAATGGGGGGGGGGCTACAACATGAGCATCTTTCCTTTTATGTCCACAGCAACCAAAGATGATATTCTTTCCAGCATGAGATTATTCTCTGATGATTGTTGTGCAACCGTTGATGGTGTTTTTGGGTGCAATATTACTTCAAATCGAGTGTTCCAAATGCTCAACTGTAAAGAACTCAGAGGAAAAAAAACATCTCTTATATTTCTGTCAGTGCCTCGAGATTAAAAACAAACAAAAACAACAATTTTAACCATCAAAATGCGGCCTCTCTTCGATTGCACCTGAGCAAATCTCTCATCCATTCTACTTCCAAGTCCATGGATAGTTTCCTGCCTGTATCTCATTTGAGGATGGAAGAATTGCCTTCCTGAGAATTGCTGCACTGTTATTTATATTTCTTTTAGGGATGAGCTACAGATTCTCAATTGGACTGAGATGAGCGGATGATGGACCCATACGTTCTGCTCCTTTCATAGCCATAGCAGAAATTGTATCTTTTGCGGTGTTGGATGGTGTGTTGTTGTCCAGACATCAACCATTTAAAAACTCCATCCATATCCAAGTTTATATTTATATGTATATTTAATCATCATGATAATTTTCCTGAAATATCCAAAATTTGAATTACTATAGCACTCAACCAACAGCAGAAAAATCTTTTTCATCATTGCATATTTAAATTGTATTCAAGAAAAACTAATCAAAATACTTTTCAAAAACCTATTAATAACTTCCCCAAATAAAAAAAATTTAGAAATGTAGTTGAATCAACGGCAGCTTCCTTCAAGATAAAATTGATCAACATTCAATTCCACGCAATCAAATAAAATTGTTAACCCGAACTCCTGAGATCTTGTTATGGTAGATATTGACTGGATGGTTTTGCAATTAATAAAGCCTCGGCCGGCGTTTGCATTTCTGTGCATTCGGCTAATGTTTTTTTTTTTCTTCTTGGCAGCAGCTATGTGCAGAAATATTCTCGGGCTTTTAAGAGACGACCCACTCATTTCCCTTAATTGTGGCAGGCATGATGAGTTTGTGAGCAGTCAGTCAGTCACAGAGCGTGGATATTCATCTTGAACGCTCTCGCCACCGCATTGCCCCAAGTGCACGCTTCTCGTTGCCCACATAGAATGAATATTTAAAGCCAGGCTAGCAATCAGATAAACACGCTTATACTTTGCCAGATAGAAGGAAGCGTTTGTTTCCACATAGATATTAAGTCTCCAGAAACTTACTTTTATTGTATGAAAAAATAACTAAAAATAGAGACGGTCTACAAGCGAGGAGCTGGCTAATCCTACGGATCAATTTTGTGTCTTAAATGCACAGGTGCGCCCATAAAGTTCGCTTCAAGCCATTTTTCAGCGCAGTCCTTTATTGAACCAAGAAAATAACAATAACCTCTAAGTGACCCAAAGATATGCTTTTCCCTTTTCTCTTTTTTTCCCCCTCACTTCTTTGTGCATCGAATTACACAACCCGGGAGACATTCAATGTGAGGAAAACAAACACCGCTTGAATCGGAGACGTTTTACATCTTCTCATAATGGTTTCAGTCAAGGTTTTATCGGGCATACTTTTCTCTAAAGCACATGAAAATGATCGTTTCTCATAATTACGGCCCCTTACCGTCTCCTTGCAGCGTGCTTATATATGGAAGTATGTTTCTTTTAAATGTGAATGACTTGTGACAGTATACTTTTACAATGTGGCAGATTGCCGCTGCTAAAAATGTCAGTTCACGCATGAGTAAATTCTAATGGTCATTGACTTTTTGGGATTGTTAGTTACATTTCATGTTGATGCTGTGACTTCAGGTGTTATTTTGTCTTGCTTTATTCAACTATTGATAGAATGAAACCAAATTATATATATATATAAAAAGACACAGATGTACTATAGCTTTTCTGTTCCTGTCATGCTCTCTGGGATTCTTTTCTTTGGTTTCTTGGTTTCATTCGCTTTGCTGAGCAGCCTTTTGTGTAGCAACTAGATTAAATGGACTGTTTTTCTCAACCTTTTGTGTGCTTTCAGTCCACATAAGACCTTGTCACTTAATCCATTACCAACAACTGTCTGAACACCATGTTCTTTAAGGTTGTGTATATCTATCCATCCCTTTTCTGAACCCTTCATTCTCACAAACGTCGCTGTTGTGCTGGAGGTTATCTCAGCGGTCTCTGAGCAGGAGGCGGGGTACAACCGTTTACACTCACAATCACACCTACGGACTATTTGGAGTGCTCAGTCAGCCTACCATGCACTTTTTGGGCTAATGAGAGAAAACCCACGCAGGCACGGGGAGAACATCCCAACAGGAAGGCCAGAGCCGGAATCGAACCCACGGCCTCTGCACTGTGAGGCGCTGTGGACTTGTGAATAATTGAGGAAAAATAATTACGAATGACCATGGGGTGCAGATGTCTGTCAAGGCTGTACAACTATTGTATACCTGCACAGGATACAGATTACTATCAGGAACTTAATGGATTTGTACGTTTCATATAATCAATACAAAGGCTCCCCTTGGCAGTTATGAATGATAGCAATCAATTGGCATAATAGAAATAAGAAAAAAAAAAAAGGAAACGATCCACAGAGTCATGGAATAGGCACAAAATGTACGCTATGCATCATAGAATCAATGTGGCAGCTGCCGCTTTGCACAAAGAAAGCAACAAATTATCCGTCGGAAAAAAAATACTTTTGATCATGCAAAGTAAGCGTCACGATGCCCGCTACATTTGAAAATCGCAAATAACGCTTGAAAGGATTCTTTATTTGCAAACCACCAGAATCCACAAAATGTCACAACTCTCCAGCTTTGATTATCTGACCTCACTTGTGCTAATCAAAATAACAACGTCACCATCTCAACTACAACAAGCAAGCATCGGCGTGCACGCGCTCCGTGGGCCTCCCAACCGCAGCATCGATAATATCAAAGGACACAGCAACAGTATCACGTAACACGGCAGCCCCCGGACCCTCACGTGCAACTGATACGAGCCTACTTTGCGTGAACTATCAAGCTTCGTTGTTGGGTGACCTCTGCTCGAGCGAGCCAACCGAGGTATCGGCTGACAATTAGCGGCAGAATTCAAGGAAGCACTTCCACGTCAATACAGCTTATTTGAGAAATGCCGCCCATTCAACTGTCGCGACTCATTTATCTCCCACAGCCGATCCCTCTTCTGACACTGAGCGTTCTGGGAAGCCTGTGGGATATTTGACTGAAGTACCAAAGAGCTTATAAGCGACCGAGTGCGTCTGCCAAAAGACTTCCAGGATGTTCCGCACATCTTGTGATATTTTTGACAAATTGCAGTGAGGAAGGGAGGTCTGCTGGGGGATAACAAGCTGACGATTAGCAGCAATAAAAACAGATGTTGCACGAGTTGAAGCGTCTGATTTCACGCTACACACATTTTAATGAGGCTACAAATGAGAAAAAGATGCACTGGTCAATTTTTAAGTCCAACCAAGAAGTGTGTCGACGCACCTAACAAGAACGCCACGGTGGTTCTCAAACTTTTTAAACACCAAGAATCACGTAAGGAATTCTTCGCTAGCTCAAATGCCACTAAAATATCGACGCAAGTGTGAAATCAATAGGAAGAAAATAGCTCAACCTGCTGTCTTTTTCCTCATTAAACACGACAAGTTACTCAATATGCTAATGTTGATTCATTTTTTAACAGTTGATGTTGCTTGCGCTTGTCACATCCTCCTCGTGTGGGCTGATTGTTAGACCAATTATTCTTCCAAACAAATCACACTCATCAAAAATTAATGCAATTATGAAAAACAGGACTTCAAGTGTGTAAATATGCCACACATTTCTGCCACACGGAAATCATATCCATAAACTTGACCTGGAAGTTTTCTTTCAAGTAAAAATAACTGGCTAATTTGTGCAAAGAATGATAATGCGTGCTCAAAAGAGGGAGCGTACAAAAAGACCAATCATGTGTAAATGACGCGGTAGCCTGAGATTTTCACAACAATGACTTTGCTGTGGATATTAAATTAGGGATGCACCCAGTGAAAATTAAATCAGGGATGCATTAAATTAAATTTGAATTATGGATGGCAGTAGATCCGCAGTAAGCAGCCTTGTAAAAGTCACATTTAACCTTTCCAGGTACGAAATCAATCAGATCCTCTCCGAAATTTGTCTGACTTGAATTTATCTTGTTCACATTCCATTACGCCTTCTGTTCTAACGGTTTCATTGTGATGCAAAAGAGAAAAAAGGTGCACTACTTTTGTCCATGTGCCATATGTTACATCTTCACTTCTGGAAAGTAAGATTAACAACGCATTTAATCCATCATATTTCCACGAATAATGACGAGGGACGGGTTTAGTTAATCCTCAACTGCGGAATTGGGTGGGTGTCTTTTGATGTAAGAATATGAATAGTATCAAATAATGTTAGCGCTTGTTGATTATTCATTTTTTTTTTATAATGGCATAAAATGTTCAATTAGAAACTTTGCATTATTGCTCGAAGTGGGCCCATCATTTTACTCGCTATTATTCCAGCCCAACCCCGGGATTAGTTAGGGGTGGTTGAAAAAGCTTAAAGCATGACTGCATGCCTTTGGAGGTTCGTGCATTGAGAGGTTCTGAGACTCCAGCGACACCGGCAGCTTCAAATACTTGCTTGCTACTCATCTGTGGCTTGAAAGTGCTGTTCTTCCAACACCATGGATTTTTCTGGCACAAAATCTTGTTCCTGACTTTTTAAAAATGATTGGTCTTAAATGGTTGTAATAGTTTGATGTATTTTTTTTTAAATGTCCATTTTTAAATCCTTTTTACAAGGCATTGTATTTACTCAACGCTTTGTAGCTTCCTTTTCCCTCCTTGTGCCTAATTAACGTGCAAAGTAAGTCATTTTGCTTTTTTAATTAGGCTCGCATGGGAAAATAATTATCCTACCTGTACGAGATTTGTTTAGCAACAATCTAAACAGATCTGTAAATAATATTGAAACAGATGTCTGTTTTGAAGAATAATAAACAGTCTGTACTACGGTCCTAGCTCAAAGTGTTTGCTCAAAGTGTTAACTTAAAACATCATGTCTTGACGACGTTCCGCCCCACTAACAGAAATCAATTTCCACTTTAGCGGACAGTAACGGGAGAAATTATTGATTGACTACATAGTCTAATAACTCTCTGGCTCCTCGTCAATTACAGTAAAGGTCAGTCCAGTAGGGTGTTAATGATCTGCTCCTCTGTCAGATGCTGATGTATGCACTGCTGCTTTCTTTTAGCTGCAATTTTTGTAAAGGCCGAAATATCGGAGAGACGGCACGGATAGGACGTGACGCATGTCTAAGCCTCCGACCCATCTTCCACACCTCGCTGCTCCTTCCTATGTTGTTTTGCAGCCCGGCAACTCTGAGGGCACGCCACCTCTTTGAGGCATTGTAGCGATTCATCACGGCGGTGTCGTGTCAGACGCCATCACGAGTCACATTTGAGAAGCAGCCGGCTGTCAGAAATGAGCGAGTAGCGGTCAGTTCCTTGCCAAATTCGCACTCCTTAGCAGGAGTCATGTTCCTGTCCACACATCAGCGATGGTTCAACATATCACTGATGTCATATCACATAACATGTGCTGTCACATTGGGAGTATTCATAGATGGACCTTTGGGATTTGCCAGTGACAAGAAAGGTCACCAAAAAAAAAAGCCAAAGCAACCTTATTTTTGGTTTGTTTATTCTAGCCACTATGCAGAATTTCACTTTTTTGTCTCTGCCTTCTTATTTTCAACTCGGGAGAAATAATTGCCATGTCTTTTCAGAGACATTAAAGCAAGTGAACAGTTCATCAGATGAATTCAAGAAGCCATAATATGTCATTTCCGCGCCATAATTTAAAGCAGTTCCCTGGTGTATTAATTAAATTTGTGCAATGTGTTTTTTTTGTCAAAATATCAAGAACAGAACAGGTAAATGAACCCTTTCTCACCTCAACCTCTATATACTGAGGCTAATGCTCAGTATAACTTACATTATCATGTTGAAGAGCTCAGGGCCCTGAGTGTTAAAAAAAAAAAAAAAAAAAAAAGCTAGTGTGAAATGTGAAGCACACACCAACACAATTTAGTATCAACTCACTAGATCCATGTACAGCGAATAAAAAAAGGCTACGCACATCCATTCAAATGTCAGGCTTTGTGAAATGTAAACAGAAACCAAGGTAAATGCTTTTAAAACTTTTTCCACCATTAATGTGACCTTAAACCTTTGCAACTCAATGAAAAAGAAATCTTTTAGCGAGGGAAGACAAAATGAACAACTTTGATAAGATGGCGGCGCAAGTATGCGATGTGATGTTGCTGTGCTTAGAATGAACCAGTCGCATTCAAAATCGGATTAAATGGAAGTCAGAACACCTGCCATCATTTCAAGTTAACCCGAAAGAAATTCCAGCTTTTCTAGAAGTTTTTTTTTTTTTTTCTTTCCCTGACAGCTTTGCAGTCACATCTTACGGCACAAACTATGATCTACAGAAAGCTTTCGCAGCATCAGAGGGATTTCAGCTTTCAAAGCTATCAGCGAGAGGAAGGGTACAAAAGAATTTCCAAAGCGCAGTGCAAGATAATGGACAAACTACAGTGACATAACCAAAAACTTGATGTCCCTCCAAAATGGATGAAAAGATGAGAATAAAATTGGTCAGGAAGACTGCCAAGAGGCTAACAACAACATTAACTGACAAGTACTGGCAACAATCTCCCGTCTTTTTGTCAGAACAAAAAAGTTGGGTAATGGTGGGTAATGGTGACTTGTCGAACGAGATAGCATTTAGCATTCGTCAAAGTAATACCGCCGCTCGCCAAATTGACTAGCTTTGTTCAAGATCCTCTCCTGAACTTGAGCGAAAAGCAAGCAAGGCCTCGATCAACTCACTGTTTTAGTTTAACTTAACTCAATGTTGCAAATAAACGTACTTAGTCGATCAATAACTAGATGACGGCTGAAGCAGGATTGCAGACCCTACTCATTTTTTCATTATCACCAACGGAATAATGGTCCTGGTTCCACTCGATTCCCGGTTCCCAATGGCCAACCCTTTTTGTTATCCTCCACCGCCATTACGCTTTTAATCTCGCACGTCCCCTGGAATTCACTCATGCACCTCGGTTGGAGAATCTCTGCCCCGGGTATCATGCAAGAAGCTGCCAATGACAAGATTACAATTCCAAATTAGATTACATCGTGGGCGTTGTGTTGGTATTTTTCACAAACACAGAGCTTGTTAGAAATGGTGTGAAGCGTGATTCTACTCTGAGAAAATGACCTTAGGAAAATTGGCAATCCATCCATCATATTATTGCAGATTTTGTATGAAAATATCCTCTATAAATGCAATATGTGGCCACGCCATTTGTCGTCTGGAGGGCCATTGTTCCCTCCAACAGGATGCTTCTACGTATGGAAACTAATGACACCGGGGAATTGTGGGAAACAAGGGATTGTTTTCAGGAAACAAACAAATGCAAATCATCGGATCGTTCCAGACTTGTCTGGTGGAGGCAGACTGGGTGGAACGAGCAAGTCACGTACTGTAATATAAGCATGGATGCACACGTGAAATTGTGGAGTGACCATCTTGTTAAATGTGACTAAAAGAAAGCATCCGCTTCACATAACTTAAGATCATATATGCTGCAGAGGGATCTGGACAAGAAATGGAAACCAACTATTTTTAGGGGTCTTTTTGTTTGTGAAAGATCAGTTTCATCACAAAGTCATTCTAAACATGTTGGTTAAAACAATATATTTTAAGAATATAGCTCATGTAGAAGTGAGTTTATGTATAAATGCATAGAAATTTAAAAATTAAGCATGGACAATGACCACCTAGGTGGCACTATTGCTCTTTTATGCCATGGTGACAAACTGCTGGTCACTCAGTGCATCAAGTGGAGATTTTCTTGTAGTTCCTTAGAAACGTTGTCACGCTCCTACATGGACTCCAGCGAGTTAGTTTCTGTTCCTGCCATGTAGACCGTGCTTCTCCCCTGTGCTGAATTTAAAAGAAATGAAAAGAGCCGCTTTCATTGACTGGGAAGCAAATCGACTGTGTTCACACCCACAATGGCGCAAACGTCCGTTTGTAACTGTTTTCAGTGAGAGTGACTCTCGCCAAGAATATTTATATCATGGTATTTTAAAGTCATCTTAGCCTCACTAAGTTTTCATGGTCAAAGTTGCAGCCTTTGATGAAAATATACGCTTATATAACTGTGCTGATTGCTCTTTTCCGACTTCCACCCACACAAATGCATCATCGGAAATAATATTTGTTTGACAACGTTGATTCTTCCCAATATCTATCCATCTGTTAGGTCGCGGATGAGCTGGAGAGGTGGTTCTCTTCCACAATTTGCTTGCAGCCAATCCAAAAATGTCTCGCTCAAATACAGCCCAAAGATGGCATGTCTCAGTGTCTCCACAATCTAAAGTTGTGAGTTTGATCATCAACTCTTGTGACCATGTCAACGTGTCCTTGGGCAAGTTACAGAACCCCCAGTTGCTCCTGATGCTGCATCATCAGGGGAGACATGAGGAGAAAGTATTGAAGCCTTGAAGGTAGAAAAGTGCTGTACAAGTGACAGTGAAAGGCCATTTACCATTTTGTTCAGATGGGCTCCAGCACATCCGTGACACAAAGAAGGCTAAGCAGTCCAGAAAGTGGATGAATAGCTTCATATGCCCGTGCTGTGTTTATGAGTGCTCTTATGTCATAAATTGGTCACCCTAAATCTCATTTCAAAGAAATTTGCCTCAGTTGCCTTATTGCTTTCAAGTGAGTTACACATTTGCAGGTTGTCCTAAATGCAGCGAAGTCAACTTATCTGAATCACAAGTAAGGTAAAGCCAGTGTATTTTTTTTTTTTTTTCTCGCGTTCAACAACAGTGCCCCTGCTGGCACTAATATGTATGACGTGAGTGCTTCCAAAATGTAAAGTGCAGAAGATCTAAATCCAGGTCATATTTAATTATTCAGCCAAGATTACATGGAAAAAAAAACAGGCCAATTAAGACAGACAAAACTGCCTCATGGCTCATCAGTCCAGCAAGCATCACGAGATCAACTGCAATTGTGCATTTCTTTTCTTTAGCTTTTTTTTTTTTTTTTTTACAGAAGAATATTCACACAAAGTGCCACTAACAGCTGACATGACAAGGTCAAGTGAGAAGGTGGTGCTACAAGGTGATGCGATGATGGGACGCTACAATGTGGTGCTTCTTAATTTTGAACGTGTGAGAATGAAATAAGAAAGAAACAAACAGGTCAAATTAAATTAGGTGAATATTTTTTGTTGAATTATATATTTTTGAAATGGAGATGGATAGATAGATAGATAGATAGATAGATAGATAGATAGATAGATAGATAGATAGATAGATAGATAGATAGATAGATAGATAGATAGATAGATAGATAGATAGATAGATAGATAGATAGATAGATAGATAGATAGATAGATAGATAGATAGATAGATAGATAGATAGATAGATAGATAGATAGATAGATAGATAGATAGATAGATAGATAGATAGATAGATAGATAGATAGATAGATAGATAGATAGATAGATAGATAGATAGATGGTTGAAGTGCGTGACCATGAAGCTTCTACAAAGATGTTTGACTCATTATGCATTCACCATTGTTCTCTATTTTAAAACATTTTATCAATAACAACGATTAACTTATTTTTACACCTGTACACATGTTAAAATGAAATGACCCTGAAATAAATGGATGAATACAGATGCAATGTCTGATTTTTGAAGATTCTTAATTTTGGAGTGTTTTGCAGCAAGTCTGACAGCTCCACGCGCACACCATAAATATAATCTTTTTGGACAGAAGTAATAAAGGTTTTATTGTTTTTTGCAGCCATTGTATAGAGGAGCGGATTCATTTTTATAGGATGTTTTAGGGCTTGTACTTTACTGTGCTGTTTATTTATTGATCCAATTTCTCACACCAAGGTAATGCTTGATTAAAATTTGGCACTGTGTTCTATGATGCATCTGCACACTCTTTATTAATGGCAAGGAAGTGTTCACCTGGCTCTGTGGGATTCATTACACCTGGATCTATGTGTAAATGAGGAAAAAAAAGTGGCTTCGAAATGAAATTGAGCTTGGTCTCGGCGACAGGGGGGAAAAAAAGGACATAGTCATGCAGACGGGATAAATAAAAGCGGGAAACAATGGGGCATTGCCGCGGGAGCATCATTAGCCCGACCAATAACGGTAACCTTCTGCAGGGTTTGTGGCCACTCAGCAGTTCCTCAACATGAGCCCTGCACACATTGACTCTCACATGCAGCCTTAATGACCCCCACCCACCCACCCACACACAAAGAAACTCCCCCAGGCCATCTTAACACATGTATTGCAAAGCAACATGCATGGCCGTATTTTATCTTCCACCTGTTCCCTCCTCCTCATCTTAATCAACATCTCTCCCAGCAAGATTAAAATAACTTATTCATGTGCTCCTTTTTAAAGTTGATCTCCTGCTGCTGCAGCATCAGGCTGCATTCCGGATGATGCTCTCACCACAATGACACTATATCCCACATCAAAGACCCCCTTTTTGGGAGACTTGGCAATGCGCTGTAACTCACAGGTGAACTCTTCCCTCCCTCCCTCCCTTTTTAAAAGCAGTCAATTACTCACAGTTGTTGGCGGCAGACGCTCCGCGCAAGGCGCAGAAAGTCACGCAGAAGGCAAGCATGTGCGCCAGCCCGGTCATCTTTCCTTGTTCTTCTGTTGTCCTTTCCTCTTTTTTGAAATGTTATTTTATCCTCTGCAAGTTGACGAGCGATTGGCAAGGAAGAGCAGAGAAGCTCCTCATCTTCCTCTGTCTACGGAGAGAAGGAGTGTGACGTTAGAGAGCAAACCGCTCCCACGACGACGACAGGCTGCGCCCTCCTCCTCCCTCTTCCTCCACAACAACGACGGCGATGCGAGGCAGCCAACATCCGCTCTCACTCACTCACTCACTCACCCACTCACTCACTCACTCGGCAGCATCCCTGCATTCCTCTCCTCCCTCCATCCTCCTCCTGCCTCCTCCCACCATGAAACACACCCGCCCACCAGGAGGAGGGGGCGATGCCTGGCTGCAGCACATACTTTTTTTGAAGACCCTCATATAGATGGATACTGTAGATAGTTAGTTTAGTACCGCCGTCCATATCAGATCAATCATATTGCATTTTTGATATGCACTATATTTCATACGGGACATATATCACGATCAATATCATTAATATCAACCGCAAGAATGCAATACATCCACAAATACAGTATCATAACAGATCATTGCGTGATAAGGTTGAGTGACTGCTCGATAGCTACCACGTTTATCATCGAGTTAGTGACCATAGATCAATATTTGATCCTAGTTTATCAATACTGTATCAAAAATTTACGGTGGATACGTTCATGGATTAACACCGAGGATTAATGCACAAGCGTGACACCAGACAACAATCTCTGTATAGTATTAAAAAAAACCATCCCAACACAGATTACAAAAAATGATCAATTCTGCAGGGCATTGAAATGTGATATATGGACTAACATAAACAGAAGCACAATGACTTTGGTTGATAGGCATGGAGTGGCCAATCCGGATCACCGGAAGAAATCCCGGTTGTCTGCTTTATGGACTGCTCGGGGGCCCAGAAGCCAATTCTTATAGCCCACAAGTTCATTTCATAAATGCTTTCATTAAACCTCGCTCTACTGGCACCTATAGCACTGACTGCTATTTATACATTTTGTTCCTAAGGGTGACACCAAAGTCACTAAAAGTTGAATACACAAAATATATATACATGCGTGTGTGCATGTGTTGGTGTTTCTGTCTTTTTACAACACAAGATCACATCGTAGTCTTTGTGGTTGTTTCGTACTGTTTGTCTGTACTCTTTAAATAATTTATACACAAGATGGTTGGCTGTGAAACAGAAGAAAACCACATTTTCAACACAGCTGGCAAGTTTCTCTGGTCATTTTCAAGCTGGTCATAAGCCATTGTGCTTTCAGGTACAAAATTAGGTTGCCGTCTGCTTGGTGAAATACAATTTAAGAATGTAATAGACATGTTCATCAATTGTACTTTAAAATTCTTATTCGATAGTTAATCATTTTTTGCTACCTAACAGTGAGTACTTGAACATGGGCACGAAAGGCTAATGTGAAATTGTATAGGCTACGAAATGTGCAATTAATTATTTAAATTGTAGTTTATTTAAAAAAAAAATCCTAATGTAAGATGTTCTAATTTTAGTATTTATAGTATTTATTAATTATTTTTGGTATTAATGTAATTGTTTCACCCCTGTCCCGTGGGTTTCATGTGCATCATGAAATATATCCCCCAATGCTTTTTCCTGTTTTTATGTTTCCCCCAAAATGTGCTGATGTTGGCAAGATTATGATGACCTGTCAAAATGGCACTACCTGTACCTGTTTGAGGAGTTTATAGCTCTTTGTGTCGACGTCGTCTGTTTCCATACTTGGTGCGGCGTCGCCTCAGTTTATGAGAGAATGTGATGAGTGGTTCCTACATTTGCCACAGGGTAAAAAAAAAAAAAAAAAAGGACAGCACATGTATCAGGTGAAACACGCAATTGCTACTTCCACAGGGCAATAATAAACAACAGCTAATGTGATCAAATATTTTGCGGAATGCTGCGAGGCATACTGATAAGTGCAGCTTGGGGAAGTTGATGCTTAATGGCATTTGTAAATGCAGCAGTTGTAGCTAATCATCTTTGTTATTGCCGTTTGCGTTTGTGTGTGTGATATTAGTTCTATGTGTGTACTTGCTGTGCGTCATTTTATTGCACCCGAAGCTAAGTTAGCGTTTTGATGAGTGAACAACTGTGCTGTCAAACTCACTGAAATCTTTTACTTCAAATAAGCTCAGGAAGTGACAGTTCGTACTATTCAGGTGATTATAATGTTGCAGGCGCTTGTTATTGTTCTCGTCTGCTATGAATGGAAAGATGGAGAAAAAAAAAACATCCAATCTGTGACTACTAAAGTTTACACCGCACTGCTCAAGAAAGGCAGTTGGTGATGACAAAAGGCTGTGATCCATTCCATGTGTGTTGTGGTGTAATACTGTAGCTCCCGAGCTGTTGGGCCCTCCAGCTGTTAGCCCCTCCAGGTGCTAGCCCCTCCAGCATCTTCATATTAGCAGCACAACATTCGTGAAAACAACCATCTATAGTCCACCGGCAAGCCAACGCAACACCCAGTGGCCCCTCATCATACATCTGTTCAGCAATTTATAAAATTTGGAAGCCATGCTATCATTTGTGGACTTGGGTTCCTGAGTGAAGACATTTGCATTTCTGTGTGGTCAACGAATCTGCACAGAGATGATGACATGGTAGTCCCAGTTTTGAGTGCATTTACATCACACGGATTTGTTCTTCTCTGTTTTTGGTGACTTTCTGTGTCTCCTCACTGTTTGTTTGGACACATACATTTCTTAAAACAATTACATCCATCCATTTTCCGAACCGCTTTTCCTCACCAGGGTCGTAGGCGTGCTGGAGCCTATCTCAGCTAACTTCGGGCAGTAGGCGGAAGACACCTTGAACTGGTTGACAGCCAATCACAGGGGTTCTCAAATGAACAACCATTTGTACCACACTCACACCTACGGACAGTTTGGAGCGGTTAATTGGCCTACCGTGCACATTTTGGAATGTGGGAGGAAGCCATCGCAGGAGCAAGGAGAACATGCAAGAGGCTGGAGCCGAAATCAAACCCTGACCTGTGGGACAGATGTGTTAACCAGTCGACCACCATGCTGCCAAAACAATTACATGTTTAGAGAAAAAAAAAAGAGAAAAGAATATTTTTTATCTTTTGTAATGTTTTATATTCATGTAGACATAGCCCAGAGACAACGGCAACACTATCGCAAACACAAAGCATTTGGGAATTGAACATCAGCTAAAACTATTTTTTACAATCATAAAGCGCTGAATCTCACTTATAATTGAAATTTTGGCACATGTAACAAAGCAGAAAAAAAAAAATCAAAAAAACATATAGGTTGTCAATGTGAAAGAGGTGACTGGTAGAAAATGCTCCTTGGATTTGGTAAAGTTTTCGTGATCAGAGTGCTAAAAAGTACTTCAGAAATGGAGTCGTTTTTAAACGTGAATTATGCCATTCTATTCCCTGCGGCCAATACGTTGTTTCTATGGCAATCTCTCCCCTCACTCCATTTAAAAATGGAATTTGTCTTTCGGTCGACTTTGGCAAGCTCATCGGTCCTTTAAACCTTTAAAGATGCAACTCTGTGTGTCTGTGTATGAGGCTGTGCCCTCCCACTTGGCACGGCGGCTCCAGTCTGCTTTGTCCGGATTGCCAGGTTTGCTCCAAGTGTGCATTGCCTCGTTCTTGCTAAAATATATTCTAATTCCCTTCAACTTCTCCTCGCTTACTTTCCCCAGGCAGCCAAGCATAAGAGTTCACGCCAAGAGAAGGAGATGAGTAAGAGTGCCAAGAAAAATAAAAAAGCTTAACTGTGAAAATTACAACATCGGGACAACACTTTTGTTTGGCCACTCATAGTTTGATTGCGACTTGTCCCAACTCCAAGGTACTCCAGGGGTCATGTGACGCTAAGTCCACAGATATTTTTTTGTATGTTGGGTGTATCACTGCACTGCAAGTGTTCACTTCCAGAAGTGTGAACAAACAACACCTGAATGAACCCCTCTATGTGTTGTGTGACTGTGTGACATCAATCGCTTGAGATGGAAAAAACAGCTTGACCTGGCATGTTTTGGAAAATGAAAGTCCTGACCTCAGAAAAAATGATGTCTCTTATAAGCTATGTCTAACTACAATAAGTTGAGATGTTGTATAAGGAAAAACAGACAAATCAGTTTTTTCTTTGTAAATGGAGCAGCCTATAGGCACATTGCATATTTTCATGAAGAGTTTGACATGCTTTTGACACAATCAAAACGCTCGTATGCAGAATGTGACATTGAATGCAAAATAATCACTGCACATTTTTGTATGGGCTATATTTACAGATGAAAACACCAAAGCCTTGAAGAAGACTCATGATGTTCCTTCTCCATACAAGTAAATATAAATATTTCATCTAACAGGTTCCAAGTATATTATAACATATATTGCAGTAATGCAAGTAAGCAGTGTTTCCTCTTGAACTAATTGGACAAAACTATTTTAGCAACAGCAATAATTGGAGCACACACCCGTGGGCACTTTTGGCAACTTCAAGTACACCCCGTTCAGCCTGGTTGCCCATTCGAGCCATGTCGGACTTTTCAAGGAGATATATGATCTCGAAATTATGTTCTCTTTCTTTTGTGATCGTGTGGAGCAAAGAGGTGACGGGGAACATATGCAATGCTAATTAGCTTGAATATTGACGAAGATCGAACCAAACTGAGTTTTGATGCGATCTGTTGTCATCTGAAGCTGAAATTGAATTAAATATGCAATTTTATTATGTAATCGTACAAGGAAGGTTTGGTTGAGCCTGATTGGACTTGAAGCGAGTTAGGCTTTGGCTATGATTAATGCTCTTTTAACTGCAGGCTTGTCCCTGCAAATTACCCCAAAAAAAAAAAAAAAAACTCTGGGATGGGCGATAGTTGTGCTGATTCCACAGTTAAATTATGCTTAACTTTGAATCATTTATTGTATTTTGCATGCATTGTTTTACATATTTTTGCTCAAATGGTTAGGGTTGTTTGTTTTAAATGCAGAGGGTGGGTGTGGACATTTATTTTATTAAGGTTGCAAAATTAAAAATGATACTTTTCATCAACCAGTATTATCAGGAAAATAGGTCCTAAAGGATTAAAACTTATTTTTATTTTATTTATTTTATTTATTTATTTATTTATTTATTTATTTATTTATTTATTTGATGATGCCACTACAGAAGAGTAACCGTGATGGCGAAGAGGAAAAGTGGGATTATGACAAGACGACAAGCAAAGGTGACATACGACTGCTCAGTTTAATATTTCCTTTCAGTACCTTGATTTACATCTTTTAATTTCTTTCAGCTACCAAGCTCGTAACTCAATGTACTTGTATAGCAAATCAATATTAGCTATTAAAATGAATAGAAAGGCAATTAATCAGCTCCAGCTCCCCAAGATATATGTACATTTGTATATATTTGTATATTTTCGGTGCAACATATTTGTAGCGCTAAAGTAACTCAGAGATAGAAAAAGTTTGAACATTTGTTGGAGGTGCGCTGTGAACTAAACTGGGCTAGTCTGAGCCATGACACTTCAATGCTAAAAATGAGTCCCATTCCAGCCGCGGAGCAGAGGCCACCATTTGAGTTAAATGTGACCCGCAATGAAGCACATATCGTGTGCAGGGTCTTTGCCATATTCACTGTCATTTTCTCCCCTGAGTTGAGTGGGAGGGTCAGAGAGGCAGCTGACCCCGCCCTCTGATGCTAGCAGACATGCCGCCATGGGGGACATGACAGGACGACCCGCCCAACGGCCATGATGGAGCCGCTGGAGGCTGACAAGACTTCTCTGGCTGACATCCAGGAGCCACCACCGGATTCAAGTGCAGTAGAGCTTCACACGTGAAGGTCACTTCCTGGCTTAACCCAACAGTTTCCTGATGGAGCCAGATGGTGACTGCACCTCAGAGTCAGCTCCTGGTGGATTTGTTACAGTCTCTCTTACGTAAGTGACTGAGGTGCTGGATGCTGACTGGTTAGAATGAAGACACACATCGAGTGTTCTCACGGCCAATTGAAAGTGGTGCTATCCGACAGATTGCTTTTCAATTCCTTTGTGCACTTTGACTTGCCAAGCAAATCAGAATCTTCTCTCTTGTCAATGTCTACTGTGCCTATGAGAGGAGTAGCTTCAATTTGCAGCCAATAAAGAGAACTGTGTTAACGCCCACAATGGCGCAAACATCCTTTTTTTTTTTTTAACAATCTGCCACTTGCACGTGACTAGAAAAGGAGCAAAACAAGGTCTACCCCAAATCTATGTGCGCCTAGCCCAGACTTATCATATTGGACTGCACGTTCAGCTGATACGGCACAGTTCTCTAGCTCAGCAGTCCCCATTCTTTTTAACACAATGGACTAACATATTTTGAAGTACCACCATCTTCGCCGCTGCGCAGCGATCCAGAGAAGCCCATAAAGCAAACGACGTAGCTTTGCCTACTCTGTTCATGAAAAAGAAAAAATAGATTGACACCCCTGAATGCTTTTAATATTCTTAATGTACATGTACACCTGCGCACGACTTTTGCACACCCTGCTCATGTCCAGACTTGTGCCGAGGTCAAGATAAATGTACTTTGGTGGATAGCTGCAAGTTGATCTATTAATTTGAAGAGCTGCTCGAATGAGCTGAAGGCCGAGAATGGGTTTCTTTGGTAGCAAAGTAGCAAAACATCCTTGGATTTATAACAAGTCTCAGTCAAGCAGACGATTCAAACTTGAGATCAGATAATAGATGAGTGCGCGTTGACAAGAGCAACAGCAAAATACAATTTTCTGACAAAAGTGGTAAATATATCATAAAAATAAAATATGTTGTTGAAATTATTTGTAAAACTTGTGGGGTTATATTTGAATCTAACATTTCTCCATTCATTACTACCAAACACTTCACAAAGGCAAAAAGGGCAAGTGATATATCAGGGCATCATGGAAATACGATTTCATTTGCAAATAATTGGATGACTGGTTTCCATGGAAACCCATTATATGTCAAAGTGGACTCAGTCCATCAACACTTTCTGCCCAAATTCGTATTGTCAATTTGTAGCAAATAATCTTACAAATGAATTCAATGCGACATTATTAAAAGCCATCGACTCTGTGGCACCGCTACGTCTGAAAACTCGCCGTAGATGGCCAACTCCGTGGTTCACAGATGAAACACGTACGTTTAAACAATTATGTAGAAAGCATGAGCGCAGATGGCGTTTAACCAAACTTGAGGTTTTCCATCAGGCATGGAAGGACAGCCTCCTGAAATATAAAGATGCGCTTATTTTAGCAAAAACTCGTTATTTTTCGCAAGTCATTAATCTTAATAAAAATAATCCTAAATACTTATTTGATACAGTGGCAAAGCTAACTCTGCGCCAGCCGACCCCCGATAGCTCCTTCCACTCAGCTGACGAGTTTATGAAATTTTTTGCTCAAAAGATTGAGTCCATTAGGGACGAGATCAAGAATACCATGCCAATCGCTCCGCCGGTTACTAGCGCTGGGGATCATGCAATAACCCTCTCAAATTTTAAAAGCGTGTCCCTTGAAATGCTTACAAAATTGGTTAGTACGGCTAAACAAACAACATGTTTACTCGACCCGCTTCCAGCCAAACTACTTAAAGAATTATTTCCAATTTTAGGACCGTCCATCTTAAATATAATCAATCTGTCTGTTTCCTCTGGGATAGTGCCAATGGCCTTTAAAACCGCTATTATTAAACCACTACTTAAGCGAGCAAATCTTGACCCGGACTGTCTCAGTAATTATAGGCCAGTTTCAAACCTCCCATTCATAGCAAAACTTCTCGAAAAAGTAGTAGCACAGCAGCTTATTGATTACATGGTCGATAATAATCGATATGACTCTTTTCAGTCTGGTTTTAGAGCCAATCATTCTACAGAGACAGCACTTGCTAAAGTGACTAATGATCTCCTCATAGCTATGGATTCAAATACGGCGTCTGTATTGTTACTACTTGATCTTAGTGCTGCCTTTGACACTGTAGACTTCGATATTTTATTAGGGCGTCTTAAAAGTTGTGTTGGTATCTCAGGGTCAGCACTAAGCTGGTTCAATTCCTATCTATCAGGCAGGACGCACCGAGTGGTCCATGGTAATACGTCCTCTGAGCTTTATAATGTTACTTGTGGTGTCCCACAGGGATCGGTACTCGGACCGATTTTATTTAATATTTATATGATTCCGCTTGGGGGCATAATACGTAAATATAATATTAGTTTTCAATGCTACGCGGATGACACCCAATTATATATGCCGTTATCGATGACAGATCCACAGGACTGCTGTAATCTCGAGGCGTGCCTTGCGGAGATTAAGCAATGGATGTCTCTCAATTTCCTTCGTCTTAACCCGGATAAAACTGAGATGTTGATAATTGGTCCTACTCGTTATCAACATTTATTTAAGCAAACCACTATAACTATAGATAACCGTACTATCACTCAGAGTGATACAGCAACTAATCTCGGGGTAATATTTGACCAAACGCTCTCCTTTCAAAAACACATTAAGAATATAACCAGGATTGCGTTTTTTCACCTTCGTAATATTGCTAAGATTCGTCCTATCCTCTCGACTGGGGATGCGGAAACTATTATACATGCGTTCGTCACGTCGCGCCTGGACTACTGTAATGTATTGTTCTCTGGTCTTCCTAAATCCAGTATTAAAAGTCTACAGTTAGTCCAAAATGCCGCTGCGAGGCTGCTCTCACGGTCAAGAAAATTTGATCACATTACCCCAATATTAGCCGAATTACATTGGCTCCCGGTCCATTTAAGATGTGACTTCAAGGTTCTTCTACTAACCTATAAAGCACTGCATGGCTTAGCGCCTTCATATCTCGTCGACCTAGTCGTTCCTTATGTTCCGTCTCGTAACCTTCGTTCGCAAAACGCTAGTCTTTTAGTTATACCGAGGGCCAAGAAAATGTCTGCAGGGTCTAGAGCATTCTCTATTCGGGCTCCAGAGCTTTGGAATGCCCTACCAATGGATATTAGAACTACTACCTCAGTAGAAACATTTAAGACACGTTTAAAGACACATTTCTATGAGATGGCCTTTAACTAACTTGTGATGGCCGATTTGGCCGGAGTTTGTTCTGTTCTCTCTGCCCACCTCCTCCCCGGCTGGGGAGGGGGTTAGGTGGCTCGAAAGCGGTTAGCGGCTGGCTGGATTCTCGGGGACCAGTTCGGGATGGGGGAGCTGCGGCTCGGCCCCCTTGAGGACACTGCCAGGACAATCGAGGACACCTCCGACATCCATTTTTTTTTTCATTGATTTTCATATCATGTATTACTTGTGTACTCTCTGCATCCATTATAACCTGGTGATCCTGAAAGGGGGATCCTTCCATCTGTGGTCCCTTCTCAAGGTTTCTCATTTTCCCCTGGTAGGGGTTTTTTGAGTTTTTCCTTGCCCTTTTGGGAGCTTATGATCAGGGGATGCGTTGAGAATAATTGTCAATTTTGGCTATGTGAAGCCCTTTGAGACTGTTTGTGATTTAGGGCTATACAAATAAACTTGACTTGACTTGACTTGACTAGCAAATAAGAACTTTTGCATTGGGCCAGCAAATATTGTGACAAATACAAATGAATCGGGTCCGAGAGTAATAAAACTCAAAGTGAGCAATTATCAGCCCCGATAACTCAACGCAAATTTGCCACTTTCCATCGCCCTATTGATGGTTTTTCGGCTGGCGTTCATACTTCATTATTATCGGAAAAGCAATTTGTGGCGGGAAGACGAGCGTGAAAAAAAAAATGCTTTTGTTTGCCATGAAAAGCGACATAATCTGTCAGTTCATTTGACTTTGCCGAGCTCATCAGCCAAATGACGAAACAAAATGCTTGGCTTTCATACGCTTTGACCTTCAGTGACCAGGAAGAATGCAAAAAATGGTTCATGCCTTCACTCCAATCAGCGGCGTCAATTGTACCCAATGAATACATTATTCATGCTCGCTCTTGATGAAACACCCTTTGAGACGTCGGCCGCGGCAAAACGGGAAAAGAAAGAGACTGACATCACATATTCTGCCGGGCTCTGCTGGATTCGAGTGCATTAAGAGTTTAATTTAAAATTCTTTTCTTTGCTGAAAAAAATCTATGGTGAATGGGTGACATGGAATTGCATTGACTCCTTGCTTTTCTACCCCGAAAAAATGTGGAGGAGAAGAGACCTAATACAGATCACTGTGCACTAAAGTGACCGACAGGGAAAATAAAATAAAATAAAATAATAAAATAAACAAGAAAATAAAATCATAAATAAAATAATAATAAAAAATATAATAATAATAATAATAATAATAATAATAATAATAATAATAATAAAATAAACATCACACACATGCAAATCAGGAACAATCAGCGAGATCAAGCAACGAACAAACGAACGAACGAACGAACTAACTAACTAACTAACTAACTAACTAACTAACTAACTAACTAACTAACAGAAAACGTTTTAGGCAATGACAGAAATCACATGCAAAAAAAAAAAAAAGTTAGATTTTTCTGAGAATATTTCATAAAACCGAACACCTGGCTTGAAATGAAATAAATATTTTTGCATGACAAAAAAAAACCAACCTGCATCTTTCTATTGATTTTCTATAGCGCTTATCCCGATTGACTTGGGGCAAAAGGCACACTGCGCCCACGATTGGCTGCTTGTCAATCATTGGGCAGATACAGTGGAGCGACAGACAACACGCACACACAACAATGCGTGGGTACAGAACTCATGCTGACTACATAGAAGTCAGGCAATTGAACCACTTCACTCTCAGTGACTCAAACCCAGCATGAAAATCCGATATGCCAGCACAAAGGAAACACAAAACAAAATGTAGCATTAGGAGATTAGGAGAGAAAAAAATACATGGCTACATTTGACCACAGAAAAGCTACAGGCTGATATGCCGTTAATGTTATTTCCGATGTTTAAACTACATCATTTGGACTAAATAAGCTCTATTTGCTTGCGAAGTATATTCTTTTGCAACAACAACAACAAAAAACAATTTAAATGAAAATTAATTTTGCATATAAGTGCACTTTGAGTAGATATTTTTTTAAGGCTGGTGGCAAAAACAAAGCAGCAGCGTGTTATTATTATGAAGTCATTGTCTATTTGGTCAAAGGGCATTTATTGTGCACACAGATAGAATTATTCTATTTGCACTTGAGCTTTATAAATAAAGCCTGCAAAAAAAAACCCAAACAAAAGTCCATACAATGCGTTATAAAAGGCAAATGGACAAAGTAGCAATACAATGCACGGGTGGCATTTCACACCCCCAAATAAATAAATAAATAAATAAATAAATAAATAAATAAATAAATAAATAAATAAATGCCCGCAACTCACTCAGCTGATTATTAGGGTTAAACCAAAAACAATTGAAATTCTATAATTAAGCAAATGAAAGAAAAATTAAACATGGAGTTTAAGGAATATTGGTTAAGCGGAGAACAGCACTGACAAGAAACTTTGTAATGTTTGACTTTTAAATTTGTCCATCTTGGCTCAGAAATTGCTTAAATATAGTCTACTTGTCTTCCTTTGAAAAACACTTGAATGTATCAAGCCGGAGAGATATAATAACTGTTCGCCTCTCCATTCAATTGAAAGAGCCAACAATAGTGACTGCAGCACAAATGTACTCCTCCTTCATGAGCCTAAGGAGGAAGAAAAGGAGGAGCCCTCGTAAAAAGACGGGCCTGATGGCCGATGGGCTGCATGTGGCTGGCACCAGACAAGACGCAGCTCACATCTTGACGGCCTGCCGGGAGCTCCGAAGGCCTCTAAACAACACGCGCCTAATCATGACCAGCTTTCATCTGTCACCATGAATGTATGCCCTTGAGGGGGGGGTATCTCAATATAGTGATGGGCCCGTGTGAAAGAGGGTCTATAATTCATGGCTACACTGTACATCGCCGGTTCTCAATTGTCGTCACATGGAGACTTGCATTTTCCTATATTGTAGGTCGCAACCTACTTTAACAGACGTTAAAAGCAATTACGATAATGTACCGTTTCGTAATGTAACTACATGCTTTGGCTACAAGGCCAGCCAAGAAGCAGAGTGGAGCGAGGTTATTATAGTTTTGTGCATTTTACTCAAAACTAAAGAAGGAAAAATTGAAATAAAAACAAATGTTTTTAAAAAAAAGAAAAACTTTTGTTGCCATGGCGATATTTAAAGCTGTGCTCTTGCACAGATAGTTTATGCAGATGTGCAGCCGTAGATATTGTATATGAAAGATTAATTCACATGGGTTTGTGTTTGTTACAGAGCAAAGCTATATAGGAGCTAAAGGCTACAGCAAATACAAGAAGAAAGTTAAATCACTTCATTTTATTTGTATTGCCCTTTCTCACAAAAGAGCCTCAAGAGGCTTTACAGACAGGCAGTTGACAATGACTAGCGACATCCCATATTCCAAAAAGCCCAAACGGGAAAAGAAAAAGTCCAAACCTCATTTCGGGGATAAAGAAGGAGCATTGAGGAGGCACCACAGATGAGAATTTAAAAATGTGTCAAAATAAACATTGCACACAGGCCTGGCAAAAAAAAAAAATGTATCTGTTGAAGATTTTTTGGAGGTGTGTGTGTGTCTGGATTGTGTCCTAATTTTGTCAAAGATGTGTTCATTTGTGTTTAATTTGCATTGTTTTGATGATCCCAATCTAAAGTGAAGCACCCGTGTGGAAATGTCTCACTTGCAGACAACATTCCGCTGAGCCAGAGCTACATTTTGTAGGGAACGAAAGATATACTATAGCTCTTGTATCTCATCGATGTCTATCCAATGATCTATTCGGCTGTTTTAGGTGTTTAATCTGCTGCAGTTAACATCTATCAAAAGTGTCAGAACAAATCGGTACGTTTGCATTTAATACCTACTGCGACGTGAAATTCTGTCCCAGGAGTCATTTAGTGGGCAAACTGCAGAAAAAAAACTTTCAACCCGTCAGGCTTATTTACATAATTTGAGAATCTCCTATTGGCACTTACCATATTGGTATCTAATTGTCTGGATACCGTCATTATAAGGCGATACTTCTGATTGTGTATTAATGAGAGCCCGCCGCATCCGCTGACCCTTCCTCAACAGGCTTGTGCGACTCTGGAGGTGCGCTGGATTAAAATATATCATTGACAACATCTGCCACCTAGTCGCTGAGTCTCTGTAAAATGTGACTCCTGGCAGCTGCCTGCTCTAAAAATAAACCTCGCCTGTTCCCGCACTGGGAGATTGTCATATCACTACCCCTTCCCATAACAATTAATCAAGTGTAACTGAGCTGCCCTAAAATGATGTTTGCCTCTCCCCAGATATCAGAGAGGCTGACGCTATTAAGAGGAAATTGCACTTGAGAAATGGCTGCGTTGCGAGTGCTTCCTGAGAGTCGCACAAGGTTTGTTGTTTCTGGCTCAAACATATTGTGCAAACACATGCCGCCATCATTCTTAATGGATGGAGAAAATGGGCCGACCAATTCATGAGTGCAGCTAGTTTGTCACCAATCCGCCCAGAGTGGGAAAGGTAGACTCTCGCTAACATTTTAATCAATAAAGCTGAGTGCACTAACAAAGATTGTTTGGAAACGTAAAAAGGAACGCTGCTTGACAATCTAAGTCATTTTATTATTCATGTTTACAGGGTCCTGCCTAGCCTTGACTTATGACAAGAGAAAAAAATAATGTGATGCAATTGACTCTCATGTTTGTCTTCGGAACAATGAAAACTAATTGTGCCAAAAATAAGAGAACATCAGAAGAAAAATGTACGGGTTGCATCACACCGCGATAAATCACACAAGGCGATGCTGGTGGGTGGTCTGCAGCAAATTCTTTAGTGCCTAATAAAGAAGACATATTAACCTTACTAAAGCATTATTTTCCACTTTGGAGCTGCCAAAGATGCAATTTAATTGTGTTAAATGCATAATAGACAAATCATACATCACAGTAGAGGAGCAAACACTTGAGGAGCATTAAAGACCATTAGTCCCTTTTAAAAAAAAAAAATTGCCCATGCCACCCGTACACTTTACCAACACACGACACACTGTAATTTAGACAATTTATTTTTCTATTTCTTCCTTTGTATTATTGCAGATGAACAGACACGTACTGTTGGATGAAGTATAGCTGGATAAACGGTCAGACACTTAATGGCTCGATCACCTATCTTCAAATGGCGGAACACGTACTGTCTGAGTCCAGACCCAGTCAAGGTCCATGCGGACCCACGGTCATTGCCATTAAATAATGATAAAGTACCGTGTGTGCATTGTCACACTGCGTTTTTGTTTTTTTTCCTCTCTTGCACATGCGCAAGTCAATGTCCACCCTCTGCGTTCAGTGAATGAATTCCTACAATAATTCAGATGTTTGGTTCTTGCTGTTGTCATGGCCATGAATAAAATACAATAATACATGTACAGTGTGCTATCTCATAATCTGAATAAATCCACCCCAAAAATCAACTCAGATCAGCTGCGCTACTATTTAAACATGGTACATAGACTGACTTTCTGCCACCAAATTGTCATTTTGCCAGATACGTCTTCAAGGACAAAATCAAACTACTCCGGAACGCACAGCATGGCGAAGAGCACTCTGCCAAATTGAAAAAGAGGCGCAGCAAGTGTTGCACCTGCATGAAAAAAATCAAGATACAGCATGCGCTGAAATACAAAATAAAGCAAAAATAGAATACGAAACTAGAAAGCTAAAACTTATCGCCAACGATTACCGTATTTTCCGCAATATAAAGCGCGCCGGATTATAAGGTGCACCTTCAATGAATGGCCCATTTTAAAACTTTGTTCATACATAAAGCGCACCGGATTATAAGGCGCATAGAATAAATAACGCAACGTTGCTCAAACGCTAATGCAATCACAATATAGTAACACTCGAAATAGTGAAAACAATAACAATATATCAATAACTCAACGTTGCTCGAATGTTAATATCACACAACACACAAAATAAACACGTAAAGCTTACGTTAATGAGTTAGTCCTCATCCACGAATCCATATTGGTCCATATATAAGGCACACCTGATTATAAGGCGCACTGTCGGCTTTTAAGAAAATTGGAGGTTTTTAGGTGCGCCTTATAGTGCGGAAAATACGGTACTGTCATTTAGGGCCTATTCAAACTCGTGACACAGTCAAATGTTTGAATGAATGCCTAAGATTAGTTGGTTGAAGGGTTGCATTGATGAATGGACGGATGAAAACATGGATAGCAAAGGAACTAGTTAGAAAATATATGGAATGAGTAAATTATACTCTACTGCCATCCATTGTGGTGAGCTGCATGAAATCAAAATGCAACATGTGGCGCAATCACCTTTCCCTCTACATGAGAAAGGTGGCGCGTTGAAGTTCAGGGAAACCACGAATACGTTTACAATGATGGTAATTGAGCTGCAGCAACGCGGCTCTGAAATAATATGTCAAAGATTGCCGGTTCATAGGCGAGAGGAAATTGCGTGTTAATGCATGGAGGTGTCTTGGCAGTCAGCAACATTTCGGCTAAATGGGATTGCTGCGCCTTCTCGGAAGCCAAATCTATGAACTAGCTACTTGGGCATTAAGAAAATCCATTTACAATGATTGAAGCTATCCAGCTGAAACGGCAGCAGTCAATCAGTCTTTTCACTCTCTAGGGTCAGTACATCTTACGTATATTTAAAAAGAGAGGCAATCTCGGCGCCAATACAAAAATATTCTCTTGCCATTATGCCAACAGAATATTAAATCCTTGAGGCGGCATCACGGGGGACTCAGCCAGCGACAGCGGGGATTTCAAACCACATGAAATTGTGCGTGCATTGGCTTTTTCAACGTGTGATTACCCAATCGTATCTCCTAATAAGAGCTACCTCCCACACAAAGACACCGCTTGATTATTGAAAGCACTCCACTCTTTCCAGTATCATATAATTGCGATTATGCCACACTTTCTATTCTGACTGCGTTATCAGTTTTTGTATTTGTGTAGTCCAATTGCTACATTGTTTCCACAGGCAAGGAGATAAAACAAAATAGCACAATTTAACAGCGAAAAGAGCCAACTAGCATCACAGAGGCCTTTAAATGGGTTTTCAACATGATAGAGGAATTTCAAACTGAATTAAACTTTTCTTAGTCAAATTTTGGTTGGTTCGCAGAGCAAGTCTGAAAATTAATCTGGAATATATGCTGAAATATTTAAAGTAGACAATTTAACGAAATTTCAGTTAGATAGTTACATTTATTTACATAGTCTATTTAGAATGTATATTATAGTGGCTATTAATATAATGTTAATATAATTACTTGATAGTCTTTCACAATTGCACACCTTTTTCCTCGCTGCGCCTCAATTCAACTCTTTATCGCTGATTCAAGCGATACCTGTCAAGTCAAACTTGCATTGTTGTATAATTGAAGCAAACAGCTGCTAACAAAAGGTGATTCTTTTTGCTGCGATGCGTGAGAACATTTAATGAGTTGCATCTAATTGGAATGAGGTTTCACATGGCTGCAATGTGGTTTAACCAACACTTGCTTTTTTAAGTAACAATTCTAATTATTCAGAAGGTGTTTAGAGCAACGTAATTTGCAGATACTGATACGCGGAAAACATTTCACCCAGGCACCGATAAGCCTCTTGCTTTAATTAAACTCCTCTGAGAAAACTCCCTCGGGAGCTTCCAACATATGCATGCGAAACAACGGTATGGAACCGTGGCCGGCTGAGCATGACAACTTTGTAATAGGCTTGATGAGGAGGGAATGGCCTCTGTTATAAAATATTTTTCTTGTATTTACATTTACAAGAAACAATAAATGTGAAGGAGTGATCATTTTTCCCCCTTGAAGGATTTCAGAAGCTTCGTTAAAGTATACCTGTGAAGCTAAGAAAGAAAACTCGACATGGTGTATCAAGAAAAATTGCATCCAAATGTGTTTTTTGTTACAGCAGTCATATTAAAGTAAGCTTAGAGAAGCTCGCTGGACTTTTCTATCAAGACGCCCTAGGCGAAATAATTTCGTCTGAAAGAAGTGGAGACAAAGGGGAAATGTGACGCAGGGGCGTTGACAGCACTCAAGCGTTCTCAGGTAAAAATATAAAAGAGTTTTCAATTAATCTTGAATACATGTGACTTCCTCCCACCCCTTTGCTTACCCTTGTATGCATGGCCATACAAAAGTGACACATACAAAATCTTTGATTTATGACACAAAAATGAGAATAAATACGTAGTGTCATATTTTCCGCTAACTTTCTGAGAGAGGAGGAAACAAAAGTGCCTCCACGCTGCAGAGGATTTCCTTGTTGCTCAGGTCAAGGCTGAATGAATCTCCATGAATCTCAATTACAAGAGCGACGCTTGTCAGCTTCTCTTTCATCCGCCATCTTTAACGGCGGATGCGCGGAGGGCGCCGGGGAAGGTTAGCCGGAGCTCAGTGCTGTCACGCGCTATTTCTGTCAATGTGAAAGTCGCAATTACTGATCCAATTAAGTAGAAAAGGACATCATCCCCCCCATTATTTATTTATGGAAGGCCTGAAACCTTTTTTATACGCATGTTAATCTAAAACTTCCAGACAATTCTCGTCATCATTTTTTTTATAAGGTGGATGGACTTTTGTCCTTGAATTCAACCTTTAATTTCTCATGGATTGAACCAAACTTGGAATTCTTCTGATATATGGCACAGAGCATAACAAAGCACAATGAATCGAGAAAGCGCCCTATTTAACCCTAAAAACATTTTCATGAACTCTTTTGTCAAAGCAAAAACTAAATTTTAAATAATTTAACCATTACAAAAGTTCCTGAGAACTGAGATTTTGTGCTACTTGTTAAAGCTATTTAATTGCTCAACATTTGTACTCTGCTTTGGGGTTGGAAATTGGCAATTCTGTCTCATTTTATAATACTGGGGCCGAGTTGGAGCCAATGGAGTCTGAGCATATGCAGCCTTGTTTTGTCGAGCCAAGGGAAGCTCATTAGCCGACACAAACGTCCTATAGAGTTAAGCAGCTAATAGCTTAATATTGTATCTTTAAGTCACACAAAAATCTGAGAATATAAATTGCTGAGAGGCTGAAATTTCCAAATTTGAACAAAGCCTATAGACAATTGACTGATTTTCAAAATAGTTTTTGAATAATTTGATGATCGATTAGTTGTCGATTCATTGTTTGAACCGCTTTCTTTTGCCCCAAGTCAATCTTTGATTGCTTGATTCCATCCATGACCCTAACCAACACATGCATCATAGTATTGATGGATAGTTAGCTTGTTTATTCAATTATGAATGTTATGAGAAGTATAAAGTACATTTACATTGTCATTCCTTATCAACACTTGGTTGTTTTATTCTTTTAACTAAGATTAACTTATTTACTTTGGTTATCTGAAAAAACATGAGCTTCCTCATTTTCTTTCTTTTTGGGGGGCAGGGCTGTGCGTATTGTCTGTCAATTATCCTTGATTAAACCAAATCAAAGTATGTATTAGTGTTTGTTTTTGTAAAACTGAGTTGTCTCTGTTTGTTTCCATTATAGTACCAAATGTTGTGGTGATGTTTTCAAAAGGAGTTCAAGCCTGAAGACGTTGTTGTCTTGTGATCATCTGTCAAAGGGTTGTGTTATCACTGTGAGCTGACGCACACATAGATATTAATGGTGATACATCTCTCTACTTTATCATTACATTCCCTTTCAAGAGGGAAAACAACTGCCAGATCTAGGCTGCAGACGAAACATTACCAATCATATAACAAGTCACCATCAGATAGGACACTAGGCAAGTCATTTGTCTTGAAACAAATGATGCTTATCTTATCATTGATGGAAGAAAAAAAAATCAAAAAGGGGAAATATAGGTATATATTCTGTATATTTTTCAATCTTCATAGGGTTGCGGGTGCCCTGGAGAATACACCAGCTATCTTTGAACAAGAGGTTGGGTACATTATCAACTACAGGGCACATATAGACAAGAAACCATTCATATTAACCCTTATGGACTGATAAGAATGTCAGTAACAATGGCAACGCAAGATGGCTGCCCTGTAGCTTCAGTCGCGAGGCACCTATTAATTCATTTCAAACGCGCAGGTGATGAGCAAGCCATGATGACGTATCCTCCAAAGACGAAGCTATTTTGACAAGAAAAATTCTTACCATCGTTTGTGTGGTGATGTCTTCAGAGCGATGTGGATTCAATGAAGCCGATGTGCAAGGTATGTCAAAAAAAAAAAAAGAAAAGCAAAACAATAACCCCGATTAATCGCTTTAACAGGTAGCAAGTGATGACGTGGAAAAAATGCAAGAGCGAGCAGAGTTTGCACAGCTCGAGCATGTAAGGAAACAATTAGGCGTCACTAAATGGCCGTGCACGCTGCAACCAATCACTCGTGTCATCTTTTGATCATGCACTTCTGCAAGTCGCCATAATATATTAATGCAATAAGTAGGATCATAACTTATATGTCTATATTCTGGAGGGGTTTATTTTTAGTACGGTTGTTTTATATTCTACATTTCTTGTAAAGTTTAAAAAAAAAAAAAAATGAAATTAATGGGGTTGATGGTTCAAAATGATGGATCATCATTTTCGTTGCTAAATGTGATCATTTAAATTGGTGTTATCATTGTTTTCTGCACCAATGCCATGTACTGTGCTTATCTAAACTCAATGTCCATCCCCACCGCAGACCCCCGTCCCCCACATACAGCCCCCCCCACCCTGTCCCCCACTTTCTAGCCCCCTAAACCTCTGATCCTAGAATCGCCCCTGCCGTTCTGCTCCACCACAAATAATAGCGATGAGGTGTGAAAGATCTTTCACTAAAAAATAAAAAAAAAATACCCAAACTGCATTTTAACTACTCTGCATGTCTTCCTCTATATTATATATTAAATGCAGAGTCTATAACATAAAATCAACCAATTTGTGCTTTACCACGTGCATAACTGGCAATATTGCAAAACGTGATGTGAATTTATGGGTGAAATTTTCAGGGTCACATGATACAAATTTGTACTTTTGACAGCTATAAATACCTCAGTTTTTCCTCTTTTGTTCTTTACCTTAGTTTCCGTGGCTTCTCAGAATTGTGGGTTATGAAATTTCAGATGGTTTTCCAGTCATTGCCAAGCATTTTTGTTGTCTTATTTTCCAACAGTGGACATGTGCAGGCAAAACTTTGTTTACCCAATGCACACCATTCTAGTCAAAACAACCCAACGGCATGCACTGATGTCACAGTGATTAACAAAAACGATAAAATTGATGCATGAAGCTAAAGCAATTTGCCCCCTCTGATCCCAGTAGATGAGTTTAGTCTAGCTCCACATAATGAAAATGCTAACCACCATTTGTCACATAAGATATTGGATTTTGATTAAATACCTCATGTGCGCCTTAAATCTCAACAAATGCTCGCTTTCATTTTAAAGACTCAGCCTGCCGAGCCATCAGTGGGTTGACGGAAGCGGGATGCCAATAAAATAATTGGCTTGTTAGCTTGAAAGGCAACCAAATGGGAAGACGAGAAGAAAGACAAAGTTGCTTTTGTTCATCGACCGCACTGAGCCTAAGCTTTACATGCCAACGAAGCACCAACACGCTTGTCGTCAACGCCGGGCTATTTACATTTCAGCCACGTGAGCCAAATGATTTCATCCTCCATCAAGCAAGGCTGCGCATGTAAAAACAAACAAAAAAACTATAAATAAAAACAAAGAGCGGAAAAAAAACAAAAGAAGAGGGAGTGCATTTGTTGATAGTGCATGGAATATAAATACAGTGTGAACTTTAAAGGGCAGCATGTAAACAGTATGGATCTTGGTAGACAGAAAGAATAAATGTACTTGTCTGACAAGGATGCAGAGATTCCTCATATTGTTATGAATTATTGTCTTCTAATAAAGGTGGCTGTGTATCTGGGGTGGAGCTGATGTTCTATACATAATTGTCACAAGTTTGCTTTAAAAATAGCCTACCAAGAAGGAAAGAGAACATATGTTCTCTAGTAAATAAATAAATAAATAAATAAATACATGTTTCATGTACATTTGATTATTAGTTTCCCAGATGATTTAAGTTCAAATGTTTTTTTTTTATATCAAACTAATAACAGCTACTAATGTCTGATGAAAAGAGTGGAATGGTCCAAATGGCTCATGGAAGGTACAATAGATTTCAAGACAATGAGCTGTTCAAGAAAAGGTTTTCAGAGACCAAATGCGTCTATGAGGGGAAGGTGTCTGTCGGGCAAATGCATCATGCTTAAAGGGCAAGTCGACCCAAAAATGTCTATGTAGTAATATGTTCTGTTCAGCCCAATTAGTCGAAACTCTATGTTCTGGTTAATGTTTCGTTTGTAGAATATGAATTAAACATGCAAAATCCACCTGCTTTTTTTTTTCCCCATCTCGCGGAGCGGCCATTTTGCTACTTGCTGTCGGCTGAAAATTAGATCGCCAGGTCTCAAGTCACAAGCAATCACGACTCACCGTTTTTTTGAAGCTGAGCCGTGATTGGTTGTGACCTGAGACTAGCGAGTGGCAAAATGGCCCTGCTGAGAGGTGGGTAAAAAGCGGTAAATTTTGCTGCTTAACTCATATTCCACAAATGTAATATTCATCAAAATTGTTTAGACTAGTGGGGTCACATACAATGTATTACTTGAAAACAAATCGTGGACAAAGCTGATGAGCATTCAGCAGATATTTGAAGTTCCTGGTGTCTCCAGATTCCCAACAATCTCTCAATGCAGGATTATCCAAAGGGTTGTTGTCATGGTACCCAGAAACTGCTGCAGTTAGCTCAACAACACAAAGAGATTTTCAAATTGCCCTTCGTTCTTTTTTCATTGATCAATGTTGTCTTGCTTTCCATCTGAAGGAGTTTCGGATGGGTTGATGATGGCTAACAAGTTTATGACCTGAGCAGTGGAGTGATGGTTTTTGTTTGAATAATGGGACCTGGGATGGAAGAACCCTTTAGGATGCCTGAAGGTGTTAAAATGACCTCTGCTTCTAACGAACCATTTACAGCCAGAAAATTCCACTAAAGCTTCACCTGCTATGAGTGTAGTGAGGAAAAAAAAAAGTGCAGTCACCATTCCCTAACCTCAAACCTTTTGAGAACTCGCAAAGCATCCTTAAAAGGAAGATTAATGAAGACTGACTGCAGTATAACTGAAATCCTCAAATGACATGGAAAAAGAAATTCTCTTTTAACTTCTGAATTTAAAGAGTGAGAGAGTTGCTGATGCTCTTATCTATATTAAAGGGGGTTCGTTTAAAATCATAAACGAAAAGAATGGACATTTGTCATAAGATGCATAAACACGCTCTCACGGAATGTATTTTAAAGAGAATTTACAAAATACTTTGACTTTGTTGCCTACTGTTCTTAAAATCGTAAAATCTCAGGCAGCTGATTGTTTTTGATATTTCAAAATCAAACTGCGACATTGCTTCGTCCTTGCGGGAATGCTGACTGACGGCGCATTTACATTGTGCACTCCTGAAAGACAAGGCTTCACTAAAATTGTAACGTGTGTCCAAAATATTCATTTCTTCCCTTATTATTATTCTGCAGTTTCTTTTAAGCCCTCACATCACTCAGTGGATTTAAACTCAATCATGGCCCCACTTCAAGAAGGCCGTAGACACTGCGATGCATTTGTGTGAGTTAGCATTTAGAGCGCTGATAATGATGCAGTGTGAAATTAAAGCACATCTTGAGTCTGTTGGAGTGCCCATGGTTTAGGTCACCACTGATGTGAAGCCGGGGTCTTTTTTTAACTTTGGATTCATGGAGCGAAAATCACTTTGTGTAATGGCAGACTCATCCAAAGTGTTGGCCACAGGCGGCCTTGGTTCACAGGCTGAATTTACTCTGTTGGTCCAAGTGGCTAATTTCCATCCAATGCCAATATTTGTACCTTTGGGAAGGACTGGACGAGTGGAAAACATTTTGTGGCTTCGTTCCAGAAATTGAGGTCAAGTTAGGCACCAAACTGTGAAAAATTCACCTTTATTTGTTTGTTTGTTTTTTTTCGAGAAATGTAGGTTATAAAACATCGTACGATTGTATTTGTTCAGCTCAACAATATATATATTCTCATGAGAGATGTTTTTCTGCATGGTGCAGCCCAATTAAAGATGAGCAGGCACCTGAAAAACTCGCATTTCTAAAGTTTCTGTGAAAAAGTCATTTACTATGAGTTATTTTTGTTATTTGCATCCTAATTCAATTTTAATAATACTAAAAGTACCCATCAGGTTTGCAAATTAATGGTAATGTTAGTTTTTGCTCAAAAGTGATTGATTAATTAATTAATGCATTCATTCATTCACTCATTCATCAACAAAAGTATGAACAAGTACAAGAACTTGTCCAGTCCTTCCCCCTGTTTTCTGTATATTACTCAAGTCAAGTCAAGTCAAGTTTATTTGTATAGCCCTAAATCACAAACAGTCTCAATGGGCTTCCCATAGCCAAAAATTGACAATTATTCTCAACTCATCGACTCATGTCGATTTGTTACACTATTAAATTATTTATGAACACAAAAAACAAAATGATCCTAAAGTAAATGCTTGCTGTGTATGCTGTTATGCTAACTGGCCAAGAACAAACTTTTTCAATTAATGTCTTTCTGACGGTATGTGTAGCAGGGTTGCATTCCTGAGTCACCTCATTATGACTGAAAACATTGCAAGGTCGACCTCGGCTTGATAATTTCGATTGAGTCATGTATCTAACATCTCATCGCACAAACAATTGCAAAGAAGATATACAAACAAGAACCAAATGGCTGATTTGTGAGTGAGTCATCCAGAGGGCAAAATCCCGTTGAGTCACATTTAGACACCAGTTATATATAATTCTAAACTCTAGTTTGTGCATGGTTTAATTGAAATACGGGAAAAGCAGAAAATGTCCCCCTGATTCTGAAATGACCCAAATGCTGTCAATTTGTGTACACAGCGCTCCAACATCTAATATACGGCCATGTTAAGTCGCGCCAAATTTGCACTTTGCAATCATACCTTGAGAGAATGTGATCATTAAGCACATTTATGCAAATGAAGGTGGCGGAAAGAAGGCGCAAGGGGATGTGCGGCAGCATAATCAGGCATGTAAGGTCACCAGAAATGATGGAACAGCAATTCTGCCTCTTCGCCCCCTCTACGGGACGATAGCACGCCACCTGGCTCATCTATCACTGCTGGAAGTGCTGAGAGGCTGAGGGCTGCCAATAAACAAAATATATATAAATTAAAATAGAGCAAAGTCCTCGAGAGACACTGAGAGACTGTTTTTCCTCAGCAAATGTCAGCTGTAAACACTGTGCTCATTTATAGGCTGTAATGGTTTTGTGTTGCCATGGATACAAACATCTTCATTTGTCGGCTTATTCTAAATGAAAAGATGAGTTTGGAAAATGTTCTATTTACATGCCAAAGTATATAATTCCACTGAGGGCAGCTGGCAGTCTGAAAAGGATGAAGTCGGGTATTTGAGAAAAAAACGGAATGAATTGTCATATTACGAGAATTTAGGTTTGGGTTTTTTTCGATTTTTTTTTTTTTTCAGGGTGTCTTGTACTCGTTCATACCGAATGCCATTCGCTTTGTTTGTCTTTTGTGTTCTCTTTTTGAATGCCGTTAAGAAGTTTGCTTGCTAAGCGTCATTAAACAGCAATCCACTAGAAGGAAAGAACAAAACGAAGGACAGATGGCGTCAATTAATTTGTTGTACATACTGTCGTGCAGCGCTGCCAGAACGCCAAGCCGTCTTGTGCCATTGATGTCTGCAGAAACTTTCAGAAACTTTTGTCAACTGTCAAAATTGATCTCCTTTGTCAGAGCCTGAGGCGTGAATCGGTATCTCCTTGTTGATTTTTGTTTTGCATTCACTATTGTTCGTGTGTCATTTCCCCGTTTGATTTTCTATGTATGGGATTTTGATTGGCTAACATGGACTAGAACAGTGATCCCGAACCAGGGTGCCATTTTGGAAAATTTCACTCGAATGCGGAGGGAGGCCTGGAGCCTATGCCAGCTAACTTTGGGCAAGTGGCGGGCGATAACCAAAACTGATCACCAGCTAATCGTAGACGTTTAAACATATTAAACATATTTTTTGTTATAATGTCGTTCCAGACTATAAGTCGCACCAGTTGAATAAATTATCATGAATAACTGTTAGACTTGCACCCAAAATCGCTGTTCCCTAATTGCGTTGACAACAGTGAACAACTTCAAAACTGCTTCTAAATACGGAATTATTTTTTTTCTTATATTTAAAATGGCTTACCTTCAATAGAATCATGTGTCACCTTTTTACCAATGGTAGAATCCTGGTCGGTTTTAGTGCTGTAAATAATAAATCCTCGTTACATAATTCATGAAGGCTGTGGCATTGCACCAAACATTGGCCAATGAGGAAAATAAAGTAGTCGTGGCAACAATGTTTGACAACATCTGCCACACGAATCATTTACAAAAGATACAATATGCCACCATGATTCTACCTTCGGCCATAATGCAACTCAGGATTCTTGGTTTGGCTAAAGTGAACTCTCATTTTCATTCAAGTCACACCTGAGTGTAAGTGAAAATAGTCCTGCGTGCGACACTGCTTGTTGATGACAATTCGAGGACTAAACTTTTACCTTTCTGTTTAGAAAGAGACTTCTGTTTAGCGTGTCTGCCTCACACTTGTGTGTGCTGAAAGTCAAAGTTGTAAACCAAAGCAGGCTGGCTTCAAGAGTTCACCGGCAAAGAGCAAATCCTCTTCAAAGAAATCCCCTTTAAGTCCGGGAAAGGATTTTGTTTTGTTTCTTCTTTTGCCAGCAGAGATCACAAAGTAACATTTTTGACCATGTCTAAGGTTGTTCTTCATCTTCTGCGCAGTTAAGGTGACACGTTACGCGCTTCAATTATTCTGTGACGCACGAGGGAAGTGAAATGATCTTGATTTAGTAACGATTCTTTTAAGGTACTGGTAAAGCTGATCTTAAAGGAAAATTTCCAAAACTACAGAAATAATCACTTAAAATGTATTGTCCATAAAAATAAATTCCACCTAAAAGTTCAATACATGTAAATATTTTCTGTTTCATTGCGTAAAAGAACATTTTTGTGTACTTTAAATGCTCTTCTAATTGATGGGCAACTGTCGATTGCCTTCCTTTTTGTTTACATAAACAGGATTAGCAACATATTTTTCATGTGAATTATAATTTGCTGTTTTTAGTTGGTGTTGAATATAGCGATTGCGACAATTAACATGAAAAAAAAAGACATTTTTTGTTTGTAACGAAAGATGTGCAACATTTTTCATGCAACAAAATAAGCAAGCTTAACTAAATATTTGTAATCTCCAGTCTTGCTCGTTTATTGGATAGCAACATGCATCAACACTAAAGGGCTTGTAATTGCCTACGACTAGTCTTTGTGGTTGATTTTAAATTTTCTCACAGCTTCAAAAGTGTTTCTTCAAATAGGCCACAGCTATATAAGAGTACGATACATAATCCAGTAGTTTTTTATTTGTTTTTCAATTCTTTGTTCTAACATTAATGGCACACAATGGGGAGCTGAAGTTATCCCATGAGTAAATAGCAGGTAACATCAGTTGTACCGTATGTAGCCTTTTTTCTTGACCCCTAGATTGCATTGTTCTGCTGTTCTCTTTTTTATTTTATGTCATCACACCCCCCCCCTTCATGTTTACATGACATTTACATCATATCCCAAAGCAATTAACCCAACAAAAAGAGACGCTAACAGCACAAAGTCACTTTTCAGGACGTAAGAGCATATTAAATCTGTGTGCATATTGTAGTAGAAAATGCTTGCACTTGCAACATTTGTCCCCACAGTTCAGTCGGGAGCTGCTGCGGGTCATTACCTCAGCCAATTATTGATGAATTATTGATTGCGCACGTGTGTGTGCGCGCGTCTGTTTTTACAGAAAGTGTAAGTGTGAATGTGTGTATGTGTGTGTGTGTGTGTATGTATATATATATATATATATATATATATATATATATATATATATATATATATATATATAGTTTGCATTATTGTTTGTGTCAAAATATTTATTTGATTTCAAAATGAAAGGTAGGTTTTGAGTTAGAATTTTACAGTACAGCAGTGTGACCGACTTGAATAAATAGACCTTTTAACTCATAAAAAAAACATAATTGCAGCCTTCTAGAATTTGTATTTGAGTGCCACTGCTTTAGTATAATCTCTACTTGTCACACACAGCGATGGTTTCATCTCCCTAATTTTCTTTGACTTTGGTGCAATATGTTTCCAGAATATTTTCGGTTCAATCCCAAATTGTACTACTTTAATTCTGCCACCTTGCAGAATGTTCTCATGCCATCTGAGATAAGTGGTAGCCATCTTGGTCCAGGACATAATGAAAGTGCTTTGCATCGAATTGGAAGCGATTGTGCTGCTTTTGTGGGATTTAGCGGGGAAAAAAAAAAAAAAACTGCAAGCACCAGTTGGTTTACCGGCAATATTACATTGATCCCAATGCAAAGAGAGGAAAAATAGGCTCTGCGGCCTCTTACAGAATTTTAATTAACTGCTCTGAGCATTCCGTGTATTTATGTGCAAGTGTGGGAATGAAAACAGCCATTTTATTGGGGGGGTTTTTGGGTGAGATTATTTTGAATCTTGATGAATGGCGGCCTTTGATGGCGGTGACCGTGGTAACCTTCAGTCGCAGCTCTTTGTCACTGTCAGGTATGCTGTGCCAATCCAAACTGCTTCCACTGCCACCTACTCCCCTCATCGTGCACCCTCCTCCCCTCCATGTCCCAGCAACACAACATCTGGTCAGTCAGCCTGTTTGTTGCGTGTGTGGCAGTTTGGTTGTTGGACAAAATCCAAATTGACACTCCCGCATCGTGATGTTTTCCCTCCATTGCAAACACTGTCCAAAAGGATAGTTGTTATTGTTCACAGTCCTGCTGTTGTTTTGATTGCAAATATTAAGAAGGCTTTGGAGACTTTAGCAGATAAATACAATTAGGTTTCGTTTGGGAATACACATTGATCGTGATGACAATTGTAAATTATCGACTTGACGTTCCTTCTTGAGCCGACTCGAGAGTGGAAAAGCGTGCATTTTTCAAACCTTAAACTGAGACTCTCAGTTGTTCACCCTTGAATAACAGATGACATAGTGAGATTAACAATATAAAAGGTGAATTAAAGCCCTACTGGGAATTTAGATATTCAAATTATTTTTGGAATACATCAAATAATTGTATTAGTATTTAATTGTTATATCAGATAAGCTAATAGCCTGGCTTTTTGGATTTCTTATTCTACTCCTGTTTGAGCTTTGCTCTTCCTTATACTTTCTGGCATTTCGGCTGCACTCCGGGTTGTGGAGCCACATTTGGTGGGTCAAGGACAGCTTGTAAAACAAAATATAGGTCCCTGGTTTAAGACAGTAGCAACACATGACATTTCGAGGTTAAAAACGGCAGGCACCAGTGTAAGACTACTTAGTTAGAGCTGCACTTGCTGTTTTTGTTGTATCTTCATAGCATGGTGGAATAGTGGTAAGCACGTCTGGCCCATAGTTCTGCAACCTAAGAATTGAATCTCTGATGTTTTATGGCGGACAGGAATGCATCATGCATCACTATGGTGTAATGATAGATTGAACACCCCATTTGCAGAATTTTCTGGGGTGGGCTTGCTTATTTGCTGTTTTTGTGCATAGGCCAAAGCAATATGATTATTTCTTTGCCATTTAGGACCTTCCAATTCATCTGAATATCAATGCAGAATGAAGGAAAACAAGCACGATGTAAACACAACCTCTGCAGAATGTAAGCAGCCTCTCACATATGAAATGTTTTTATAGGATAAAAATGCAGGCAGTTAAAACTGTCCCAGTTGAACTTTTACACATCTATCATTTTGTTGGAATAAAAATAAATATATATCATATTTATATATGTGTGTACAAATTCCTAAAAAAAATAAAACAGTAACAAGATATATTGTAATTTCTCGAGTATAACACACCTGTGTATTTATGGTGGTGCTAAATGGTCAAGTCTCAATCTTCCTGTCCAAACTAATATTAAACATGTCATTGGTGTTAATAGTCTACCAAATAGTCTGTTTGTCTTGTCCTCTGGAGTTAGACAAATCAGAAAATGAGAATGAAGCAGGAGGGACGGGCCAAATGTTATCGAAAGCTCCAGCTGTGCGTGCTGATACGGCCCCGCGGTGGGGTGCCTGGGCTCGGCCAAGTGACTCCAGAGGACGCTCTTTAAAGGCCGCGCGGAATTAATGAGATGAGCCGTGACTCTCGGGGGGCTCGGCTAAATCAACATCGCGTTGCGATCGCCACTGAGGTCACAGCCAAGCGGCACCGCCGCCTTGCCGCTCTTCATTCGCTGCTGCACTTCATTAAATAGATGAACACAATCAAAAAAAAAAAAAGCTCTATTGGAAACATAACTGGGAATAATATTGAGGGGGGAAATAACAGGAAGAACTTGGTGCTCGACAAGCAGCAGCTTTGGAAAAAGCAGTTACTAAAATTCATCGGCACGGGCTAAATAGAGGTTTTCCTA
Organism: Syngnathus scovelli; assembly: GCF_024217435.2. Lineage (NCBI taxonomy): Eukaryota > Metazoa > Chordata > Actinopteri > Syngnathiformes > Syngnathidae > Syngnathus > Syngnathus scovelli. Next base: position 13,372,160 of record NC_090854.1, on the reverse strand, counting down.
ATTGCTGTTCGAAATGGTCAAGTTAATTTCAGCAAACTGAGAATCCGTCTCAAGACTGTATCATAAAGTAAATAATAAATAAAGCGCAATCCAATTTCCTCTCGGAACACTTCGTGCAAGATATTTTTCTAATCGTTGGATAACATATTGAGAAAAACGTGCAACTAATCAGGTGGGAAATAACTAAGAGCTGATAAAGAGACGTCACACACCATCTCATGACACTCTGATGAATGCGAAAGGATTCTGCCAAAACATGTCGGTTTAAAAAAAAAAAAACGACAAAACCACTGTCTGAGATAAAGCAAATACGTGACTAATTATATTATTGGTGAGGCTGCATTAGTGTATCGAAAATGAAAACGTTGACTTCACTGTCTACTGAAAAACCAGAAAATTTCTTGTTCTAACAAAGCAACCTTAACCTTGCAAGTTTGACATTTACATCCATTTAAGTAGTTGGAGTCCAATCGGAACGAAAATCAACAACTTCTTGACTCGGAATAGATATTACGAAACATTTTTGAAAAATTGCAAAAGACGGATTTTAATGGTGTATTGAACCTAAAGGGAAGCGTTTATGTATGTGGAAAAGACTGAATTGATCTTTAAACAATGCAAGTAAAAGATTTAAGCCGGTTGGTCCCTGCGAGGATGGAATTTGATCCTTTGCACACGGCACTCGAGAGCCATTGATTACTCATTAGCACATCACAGAGCGCTTGTTAGCTAATTGAAACAAGGCTTTACAATGCATAAGTCGTCCGCACACTCAATGATACTGTATGATGATTGAACAAAACCCCAGCGCAACCATGCCTAGGAAATTATGTACAGCATGGACAGAATTCTATAAACATGGATTTTGTCCCTCTCAGATGTGCAGCCTCCTCTCAAGGTGTGCCCCGCCTTTCACCCAAACTTGTCTGGGATCAACTCTAACATATCCCTGGTGAGGATAAGCAGCACAGAGAAAGAATGGATGGATAAACTGAATTACTTTAAACTATATTGGATTATAAACCAATTAGAATACAGAACCGGCAGATACAATTAGAATTAAGGATGGCAGAAAACAACATCAATTTTAGCACTGCTCAAATGAATACAACCTAAAGTGGATCTAATTGTAACAAAAATGTTTTCACAATGAGAATTGGAACACAAGATTATTTGTCAAAAGTCCCATAAGAGGATATTATTCAAACTCAAGCTGCCAAACAAGACATTGGTGGCGTTCTGCATCGAGTCTATCTTCTGCTTCTCCATCATGGATTGCTACACTCCTGCCACTGCCAGAGCAGGTAGAGTGCAGCGCACTGAGTAGGTCGGATTTCAACTGACCCCGGTTTGACCCTCGTCCTTTAGACAGCAGGTTGAGGTCAAGCAACTTCATGAATGTAATTGATTTGACAATACAATCTGATTTTGGTAACATGCAGCCAAAGAGGCAAAAATCTAGCATTTGCAATCAGATGAGGCTTGGTGGCTCTTCTACCAGACGCAAAATAGCATCACAAGCAGACAGAAACAACTGGCATAAGGAACAAATAGCCAGTGGCATTTTTTAGTTCAATATTAGCTCACGCTGAGGATGATTTAATAACATTACTTTCAACGCTATTACTGACCTGGATGTTGTCTGCCAGACTGAAAATTCCCTAAAGCTCTTCCTCAGAGTAAGGCATCTGCAGTGGGTGGAGAATTTCTCCCCGTTTCTGCAGGAGCGTTATCTTGTAATGGTTCAACTAATTTGTTGTGTTTCCACAATATTTTAGAACCTTATTGCAAATGTTGCAGATTGCCATCGTATTATTTTCGCCCAGAAAATAATACCCTTCGTGTGCTTCTTAACGTGCATGTGCCTGCTGTTGGCTGATTCAAGCTGGCTATCCACTTGTTAAGCGGGCATTGCTTATGTGAAGGGCTGCACTACATCAAAACAAAAGGAGGAGAGGGCGAGCAAAAGTGCTTGCTTCGCGCTGTGACCCCCCACCACCCAGAGCAGCACTTAAGTTGTAGGTAATGAGAAGCGGCCTCACAGACGCAGTCAGCGAAGTTACCTCTTTGATAAATATGCAGCAGTGCATACGGGAAACGCTCCTACTTATCCCATGACATAGAAATCGAGCAATATCAATTTCAAAATCGTTATCAATATCGTCGATATATGGATGGATGCTCCCACCGTTTGTAAAAATAGGCAAGGGCAAAACACAAAACATTTGCAATTATATTCACTTGTATTGTATTAATAACGTCGTATACTAGAATATAGAGAATTGAAGTTTGTGACTCATGATTAATTTATTGTGGAGCTGGTGATGTGACATTGCCACCAGGGGGCAGTATAATATAGTCATGCAGACAAAGGAATACACTTTCACAACTAGCGTAAGTGACTCAGTAGTTGTTGTTTTTCACAGAGGATAAAGAATATATGCCTTTGAGTATTGTTATTTGTTTGTCTAAATTTCTTGATGTACGTTGTAAGGAGTAGAAACTACAGGGTAAGTAAAAGGTCATCAGAGAAATACTGAAAATACTCAAGAAGGTTCTGATATCTATCTATCTGTCCAAGTCTGCTGCGTTTTTAATGGTTTGTTGTTGTTTTGATTGATCAGATAACATCTGATGCACACTATCTGAAGAACTGTAGTTGAGGTCAAAGTTCAAACACCTTAATGTGAGAATCAGCGGGGGGGGGCAAGATGCGACAGCCAAGCAAAAAATGTGCGACTTGTGTGTCGTTCAAATCAAACCAAGGTGAGGATTTCAATTAACGAGACCTCTGACAGGCCCACTGATTGAAAGGGACATCCTCGCCCACGCCAAGTCGAACCCCGCAGAGCTGTCACCGCCACTTGGCTTTGTTTACTGCGCCTCTTAAGACTAATGAGTCACGGCGCCCTGACCAGCTACACAATAACACAACTGCACAAGAGCGAGAGGTTTGCAAGCAACTTTGATTATGATGCAGCGACCGAGTCTCATGAATCGATCAGGAGTGGAAGATCAGTCTTTATTAGTTGGCAGCGTGGTGGGAAGTTATAAAGTCTTCAGAGGCAAAGTGTGGACTTCCGTGCGATGCATCAACATCATCACAATTCCCACTTGCTCCGAGGAATGAAAACAACAAAACACACATAAAGTGAATAATAAGTTGGAGTAGAAGGGTGACTCATATCAAAACAAGAATCATTCATCCATTTATTTTCTATCATGCTTGTTTTCAATAAGGTCATGGGTTGGCCAAAATCTGACTTAAGGAAAGAGACGTGGTGCAACTCATTAACAGTTCTTGTCACTGTATTTATTTTAATACAAATTTTACACGTTATATACCAAGCGCCTGATTTATTTTCTTTTTCACATGTATTACCCAGTCAGTAATAACCGGAATATTTGGGTCAAATTGGTCAATCTCAATAAGAAAGCGTAATTGTGTTATGATTAAAATAAACTATTCTAATTGCTTCATAATGTCCACTGTAGTTTTTCTCCATTGATTTCTTGAAACAATTCTTTCAGTTCTGCATAACTATACAGCTCATTAGCAAATGTTCATATCTCTCCCGAAACGGTTCGCATATGCTTCAAACTAGATCACTTCCTCATTACCACTGTCAAAATTGCAAATATCTTTCTCAGTTCTTTTGGCTCCTTTGCAGTACATACAAAGAAAATGCATGAGGCATTCTGTACATGTAAGAAATATAAAAACAAATATCACAGTGATGTCGATAGTTTCTGGTGTTGCCGTGACAACTGGCAGTTAAAAGCCTTTAATTTCCTCAAAACTCGACGGAGATGGATTGGATTGTGGATGTCAAAGGTATCGGCGTTTACTGGGTGAAGTACGGAAATAGCTCCGAATCTATGGTGCGGAAACTTTCACAACTACTTTCACTGGTTGCTATCGTCACCCTCCCTTTTCCTTAACCTCCCACTATAGATGCACCGCTCTCAGTTTGGCCATAGATTTTATCCACATCACAGCGGATATTTTCAGTTGCAATGTCACGAGGGAAAAAAAACAGCGTAAATGTTTGAATTCCATCCTCTTACACTGATCCCCCTGTGATGTCCTCGCACATCCATTGCATGGTCCTGACTCCCATTTTCGTTCACTCTCCACCAACAAGCAAAAAAGAAATAAACCTCAATCAGATAGTGGAAAGGAGAGGAGTTCCATTCCATGAAGGTTTTTGCAAACGTGGCAAGGAATTATTATACGCTTATATGTGCTAAATGTGGGCTTATCGTGCTAATTCTAGGATGTTTGTACAATATAATTTGCAAAGATGCACTGAGATGCTTGAGAGGTGGTTTAAGACATTTGCAATATGATGAAATCAATAATTAATGACATTCTGCAGTGAACGATTGCAAGGCAGTTGGGGGATTTGTCCTTGTTCATTTGAAAATGTTTTTACTGTTGCAAGAAATAGGAACAATCAATGGAGACAAAAACAAGTCCTGACCAATTTGTGAATCAGCCCTGTTTGAATGGGCAAAAATGTGTTTTAAAATATTAACATTATCAAAACTTTAATCAGTACCCATGAAGTAGCTTGAAGTTTCAAAAAGGTTGTTAACCTATATGAAGTATATTTATTTTGAATTTAGGCATAGATAAGTTATGGTCAACATTACATTGAAATATCAATTTTAATACTGACCTTATGAATTTTTGAGACATTTCTTTCCATCAATTTTCTGTTACACAATAACATATTTTTCAGTTCACCCATTCCAAATTTATCGATTATATTTCATAATATAAAATGACTGTGACATTTGCACTCGTGACACGGGGCAACACGGGAAAATAATGCAGGCCGTGCGTCTCGTCATCAACGAGCGTGCTGGATGTATAGCTTCATGAAAACACTAAAAAGTTCAATTAAGAGACTTTATTTTTAATGAGGCTCCTGAAATGAATGCCTCTTTAAAAAAAAAAAAAAAAAAGTAGGTGGTGGGTTCATCATCATTAACATTGACCTAATCAATACGCTGATTTATATCACAATGCCTCCCAGCCTGCAACTATTCATTTTGTTTAATTGTGCCAGTGGACAAATGTTTTATCAATAACAGCTCCAGATTGCTGCCGGACGTTTGCAACCATGTGCGGAATGACAATTTAGACAATATTTGGTTTTGGCCAAAGTCATGAAATCTCCAGGACCTCTCTTTATTTTGACTCAAATGACAAATCCTGTTTGGATCTTGTTGCCAGTCACCGTTTTAACATTAAACGATTCTTCATACCTTGAGGGCTTTTCATTCCTGACCATAAGGAACAATATTCATTAATTATTTTGAGTAAAGTGAGAACCCTTCTGTTTGTTATCACCATGGCGACAACAACACTAGCCAAGACCCTCGAGCGTGCCCAACAACGACAATGCCAGCTTGCAAAATAGTCATGCTTCCAAAAAACTACCCTCTAGGCTTCTGCACTGACGTTCCAGACATCGATCCTGAGGCGGTGGATTTAAGTAAAGATATCTTGGGGCCTCATTGTTAAAGCAAAGACAGATTTTATAGACTGTGACAATATGGCAATGAAGCAAGTAAAAAAACATTTCTCTCGTTATACTCTCGGGATCCGTGACCATGGGTGACCATCAGCCAGAGGTCCAGTAAAAGACACCCATCCATTTTCTACACCTCATTAGGGAAGCCATACCTACTTGACTTTGGGAAAGACCCTAACCCTGATTTGGTCACCAGTCAAGCACAGGGTCATAGAGCTGGTTAAAACAACATTTTTAAAATAAAAAAAGGATGAGCAAGGTCTTTGGAATGATCAAAAAACCGATATTATCCATATCCAAAAATTTTATTCGAAGTAACAAATCAAAACTGGTAATAAACTTCCGACAAAAAATGGTGCAGATAGAGTTACTGATTTTGTCATTCTTTGAAACATTCCAGAACATTATTAAGAACAACTACTGTTGTCATATTGTGGCAAATTAGATATTTATTTATTTGTTTATTTATTGATATTTTGTATTTATGTATTTAACATACTGGGCTACTCAGTTCCACATATAGGCATTAGCAAAACCGTTATGGCTCTTCTGCAATACAATTGAAATTTGCATGTAAGTCTATTGAAATTGGCAATTCAAAAATTCCCTCTGTGCCTACTTATATTTCAATTCAGTTGCTCAGTGGTTAGAAATTGTTTTCTGGGTTTATTTCACATTTCAAACCCCGCGTGCAGATGTTTTCCGTTCCGTGTGATTTTCTTTTCTTAATCCTTTGAGCATTATGTGTATTGTCTCCAGGTGCATCTGAGATCCATTTTTCTGTGTTGATCGTTGTTTTTTCCAACTCAAGTAACATTTTGACTTTTATCCATTCAGCTTTGCGAAGATCAGGTCTTAATATTCTCTATTCGACTTTTCTCTCTGCTTGATATACTTGTGTTTTATTTCGTAAGGGGCTGGTTGAGGGAAAAACAGATCATCTCAGCTTTGTTGAAGCAGTAGAGTGGGTTTTTGTAACGAGGGGCAGCAGTTGGGGCAATGTTATCACAATCCCGGTTTATTCTCCTGGTCTGGAGGAAAGCAAACACTTGTTGCTCCTTGGCGCTAGCTCCCCCGTCTCATGATTGGTGTCGGCGGTCAGCGGCCGAATGTATGAATGCGGTTTTATCAGGAGACTGATGATGATCACCTCTTTTATCGTAGGGTACTGCTCCAAATCAGACACTCGAGTTTCCAAGAAGAGGAGTCAATTATCTTTTTATGCGTTTTGTATCCTTGAGGGCTTTCATTTCCACCGCCAAACCAATAATATTTGCCTCTTGGAGTTTGACAGCGGTAACATGTCGTTTATCATTTGTAAAGTCTTTCAGGTCCATTACAGGTTACCTCTGGCGTTTGTTTGGTGTTTCCTGATGCTGCTTTTAAAGAGGTTGTTTTTGATATTAATTTTAAATGACCTTAGGAGGTTCTTGCGTAATAGAAACAAACAAAATTGCTGGATTACTAATTTTAAAATCAGATGTGAAGGAATAGTGTCGTCTATTGTTGAAGTTATTTTCTAACAGGTTTGGAGAGAAAAATTTTAAAGTTATTACGACGGAAGACAATTTTAGACACATGACGTTATCAAGTCAAGAATTGAAGATGTGGGAGTTTTTTTTTTTTTTTTTTTAAGCTTCTGGTTGATCACTAACTCCAATGTGCAGAGTGATGTCAATTAGCGTTTATGTTTGAAAGCTGTCGAGCCATCAGTCAGTGGCGAGCGCACTTACCGCAACCTCACGTCGCGGCAGACGGACGTTAATGAAAAGACAGCCATGTCTTTTGAGACAGCGTCGCACGGCGTGAGGCCTGAAATAGCCTTTTTTGTTCCTCTTGATGTTTTTCACTCTACTTTGACTTACTATTACTTTTTTAAATTCCTAGCGTTAAGAGAGCAAAGGCTTGAAAGCAGAGCAACACCAATCAGTTTGTGTCTTCAAGGGATGCTTTCTTTTTTTTTTTAAGCAGATTAAAGCACAGTAGATGCTATGTTGCTCGGCAACAGCGACCACACACACTCACTTGTGCGGGCATGCAAGAGGATGAAAGCTTCACGACTAGATGATTGCTGATTATGATATTCCTCTCACAGATGATTGGCATATTACAGCGCTTAAAAAATAATGAATGTTGCTTCATGACAAAGTCTCGTTAGCATTTTCATGGCAAAATGCCATTTTTGTGGGCAAAACATAACATCTAATTGTCTCATCTTGCCTTGCTCTCACTACAAAGTATTTCAATAGGAATGTACAATTTTCTGAGGAACGACCAATTTCTACTCACACCCTTCCTGACATGAGGATTATAATGTGGATGTATTGAAAGAATAGCATGCCCGGAACTTCAAACGCCAAAAGCAGAGCCAACATGAAGTTTAAAATCATCTACATTTTTATTCCTCTAAGGATAATCTCAGACTAAAAAAAAAAAACTGTCATCTTAAAGTTGACGTGATACCTCTACTCTTAATTGTAAAAGTGGGCGGAATGATGAACCCCTAAGTTATTTTATCCGAAATGTTCTAGGTCACAGGGGTCAAACTCAAGGCCCCGGGGCCAGATACGGCCCACCATATCATTTTATGTGGCCAAATTGTGCATCAAATTCGTGTGTCATTACTAGAATTGCAAATTGTCTTCACTTTTAATAATATATATTTTTTTTATATTTGACCAGTTTTTACTCGTCTGATTAGAAAACAAGTTATTTGTCAGTTTGTTTTGTAACCTTTACTGTATATAATATGAGGTGCTCATACATTTATTTGGGTTGACAGCCATAATGGCCCTCCGAAAGAAGCTATGACGAAAAAAATTAGTTTGACACCCCTGTTCTAGGTGGAATTTGAGTATTTTATACCCTTTGTCTATTTTGATGGACAAACCTGAGAGACCTTTTAAGACACCTAGCAAGTTTTTTTCCTTACATCGTGACCTCAAGTAATTGTCTTTGATGGTTTCAATCCGAACAAACACATAAAGTTGTCTTTTTTGTGTGTGTGTGAGAATATGTGGTTCAGTAAGGTTGCACTCTTTCTCTGTGCGTAATGTTGAAGTATGACAAAGAGTATTTTCCTCTATGTTTGACAGGGTCACCCAGTGGCGGGGGAGGAGGCGCTCTTTTAAGCGTCCGCCGCCGCATGCCGCAGCCGGCATCACTATTATGACAAATATCCCTCACGATGAGAGCACGCTGGTCATATATTACCAGATTGGATCACTGCGGCGTGCTCACCTGCCTCCGCCGTTATCTGCCACCATGGTGGAATTTATCACGGATGCTTTACAGAGCAAATGGAATATGTCGCACAGAAGTCAATTATGTCCAAATGCGACTGCAAAGCTGGAGGGGAAAAACGTAGATTAAAAACGGCTTTTGTCTGCCGTGCATTGTATTAGTGAAGGCTGCGTGGCTTTTATTGAACAGTTTACACATCAACAAAAAATGAGTTGAAATTCAAAGTAGTTGTGTTCTTTTCACGAGAAAAGCTGTTTGTGTCAATTGTGACAAAAGTATGCATTTCCTGTCAAAATATTTGTTAGGGAAACAAGAGCGGATGGATGGATGGATGGATGGATGGATGGATGGATGGATGGATGGATGGATGGATGGATGGATGGATGGATGGATGGATGGATGGATGGATGGATGGATGGATGGATGGATGGATGGATGGATGGATGGATGGATGGATGGATGGATGGATGGATGGATGTCAAAACAGGTAGAAAGTACACTTTTTTGAAGAACATTAAGATTGTTATAGCTAACGGTTGCACAGGTGTTTATTGTAGTCCGATGCAATCTGCTCAGGTGAATGGCTGCGAAAAAAAAACACTCTGCCATCTTGCTGCCACTTTGAGCATTTTATGACATTTGACAGAAAATAAATAAACACTAAAAGTCCTGAGAGTGCGTGTGCGTATGTGTGTGTGCGTGTGTGTAATTTTGTGAATGTTGGATGGGAAAACATCAAGCAGTCAATTTTCAACATCAAGCTGCCAGATTGACCGCTGCAATAACACAATGCTACAGTGCTCTGTCAATGCCGGACTCCTTAAAAATGACTTTCCCAAGGATGCTTGTGCGATAAAGTGCAGAGAAATAAGTCACGATTTCCAGCATAGTTGGACACAAACATACACGATCGCCCACATGTGAAATGAACTAAACTTGTTCTAAATGTTCTAAACTTACGGTATTTCTGTGGGAAGCTATTTTGAGGAAAATGTGGGCCTTCTTTTAACCACAACCAAGAACATGACCAAGCATAGCTCTAATGTATATTTTAGTAGCAAAATGTTCTATTTCCATAAGAAAATGGCTGGAGTAAGCTCAAAAACTTTTTTTCAGAACATTTATTATGTTCAAATGACACAAGATATCAAAATATAACATAGCCAAACATTGTATTTTTTTATCTCCTCGACAATATCCGTAATAATACAATAAAGGTGCATACTGTGGATGTCATTTTGCCACAAAAAGAAAACTAATTTGTTTTTTGCCTCGCCATTGACAATTTTAATACTCGAATGCATGTGTATAGTCAATTATAACTGTTTATTGTCTCACCTGAAAAGACACTACGCAAAATGTCTGTCGAAATTATTTTGTCACAGCAAAACAGTTTATTTGCCATATTACAATCCATATATTGATTTTGATTATAAATATGTTTCCACAGTACAACAATTGAATGATTAATATTGCTTCTATGTCATCAAATAGGGATTTTTAACGATAAATTAAAATGATAGCATTTTGGTGGACCTTCTTTCTTCAAATATAAGATATTGTCTGTGGCAAAGAATAGCCTCTAACACACAATCCGTCTCCTACCTTTCCTTTTCTAGTCTTTGTAGCATCAGACACATCGTGAATCTCTGTGCGTTGGCTGGATGGGGAGCTTGATGAGTGACTTCTTTGTTATCCTCATGATTGCAAAGATAATCACGTCTCAAGCTTTAATTGTTTTATTCACCACTTCAAGAGGCGGCTTCCCATTCTCACTTGTATCCAAATTAGAAGGTTTTATTATGGAAAATGAATGATGTAATTATACCCAACTAGACAATGCGCACGGCAGTAAGTACTTCTTTATGTGGCCAATACAATCAAGTAGTAATATATACTGCATGTCAATAAGGTTGTTGACAAATGCAATAAAGCGATGCCCAATTTGGTTGCCATTCAAAACTGAACAATCTTAATTTTGAAGTAGGAAAAATCTGCATATGTATAACTGACGCCCGCTGAAATGCATTGTGAGAAATTTGTTTACTTAACCATCTGCAGCATCAAACAATTTAGATCAGTCAGGCCGTATTTAAAATTTAGACCATGAGACTGGTTATTTATGCAGAGGAATTTTCAAAACCGAAAGTGGTACAGTTTGGAGTTCGACCAAAATATTCATCTCAAAACTCAAACAAGTTCCAACCATCATCATACTGAGACTTTAGTTCACTAAGCATACCAAGGATTATTTTATTTTTTTACCAAAAGAAAGGTGTAATAATAATCATAGGAACACAATTTACCATTTGTCTATCCAGTATCTTCAAAGAAATTATTTTTACTTTACTGTGACAGTTAAATGTTTAATATGTTGCAGAAAAAAGGAAAGTACCATTTACGCTACTCGCTAGCTAGCCGGTTTCTCACGAGATAATCGCATCAAAAACTCTGCGGCGCTCAATACTGAAGGGAGTCTTCAGATACATTTATTTCAGTGACTCCAGCTTTGTACAATTTCAATGGCTTTAAATTTGTCCCATAAAAGGAGTTGTAACAGGAGCCGTGGGCTCTCGTTAGTTCAATTTAAGTTGATTTTAATTAATGCTGCAGTGCTGCAACTGTGAGCCACGTCTTTGTGACGGCTATTCATGCCGCAGAGCAAAGTACAAGCTTCCCTTTCTTTCTTTTTTTAATTTTTTTTCTTTCAGAGGTGAGGTCTCACGGATCACCGTAATCTCTTGACGCCTCTGATTGCAGCTTTGTCTGGGTCGTCTGAATAGCGCCCGGCAAGGGTGAGTCATCGTCGCGTGCAGCCGGCGGAGAGAATTTAATTTAGGGAAGCTCTCCGGCACTTGTGAAAGTTTCCTGCGTGTACCGATAAAAGGATGAAAATGAGTTTTTCAAAGGCAAAGCAGAGCTGCGTTTAAGGTGTCGCTTGCTATGATCTGCTGCAGGCCACAAAGGAGCCGTGTCAAGCTCCATCCCGAGTATTTTTGCCATTTGCTTAAATATTGTCGCTACATGTGAGCTATTTTTGCTGGATCAGCTATTCTACTTGTAACCAATATTATATTATCGTATTTTCCGCACTATAAGGTGCACCGGATTCTAAGGCACACCTGCAATGAATGGCCCATTTTAAAACTTTGTCCATATATAAGGCGCACCAGATTATAAGGCGCACCTTCAATGAATGGCCTATTTTAAAACTTTGTCTATATATAAGTCCATATATTTGGACACGCCTGCCGTAGTGGCTCAATATTGGTCCATATATAAGGCGCACTGGATTATAAAGCTTTTGAGAATATTTGAGGTTTTTGGGTGCGCCTTATAGTGGGGAAAATACGGTACACATATTTGAGTACTCGCTGATATGGAATGCTGATTAAAGACCACAGTATTGATAAAGTTCCCCTCTTAACAACTCTGTCAATGGTCCTGGAGAAATGTAATATTTTTTATTTATTTAGGCTACCTCTCTGATCTAATTTCTACCTGGCAATAAAATAAATATACGCGTCAAAGAAATATTTTCTCAATTAAAGGTGAGTCATCTCGTCCCGCTCCAGCAATATACACAAGAGATTTGAATCAGTCATGCACGGCCCAGACACATTAAGGCGTCCTTCCTCTACAAATGAAGTGCTGATCATATTACAATATGACGATATAAAAATGTCCATCGTGCCATAGAAGCATTAAGTTTTTATGCTGTTATTTTGATGTATGCGTTTGGTATTGGCCTAATAGTCTGCTGTGAAAAAAAAACAGATACCATTCAATCTTATAAACTGAGCCTTTTGGCTAGCAGCTCTTCTGCCTGTGCACTTGTTTGCTTTCTCCAGTCTGTCAAGCCTTGCTTTTAGTACCATTGAAATTGCAATGGTCAACTAAATAATAAAACATTATTAATCTCACTTTAGCTTTAATTATTGATTTGTTTACATCTTATTCCTAGGGCGAATATGAGTGGTCGAAGTAAATATACATCTTGGAAGTGACTTGAGAGTAGGCATAATGACGTCACGGCTTGGGAAACATTCATTTCAAAACTTCACTTGCACTTATTTTTTCCTCAATTTTTTTTTTTTTTTCATTTCGCCGCTTCACATTCAATCTCCAGCAGAGTTTGCAATCTTAGGCAGATGGACTTTTTATATTGCGCACTCCGAATGATAAATAAAACAGGAATGTTGTATATCTCTGAAGACTGAAGAGAGGTCACAAATACTTAAAAACTGCTCTTATTGAAACCTTTTCTCGTTTTGAAAAAAAAAAAAAACGTAACGCACGAACATGAGTATAAAAAGCACTATTTTGGAGTTTAATTGAAAGACTGCTCCAATTCTATTCATACTCATCTAATAATATGCTCTAATATGAACCACCTGAAATGAAACTAAATGATAGCAGTGTTGTAGTAAAATTTAGCTTTTTGATTGAATTATTATAATTTTTTGCAGGGAGGCAAATATATCATTTTTACAACTTGCTTGTGGAAGTCGTGCTGTCAGCCACCCAGCAAAAAAAAAAAATCGACTCACACTTTATGGGCTCGGATCAGATGGTGTGACATCATCTGATCCGGCATTTCTAAGACAGTTACAGACTTAGACCATGTGGGAATAATGCAAGCTGACACATCTTAAATGAGAATACATGAAATCATACCGCAGATCTGGGACACGGGGTTCTCGTGTTGGCATCTCGGTAAGGGTGAACATGACATTTATTCCAATGTCAAACGTAAACATACGTGACTTTATAGGACCAGGAATGGAGTCAATGACCAGACTAGACTAAAATCAGGTTTCATCTACTAAAACTCAAACTATACTAAAATAGTCATGGACCAATCTGACTCAAATACAAATATAATAATAATGATAAATTATATTTGTAATGCACTTTGCATTAAGAGGAAACTCAAAATGCTACATGGCAAGTAAAAACAAGAAAACAACGCAAAGACAAGTATAAAACAACTGGACGACAAACAGGATGCGGAAAACAGGATTACGGAAATGCTAGGGTAAAGAGGTGAGTTTTAAGTCCGGTTTTGAAAGAGTCGGTGGATTGGGGTGCTCTTAGGTGGTCGGGGAGGGAGTTCCACAGTGTGGGGGCTGCATGGATGAAGGCCCGGTTGCCCATGGTGCGCAACTTGGTTTTCGGGACGTCGAGAAGGTGTGAGTTGGATGAGCGGAGGCTTCGGGTGGCTGGTTTTGGGGCAAGGAGTTCTTTGAGGTATGGGGGAGCATGTCACTGGTGAGTGAGGAGGGCGATCTTGTAATCAGTTCGGGATTTGATGGGGAGCCAGTGCAGACAAATATGACAAAAATGTGTAGACTTTTAGTTGACTAAAACTCGAAAAAGAATCGGAACATGACAAAAACTAATAAAAAGTAAAAATGATAGCTTTTTGCTACCCAAGGCCACCCAAAATAAAATGAGTCACTCTGCCAGGCGCATCTTTAGCAATTGTGGGTGCGCCAGCATGTCCAGTTTGGCTAAATTGGCAAGCAGCAAGTCTTGACTTTGCATGGAAATCGGAATCCGCCAGCATTGGAGCTGCGTCGCAGATGTGTACTGGATGTCAATGACAAAGAGCCCCTATTTGTTGCAGGTGTGTACTGCCAAAGATAGTTTGTTAGGGAGGTCTCACTGTGCTGCTGTGACCAAAAATAACATACTGTAGCGGCCGTGCCAGTGCATGCTGTATTATTTATTCTTTTTTTTTTTTTATCCACTGCCCTAATGGTAATCGATTACCTCATGGACCTAATGAGGGTAACTGAACTAAACGAGCAAAAACACAGGATGATTAATTTAGTGCAATTAAAAATGAATGGATGTAATGTAACGAGCAAGAGGGCGCAGCATGTCACAAGAATCGTGGCTGAATAATTCACATGTGGAGGGGAATAGTGTGGCTGATAATGAGCTGACTCGTGCACGGGAGGACACGACGCAGACCGAGCACTGCCATTAATGTGGGCTGGGCCCGCTGATCGCTCCTCGCATGTCGCACATCGGATCCAATAGCATCCCGAGGGACGCAAATAGCACATTTTTCCACTTATGAAATTGCATGCAACGTGTGCGGCTTACATATTGAATGCACTCGGCAACCTTGCTGACATGAGCTTTTTTTTTTTTCCCTCATTCTTTCATAACTTTGAAAAGATGCCCACGTATAGCAAAAGTATGCAAAGAAAAGTCTGTTGTTTTTATCTTCAAAACCCTGAGCCACGAACATGCAGAGTGCTTCTTTAGCAGCTGTAGTTTCAACAAAGCGACACGTCGTCTCTCCAGAGAGTTCTGTTGTTAAACTTTAATTCATAACTTATCCATAATTTAATGTGAACCTGTCCTTTCACAGAACCTGTCCCCCACCCCCGTTTAATGTTCCTCTGCTAGTTCAGTTTCCCACATGTGCATTTATTGCAGTGTATCTCCCCACTGCAAACCACAACCATGATAATAAACATCAGCGGTTGAATTTGATCATTTTGATCATTCATTATCACATGAAACTGAGACACAATGACAAATTGCAAAGCAGAAATGCAAGTTTAAAAAATGCATTAGTCCTGGGATTGATCATACAAGACTGCATATTATAGAGAATAATACAAAAATATATATTTAAGAAAAAAAACATTTTGTATGGTTTCAATGTAGAGTTATGAAAATAAGTGTCCTTTTTCCAGATGTAGGCTTTCAGCGGATTAAATTTTGAAGTATCATGAAAATAAAATGTCAAAATAATAATCCAGAGGGATCTATTGGGCGGAGCTCCGGACTAACATTTTTTTACGAGGAGCACTGTGGCCTCTAAACCCAAAACTTTAGGGCTGGAAATACAACATTTGTCAGGAACAAAAAATATTCAAGAATAGTAAATAGTAATTTAAAAAAAAAAACAGCAGATGTACTTCCCACACAGGCAGCTACCAATTTTGTTTTTTTTTAAATCGTCATTTTCCAAGTAAGGGTTAAGAAACTTAATATTTTTGGGGATTTAATCTTTACGAAAATTGGGCTTTTTTTTTCCTGGGATCTACATTTCCTCCTCTCACAATTGCACCATCAGTATTAATATTTCTGCAATGATGATAAAGAAAAAGTGGTGGCCTTGTCTTATTTTCATCTTATTTCCTTTCCTCTGTTCTCCCTGGTGTAAAAACACAGTGAAGCGTCAAAAATCGACCACCGCTCTGATAGACGCTATCAGAAAGCACAAGCTTGGCCGACATGGTCACGCAACAAGCAGGAAGGCAATTACGGCAAATCCCCCCGTCTGCATGCGGAGCAGGGTCACAGCGCTCGATAGTTGTTGATGAACATCTCCGTGTGTAACGATGACACTTGACGACACGTCTTGAGTGATGTGAGCGAGCCAAACAACAAGTAGAAGAGTCTGTGAGGCGAATGTGAAAAGCAAAGGAGCAATTGGAAGACTGGCAAACTCACACCATTCACATTATTTGTGTCCAATGTCAATAAAGAGACATCAATAAGATGCCTTTTCAAGAACACTGTTTTTTTCCTATCTTGTCCCTGATCGATTCTTCATGACTCAACAAAAGAGTCTTAGGAAAACCTGTTAATGGAATTACATGAGCAGACCCACAATACACACACACACACAAAACCAGTCTTTTCATTACAACCAGTCTTGTAAAGTTCCAGAGTAAAAATGCTTTATTAGAAATACTGTACCAGGCCGATACCAGTACTAGTTCTCAAATCTTGAGCAGTCAGCGATACCGATACTAGTTACCTTTAGTACTTTCATACATTAAATTTGTAATTGTAAGGAAAAACTCTGATATTCCAAAAATTAACAGCAATTTTCTATTCTTGAACTCTAATTTCTTGTTCCCGATCATAAAACGGCCACAAGAGGGCATCTGACAGTCGTGAGCACCGATACTTTGAAATGAGGCGTGGATCAGTACCGATACCTGGTATTGGTATTTGTGCGTCTTTGGAGCTATAAGAATTATACAAGCATTTGACTTAGGGGTTGATTTTTATTGCTCGAAAAGCATTGTTGTAAGTCTTGCGCCAGGGTTTAGAAACTGAAAATTTCAGAATTTTTTTTTTAAAAACCTGTTTTTAATCCAAGGGTTAAGAAAAATATATTTGTGGAGGTTAAAACTCTGAAGTTAGGGTAAAGAAAAAAAAAGTTCATTAGTTAGTTTAATGTTTGTTGAGCTGGCAATTTTTACTTTTTTAATGTAAAAATTTGAAATATTTTGGAATTGTACCAAATGAGTGTGTGACATGTGCAGCAGTTGAGGTAAATAATCGAGTAGCATCATCCTCGCGCTCCAAGAGATTTATGATTTTTAACTATCTTGGACCGACCTCTCATCCGTGTACCTCCTTGTATCCCCAAACAGTTAAGACCATTTAATTACCGCCAAGTCGACGAGAATCTCTCTTCTCCCACTCCACTGCCAGCGAGGTGTCAAAATACTGCCGAGGCCTTCGCCGGCCCATCGCTTGTAAATTGTGCATCTGCCTTATCGGCCCTACGAGAGCTAGATGGCTGCATATTTATAAGAACACGGGGCCTCCAGATGAAAGCTGCCGCTGCGGGCGCGCTTTCCAATCGTTCCCTTGAGACGCCATTACTGTAAACAAGCGTGTTGAGAGAGGTGAGTGGGGGGGGATGTTTGGCGTTGGTGGCGAGGGTGTGGGGCTTCATGAAATATTCTTTGCACTGTCGAGACAAAGAGCTTATTTTTCACCTTTTTGCTTCTGCGAGGTGAATTTTTTTGCCTGTTTTTGGCCACGCTGCAATCTTTTTTCCTTTTTTGTACATACACAATAGCCTCTATTAGCTTGTTGCATATGCAGATCAACTGAAGCTTATTTATCTTTTCATTAAAACATGTTACTCTCCTTTCATCTCGCTTTCATTGCCCCGGATCTTTTTCCCTTTAATGCTACCCACTTTTATCCTGTTTTTGTCTTTTTTTTTTTAAGACCTTAATTAGCCTACAACACAGCCTCATTTACTCATTTATTACCGCCGCCAAGGAGCTTGTGTTTTTAGAACCAGGGTTTGTATATTACTTAGAAGGATTACAGAGAAACTACTTTATGGATTTCAATCCTGAATTACACAACATTACACGGCTGAACGGACCATCGCAAAATGAAGAAGAAAAAAAAAAGGCAGTTGGCCACTTACACCTACACATTGAGTGATTCAATCTTGACAATCTACCAACGCTCGTGAATTGAAAACTGCAAGCGCACACAGTTTACTGTATACTGCACTGTGTTACTTTTATTAAATATAAAAAGATGGCATGGCGGTCAAGGAGGAAGCGAGTTGCCACAAAGAGAAGTGGGCAGGAATATGTGGAGAGTGTGGTGGATATTTAGAGAGGCTGCCTTGCTCCATTCACTGACTGAATTGCACTTTTGTACATGGCTCGTGTGCATTTTAGCGGCAGACTCTGCTTGCTTCACTATTTTATTCCCAGGTACAAATGGTATGAAACTATAAATATACACTTGTTACTTATTGGAAAAGATATTATAACAGATATTATTTATGTATATTATTCTATATTTGTAAGGCCCACTAGAGCTTGCAACTGAGACAATTTTGTTTTTTCTATCCTACTGTTTTTTTTTCATTCTGCTTGTTTTGCAAGTTGTTCTTTTTCATCTGAATTTTTGCTCATAAGTAATATCTTGATTTTCAGTTTCTTGTACTTTGGCTTGTGTAGGTTTTCGGTTTTGATTTTTTGGTTTTTCAAACCTGATTTTCTATTGGCGATATTCCATAAGGGGTTCCCAAAAGATTTTTTTTTCCAATATATACTAAAAACTCAACTTCTCCAGAGCTCATTATCCAATTTTCACAAATGCCGGTGTGTGTGGTGGTCAGATTGAAGTGGCCATTCCAACCAGACTGAGCATTTTGACAGAGATTGATTTTCGGCTAATCTTATCGTGTTGCTAGTTCAATGGCGTATTAGCTCAACTGAAACTAAATATGACCTGAGACTCTTCACTGACTCCTCAAACTCATGCACGTTCCAGTGGGCCATTATTTGCGGAGATCACCCCATCATTGTCAGCCATTGAGTTCCAACCAGCTCTGCCAGGACAGTAAATCCTGCGAGTTCTCGTGTTGATGCCAGCAAACTACGTTCCACCTCCAATACAGGGCCAAAATGTATCTGAATTAAAAATCATGGCTTCTAGTGACAAATATTTTAATTTGATTAAAATGTGATTAATTGCAATTTCTCTTGACGTGCAGATGCGGTGTTCCTGTCGCCACTGATGAAAAATGTCCTACAAATAAAGTCCCGACTGATTGCTCTGTTGATTGATGACACCGTGTCCTCATTAAGGTTGTTGTCTTGATTGATTACTGTTTATCTTCATTAAGGTATTTATTAAATATACCTGCACACTCTTAATGTCATGATGGCTAACTAAAAAAAAAGGATGCTCAATTGTTTCCATTCCCAACGGGATGCTCTCTTTTTTTTCCCCTCACCGCCTGCTTTATTGGATGCATGCTTACCGCTGCTGTTTGCTTTTTATGAGGAGCGTTGTAGTGTTGTTTAGCTTGCACTAAAATATCATCTGGACAGATTTAGGGATATTACACACAAAAGCAGCACACAAGAAGTCATCCGTGGGAAATGGGACGGCGGGGATAGCTCATAAGGACCATTCCCAGTAGTCACGTTGTGTTTTGAATTTAAAAAGAAAAAAAAAATTTGATGATGTTGTGTTGAAAGTCAAAGCCATGCAAAGCATGCTGTGGTGCCTTTTTCTCCCCCTTCCTCAATAAAATTGATAGATGTGGAGGTCATTTATCATGGTAGTGACTGGCTAATGCTATCAGCATGCTGGCAGCAGCTTTTAATCATCCGCTTATGGATGAAGAAAGTGCTATATTATCCAATCTCAATCCATATCCTGCCGAGCATGAAATGTTATTAAAAAGTTGCAAAGCGCCTCGATTGGGGCCGACTTTTTCCAAGTGGAGGGCCGCGCTTGATTTCGCCCTTTTGTGGCAAATATGTGGAATACCGTATTGTATCCTCCCAGCACAAACTCAAATAAGCTCCCGAATCAATGGGGCTGAGCTCATATATCATATGGCTCGCAAAGCTTTGAAGCGCACAATGTGTTAGCAATTTAACTGACTGAGTAGAAGAGGGAATCTCTGGCGAAATCCTCGTGTAATTGCTGCATTATTGCAAATACTTTCATAAAGGTGCACCTTTCTCTTGGAAAAAAAAAAAAGTGCTTCATTCTATTAACCGGAATGGAAAGCTTGCATATCTGTCTATTTTTGTTGCATATTGGATGTTAAAACGAGTGGTGCGGGAAAAAGATACATATTGATAGAAAAAAAATTGTACACGGTAATAATAGACCAAAAAAATAAAAGACCATACTCAAGACGTTTTTTTTTTTAACCCTTCTACCCTCAAAACTATTTTTTTTTTTTTTACAATAAGAAATGGGTTCTGAAAGGGTCTACCAAAAAAAAAAAAAAAGTGCTCTTCAGCAACTCAGAAGAGTGTGACTCTCTGATTCCACCCACTAAATATAAAAGATGATGATGGAGGCAAGGATCTGTCTGCTCATTGGGAAGTTTGCAGCTAAAAAAAAAAAATCATATACAGTGACTATGTTGGATTGGTAAAGAAGGTGATGAGAGCCGTGTTAAGTTTCTCAAGCAAAGTTGTAAGAAAAAGTGGCACATCCAATCCAAAGCATTTTCTATGTTTATTATTTTCAGTCTGTATTTTGCAACGGCTTCAAATAAAGTGAAAAACCACTCAACCCTGAAATTCTTATTAATAATAGTAAACAAAGATTGGCCATACATTCATATGTAAATGTATTACAGCCCTGAGAGGACTTTTGAGAAAGTAAAATGCAAGAAGGTTTCTCGCCCGAGTGCCAGACTTTTCTCATTCTAGTGACCTTGAAAAAAATACATTACGCTTTACGTGCGATTTGAGGCGAAGCCAATCTTAGGTGGCACTCGACAATATTCTCTCACATAGCGGACATGGCCCTGCGTCCATAAATCACTCCCATGACAGCTGCTTGAACTCGGAAAAAGCAATGAACTTAACTATGACTCACCCTCACCTATTTTTAGTCCACTTAAGCCAGTGGTGTCCAAAGTTAGACCATTTGCTGCCTTGACTTGTTTTTTTGGGGGGCCAAACCTAATTTGAAAATCAAAATTAAACAGGAAATTATACTTGCATGTAATTCTGCTTTCTTTTCCACATCAGGGACAGATTTACTGGCATCCAGGGCCACTGATTACCACCCAAATTATTTTGTCACCCTTGTAGTAGAAAGTAGATTTTTTTATATTTTTTTTATTTTGTCGAGTATGTTTTATTCTTTTGACTTTATTTTTTTGCTTAGTATATTGTGACCTGATTTACATTGGATTAGTTGGAGAAAGTGGTTCAAAAAATGGATGGATGATTTGAGCATTTTTGTGTAATTTTCCGCAAGCGCCCCTTTTAAAAAAAAAAAATCACTTTACAGGTTATTAATTTCACATCCATCTATCTTGAAATGTGTCTTTTACGCCTTTTAGGAAATGTCACTAACACCTGAACTCCCACAGACATTTCATGCCCCCCTTGCCCGTGCCTGGTTTCATTCCGCGAATTCCTGATAGAAAATGTGAGCCTGTTGGGAAATTATTATCACGGGCGTATCATTTTTCATACGGTGATTGGTTATTTTCCCTGGGAAATGAGAAGCCGGGAACACACAGACAAATGCACACCCGTGCACACGGACACACACACGCCACACAAGTAGCAGGTGTAATCGAGGAAATCAGTACACTGCTTGCTATTCATGGTTCCACTATTCAATGGGACTATCACCCACTTATCACTTTGTGGGTGTTTCTTTGGGAGTGTGACTTTGAAATATTCTCCACACACACACTGTAACTGTAAATGCATGGTGGAAAACTTCTCTCTGAGCAAATCAGTTGTGATTGGGCACTAAATGTTTGTCACTATTATACTTCTATAATTTGACTCTTCCTGCAATGCCAGTGCTCTTCTTCACTCTTTGCTTTGTGTACTATTACTTCCCCTCGGGTAGCGTTCCTCGCCTGCAACCCACCTGAGCCTCATCGCCTCCCATCACTACAAAGACTTTTCACTTCCTTTCCCTACTTCTGTGTATTCCTGTGTTTGGCTCATTTGTTCCTCCGCCTGCTTCTCGCTTTCTGGCTTGCCACCCTTTTTTTTTTCCCACTCGGTTGATGTTTGAGAAAAGTTTGTCAGTTTTATTGCCAACTCTCTTGCACACATACACACACATTTTTTTTTTCCAAAACCTTTTCTTAGCCCTCGATATTGGCTCTTAATGGTGCATGCCTTGTTCAAGCACCTCACACTGCACTGGCCTTTATGGACTTCAAGTTATGAAAGGCTCCAAAGTCAAATTCGACTGTATCACAGTCTTAAGAGAGAAAAATGGTAGGGAAAAAATTTAGAAAATAAAATCTCATCCAGTCATATATTTTTGTGATAAAAAATCTGAAATTTCTTTGTGCTGGAATTAATACCATATCTTATTTCAACTTTTTCTCATAGGATTAAAACATCATATTCATAACTTCCTAACTTTTTTCATGCTACTAACAAGTCTGTGTGTGCGTGCGTGTGTGGTAAGCTGGGTCGCAAATATTAGAATGAAACAATGTTTTTATTTATTTCACGTCATGTCCTCATACAGTGGAAACATTCCGTCGCCTATTGGAAAGAAATCGAGCAAGCGTACGAGTGAGTGAGGCGCTAAATTGTGCTTTTCCACATGAGGTTCTGTTAGCAAATATAGGCATGCCAGTTGCCATGACAATTGCTAACATGGCCCCAATCCTCTTGTAAAGCCTTTTTTTTTTTTTTTTTCCTTCACGTCAACATTAGCAGTGACAGCGGGTGGTCTGATTTCCTCTTGTCTTTTGTCTCATTGATGCTTTAATTGCTTGCCGAGTATGACTGACCGACACAAGAGAAAAGAACATGCTGCATGAATATGTATTTCTGCCATTGTGTCTATCATAGAGCATTATAAATGCCTCAAGGCCGTATGCCGTCGCAGTGCAGGATGCAGGTAACCACCCTTTATGGAACATTCATATAATGATAGACAAGTGAGACAGGCACGTCACTATCTTTGGAAATTGTTTGTCTGCTTTCATGCTTGAGGGCAACCTGACCTTGGCTGACGATGATCACAAGTACCTTTGAGGGTTTGAATTCATTCTTTTTGTTATTCTTCAAGGCTTTTAGTTGATTATTGATCGCAACAGGCGGATTTATATCATAAGATCTTTTCCCTTTTTTGCACATGGCCTGCCGCACACGCTGTGATTTAACATAACACTCACATCCAATGTAATGTTTTGGCCACAGTTGCCCAAAATTAATAATAATGAGAAATACTAACATATTTTTTCTGTATTTGTAATGGTTGGCAGGATGTAAAATCTCTTTTGAAAAAAAATAAAATAAAAATGGAAAGCCCAGTCCAAATTTAGGATTGAAAAGGTCATCTTTTTTTTTTTTTTTCAAAATGATAAAACACTAAAATTCCCTCTGAGTACTTCACAATGTAAGATGCTCTCCGGGACATTGTAAAGTATTTTTTCAGGCACTGTAAAGTTTGGAGCAAACATTCACTGCTCCTTTTTTCTTTAATATTCCCAATATTATGCTAACATCAACTAGCAGAGACTACCAAGACTGCATATGCCAAAATGATTGAGTACAGAGCTTTGGAACCTTTCGCTGCCAGATGCAGATGGAGGTCTAATCTGTTCAAAATTGCACCTACTCCTATTGTTACTCCTACCCAATACGTGTTTAGTCTCCCTTGCGTACAAATGGCACATTTCTCACCAGTGTGCAATGGTTTCCCAACACAAACCTTGTTTAGCTGAGTATCGCCCGAGCAAAAAAAACCAAAAAACAAGCAAAAAAAGAATCACAAACAAGAACCAAAAATACATTTGCAAACAAAAAACATCCACAAAAGGAAAAAAGAGTTACAAACAAGCAAGAAAACAAGAAAAAAGAATCACTAAAAAAGCAAAACAAGAAAAAGGAGTTGCAAAGTAAGAAAAGAAGAACAGGGAATCACAAACAAAAACCAAGCAGACAAGAAAAAGGACTCACAAATAAAAACAGCAAGCAAACAAGAAAAAAGGAAACCAAATAAAAAAAACAAGAAAGTACAAACATCGAAACAAGCACACAACACGTTCATCCGCAAATGGGTCTCGTATAAAAACAACAGGTGAGAAACCCACCACCATTTTCTTTCTGCGACCAAGGTAAGAATGTTAAAATTATGTTTGTTTTTATCAACTTTAAATAGTGAGAAAACCAACGTGTTCATTTATTCATTGTACTGATTTATTCATTGTACTGTCACTCTGAGTGTTATTTTTTTTTTCAATGTCACCAGCATTGATGTTTGACTCGTTGTCAAATGCGTTCTTCTCTACCTTCGCCAATCCGCCTGTGTTGTCTGGCCAAAAGCGGTACAAATAACAGCCTGTGACTTAATAATGAGAACAAATCAGCCTTGCTCAAAGAGACTCTGTGTTAATAGAAAAACAAGCAATATAATCCTCACAAAAGGGGGTTTTGTCATTAAGGCTGGCATATCATTCTACATTAAGTTAATGTGTTTACCTAATAATCTGGCAAATGAGTTCATTAACGGGCCTCTATGCGGTTACAGTTGATTTATTGATACAGATTTAGGCCACGTTTTGTAACACTGAGCGCAAAATTGTTATTATTTGCAATCGTGATTGATTTCTGTCTCTCCTTTGTTCATATCAAACCTTTTTAAATGTGTATCAATTTCATCAAGGAATTGTAACTGTCTAAAATTAAAAATGTCTTTAATCTGGGTTGTCAGGCAGTTTTGGACTAATTTTACTAGTGGGGTGGGCTGGGGCCAGGGATTTGTCAGACAAACACAATTGCTTCATTAGAGCCTATTTATTTATTCATGGTATTTGTTAATTGTCCTAATTAATTGTTTTTGAATGTATTCTGTACGTTCTTTCACTATTCTAAAGCGTAACCAGTGAATAAAACTGCAAATTAGCTTAAGCTTGACAATTTCTATGAATTGCATATTCCAATTTTTAATAATAATAAATAAACAATAACAGACAAACAATAAATAAACAATAATAATCATACCCAAAGTCAAAATTTTAAAGGCAACAAGGAATACAAAGCAATTAAGTGATCCAGTGTTTAAATTTATTATAACAGGCTACAATGAATCAAGTCAAGCTGATATTAGTCCAATGACTGGTCTGACAGGCTGCTAATTATATTTCATAAAGTTGGGTGAGTTTTGATCAGAAGTTGAACCATTATTAGCCATGGTTCTTGGTTCTAACTGCCTCTTGCAATAATTCTTTTTTTAATTACTATTGTTTCTTGGTTCTAAGTGTGCAATAATTCAAACTATTGTTTCTTGGTTCTAAGTGCCTCTCGCCAGGATCCAACCTATACTTAAATTGAGGCCATGGCCATTTGTGATCATTTCAACTTTTGTCACAATTTTACTAATTATAGCAGCCATTGTAGGTACTACTTATGGCACTTGGAGAAGTGTGTAACAAGCATGCAAAGGGTAGGAATGAGAGTTGCATGCTTATCGCACACTTCTCCCAGTTCTGTTTACCTAACATTCTGAAATGCTATCAACTATGGCTGCTGCGTAATAGCTGTAAAACATATTATTAAATTAATCCCGCAATCATTGTATTTCTAAAAGCAGAATTTTTCATGCAGCTCTCGTATTGAATCTCATTAGATCGTGCAGGTTGTATGAACGGTGTGGTAGTTAGTCAGTGTATTGTAAGATTTATCACCGCTAACTAATATTTGCATTTTATGACTGAATGAACATCCTGGACATTAATGCAAAATATTAAACAGTACTGCCCATCACAATCACAAACCTCTTTGCACTATTTTTTTCATTATTTACTTTCAATAAAGCAGCTTCCGTTAGCTACCCAAAGAACTGTACATTTTTTTATACCCTTCAAATAAATTCCCCCATTTCACCAGATGAAGCTTCCTTTTTATTGTAGATTGGATTGGACACATAGTGTTTGAGTGATGTGTGTGGTCGCTCCTTCAAACATTGAAAGCCAGAATACATAAGAGCAGACTTCCAATATGTGAAAAGAACACATGGAATGGACTCGGCGTGCTGTGCAAACACAATACTGCCCGTAATTGTAGCACTTCCTGCGCTCGTTTCAGTATGCCGAGTCCCATGTCAAATTTAGTCCTTTTCTTCACAGTCGATGTGGTCAACGAGCAGAAAAAAAGGTAAGATTTGGCTGATGAAAAAAATCTAGGAAAGGAAAAGGACCTACTGGCAAAGGTAAAAACAAAAAAAAAAAAAGTCACATTTTACTGTATTACTGATAAATACTTGCAGAAAATATTTTGCAATTCACATTTCATTGTTTAAATTTTACATCTTATATGATAAAAGAGCAAACGGTTGTCCGTCAGAAGCGGAACTGGCTCCATATATAATACAACACTAAGTTTTAGTGATTATCTCATTAGTAGCGCCGGCGCCTCAGCTTTTTGTGATCTACAGTCTGTAAGGAGGCCCGCCCTTGCACCGTTTAGTATGCAAATGAGTCTGTGTCGTCTGATTTTTCTTCTGCACTGAAGCAGGCTCATCAGAAGCTTTGAGGAAGCACTGAAGCTCTATCAATGCTTCACAATCATTGTTAGATACTTAATAAACGATTAACAAAAAACAATTTGGGATTTTGAGCTTGACATACATAGTGCTAATTGTCCAAAAAACGAAAACATAAATACTCGCTCTTGATATTTATGTATGATGCCACTTTCTCTTTCCTGCCTGCTCCCGCTTCGGACCTTACTTTGGACAATATTCAGCAGAAGTATGACAACAAGCCCTTCTGTTTCATATATGCAGCACAGTATAGAATAACCACATTGGCCTCAACTGCAGTATAAAATGTGCAGGGTGACCTTCTCGGTTATATACCAAATATTCAAACTGCCTGACAAACCTTTCAACATTTCTGATGGCTGTTCAAAGTCAGAGACGCTGTGACTGAATTTAAATCCAACTGAGAAGTCTTTCTAAAGCGTTGACCCTCTCATGAAGCTAGATAAGGTCACGAGAATATGAGAAGGAGCTCTCATTATGCGTCAGGCAGGTGCGTCGAGGGAGCGGCATCTCTCTGCGCCGGAACGCCTAAATTGGCGCAACGCGGTCTACCAAAATCCAAACACGATAAACTTGACTTGACCTGACAAGGAAAATGAATTTGCGGCAATTTTTTTGCAGTGGGCGCCTGTCTACCAATATAGTATATGTTTAGTATGGGTTGTGTGCTCCCATCTGACACTAGGCACATATTGTTGTTCAGATTTTATACTAGGTTGCCAAACTGTTCCGTTTAGGTTATCCCGTTAGTGATTTTTTTTTATTGATAAAGCTTTCTTGAAAAATTATAACCTATACCCAGAAATAAAAGGATTAACAGAAATGCAGGTTCATGGATTTGATACTGGTTTAAACAACCCTGCAAGAAAAAGTTTGTGAAAATTACACTTTGTTGACAAGTTCATCCAAAAATAACTGGCAAGCTTTTCCATTTAGCCTGAGGAGTCCAAATGTTTTCTTACAAGGGGCACATACTATGCTACAAGGAGAGAAAGACAGGAGGCATGGGCCAGAATGTTTATTCTGCAGTATATTGAAAAAATAGTTGGAAAACAAAGCATCAATAATTTTTCAGGATTTTGGGGTGCCCCGGTGCCCTATCAAATGATGTGTGATTGCGAGCGAGTGAGCAGTGAGAACAAACTACTTTTCTTCTTTAATGCTACCTAGTGTACAGTATAAGGTTATAATACCTGTGCTGTACAATAATATTCATCTGTTTGAACATAAAATATCTTGTCTTTGTAGTCTACTGAATTGAATATAGATTGAAAAGGTTTTCATTATTATTTACGTTTTACACAACATCCAACTTTATTAGTATTGGGGTTTCTATGATCATATAAAAAACTGTTTTATGAAGAGACTGAGGCTTGATCCGTGAAATACCTTCTATAAATTAAGTGATCAGTGCAAAAATTAATGACGCAAAATCAAATTCATTGCCGTGATTATGTCTTTTAATTTGAAACCTGAGCTTTTGTTTTGAAATCACACAGGAAGCCTCAATAGTTTGTTTTGACAGATTTTAGTTTCGGTTCCTTCCTCACGGAACCAAACAGAACACAGTTTAAACTTCCAGAGTTTCTTTAATTCACTAAATCGTCTGTTTGGAACCCTGAGCATTTTGTATCTTAGAACTAAACTGATTGTCACATCATCCTATTTACGGTATGTTTACCCAACTAAACTGATCGTCGTATTTACAGTAGGCCTTTCCCCTTTTCCGGGGCATTACGTTGCAAGTCAGAGTTGTTCGTACTGTGTCACTGCGTCGTAACACATCAAACTATCCTTATATGTTCTTGTCTCATGCCTGTAAAATATGGTGAATTTATTCTTGCACTTATTTTAGTTTGCAACGCAAAGGAAATAAATGCATGTCCTTGGAGGTGATGTTGTTTAGTGTTAACAAATATGGGGATTTTTATTATTATTATTATTATCAGGCTGCCTGTTTTTATTTGAATACTTAATCTCTACAATACTTCAGAGTAAAAAAGAAAAATGTATAAACTTGTCAAATTCCATTTTAACAGCAAGATCTATTTTAAGCATACTTTTGTTAGTTTTTTTCATGCAACCAACCCAGGTTCTCAATTAGATCCATAACAACGTGCTTAGCAACAAAAAGGCTTATGTTCAGCATCCATGAGGTGACCTGCAGTGATTATGTCATTTACAATAGGCAGAATCACAGGTCAGCCATTCTGTGCATAAAAATATCCTTCTTCATCATCATGTTGCAATGCCGTACTTTTGCAGTGATGAAAACCAAGTGGCCAAGCCTATTGACATTGGAGTGTCTTCTTTGTGCAGGCATGGCTGTGTTTGCCAAGTGCTCTGTACTTATGGACTTGAAAGATTTGCCATTTAAGAAGAGGCGGAGCTTGAAGTTGTCCGTGACAGAAAATGGAGGAAGTCTTTGTTTTGTGGTCACCAAACAAGTAAGACAAGTTCAATTTTTTATTCTTCATGATTTCCAAAGTACAGTCTTTGGCGAAATGGTCCACATATTTCATTTTAAAACTCTCCCAATGTCAAAATATAAATGGAAATGAAAAGTTACAATCATTCTGAAAATTGGTTCTCATCACCCATAATCCAAAACAACACGTTGTTTTCAATATTTAAAGCAAAAGGGCCATTCTGAAATACACAGAAATATTTTCCTTCATTCACAGTGCTCCTTTGTCGTGGTTGGCAATGTGTCACACCTAAGCTCCAGCAGGCTGCGCAGCATCTGCAGGTTCCAAACGCCGGTGGTGGGGCTGGATTATGTGCACAGTTGTCTGCAGAGTGGCATCCTCCTGCCTTTTGAGGACTTCAAGATAGACATATCCTCCCATGATGCCTCCTCTCAAACTCCTCCTCTCTACTCAGCTAAACAAAGTCCATTCCATGATGAAGGTAACATTTATTTTGGCAATGAAAAAACAGGGGACAATTTAGTGAGCTCCACAATTACCACCTGATTGTTGGAGGATATAAAGTGGGCCAATTGCTCAGCTGTTTTTTTTTTTGTTTTTTGATAAAATATTGATACCATATTCACCATACAGGTTTTTTGAGAAGAAGCTTGATGAAAGGCATAACATTGTTGAAGTCAAGTTGCCCGTTCCACCAGCTAATGCGCTTCCATAGGAGATGCCGCTGGTGTGATAAACAATAGCTTATCCTTATGAACTTTACATTCCTCAGCATGATGTTCATATTATTATATATTGTCTATTTTATCAGTAAAGTCAGAGCATGTCACTTTTTTCACCCGACTGCTTCCATGAATGGAATTTTATAATAGGAGGGTCTTGAAATTCATCAACCATTACAGCCGCATTAAATAAACAGAGATGTTCGGAATAGCTCTGTATTTCCAAGTGTTCCATCTTGGCAAGTTTTCATTGGAGGGGTGACATTGCAACATGTATTTTCATGTTATACACCCCCCCACCCCCTTTGTTTATTAAAACTAGGCTACCTGGCATGTATCTAGAGCAGGGGTCACCAACCTAATTTGATGCATGTCCGAAACAACAAATTTGCTCAAATTACCTTGAATATTAGTATGCGTTATTATAAATAATTAACAATATTCATTTTCAGGCACTGATAAAGTTAGATACCCGGCCTTTTTATGTTGTGTATAGTGACGGATATGTTCACACATACTTATTGAACATTTAAAATGGATTAACAGTTGTGTTCAAAGAGCCATCAACTTCAAATTTGGTCAATTACCTTTATCGTGGAGGAGGGTGTCGCTTAAAATTGGCAATCGGATTTTGGGATGAAAAACAAAAAAATCTGGGTCTTTATTATAAAACCATATCGCCCAGCCTTAGTCTGAAATCAACAGGAGAAAGCCAACTGCAGGATGGAATATATACTACTACTGTATGTGTGTGTAGGTAGTGGGGGGGGGGGGGGGGGGCTGTAAAAGATTTAGGTTTTGCTTGCACAAATCCCACCTTGATATATGCCCACGAGCGGTGCAGATAGAGAGTGCCATAAATATGAGGCGCAGACGTGAGGACTAATGGAAAAACAGCCCATGCAGCATGTGCACTCTCCTCTGTTTACACAGTGCAGACAGATTGAATCTGATCCAACCAACACCCATCCAGTTCGAGCCAAGCGACTCCTGGCTCTTGACGATCACGGCCTTCATTTGCTTGTGGCGCCGACACGAATCAAAGAGTAGTGCTCTCTCTTGGCTGATGTATGGGCCCGTTGATAAAGCCTCTGCGTCGGGCTCACTCGGCTCGACACACACGACTCGGGGTCACGCAAAGGTTTCTTGCAGCAAACCGGAGCTGTAAAAAGATTGAGTTTGTGTGTCAGTCTAGTTAGCTTTTAGCCACTTTTTAAGTGCATTGAAATGAGTGCAGGGTCACTCTTTGTCCAGGCCGCCATAAAGCGAATGTGACTAACATCCTGTGTATGTTTGTGCAATTGCTTTTTGTATTTGCAGTGAGCAGAGCCGTTGTGGAGCCAACCAAGCAGGAAGCCACACCTCCAGATAAGAGTGGAAGCGTCCAGGGCAAGTTCAGGTGTGTTTATCAGGATAGGATTAGGTACAGAAAGCAGCAACAGCATCATTAACCTGTGCACTCGTCGCGCCGCTCCTCTTTCACACGGGGTCATCCAAGCCACCCTTTATTTTGAAAGTAATTTTCAAAGAGGCTTGTTCGTTTTTAATGAATAATCTCAAAAGTGTGAAGCCACCACATTTTATATGAATGTGCAAGTTCTGCCTGGTGAATAATTCTTTATCGATGCGCTGAGGATGCATCATGTTTACCTGTACTTAAAAGGAAGTAATGGGGAAAAAAAAAAATCCACTTCAATATTAAATCGATGTAAACCATTTTTTGGTAAACACATTAGTTCAACCGTTTGACCTCTGAAAACATGGATTAACACTCCCGGGCTATTTGATTAGAAACTAAATACCTCATGCATTTTTTTTTTTGTCTTTTTATTGATCAACATCTGACTCAGCTTCCACGGCATGTTCCAGCCACTGTTCTTTATATTACGCAACATCTAAAGCATCAGAGAAGAAGAAGCCAGGTGGCGTTGTGTGTTAGCAAGACAAGAAAATAGTCCTACATGAATTTAAAGGAGTCAATATTTAGGTATAGTATAATATTTCGGTAAAAGTACAGTATATGGAAGGGAAAATGATTTGAGAGGGAGAGTAAAAATAAATAACTGCAATAATTCAAGAGTTTCTATACGCCATGTTTGAGCGTATCAAACAAGGAATTTGACTTCGGTACATCACAGCCTCTGTTCAACATATAGGTGACTAACAGGAGGGCAAGGAAAAACTCAAAACTACAGCTCGGGGAAATGAGAAACCTTGAGAAGAGACCACACACAATAATGGAGCTGCACAGCTGTGCACATCCTTTTAGAACTTGGACATGGCTGTTTTTAACACAACTGTCACCACCAAAGTGCTTCGTAAACTTCCAAATAGATTTGAGCTATTCCATCTGGCTTTTTCTGACATTTCTTTTTACCTTACCACAGAATTTTTTTTTTGTTGTTCGTACTGACCGCTCTTTAAAATTGCTAATAATTCCTTTCACCTTTTCTGAGGCCTCAGTTCCAGCTGAAGGAAAAACATCCGCTAAGCCTGACGCTACCACTGTTACTGTGGTGATTATTTTTTTTTTTTTTTGGTTAGGAGCACCAAACCTAACATTAATTTAAAAAAAATGTGGGTGTGCATACTTCTGCAACCTTATTTCAGTTTCTCTCTTGAATCGATTCAGAATAAAATTTTATAGACTATACAGTACTCTGAGCACGATGCTTTTGTTTGCAAAATAAATATAACATGTCACGGTTGTTGAGTTACAAAAAGATGTCATTCCCTTGTGCTATAGACGAGCAGGCTTATCATTCTAAAGCTTCTTCCGAATGGATTCCTGAATGACTTCAATGAAAATACAGTAGCTGTACTTATCTTGGCACTTCCGCTGTGGATTTTCTCTAGGATTTATACAGAACGGGATGAGGATCTTCCAGCATATCCGGATGACTTCAATGTGGCCAAGTATTCCATCTTTCATAAGGTGACTGTGAGGCGCCATATCTTTGTGCCTTACTTGTCAGAGGTAATAATGTGCTATAATATACCCGTCTGTGTAGGATGACAGCAGAACTTGGTGTGTGTTGGAACTGCAGAGTGCCAAAGGAAAGAAGAGGCAGCAGTACCGCGTGATTCGCTATTGGAAGGATGTAAGTGAATTAAGTCTTCTCAAAGTGTCTTGGTGGTTACGTGTCGTTTGTCTTTGTTCTAACAGCAGACGTTACCAAATGACATGGTGGCGTTCCCGTCGACCTCAGAAGAGGCTGTGGAGGTCTACCAGATTCTGACCGAAACCCTGCTGGCTTCGGGTCTGCGCCTATGGGCCGGAATTCCCCCGCAGGATCAGAACCTTGGCTCGGACCCCCTGCAGCAGGTTCTCCACCCTCACCTCGCAACTTAAAAACACAAATATTGGAGCAATTATGAAAACAGTAGCAGCCAATTAGTCTCTAGAGGGCGCCACTGAGACATAAAAGATTATTATACCATAAAACAGCTCAAGCTTCCTCTGTGGATCAGAGGTAATACTGGCAACATTATGAGGCAACATAAAATTTATTGTGAGGGGACACAAACACTGCCCCAAACAAAACTGACTCTGTTACCTAGTTGGATTCCTAGTTGTCATAATGATGCACTTCTTCACTCTTCTTTTGTGAAGCACAATAGACACAACCTGAAACCTGGGACCACATAAATGTTTGTACTTCTTCCCACTCACTCACTTTAAACATGTAAACTGTTTTGAACTATATTGATTTTTTTTTTTTATTAAAATTTTTTAGCTTTAGCTTGTAATGTCTCTATGTTCAATAAAGCCAATCAATCTGTTGATTGATTGGATTTGTAATGGCCAAGCTCAAAATTTAGGGTAATTGCAATGCCATAAATGTATATTAATAATATACACTTATTAATAGTAAATAATAAGTGTATATAACCTCCACACACACACACACACACACACATTTATCCCCAAACTTGGGGACATTCAATAGGTGGACAGCTGCTCTAATGAATTGTTTTTGGTGACGCTTGACCTTGACATTGACATTGAGGAGCTCACTTTTGGTCAAAGCCCACAAGTAATAAGGTCAGATATCCATTTACAAACCACAGTGGATCACACATCAAATTACAGGGCTTGTTAAAGGCTTTCCTGATCCTCAATTTTGTCATTGTGGCCTCAGATGATGATGCAATTACCAAATGACAGAGCCTTTTATACTCCAAATGGTCCACTGCTTATTGAATAAAAAATGAACACAAAATCATTCATGAAGGTTTTAATGCGTTTATAGACAGTAATAAGTGACTTAGTACAAATTTTCATAGTGGTTGTCGTACTGTGTTAGGTATGTTTAAGCTACGGATTGTTTAAATAGCCTTTAATCGATATGCATCATTGCAATTTTCGGGAAAACAAACTCTCATCCTCCATAATGATAACCTACTTGTAAAATACTGTAGCGCCAAAAACTTTCATATGCTTCACATTCAGAGGTTGTACCGATCACTCAAGTGCTAAAAGTCTCTTCCTAGGGAGTATGAGTAGGCTTCCCAGGCATAAATGCGTTCATGGCACACTTGAGCAGCATTCACACATCAATGGGCTGAGGTGAAAGAGTCTCGCAAATGTCACAGGGTTACTCAACCGTCTGGCAAATCATCTCCGTCACTATTATGCTCTTGATTGATACCAAACTTGTTCAACTGGCAGCTGCTGCTGGAGGAGAAGCTCAACTCCGGAGTCTTGTCACAAGACGTGGGTGTCTTTGTGGAGCTTCTGTGGACCGAGGCCCTGGGTCACCTTGACAACATTCTCCGAGTGCCTGTCAACCAACTCAGCCTTAATGACGTAAGGCTTCCCTGTTTGTTTCTTGCAATCCCCAGAAAAGATGTGTTTTGCCTTGAAAACAATTCAGCCTAGGATGAATTTAACTACCCGGGGAGAAGGCACAAAATGCAAAATCTACACAAATGGTACTCTACATTCAGTCTTCTTGTGCTTCATTCCCGTGTGTGTTATTAGGTGAGCAGAGCTGAGGGATTGTTGATTCAAGTGCAGAGAAATCTGAAGGAACCCAAGGATGGCACAGCGCACTCTCTTCTGCTTCAAGCTTACGAACTGCTGCAGCTAAAATATAAAAACCTAGCTTGCAATTTCAAGGTTATCTCCGAAAAACTGGACCTCTGTCAGGTATGTCAAAACGCACGTGTTCAAAGAAGTATAATAATAATATGAGAGAGACGAGGAAGGGGAGTTTTCACCAGTGTTTTCTGGTCTGCAATTCACATTGCTGCAATCGAGAAGCGTCCATTGTAATTAATATTGCCGGCTTGTAAAAAACCACAGCCCAAAGAGGCTTTTGTTTTGCCTCCTCAATTTGGTTGCGCTTTCGTCTGCTTCTGAAGCCTGTCGAAAGCACTTTGATGAACTCACAAAAATACCCTCAAGCTTGTTTCTTTTTCTGCTTTTGAACATTTGAAACGCTGACAGCCTTGAACAGCAAAGAATATACTCGTGTATATTTATATATATAATTTTTTTTCATTTACCTATCTTCATCTTAATTAATGTATAATTGTTACATTTTTATGTAATTGTCACATATTAGATCTTTATAGGTCAAATTCGCAGGCTGAGCAGTATGAGCAAATTAAACACGCAAGCTCACCTTAAAATAACTTTATAAATAACCCTAAATATTGTTTCCCTACAACTACTTAAGTGTATATTGTATTTAAACACAGGAGCAGTGGTAGAAGCATAATTCTCAAGTGACACATAATGAGGATATTTAGCTAAGAACAAAAAAAACAAGATGTTGACATTTTTTGCTGCATTTACTGCTGCAAATATTTTGGAGAAAGTCTATCAGCTTTGCACAGACAAATGTTTTGCTTCATTCTTCTTTGCAAAAAAAAAAGCTCAAGCTCAGACAGATTGCATGGAAAGCATTTGTTAAATAAATTAAGTGCTTACTAGTTGTGCACAAACAAGTAAGAGCATTTGTAAACATTTATTAGTCATTGAGGTCCGCTGATTTGCTGGAAGATTAATCTCCTCCCCAGTCTCAAAACCTTTGCAGCCACCAACAGGTTTGAGCTCCATCCAGTTTGATTTGACTAAAGCATTTTGTGGTGTTCCCCGACATGCCAAATGAAACTTTGTGTGCCTTTCTTTCATCAATGTCTTCTTAACACTCTTCCATAAATGCCAGATTTGGCCCACACATTCTCCCAGCTGAGCTGTGGATTTCTGTAGATGCTCGACTGAGTCTGTCAGCAGCTCCTTGATCACTCGATCGCAATTTCTGTACATGCACGTCTTGGTAGTTTTGCCGTTGTGCCATATTTCTTACATTTTTGATGATGGATTGAACGATGCTCCTTGAGATGTTCACAGCTTGGGATTTAAATTAAATTAAAAAAAATATATACTTTTTTTTTCAACAATTTTTCCCCAAAAAATTATTTAGATGTAAGATGAGCATGGTGCAGAGCTTCTCAGAACGTGACCAGAATTCTCCTCCCGCCGAGGCGCAACGTGGAAATAAATGACGAGGCTATTCTGCTCATTGCATGCTGTTCGAGCATCAAAAAGATTTATGGAGATGCAGTTACTACATACTAATTGAACCAAAATAACGGAGATGGTGTTATTTAGAAAGAATTGTATTATGATTGGCAGTTAAGTCATGCATGAAGATGTTCCTGTATTTCCTTTTTTGCGTGTCAAATGACTCGTAAAATTATCTCCCGTTTAAACACAAAAAAAAAAACGCACTTGTCTCTCTGCGCTCTCAAGACTCTCAAGATTCATTGGTTCTCCTTGTCTAGCTTATTCGAGACATGCTGAACGTGAGTGAGATGACTCTGAGAAGCCCCGCCCCTTCCTGCGTCGGCAAGTTTCGCGCCCTGAGGTGCAGTATTGAAACGGTGGAGCCTGGCTGCCGCGAATATCTCAACGTGTCATCGCTGCTCGATGACGGGTAAGAAAGTACAAATCAAAGATGGATATTTTTACAAATTTCTTTTTTTCAGCCCCCATGTGGGAATGTTATTTTTGCAAAATATGGCTCAATATAATGTGTTGAGCATGAAAAGAAATGCTTTTGGAGATGACAATGATGGTAAGCTTGCGACAGTTTGATCTTGTTTTGGTTCTGATTCGACGGCTAAATTTAATGTGTTGAGGAATTTCAAATTGGCAAACATGCTAAATCCACACAGGAACCTAAATATGAACTCAGGACGGCTGAATCCTCAGGCAGATATGCTAACTAGTCAGCCACCATGCTGCCCATAATGTACCTTCTGGAATTTCGTTTCATGTTATTTATACAATCTATGCGCTTTCAGTGTTATGATAAATGGATGATAAGATATCTTTGCTTTTTGAGGCGAAGCTTCAATGGTCCTTCTTGTCTGGGCCCCCCAGGGAGTGGAGGAACACGGGTAGAAACTGTGCTGTGCTGTGATTGGCCGGTTTGTTTTGTTAGTCTCGCTCTGCAAAAGGTCAGCCGTGTGAAGCGTGCTGTCATCCGTGCCACCTTAGTGAAGTAAATTTCTTAAACGCACGACACTTTAAGCTTTTCCGACAAACTCAATAGATGACGGATTTGGAATCACACTCTGCAGTTTCATCTCCACAGGGGCCTTTTCAGCCACAGCTCCAGTGGGTCCGCTTCAGGCTTGATTGATCCCAGTAGGCTAATAAAAGCTTACTTTTCAATCATAAGAGTCACTTGCAAAGTAAATGCCTACCTAATTTCCCTTTACCAGTGCTGTGCAGATCCATCAGGTGTTACGTGTCAGCAGAGCCGTGGAGCTCCAGACCTTTCACGGCAAACTTGGCAACGTCAAGTCCCTCCTTCACTCATCCGGCGTCAGCAACTTTGTTGGAATTCTGTCACGGTGAGTTTAAGCATGACAAACACATGTGTGAGCATACAGATAATATACACACAACACAGAAATGGGAACTTCCATTATTTGTACATTTTCACCGACGGCATTTTTGTCAACCTACCAATCTATATGTTTGACCTTCACTCTCTTGTTAGTGGTTTGCTGCTGCCCTGTGTTGGAGTGGAAGATTATGGGATTAAACGAACAGATGCTGGCAATCTTGGAAATGGTATATACTTCAGCGATAGCATGAGGTCAGTAAGAAAAGGCCTTTGAATGTTCTCACATACTTGTTCTTCAGCACTGGACTGCTGGACATTGTTCTATCATTTCCCCCTCACAAGCCATCTTCACTACGCATGTCCTCCTCCATACAGCACCTGCCTAAAGTACTCAGTACCCAGTGTCACGGACGGCTCTCGGCTGCTGCTGGTGTGTGACGTAGCCCTGGGGCGCTGCCTGGAGCTTCACCAGAGACACCCTACTCTGACTCAGGCCCCTGAGGGACACAACAGCGTGCACGGCATGCGCCGCACAGCCACCACTCACTCGGAGTTTGAGGTAGGGCTGCAATTTGTGATTAAATAGTTAAGTTGGTCTGGTGTCGTTAATAACGTATAGATTTTTGTGTGTTATCGATTTTGTTGTGGAATCTCCAAAGCAGAACATAGCATCTGGTTTATTCAAATTTCCAAGCATGATCTGTCGTGTTTTTTTTTTTTTTTTATTCAGGTATTTTGTTTTCTTCCCACATCCTGAAAACATGCTTCATAGGTTAAAAGAAGACTCTAAATGGTCCCTATAGGCCTAATTGTGAGTGTGAATGGTTGCCTCTCGAGAGCTCATTGTCAGCTGGTACAGGCTTCAGCTCATCCACGACCTTAGTAAGGATAAGCAGTACAGGAAATTGATGGATGGATATTAATTCCTCCAATAATTAAGGCAGCTAATCTGATCTGGTTGCAGTAAGAAACAATGCATTTCCGCGTTGTTACAATGACATTTAATTAATGTTCGAAAGAAAGTTTAGGGGTCAAATGTGGCTCTGGCTAATTCTGTTCCACTACATGTTCCAGGGTGATGAGTACGTGGTGTACAGTCCAGAGCAGGTCAAGCTGAAATATGTTATCCGGTTCAGCATAGATGGAGACCAACTCAAGTCGTTCAGCCCAGCTGTAGACGTCTCGGCTGAGTCTTGTCTACCCCCTGCTGACTTAGGTGAGCACTGCAGTGCACTCGCATACTTGGTTTTAGTGTCGAAAGAGTCACAATTGGATTTTTTTTTTTCCAAAAGTCAGTGGTAGGTCAGCCTTATGTGTGTTTTCTTTAAAGAGTATATCTAAAGGTCTCGTTTCCACAAGATGCCATTCATTGCCAATTCCATTCAAGGCGACAACGCTGTAGAAGAAACAAATAAAAATGCAAAAGTGATTTTATGTTGAAGAACCTCAGGGGCCGCGTTCACAGAGCGTCTTATTGTAGCATTGCTCCTAATTGGCACTAAAAATTCCTTCGCCAAGACTTTTCTCTCAGGATCAGTTGGCAAAGTAGCTGAGCACAAGTTTTTTGTAGAGTAACAACTCCCAAACTGATACAAGACTTAATGGACCATCCTGCCATCCCCACGGCGAGCGTGCATGTCAGTGAGCTGCATAGAATGTATTTATCATTACAAAGGAGTGCAATAGATTAGAACGACTCCTTTTGTGAGCCAATTTGGTTTTTGTCGAGAAAATAGAGGTGTTATTTAAATAAGCTGGCATTTCCTGTAACACTCAGGGGAGGAGATAATGAAATCATGATAATGTGTGTGTCTTTTTCTAAGCGGTCCTTCCTGATGATGATGGCGGTGTTGGAAACGTAAAGAATCCATTGGATGATGTGACTCCAGGATTACTTGACAGTTCAGGGCAGCAGCTCCCTCTGCTGGCTGTACATGTGAAGTGCAAGTTGATGGATTTGCTCTCTCATGTAAGCATTTTTCACAATTGGCTTGAGTTGAACGCTTTCAAATGGTAGCAGCCTGGAAGACAGATATTTTATTTCTTTTTTTGGGGTAGGTCATCATCTTTCAAAGGTACACTAATCAGAGCAACGTGCCCATTGAAGCCAAGTACGTCTTCCCTTTGGACGAATACGCAGCCGTGTGTGGTTTTGAAGCCTTCATTAATGGCAAACATGTGGTGGGACAGGTACAGGATGTTAAAATATCCTTTTTGCTAAAGAAACAGTATCAAAGCAAGATTTTGAGGTTGATACTTTATGTCCTTGGCTGCCAGGTGAAGGAGAAAGAGCAAGCTCGTAAGCAGTACAAGCAGGCTATAGAGAAGGGCCACGGAGCCTACCTCATGGACCAGGACGCCCCAGTAAGCACTCCACACACACACTCACACACACACAGTCAATAGAGTTGATGTCACCTGCAATGTGGCCTCTACGCCCTTGCTTGCAGGACGTTTTCACCATCAGCGTGGGCAACCTGCCAGCAGGCGCCAGCGTGCTCATTAAAGTGACCTTCGTGTCCGAGCTCATCATGAAGGACGGGAGT
This sequence comes from Syngnathus scovelli, assembly GCF_024217435.2. Classification (NCBI taxonomy): domain Eukaryota; kingdom Metazoa; phylum Chordata; class Actinopteri; order Syngnathiformes; family Syngnathidae; genus Syngnathus; species Syngnathus scovelli. Next base: position 13,331,995 of record NC_090854.1, on the reverse strand, counting down.
GTTTTCTTCTCCCTGCCCGGTAGTGTCGCACCTTGGCAGGAAAGTGCTGCGCTCAACCAGACTACGCAGGTAAAATGGGTTTGGCTAAGATTCACACAGAAAAAATGTATCTTTTTGAATTATTTTCAAAGACCAGTTAATAATTTCAGATTTTGGTTTTTGTACTTTCAACAGGTGACAGTGGACAAAGTTTGTGTAACGGATGACACAGCAAGTACAAGGTTTGTTTTGAAGTAGATGTTGTAGAAGACGACAAAAAAATAGATATTGTTCCACGATAAAGAATAAAAATAATTCCCTCGTATATTGAAATACTACAAGTACAAATAAAATCGTTTTCACGTTTCGAATTGGCTATAAAATAACAGCTTTGCTGCGTCGCAACCATTTTGTTGATATGATCTCATCCAAGTCATTGGTCTCCCTCAGAGAGTTCAGCCTGGACATGTCCATTGAGATGCCGTATGAGATCAGCAGCCTGCAATGCATTACGCACAAAGTCAAGATCAAGGTTGGTCCCATGTTATTACCTTCATGTATTATTATTGGATGGGAACAAACTACTTTTCACTTCTTTTGAAGGTGCAGCTTCATTAAAAATGTGCAGGTTTTCTTTTGTACTTTTCAGGAGGCTTTTGATATTTTACATTGTGATCCGCAGTGTTTCATTATCACGCATTGTCACATCACGTTGACGTGTTCTGATCATTTTACTCTCTCTCATCACGTTCTAAATACATTTCATTTATCGCGATCCCGCAGAGGACCGACTGCAAGGCGGTTGTGAGTTTGCTACCAGGGCAGGTCATGGCTCCAGAAGGATTCCAGCTGTCAGTCACTCTGTCGGAGGTACATCTGCCCAGGATGTGGGTAGAAGAACACCCTGACAAGGACAGCCAGGTTTGACAGCTCACTGTCTGTCTGTCAGCCTTGATCCGCTGCTTCGCTCCAGGAATTCTTTTTTGATGACCTCATTGTCTATCCCGCAGGCCTGCATGTTAGTTTTCTACCCTAACTTTGACATCAAACCCACTTCTGGATCAGATGAAGTTGTCATTTTGCTGGACACGTCTGAGTCCATGAGGGGAGAGCCTTTACTCTGGGCGCAGAGGATTGCCCGGCACGTCATCAAAACCCTTAACGGTGATGTTAAAATCAACATCGTTCTTTTTGGCACAGGTCAGTACCACTTCTTTTTGGATTTTCTTTTTTCTACTCGCCCACCATGGTCATTGCTGCTAAGTCTTTCAAGCTTTTGAACTAAACAAAACAGTTTCATGGTCTGCACTCTATGGAGAGAAAATAAAAAAATATTTTTGTTGTAAATTTGACAGAATCAGTGTTCATTTCAAATTTTCATTTCATATTATTTTATTTTGTTATACTGTCAGATCACACTCAAGCTTTCCTGACACCCCAGCCACTTGATAAAGCTCGACAAGCAGCTGAGAACTTCATACAGGTCGGTCCTGACTGCCGAATTGATCAATAGGATGACTGAATCAAAAAGTGACAACTGTGTGCTCTCTCTTGGCATCTCTCCAAGCAGTCTTTCTCACCCGTGGGTGGCAGCACTGAGCTTTGGAGGCCCCTCCAAGCTCTCGCACTGCTGCCTCCATCCCAAGGCACCCGCAATCTTTTCCTGCTGTCCGACGGCCACCTCCAGAACTCCGATGTCACTTTGCAGCTGATCAGGGACAATGTTGAACATAGCCGACTCTTCACCTGTGGCATCAGGTAACCGTTACACGAAAATCGCAGGATAGGTTTACAAGTGGCTTATGGCTAAAACTGCTCTGCGGAGATTACGGTTTGTCTTTTTCCCAATGGGTTATGTTTTTTTTTTTTACTTTTTAGCTCTACAGCCAATCGGCACATGCTGAGAACCCTTGCCCAGGCAGGATGTGGAGCCTATGAATTTTTTGATGCCAAAACCAAGCACAAGTGGGCAGAGAAGGTGAGGAAATATATATTTTTACATTTGATTTGCATTTCACGTTTGGGGTTGCGGTGGAAACAAAACCTGGTCTCCATCACAGGTGGAGTGTCAGGTGAAGCGCATGGCATCTCCCGGCTGCAGTTCTGTGTCAGTCAAGTGGCAACAGTTCAACCCGCCGGCATGCCCTCCTGCGCAGGCCCCCAAGCAGCTCCATGCGCTCTTCAACAACTGCCACACGCTGGTCTATGGCTTTGTGCCAAACTGCACACAGGCATGTCACGGTTCACCTCATTCAAAGTGGGTCGTTGTAAGTCCTTGTAGTGGAGGCAATTTATTGAGCAACTTTCAGTAAAGCAAAGAATGGTGGAACTTGCAGTCTTTGTCGGCCCTCGCTCTCCTCAGGTCATCCATTTTGTTGGGCAAATTTGATATTTGCCAGGTCAATAGACAGACAAACCAAATGTTACAAGTCACGTTTGTTAGTTATTACTGATGTGAGTTTGCCTTTTGCAGGCCAGCCTGTTCGGAAACCTGAGCGGCCAGGAGCTAAGAACCATGGTGTCCACCAGTGAACTGCAGAAGACGAGGGGCACGGTAAGAGGATTCAGTAAGGTAACGTGACGATGGCGTGGTGCGTAATTGTGCCGTAATGTGTGCTCCTCCAGTTTCTTCACAAGTTGACAGCGAGAGCTCTCATCAGAGATTACGAAGACGGAAGCTTGGATTCCAACCAAGCTGAACACGAGGTGACATACAATCGTCCCAATTTTAATGAAGTTGAGATGTTTTGTAAAACTGTCCTTGGGGCATTTTAATGAAAGCACCTCACAGACATTTATTAAGAATTCCTGCATCAGTTTTAAATATGATCTCTGTGTCCTCAGGGGAAGAAAAGCCAGTTAAAGTCCTTCATCATTGACTTAAGCAAAGAGTTCTCCATCCTGTCTCAGTTCACCAGCTTTGTGGCCATTGAAGAAAGGGTCTGTCTGTCCGTCTGTCCATCATTTTATTTTTCTTGTCACTTCGATTGATTCATCCATCGATCACCAAGAAATGATGTCATGATGTTTTGGGGATCTTTCAGGAGCCAGTTGAAGCAGAGGAGGGCTTCACAGACATCCCCAAGTTGTTGGCTGAAGAAGATGTGGACATTCTTCCCTACATCAACTGGATATCTCCTCCTCAGACGTGTAGAGAAGAAGAAGACGAAGATGAGGACAATTCAGGCTACATCCTCCTCTGCGAAGAATGGTTAGACTTCCAAGACATGGTATGTCATATGTTGCGTCTTGGTTCTTCATTTTACTTCTGGTCATTTTATAAGCTGCTTGTCTGTTGTTTCGTGCAGGGTCCAAGTGATGGATCAGACTCAAGTGAGACGTCCGACTCTTTGCCCATGGTGTGTGGTTCCCTCCCCCAGAGTCCCGGTTCAGGTTCTCCCCCTACATTTCAAAGGCAATACAAGCAAGCTATGGCAATACAGCCTAGATTGGAAATGGCGTCATTTGAAATGGACACTAGATGTTTCCAACGTTCTAGTTATACTAGGTCTGCGTTGTCAGACTCACTTTCTATAACTCTTGATGCTACTCCACCTCCTCCATTAGGCAGCCCATCAGTTGTTCCACCACCACCACGACAATCTCTTGCTCTGCCCCCACCATCTGCACCTGGTCGCTGGGCATTCTCTGCTCCTCCACCTCCACCTGGCCGTTCTCCAGATGAAAACTACATTCAGAATTTAGGCTCAGCAGTTCCTCCACCTCCACCACCTGTTGGTTATTCTTTATTTAGTGCTCAACCACTTCTCTATAGTGAATGTCTATCAGGCCCATCTTTTGTTCCTCGTCCACCAGAACCTGTTGACCAGCCTTCATTTCTTGCTTCTCCATCTGCATTTGTTATTGCATCTCCATTGCCACAACCACCTGGTGGCGTATCATTTGATAGTCCTCCACCTCTACCGCTCCATTCATCAGATGTAAGCCGCATGCGGACTTCACTCCTGTCAGTCTGTCCACCTTCAGCTGGACTTAAACTGATGAACAGGGAAGTTTCCCATTTGTCTCCACCCGCAGCTCTAACCTCAAATCGCTATCGAAAACCGAGGCGTTCTTTTGAATGTGAACCCGGCCGCGCTGGCAGGGCCAGGGCACAGCTCAGTCTACCTGCCAAGCAATTCTCCATGGAAACCGAAGAGGCAGATGAATTGGAAACTGATGGAATAGAGTTAATGGAACCAGAGATGGAGGACTACATTTCTGTCGATTTCAGTCGAGCTGCATCCGCAGATGACACTTATGGTGGCCAACAACAAGTTATTTCACAGCAGCTTAAGGAAGTTATTTGTCGTGCAGTGCCCAAAATGAAAATTCCAGAGCAAAAATGGAGAGCATCAAAGAAGAAAGCATTCATATTCCAAGAGGAAACTTCAACCCAGTCTGCTGAAAAGAACTTGTCTGCGGTGGGTTTTTCATTTGGGGGCCGAGCTGCAAGCAAGGCTGTACTGAACAAGGTCCAACAGGAAGCCAGTTCTAAAGACAGAACTTTGGTTGGTTCAACTATGCCAGGACTCCAACTAGCTCATCAGACCGGCTGGTAAGTTTCTAAACACAACTGATCTTTTGATTCAGTAACTGGTATTGTGTTTTGTTGTTTTAGTGTGTTTGTGTGTAACCTTTGTGATTTTTTTCATTTTGATTGATCATGTTTTTTTTTTTTTACTGATGGTTTTAAGAAAGTCCAAAGCGTTTACTCTCATTGTATATCACCATAAAAAAAATTCCCAGCTAGACTACTAAATAAAAACGAGATCTAGTTAATAAAGAAAGATCAACATCCACCTGGGAATAAGGTCTGGTCAGAAAATTAAAAAAAAAAAAAAGTCAGGCTGCTAATTTAATGGCAACTTTGTTTGACTTATAAATTGTATTTCATCGATCTTCCATTGTAGTTTGCGATCCATTTAACAGTCTATTACAAATTGTATTGCAGGACCATGTTTGGGGGCGGAGGGTTTTGTGGGACCGCCCCAATTCGTATTTTGAAATGGCCCGAAATCTTCCAGATGCAGACTTCTGTAAGTCAAAAACTGACTTTATATGCATGTTTTTGAAACGTTTTGACCATTTTTGCTGCATGCTTAGTGATTGTTTCATTAGGTACTTCAACAAAATGGCTTGAGAATTTTTGTAGCACTAACATGTTTTAAGCCAAGTGGCCCATGAAATATTTTTTGTGTTGCAGGATGGCTACTGGGAGTTGAGCACTGAATTGGGCGAGTGCATCAATATTGATCTCGACGACTTTGCCAACGTGTTCCTTGAAAGTAAAGGCATCCGCTCACTCGGTGAGATCCACTTTCTCCTTGGCGTTTAATGGAGGCTAGCTCAATAGCCTTCCTCATAATTCAACACAGATCAAGTTTTCATTGGTGGGATATTTTAGCCCTTTTAATGACTTTTATTTTCGGTGCGGGCTAGGCGTAAAGGCCCGTGCGGACATTCTGAGGCTCCTGGCGACTCTTCTGGTCCTGCAGCTGATGCGATTGGAGAAGCTTCCAGAAGGCATTTTGCTGCGCACCCTCTTCTGTCTGAAGGATACTCCCGTCAGGTGAAGCTCACACAGTGATCATCTGAATTAAAAAGCTCAAAATTCACCTCTTCAATTCCCTTTTTCAATTTAAAACTCATCTAAGCCCTTACAGCTTGTTAATGTTGTCCAATCTGTCTTCCTCCATGAACGCAAACCATGTTGAATCAAAATAAAATACTTAGATTTACTTTAAAAAAAAATCTGTATTTTTGCCTATATTCCAACATGTTATAAAGCAACAAAATCCTAATTATTTCAAATTGTTAGTGCGGGAAAAAAAATCATGGGATGATTAATCAACTAAATTAATCGATTATTTAAATAATTATTTAGTCCTTTCGGCCCACTTTTGTGACATCGCCTTGAAATGAGTTGAAAAAAAAAAGTTTTTTTGTCACTGCAAAGCAGACCGGCCCGCTGGCGTGAGGTGAAGAAGGCGGTTGACTGGGCCAGCTGGGCAGACCGCCAGTACCCGTGCATCTGCAGTCGCCTGGAGTTCGGTTTCACGTGGGAGTCAGCTACCCGACAACTGCTGGGCTACGACAACTTTACCTTCTTCACGCCTCTCGGCGGCCTGGCGTTGAGGAGCATGTCCAACGCCCCTGCCGCTCTGGTTGTCCACTGATTCTTGTCAGAACACACTTTTTCAAATATTTTGCATCTGCTCTCATGCTCTCACGCAGTTTTCCAAATAAGATACAGTGTGTGCTTGTTTCAAGTGGTTTGTCACTCCCGGTTGAGGTTTACTGTAGAAATTCGTTTAGAATCTCTCATTTCAATTTGTTTTACATTTTGTTTGGCTGGCGAATTCTTTTGATGTGAGATATTTGTTTTCTTGTAATTTTCTCTCCCTTTGCACAAAATATTTTGAGAATGTAATGATTTTTAAGGGATTAAAATTTAGGAATAAATATTGATTGTAAAATTAAATTGGACCATTTACAGATTATACCATGAATTATTTGGGGATTATTTGAGGGTTAATGCTATTTTTTTTTTTTTGTGAATTCATAGTTTTTGCTTTCTACTGCTTCTATTCATCACGTTTGCATATTCATTCTTACATGATTTATATATCTTTCTACATAGGTAGGTAATTAGGACCAATGTTGCGTTTTGTTTAAGATGTCTTGAGCAAGGAAAACAAAGATGTGGAGTAACACTTGGTTCTTTATTTGCAAGATCTTGGGTTGTTTAATGGTGGTCAGTGCACAAGGCACTTCAACAGATGAAACAACAACGTCATACTTCCGGTCAGAAGGCTTTATAGTGTCTGCAAGCAGGATTATGGAAAAGAAGAAAAGGGAAGGGGGAAATGGAAAAAACATGTCCTTATAACATGTCTGTTCTGTTATCACCTGAATGTTATGTGACTATGTGTCATGGAAAGTTAACTGAGCTCTGTGTGCTATCTATGTCAGCGTTCTGATTAAGCAACTGTTTGTAGAAATTAATAAGAGTATTTACCCATTGATTAAAATGAGAGTTTATGCATGAACTGATACAAGTATGTACACATTGCTATTGCTCCCTCTTCAACACCAATGTTTAAGAATAATCTTTAAAACTAAAATCACCCTTGACCCTGTATTGTTAATCTGACCTCCTTGCTGTACCAATAAATGTGGACAAAATACAAGCCTTTCCTTTATAATACTGGCTTTTATTTAAGATTAAAGCACAGTGTTGATGTACAAACTGCGGATAATGTAGTACTTGCTGTGAAAACCCGTGGAACCTAATACGGATTTTAAACGGACAATGTCATATTTAGTGACGTCTAGTGGTGAACTAATAGAATGCAATGACCTAAATTCAAAGCGAGTACCTCTCGAAGCGCGCACACTACGGTGCCAGAGAAAACATACGTCGCGAGCCTATCACAATGTCGTCAGCAAAGCTGCAGGGGAACATTAATGAGAAATTATTTTTAGTATTCGCATAAGTGACGAAGTATTTAAGTGCATTGCGCGATTTTACACACGGTGTAATAATTGATCCGATACAATTGCGATTCGCTATTTTTGTCCCATTTGGGTATCCGGTATAAAAAGATGGCGGTGAGGCATGACAACATTCCGTAAGTAAGGCTCAACTTCTGCATATTACTAAATTTGGGGGGTTTTGAAATAACTGAAATTTGATGATTCAATGCTGTTTGGGGGGTGGCAGGGGCATTTTGCCACTTGCTGAAATTAATTACTTGATTTAGGGCTCTTCCGTATTAACTACATATATGGGGAGGGGGAAAAATAATTCAAAAAGCTTTGCAATCCTTTGTGATAGTGTGTACTGTTGCACTTAAATACTAGTCCTGTAGATGGCAGTATTGTTTAAAATACAGTATTTCCATCCTTCCGTCTGTTTAAATCATCTAATCAATTTTTATCTACGTTACATATTGTTAAAATTTAGCTTTGAAAACCTTTAAATGCTGTATTGTTTTAACAGGTACGAATGAAGTATTTAATTAATTTTATACAAACTATTCAGTCTCTGGACTGCCTGCACTCTTCATGTGTGCAATTAAACATTAATTTTCTATAAACTTGCCTTCCTCTTTCTTCGCCACCTTTATACAAGTCGAGGACAATAAAGCAGACATAGCAGGGTCATGTCACATGCAGCATAATAAAATATTATGCAGCTCTAACACTTAGATGCTATTCTGTTCAGGCTAACTCATAATAAATAATGCCACACTATAAAAAAACAAAAAAAATTGAAGGGCTAGCAGTTTTCAATAGCATTTATACTTAACTGCAAACGTGGAAGCTGCTTGCTGTAATAATTTTCTATTATCGGTGTTGAACGTGAGCCAATTATCAGAATCATATAACAGCCAGCCTGACAGTCCTATGATGTAATCCCGATGAGGTCACCGAAGCCAGATTAAATGAAGTCATAAAGGCTGATGTTTGGTCAATGAAGGCGGTATGTGCATTCATGAAGGCTGTGTTTTGAGTTTTAAAAGCTCACTCCCAGTCATGAAGGCTTATGTTTATAAATCACCATCCACATACAATATTGTCATTTGCATGTCAATAAAATTTGTCACCATGCGAGTACCAGAAAGAATGACCTTAGTCGGGCAGGGTAATCGATGTTTAGCACGTTTTAAGACAAGGAGATGGAATCAGACAACATCTCAACGGCAACTCCTGAAAATTCAGATATACCTACCTCAGATGAAAAACTGGACTATGTCATGCTGTCTTCTCCAGTTGGGCAAATGTACACAAGTGATCAGGACCAAGGTGTGCGACGAGAAACGAGCCCCCAAAACTCAAAACACCAGATCCGTTCCACAGCCTCCTCCCCTGTCGTAATACGCTTGGATGATGAACTCCAGGCTGCAATAAAAAGCGCTTCCAAAACCGTGTATGAGGGCATGGTTCAATACGTTGATTTCAAAAGAAATGTAGATGTGGCATCCAAATCCTCAAGAGCATCACCCTACGATGAGCCGAAGAGAGATGTGTCACCGGCCGCCCCTTTTGAGGGGTTATATCCTGAGGATAGTGATTTGGACCTACCAGCCCCTGAAATCATCAATTCATCCCAAGAGGAACACAGTGAAGAACCATTTTCTGTCACCAGGAGAAGCCCCACTGGGCAAGAATTGGATCACAACACGCCAACAGAAAATGTGTTAGAGGAGGAGTACAGTGAAGCCGGACTATCTCTGGGCTCTACTTATCTGGAGTCAGATGCTCTCGAGGTTGATAATAACTTAGATGAGGAGACGCTATTGAACCCCTTGAGTTCATCACGACGAGAGGAGCCGGATGGGGAGGAATCACAACTCTCAACCTCTGCCTGTCAGTCAGACGCTGAGGAGGCTGATAGAGATGCGGATGACGAGACTGTATTAACATCTTGGGGTGATGGGAATGCAACACCACCTTCTTACTCCATTAGCCAGGGATTTGATCCCTATTCCGTTGGCAGTGATGTGGATGAAGAGAAACCATCGATGAGTAAATCACCAAGGGAGGAGCAGTTGGGGGAGAAAACGCCATCTCCAACTTCTTCTTGTCAACTCTCAGATGGTGTAGCGCTTGATAGTAATGTGGAAGAAGAGAAACAATCGAAATCCTTAAGTCTGTCACCTAGGGATGGGGATGCAACACCACCTTCTATCTCTACTGGTCAGGAGTTGGATCTTTTGGATGCTGCCAGTGATGTGGAAGAAGAAAACCAGTCAAAATACTTGAGTGTATCACCAAAAGATGAGCACTATGACAAAACACCCCCAACCTCTCCCATGATTGATCAAGAGCCTCCGACTGATGTGAATGATGAGAATCCATCAAAACCTTTGGATCGATCACCCCCAACCTCTCCCATGATTGCTCAAGAGCCTCCGACTGATGTGAATGATGAGAATCCATCAAAACCTTTGGATCGATCACCCCCAACCTCTCCCATGATTGATCAAGAGCCTCCGACTACTGTGAATGATGAGAATCCATCAAAACCTTTGAATCTATCACCTATAGGTGAGCAATATAATGACGCAACATCACCTTCTCCCTCTATTGGTCAAGAGTTTGAACCTCTGGAGGTTGCCTGGGCGACTGTGGATGAAGAGAGATGTACAAAATACTTGAGTCTATCACCTATAGCTGAGCAATATAGTGAAGAAGGACTAACCTCTCCCTCAATTAGTCAAAGTTTTGACCATCAGGGGGTTGAAAGCGAAATAGATGAAGAGAAAGAATCAAAACCCTTGAGTCCATCACCAAAAGATGAGCAATATAGAGAAACCCTACCACCCTCAAACTCAATTAGTCAAAGTTTTGAACATCAGGGGGTTGACAGCGACGTAGACGAAGAGAAAGAATCCAAATCCTTGAGTCCATCACCAAAAGATGAGCAGTATGAAGAAACACTACCACCCTCAAATTCCATTGGTCAGGATCTTCCTGATGTCCTCAGTGATGTGGATGAAGAGAAACCATCAAAATCCTGGAGTCCATCACCACCTGGTGAGCATTATAGTGATGCAACATCACCCGCTACCTCTATTGGTCAAGATTTTGAACCTCTGGAGGTTGAAAGTGTTGTGGATGAAGAGAAACCATTGAGTGTGTCACCAAGAGAGGAACATGATGAGAATGTAACAGCATCCTCTATTTCCACGGATCACGATCATCTGGATGTTGATGTTGACTTAGCAGAGCAGAAAAGAGATGGAACTCCACCTTTGAGTTCCACTCAGGAAGTAGCTCTTGTGGAGGTTGATAGTGACTTGGTTGAGGAAAAATCCTCAGAATCATTGAGCCCTTCACGACCGGAGGAGCAGGAAATGGGTGAATCTCCACACCACTTCATTTTTCCAGAACTTGATGCTGAAAAGGAGATTGAGAATGTAGTGTCAAACTCCTTAAACCCATCACCACTGGAGGAGAACAGCAATGGAGGATCTCCTGAAAGCTATCTGGATTCCCACCAAGATTCAACACATGAATTCACAGGACATGGAAGCCACTCTCCAGGACATGGAAGCCACTCTCCAGAGTGTTGCAATGATGCAGATAAAGCAGACTCAAGTTCCCCTCTTCAAGTCTTACTTCCAGTGGCTGATGATGGTGGTGTCATACTCCCTGAAGATGACCACGAGGATTCAATTCCAGAATCTTTAAAACCAAAGAGCAGCTCTCAATCCTCATCTCCCTCCTTGGCGTGCTTAGATGTCGACATCAGGCCTACCTCCACGACCATCTGCGAGGCCTCTATTCAAGAAGATGACAAAACACCAAATGAAGACACTGCATACGAACTGAGGCCATCTCTATCAATAGAGGAGCTTACGGATCTAGCTGACACGTTTGAGGATTTCGGGAAGGAAAACTTCAATAAAACAAGCCCACATGACGAGACACTTTTCGTACAAGAGCTGTCACAAACCACAAGTTCTGCATCGCCTGAGTACACCCAAGATCTCATTCCTGAGGCTACCACCCATCAAGATCTGCACATGGACAAAGATAGCATCAACGAGCAAACAGAGCAAGCACAGTCGTCAAGACATCCACAATTAACATCATTTCCGCAAATTCTAGAGAGGTGCTTGAGTGACGCAATGAAAACATGCTCCAGCGCCATACTTCAAGCTCTACTCAATCAAGCAACGGAGTACTCGGCCGCTGTGAAAGTAGGCAAAGGGTCAAAACAAAGAAAGGACATTCCACAATCTAAAAATAATGCGACAACTTCGGCAGAACAACAAGCGGATTCACGTTCAAAACATTCGGAACACAAGCGTTGCCAACGAGGAGCCTCCAGAGACATTCGCAGTGAGTATTTCTCCACAATCATTCTCCAACACTATATTTGACGTTTTGATAAGTTATGTTCATTAGTCATACCAGAAGTGAGGATGAGGAATGTGAAAATGCCATCTGTTACAGATAAACATCCCGAAAAGTCCATGGCAGCCCCGGATAGTAATCACGATGACGGTGAGATCCTGGCAGACATCTTACCGAAAAGTCAAATTTGCAAAGTTCACCCGATTGTAAACAAAATGGAGGATGACAGTGAACACCCTTGTCCACACTATCTTTTTGAGGTTCCTAAAAATGAAAACGAAGCCAAGAATGCGCAGTCAACTACCAAAGAAAATGTTACTCGTGAACGCCATAAGAAAAGAGAGCACAAACGTAAGTCCTCAAAGGACTCGACGAGAAGTCGAAAATTAAAAAACAGAGTGGTTCAAAGTGCGTCGCTGGTACCCCAACAACAACTCCCAGTACTAGACTCAACTTGCCGGGAAAAAAAATATTTTCTGAAGGTAAAAAACTTCTTTGCCAGGATGAGGAGGTGCCAAGTGTGTCCCAAGAAATGGAAATTGTAAAGATAAAAACACTAAATTCTCTGTTTTCAAAAAACTTTGTAAATTGATTTGGCGATGGTAAAACAAATAGCATAGCTCTTTTTAGTCGTCAATGTCATACATGTTATGATGATCTGGGCCATGAGCACTGACAACAGCAAGAACTACGGCATATTGATGAGTTTAGAAGGATTTCCAGGGAGGAAGACTAAGAAAAGTCACTCCTTTACTGGAATATGAAGATGGGCAAGTACAGAGTCAATATTTGCTCCGTTGCACTCAAACAAAAAGAAAAGAAAAACATGATCAGGCTTGGTTTCCCTCACTCAAGGTGAAAAACCCCAATGATCTGCTAGTTTTCAGTTCCTCAATTTTGACAATTTTTGAGCAGCTGCAAAGGAAAATAAAACTTTCCCCCATCTGCATACCTTGTTGCGTTTTTTTTTTTTTTATTTATTTTTTTACTGTCACTTTGCTGCTGCTATTTGATTTTACAGCTATTTGGCTCTAGCTGGTGTTACAAGTTACGATTTTCACTTCTCACCATTCATCGGCCGCACAGATTTGTCACCAAAATAAACTAGTTAGTCCCTGGATTGGTAGCCAGGCTAACGCAGCCACATGGCCAGGTCATCCCGTAAACCTGCCATGGCCGTGTTGTGGCAACACCACCTCGGAGAGGTCGGAGTGTTTACCTGCCGTCCCAGCGGGCAAACACTTGAGCTCTGAGGTTGGACGATGTGGTCGATGATGAGCCCGAGACAGCAAGTCTGTCTGCTTAACTGAGTTGCCAGTAAGTGATGTCGAGCATTTTCCAGCTTTTACTTTAAATGTCTTTATTCTAAAACATTTTCCAGCTTTTACTTTAAGTGTCTTTATTCTATAACAGTCTTTGACCTTGAAATAATGCAACTAAGCCTAAAATCAATGCCAAATAAATTGAGTGAGTGAGTGAGTGAGTGAGTGAGTGAGTGAGTGAGTGAGTGAGTGAGTGAGTGAGTGTGAGTGAGTGAGTGAGTGAGTGAGTGAGTGAGTGAGTGAGTGAGTGAGTGAGTGAGTGAGTGAGTGAGTGAGTGAGTGAGTGAGTGAGTGAGTGAGCGAGCGAGCGAGCGAGCGAGCGAACGAACGAACGAACGAACGAACGAACGAAGTTACTGTTGCAGACTGTTGTATTTACCAATTGTTTCAGACTGGCGTCTGGGATGGATGGATGGATGGATGGATGGATGGATGGATGGATGGATGGATGGATGGATGGATGGATGGATGGATGGATGGATGGATGGATGGATGGATGGATGGATGGATGGATGGAGTCACATCACACTGTACCGTGCACTTTTAGAGTGTTTTAGTAGTGTATGATGATTAGGTAATCTCGTTTTTTTTATTGACTTCCCCTTTCACGCAAATTGTGCTTGGTGCAATTGTCAGACGGTTCCTCATCCGACTTGGCTGAGACAGCCAGGCACATCAGTTTGCTGCTCAGCCCCGATAGAGCGTCCAGACAGTGACTTCCTCCCCCTTTTTGGAGCGTGGCTGGGTTTTTTTTTTTTTTTTGTTTTTTTTTTGGAGAGGGGGGGTGTCTGTTTTTCTTTAACCAAAGCAAGAAGTGTTTAAGGGCGTCATGACGGCACCCGGTATGTCACCGGCCTTGTCCGATAGGCCTGGGAATCGGAAGGCACGTCGGATTTTACCCGAGAATATGAGAGCAATGGTGATACGGCACGAGAGCGTCTAAAGACCTCCTCTGTGGGCTGCTAATAGGCACACTAGCATTAGCAGCCTAGGAACGGAGCTAACGGAACCAGCCCATCGGTCTTTGGTCGCTCGGCGTAGGACATCGTCGCCTCCAACACTGCGAGCCATGGTGTCAGCACGCTAAACGTAAGGGAAGAATGATTATTTTCCTCAGGTTACGTCTCCCTTGAATGTAACACGGTAAGTGGGATATTATTAATAATCGGGTATAAGACCCTCGCGAGCTAGCTAGGCAGCTAAGCTAGTCCGCTAATCGCCCGGACCAGAATTGAACCGTCAACGAATGAACTCGAGAGGAGACGTCCGTCCTAAGACCAAACACACGTCTGTGCTGCATTCCGTGTGATTTCACACCGCTATTATGTCAACACGCGGCGTTTAAACGTGTTGGTATTTCAAAAGTAGTCATGATTAACCCATCCACTGAACGCTTGGTCTCAAAGCGAACGTCTGCTTTGCATGCACTGTCACGATGAGCGTTTAAACCTCAAACTGCCACAGAAGGCGTTTGGCTCTAATCCATTCATCACCCGCGCCAACATCTGCATCTATCTATCTATCTATCTATCTATCTATCTATCTATCTATCTATCTATCTATCTATCTATCTATCTATCTATCTATCTATTTACAATTGGCTTAACTTGTCTATAGCGACTGCAGGAAAAGGGCACATTCTAAGGTTGATGCAAATGAAGTGTCCAGTTTGTTGTTTATCATTTGTGGCGTTATATCTAATGCAGCGATTCCCAACCTGGTTCCCATATTTTCCTATGCCACAGTAATAAAAGCGAAATGTCGCTTAATGTTCACAAACTGGGATCGGTCGTCAGCAAAATCCATGTGCACATCTGTACTCATGCCCACGTTGACTTCTGAAAATATTAGAATCATTACCTCAGTATTTGGGGTTTTATGGACACAAAGCCCCCGGAAATAAAAAAAAGCCCAACATCACGTAATGTCTGAAAATGAGTCGTCACCCAAATTTATGTGCAGACCTCACGCACAGCTATGGTGAATGAAATGCATCCACAGCACAGGTAACAGGTATCAAAGAAAGTACGCTCAAGGGCTACTTACCTGCATGGTTTAGATGTTTCCTTTCTCCAATCCACCTGATTGAAACAATAACTTAATCAACAAGCTCTGAAGATGATCCTGATTATGATAAACAGAGGCACTTTGGTCCATTGTATCAGCGGCTGATTTTCGAGCGCAGACTCCGCCATACCTGGCGCAGGTTTGGGTTAAACTCAGATAGGCTTATCTCGAACCTCTTGCTCATTAAAGAGGAAGCCAACCCCAAACTTTTCTTTGTAATGGGATCTGTGCAGCCCAACTAGTTGAAACAATGTTGTGATTAATGTTTTGTATGTGGAATATGAATTTAACATTTTGCCACTTGCTGTTGACCTAAAACGGCGCCAGAGTTGCCAGGTCTCTAGTCATAACCAATCACAGCTCAGCTACAGAAAACATGGTGAGCTGTGATTGGTTATGACCTGTGATGTCATTTTCAGTCGACAGTGGGCGCACCTGAGATGAGAATTTTGCTGCATAAATCCATCCATCCATCCATTTTCTGAACCGCTTAGTCCCCACGGGGGTCGCGGGCGTGCTGGAGCCTATCCCAGCCGTCATCGGGCAGTAGGCGGGGGACACCCTGAACTGGTTGCCAGCCAATCGCAGGGCACACAGAGACAGACAACCAATCGCACACACACTCACACCTAGGGACAATTTGGAGTCTTCAATCGGCCTACCAAGCATGTTTTTGGAATGTGGGAGGAAACCGGAGTACCCGGAGAAAACCCACGCGGGCCCGGGGAGAACATGCAAACTCCACACAGGGAGGGCCGGAGGTGGAATCGAACCCGCACCCTCCTAACTGTGAGGCGGACGTGCTACCCAGTGCGCCACCGAGCCGCCGCTGCATAAATCATAATCTGTAAACACAATATTAACCAGAATGCCATGTTTAGACTAGTGGAGGACACGTACAACATATTTTTGCAAAGAAAATGGTTGGGTTGACTTTCTCTTTAAAAATATTAAATATGCCTTGGTTAGGCGTGTCCCCTCTCAAACCGGGGTATAATAAAATGTGGAATAACATGCCAATCTAAGCTTTGTTTGCTGTTTCTAATTGTTGCCTTGCTAATTCTTGCAATGCATCTTTGTGACCTTCCTGTTGTCCAACTTGTGTCTATTATCCAGCAGTTACGTCTCGCTGGACCCAACATTGACGAAAAGTGATTGGCTTCCAAATTCCCGATTGTGTCGAACCTATCCTTACTTTGTATCTTAATGTTTTTAACAGGTTATGTATTCATTTGTGTCTTGCAGAATGGTGATGACGCTTTACCTGCTCCCAAGTCAGTCCTTCACTGAGGGACCATTTCCTCTTTTGGCGTTTGGACTTGGCAGCCCAGGCATGAGATAATAAAGTCAAGCAGCTGCAACAAACGACACCTGCGGCGCTTGTGAGGCTGCCGCACCTCTTCCTCCCGGCCCGTACTCTTTCCCCATCCGTCCTGCTGCTTTATAGTCCTTCAGCAGCCCTCGACATGACCACGCCAGCGCTTTTACCGCTCTCTGGGCGCCGTATACCCACACTGTCGCCGGGTGCCTCTTCCTTTCCGCACCACCGCGCTACCTTGAGAATCTCGGAGAAGTTCATCCTGCTGCTCATCCTCAGTGCCTTCATCACTCTGTGCTTCGGCGCTTTCTTCTTCTTGCCTGACAACTCCAAGCACAAGCGCTTTGACCTGGGCTTGGAGGACGTACTCATCCCACACATTAATTCGCCCAAGGAGGGAAAACATGTTTCTGGACACGTGATCATACACAGTCAGGGAGGACATGATGAGCACCGACACAGGTACGTTTTTTTTTTTTACTTTTAAATCTCTTATTCTTGCTTTATCTCAGAACTTTGTGTGTTGTTGCGGCAAATACTTCACCAAGGTCTTCAATGCCTACTGGCAACACACACTTACACCAAGATGTGGCGATGGCCTGAATTACTCTTTAAAAGCGCTGTTGAGAAAGGAGAGGCTAAGGTGAAAAGAAGGTGGATTTTACAACAGCACCAATTTGCTGGTCCAATTTAAAATCGCTGTCCAATTTAAGACCCAAGATGGAGACTGTTGCCTTTAGATAAGGTGCCAGATAGCCCAAGAAACTCAGTGCCACCCGGCTCTTGATTTCATTCCAAAAGTACAAAAGTGGCCTCAACGAGAAAATGTCTTGTATTGTTCCGCAGACATAGATCTGACAATCATCCGCATAGCAGTGGAAATGAGTCTGAAGTTCACTTAAGGGTTTCTGTTCTGCTTTCATTAGGTATCACTGTTGGATGGAGACCAAGCACTGCTTTTGTTGTTGCTGTTTCATAATAAGTTCCATTTCCTCTATTATCACCATCATTTTATAATCTCGTGTCCTTGAATATACCTGTCAATCAAAACAAAGTAAATCTTTATTTTTATAAATAATGCATCGGGGAGCAATGCAAGCTGTGCAAGGAGTTGACATGCATACCACTATTTAACACACAACCTAAAGGTGAAAGTTGTTTGGAAAAAAAAGCATTATAACTTTTTGATTAATCAGCCAATTAATTAATAAGTGGTATTTATCTTTCTGCTGAAAATGGGTATCAGCAAAAAAGGCATCTCTGTCAGGCCTTACTCTGTACAGTTTACACCATATTTTTCACATGCAACTCTGTCAAAGATTGTTTTTATTTTAAAGTGATCATTTATGGCAAAGACAATAATGGTGTAGAGAATTGTGAAATTAAAATTTTCAAGGGGCAGTGTCCAAGAGCGCCCTTCATTTGGATTGTTTTTCTTTGCTCTTGACACATTTAATTAGATCATAAAGATACCTTTCTGGCCGGTTACACTGTTTATTTAATGTCAGGCTTGCTTGCCCTGTTTGTGCAAGCTAATTATCTGCCAGAACAAAGAGGATATTTTCTTTTATTTTCCTTGCTTCTTATAGGGAGGACAAAGAGAGCCTTCGCGATAAGATTCGTGCCGACCACGAGCGAGCCCTGCAGGAGGCCAAAGAAAAGCTGCGGAAGTCGCATGAGGAGCTACAGGCTGAAATCCAGACTGAGAAGAACAAGGTGTTGGAAGAGCTGAAGAAAAAGGACGCAGGGCCAAAGCCCTTGCCGCCCGTGCCCATGCCCAAGGTGGTGGGCGTTGGCGACGGCGAGCCTCTCGAACCCGAGGTCAAGGAGAAACGGAACAAGATCCGGGAGGTCAGAAAATTAATTCTGTTCTTTAATGACCTCTTACTTACTACGCACATTTTTCAGTGTGATGAATCCACGGACACGAATGGCTTAATGTCTAAAGTCGCTATGACGTTTCAGATGATGAAGCATGCATGGGACAGCTACCGTCAATACGGCTGGGGTCACAACGAGCTCAAGCCACTCGCCAAGAAAGGACATTCTACAAATATATTTGGTAAGATTCCTAACAAAACTTACTTCAACGTCGCACACTCTTGCACAAACCTTGGTAGTAAACATGCCCGCCTTCGCAGTCTTGTAAATAATCTCAGTCATTTTGGAAGACAGTCAATAAAATGCTATGTGTGCACTCCCCCGGGGAGATAAGCGTTTTGTCCGTGATAATTCAAGTTTAAATACCTGTTTAAATGGGGCTTATTCAAATTTGTTCTAGTTTTTCTTCTAATTGATATTGATACACACAACATAAAAGAATGATAACGCTTCTAAAACTTCTTTCGTTGCTATTTTATACAGAAATGACCCCCCCCACACACACACAGACACAGGCTGCCTTCCGTATCGATTACAAGTATTTGACCCAGTTTGAGGTCCAACAAACGCGTTCACTCCCTGATGTCACCTTTACGCGAGAGACTGGCCCAGCCACTAAACATGCTCGTCATTGTTTCATTGCCCTTGGGGGGGGTTGCAGATCACGTTACGCTGATCACACCATGAATGACTCTCTGTCACTCACACAGGATGACCGAGTCGTGCTCTCTTCCTCTTAGTACAGTGATTCACAAAGTTTTGTACTGATACCACTTGTCGTAGGCGGACTCAATCTAGCGGTATCTGAAAGAATCACTTTTTTCATTCTTTGGTTTGACTTCCCTTAAAACAAAACAAATATGATTTTCCTCATCTGTCTCGGGCAGGTAATTCTCAGCTTGGAGCATCCATCGTGGACGCCTTGGACACGCTGTACATCATGGGCCTGCATGAAGAGTTCAAAGATGGGCAGGAGTGGATTGATCAGAATCTGGACTTCAGTGTGGTGTGTATCTAACCAATTAATTCACAGCTCCATTATCCAGTGGTTCCAGAATGCTGCCCTTTCCTTCCTTCCTTCCTTCCTTCCTTCCTTCCTTCCTTCCTTCCTTCCTTCCTTCCTTCCTTCCTTCCTTCCTTCCTTCCTTCCTTCCTTCCTTCCTTCATTCCTTCCTTCCTTCCTTCCTTCCTTCCTTCCTTCCTTCCTTCCTTCCTTAATTAGCCTCCGAGGACCACTCTGGCAGTGCCCTGGAATGGCAGGGAAGCAAAGAAGAGCTGGAGATCAGTTAAAGAAATAGATTGGCACAAAAAGCGGAATCTCGCATTAAAATTAAAACACAGAATTGAGAAAGAGACATTGCAGAACTTAATCCAATGTTCGCTGGATCGTCACTGGGAAAGTCAAGCAAGACAAGTTTAGAAAGGCTAGAGAGAGGGAGGGATTATGTGGGAGTATGTCAAACCACATAGCGGAATAACAAGATATGCTGCTATCATTCTCCTACTATCTTTTCCTGTTTTTTCCAGAATGTTGAGGTGTCTGTTTTTGAGGTCAACATCCGCTTCATCGGAGGCTTGCTGGCAGCTTACTACCTCTCTGGGCAAGAGGTCAGCACTCACCTATGGTTCTTTATTAATAGATAATGATGTGATGGTTATTTTGTTGATCATTGATGAATTTAATTTCCATCCCTTTATTCAAAAAGAGGATATTTTGTAAATTGACAGTGCAAAAAATGAATAAACAGAATTTATATCAGAAAATGGGCAAAAAATAACAATCATTGTCTTCCAAAGTAAAAGCAATTTTTAATATTTTATTCAATATAAAGATGATTGTTGTGATTGGCAGGCGAAGTTGAAATTACGCAATACAATACTGACTCGATTTGGCCCACTCCTAGTCGTCGCATTTAATGACTAATAACTCTAAAAATCTAAAAATCGGTGATGGGTTGTAATGTCATAATCTGGTGAATCAACGATGTCATTGACTTTGGAGAAAACCTCGCGAAACCTGGCTTGCAATTTTTATCACTGTGTTTGAATCCACTTCTCGTCTCCTTTAGATGTTCAAGTTAAAGGCAGTGCAGCTTGCTGAGAAGCTTCTCCCTGCTTTCAACACCCCCACAGGAATCCCTTGGGCCATGGTCAATCTGAAGAGGTGAGTGATATTGTCAACGGTGTCACTCGCATTCCCTCTCCAAAGGAGCGTGCCACTTGATTTGATAGGAGACGTCTCAGCAAAGTGGTAAATAACGTCCCCATTTCTTCCCTCAGTGGTGTTGGACGGAATTGGGGTTGGGCGTCGGCCGGCAGCAGCATCCTTGCAGAGTTTGGAACGCTGCACATGGAGTTTGTTCACCTCACATACCTGACAGGAAACCCTGCCTACTACCAGAAGGTAACACTTCGACGTGCATAACCGTATTACTGCAGGAAAACAAGATTTTCAGTAACAACCCAAGCTAAACTTTGTCCATCCTGACATTCAATATCCTACATTTTTGATATCACTACTAATGTCATCTTAAAATTAAATAAAAAGAATGAAATTCATAATGTTTTGCAGGTAATGCACATCCGAAAATTGCTAGCCAAAATGGATCGACCGAACGGGCTCTACCCAAACTACCTGAACCCTCGTACAGGTCGCTGGGGCCAACGTGAGTGCACTTGATGTATTGTAATATCGATTGATGTAATATTCTGGTTTTGGAAGTGAAGCGAGGGCTCAGTGATCACTTTATGGCAGCTGGCTCAAAGACCTTACGTGACCCTGCGTAGCGTCACACACAATATTAGCAGCAAGTCGAGCTCAACGTTTCATCATCGCAGACTGGCACAGGAATGAAATATTTCAATATTTATGAATAAAATGCATTCACCAGCTGGTGCTAGCAGATGAGTCCAGCGTCAGCTAAGCTAACGTTAACACAATCGCTGTTATTCATATCAGCAGCGAGGAATAAATAGTGCACACAACTTCTGCTCCGCCCATTTATCAGTAATATAGTGAAAATTAATGTGAATGTGAACATTTACACTGCAAGTTGATTTGTGTGATGAGATAAAGTTTCTCCTTGTGCCCTTACAATTTCAGTTTAGAAGCCACTATGTTCCTTGTTAAAAAAAGTAGTCTGAAGCCTTGAGGGGTGATGGACTTTAAAAGCTTGCGTAAGGTTGGCTCGGAAGGGCATGGCTAAATCAAATTATTGAAAGTTTTCTTTGCTAACTACAGACCACACTTCGGTCGGTGGCCTGGGGGATAGCTTTTACGAATACCTGCTAAAGGCATGGCTCATGTCAGACAAAACGGACACAGAAGCACGCAAGACGTACGACGACGCCATTGAGGTATGACTCACGCTAGCATGTACACAAAGTCTATCTTATCTTGAATCTCTTACTGCTAATGTTGCAATGGAAGTTAAGAAAAGTCGCTTACACTGCATCTGGAATTTATTCACAGAACTTTCCACATTTTGTCATGTTTCAACCTCATCCTAATTTTTGTTCTCAAAATTCTACACCAAAAACCCCGAAATGACAATGTGAAATAAAATGGAACTGAAATTAAAATAAAAACTGCCATTTGCTGCTGACTTATAACCGACCAGTTGCACTAAATTACTAAAAGTAACTTAAATTATTTATTGCAAAAATTCAGATTCTCTGTAAAATAGTTTGCAAATGTAATTACTCAAGCATCGTGAGTGCATGTGCCAACACAATTAGGACATTGAAGTGGGGTGCAGGATTTGGTGGGTTAGAATTTGAGGAAAAAATTATCTGATATATTCCATTTTGATTACAGATTTTTTTAAATCTAATATTAGGAACACTTCTCAGCATGATATGCAAACAAATTCAAATGTCTGCCTCCACAGGCAATCGAGCGCCATCTGATCCGCAAGTCCAATGGCGGCCTGACATTCATTGGTGAGTGGAAAAACGGCCACCTGGAGAGGAAGATGGGCCACCTGGCATGCTTTGCCGGCGGCATGTTCGCGCTGGGCGCAGACGGCTCACCCGACGACAAGGCTGGCCACTGGCTGCAGCTTGGCGCAGAGATCGCACACACCTGCCACGAGTCATACGATAGGACAGGTAAGTGATGCCACTATAGCAGTAGTCTTCTTCCGCCTCAAGTTCTTCTCCTTTCTTTTGACAATTGGCCAGTACTTCTGGTGCATTTCTGGTGCCTTCTTTAGCATGCCATAAAGATCGTGGCCAATAAAAATCTTTAGGCAAATGTTACATTTCGGAATGATCAACACCCATATAGGATATTGAATGATTTATTGTACAGTCCTAGTTTGAACCAAAACATTTAATATTTTGTTCAAGCAATACAATACCAATTAAACATACTTGAGCCAGGTCGGCATTGCAAATGAGTATGTGTTCTCAAATTACTTACCTGAATAAATAAACATTAAATAAAAAAATTAAAAAGAAACCTATTTTAAAATGCCATTGTGCCCCTGCCGCCCCTAAAAAAAAAAAAGCAGTTGTAATCATTCCCAAAATTTACAGCAGCTCTCAAAAGTATTCACCCCTGCCCCTCCCCAGCTAAGTATTTTTTCTGCTCTTATAAATTAACAGAAATAAAAGAAAGTGATTCTTATGGTCCAAGGATTCAAAGCAAAATTTTCTCTTTCAAATTATATTGTACTGTGTTTTATTATTTGACAGTGACAATCAAAATTAGATAATGACCATCTTTCTCCCTCCAGTGGTGAAGCTGGGCCCTGAAGCGTTCAAATTTGATAGTGGGCTGGAGGCGGTTGCTGTGCGGCAGAACGAAAAGTACTACATCCTACGTCCCGAAGTCATCGAAACTTACTGGTACATGTGGAGGTTCACCCACGACCCCAAGTACCGCCAGTGGGGCTGGGAAGCAGCACAGGTACCCCTCGTAACCTTCAGAACAAATGTGCTGCAATAATGTTGTGACATCACAATGTTGTACAGAGCCTGTGGCTTAAACAAAGTGACATAATGTCATACATATTCAGAATAATGACAACAAATGATTAATTGCATAAGTAATTGGTTTATTTACACTTTACTTTGCACAAGAGAACATGGATTTAAATGTAATTTTAATTCTGACTAAATGTATCTTTTATCGCCCCCCATAGGCCATCGACAAGTACTGCAGAGTGAGCGGCGGCTTTTCAGGCGTGAAGGACGTCTACTCTTCGAACCCGACATACGACGACGTGCAGCAGAGTTTCTTTCTAGCCGAGACACTCAAGTAAGCTCATTGCTAATAGACTATTGAGTGCATGCCCAAAAAAACAGGTCTTTATAACATATACGGAAAAAAATAGCCCAACATTTCAGAGTAATAAATTTAAGATCCCTCTGTCAAATTTGCAGGACAATTTAAACCCTCCGTAGCATTGCCTTTCACGCAAACATGACGTCCCAGAGAAAAAGATGTTCACTGTGAAAGGGGTTGTCGATTCCTTTTTGTCACTCGGATTAATGACACAGCCATGACTCTTAATGGTCTTGCTAAATTTCTCAAAGACAAACATCTCAGGCATACCTATGAGTAAATGCCGTTAACGTGCATTTTTTTTTTTTTTTTAACAAACATATCAAGGTCCATTGACAGTTATAGTTCATCACTCTTGTAACTCGTGCGTGTGTGGTGTTTTTGCTTTTTACTTGTCGGCCAGGTATCTCTACCTGCTGTTCTCTAGCGACGACTTAATGCCACTGGAAAGTTGGGTCTTCAATACGGAGGCCCATCCGCTTCCTGTGCTCCACCTGGGCAACATCACCCTGCCAGGCAGCGAGCCAGCCCAGCAGTAAACGCCCCCGTCCGCCAACAAACACCGGACTGATTTTTATCAGGTTCTTCAGATGTGGACCATATCGGAGCTTGAGAACTCCCTGAAAACTCTGGTACCCCAGAGTGGACCATTTAATTTTTGTTTCAATGTTTGGTGTTTGTTTGACCAAACTCTTTATCTTTCTCTCTTTATTGGGGACACACCAGTTGAATCAAAACTTTAGTTTCATGCCACAATTTTGGCGGCCGACTTTTTGGACAGGTGTGGATCCTTCAGAGCGGACAACAGAGCAACAGTTTGACTGGCTACATCATCGGTCCTGCTAAAAATATCACCGCCTACTCAAAACAGAAAGGAAAAAAAAAAAAAAAAAAACTGCTGCTACGCTATGATTGGATGCTGCTTTTTGTCTTACCTTTCCCACTTTTTTTTTTTTTTTAAAAGTCCTTTTTTCCATCTTTTGTGTGCTTCATCTGTTTCAACTTGTGCAAATCTCATGATGAGGATGAGCGGAATCAGTCAGTCAATCGTCTGACTCTTTGGCCGCTCGCTGCCTTCATTCATCATTCAAATGCTTCATCACCTCCTGCCTTTTTATCCATAAACTATCATCAGCATTCTGAAATGAAGTAAATCTAATTTGAGGTCCTGTGGTCTGCTTTTCCCATCTTTTCCTGACTGTTGTGTTAAATCTTAACGTTGGCTTGTTCGTGGGTTTACAGTATATTCATCGGTCCTGACTTTCTCACAAAGAATTTGTCTTTTGCGCCAGGATGGTTAATTGCATTTATGATGTAGTTTTCTTCCCCGAATTTGTTACAATGAGCTCAAAAATATCTACTGACAACTTTGGCCAATCAGTTTTGTGATATCCAATATTTGGTTATTGATGGGTTAAACTACAGTTCGGATTATGGATCGTCTTAAGCGTAGACGAAAAAACTTTCCAATTAGATAAATTTGTTGAATTGTAATAGTTTGGTAATGAATAAACAAACTTAAAATGATTGCAATATCATAGTTCAGTGTAATTTGTCAAGAAATTTTAAAATCACTCTCTTAAGTGACTTAGTAGTTGCTTTGGCAAAACCTTGAATACAAATTTGAAGATTGATCAGAATTTAGCACTGCAACAATTAATGGATAACTAATCATTATATAATATAAATTATAATGTTAATTGATTAACCGATTAATATACAATTGTCCAAATTCTCAAAATTTAGCCTCAATGGTAAATATTTTGATTACTGTTCATCCTCCATGAATGTGCACTTATCTTTGTATTAAGTCAAAATAAGGTTTTTGCAAACTTATGCTTCTACTTCGAAAGACAATGATCATATTTTTGCCCATCTTTTGACATGTTATGGACCAAAGCAGTGACTGAATATCAAATTTGTGTATTTTCTTCAGTCAATTTGAAATGTCCTGTTTTTGAATATGTGGATGGAAATCAAAACTTGTTTTATATCTGATTCATCGATAATTGATAACTAGTTAAAATATCAAGTCAATATTAAAACCAATGTTAGTTGCAGCCCTAATTGAGTTGCAATCAAGCTCAAAGATAGTTGTATGCAGATAAATCCTGAATTGCGCATAATCCTGACTTTTTTTTTTTTATTCGTTGCTGTTTAAAATATTTTGACTGCTTAAGCCTTATCGTCTGTCGTGACGCAAATGTGCCATTGCCATGCTGTTTTACTTTCAGACATTGTGATATTTTTTATGGTGGGTGCTAAAAGTTTAGAACTGTGACGTGAAGCAGATTAACAGAGGACTGAAATGACGACACCGGTTCAATTAAAATGCTAATGGAATTTTCTGATTTTTTTTTTTTGATGCAGACTGAATTGAGCCATCGTTTGACTCTTTGTAAAAAAAAGACCAAAAAAAAATGAACTGTCGCTTTTCAATGAAAAGCATGTATCCTTAGATGTTCTGAATTTTGTTGTTGTTGTTTTTGTTTTTTATCCCAAAAATGACAAATGACCTTTCCTCGCGTATCAGATAAAGAGAGGGATTAAAAAAAAATTCTAAATTCTGAGAAATATTTCTTTTCAATAGACGGGCGGCGATGTCATGCATTATTAGGGTCCTTGTTCGCAAATGTAAACTTGAGGTATTTTTTTTGTTGTTGATTGTTAAATTATTATTATTTAAAGTAAAACAAACTCCAGTATTTCTTAATTTGGAGGAAGTGCATCAATTTTGGCCAGATAATATTGGGACGTATTGATTTTCATTATGTCACTTTCCTCCGCCATCATCGCTTTCAGAATCCCGTCAACCATGTGGCTGCCGCTGGCCAGCCAATGAGTGACTGTGTTCTCTATTTGTATTTTTACTTAACTACTAAGAAAAAGTATGTGTAAATATGTTTAAAAGTCAGATACATTCAATAAAGTTGTTGCTACAAGTGACGATCGGAACCCGATGTGTTGTTTCAATAGTGTAAATGTTGGTTTTGGTGAATCTGTGATGTTTGCTTTCAAACTTGTCTCGACAAATACACTTATTCAAATTATGTTGTCCTCTATTCAAGCTCCACTTTTGCCTTAGGAGATGAAAAAAAAATCTTGAAGCCATGACTTTTTTTCCCGCCTCAATTTCAGTGTGTAGCTTCAGAGTTGTCATAGTGTACAAACAAGCTTCCTAAATCTTAAAGGATCACCTCAAATTTGGTCATGTATGTGAAGCCCGGCAAATGACCCTCTGGAAAACATTTTTTGTATAGCAACAAGAAATTTGGCAAGGATGTTTATCAACTCATGCACCAAAATAATTATGATGTTGATGATTGTATACTTGGTGTTTTCTTCAAGTTGCTTCATGCACTATGTTGTCATGAGCATGGAGGATTAGGGAGAAAAAAGATGAACACAAAGGAAGTGATCTTAGAGGAAGTTGTGAGCTGTTAGTGGGCCTGACTTAGTCACTGAGAACAGATAAGATCGCAGTGGAATCATTAATGGATTACTTTGTGTTTGCATGTAGACGTGTGTGTGCGTTTGTGTGTGCTGTTTAACGTGTTAATGGAGGTTGGTTCTGCTAAATCGGAACAAACAGAAAAGCAACAAAAAAGTGACCTTTCATTTCACATTTCTAATTCATTAATCCCATTGAAAATAATGTAAATTCAAATTAACCTGTTCCATATTCAAACTGTGACTATGTTAAAATCTTCATGAAATGTGTTGGCAATGTTTTATCACATAGTTTAATTTACCATGGTATGTTCCAGGTTAATTTTGACCCAAAACTAACTGTTCCTCATAAATGTCTATCAAATGAACAACAGGTCTTTTAAGAACTAGGAAACATTTTAACGTCCTATTTCCCTTAAACTTGAAAAAACAGCCTTTGGTTCCATATGTATGACCATCTTTTGTTGTTTTGATTTCTATATAGGCTCCACTGAACACAAACTTTGTAACACTTGTGTTAAAGAATATCATTTTAAAAAACATTTTTTGTGTGGTATGGGTTCATTTAGGAAAAGTCTTCAAATTTTAGGATGAAAATTATATTTGGGGTATTTTTAATGCTGGTAAATGGCAAAATCTGTCAAAACTGAAGCGAAAACATCATAAGGCTTCTAAAAAAAATGGGCTTTGAAACCTAATGTCAACTAAATGTGTTTTGTATTTAGTTTCAGGTGAACGCAATGGCCTCTGAGTATTTTATTGCATCTGCGCGACATTAAAGACATCACAAGCAACCTTCACCGCAGGGATTTCCCATTCACCTCGGTAGCTTCCTCTTTTGCTGACTCACAAGTGATGTAGAAGCCCCTCTTTTGGTACCACGTACGCACACACACCCACACACACACACACATTCATTGCTAGTTTCATGTTACCATTACGAAGAGGAGGATGTTCTTTCAGTGTGACTCTTATTGACATACTCATTACACAACAACATATTTTGTAGTTACTTGCATATCTTCTCCACACCAAGCCACGATGATAACATGAATGATGGCTGACAGAACATTCATTTTCACAGCAAAGAAGTGGCCAAATATTTTCAGTCACAGCCAATAACTCAAGTACACTTTTTATTCAATCTTGTTCAGCCTGTTATCAATTTATCATATGATTACCAGGTGGATATTTAAAAAAATAAATGAATAAAATGAACAAAACCCTGATCCTGTCTTGAAAGCCTAATTTCTACATCCAGCCCTTGTTGAAAACCTTTATCCTGGTTGGAATCTTTAATTTGCAATCATCCTAATTTTAAATTACAGTAATTTATAAAGTAAAATCTCTGACCCTGTTTTGAAATCATAATTTGAAACTTTTAAGCACAATTTGAAACTCTTAGCAGTGATCAAATCTTGACTCTGTTTAAAACCTTAATATTACATCCTGACTCAAGTAGAATCTATATTCTTTTGATAAAATTCTCAGGAAAGTTGGGATTGAACCCGCAATATTTGCACTGAGAGACGTACTATTTAACCAGTGGACCACCGTATCGCATTAATCAAATTGAATTGTGCAAACCAAATTCTTGAAGCTTCTGTGCAAATTCAACGGATACTTTTGGGGGAATATTTCCTCGCTATTCTCAATAAGCGATTCTGTAATAATAATAATAATAATAAAAAAATTATATGAACTGGAGAAGACGCCAACTCGAGCGTAAATTTGGATCCCCTGCTCCGGTCACCTGGCAACACAAAACACAGATGGCCAATCAGCGGGCTCATACGGCGCATTGATACAAACGAACTGAGCGCTTAAGTCCCGTTTGAATAAATTATATAAATAAATTATTTAATCCAATAACTTATTCTTGTCATTTTTTAATTAATTTTAACACCGACGATAGAAAAATAACAAATGAAAGGATAAAAATGAAGGAGGACAACGTGGGACTGTGGGACTGCGGATGTTTATCTTCGCGCTGTCGTGCCACGGTTGTATAAAAGTGCTCCACTGCTGACCGCTGGGAGGACGCTTATAAGAGCGAACTTTTTTGGTCTTGTCGCATGTCTGTGTTCCAGTCTGCGTGGACTAATGCTGGCTTCTGCGTGTGTATGAAGGAAATGTAACATCTTGGGCCACTTTTTACACCTCAACACACACTCCGAATGACTCCGTGGAACTCGTTTGAAAACGTACGTATTTCGCCCATCTCTTGTCTTTACTTACATTAATTCGGGATAAATTTCAACAAAACGACTCGGGGTTATAAATGTATGTTTGGAGCGCCTAACGTGAATGTAGCGTTTCATTCCGTGGTCTTGTGGACTGATGTTAAACAGCTGTGTCAATGTCCGGTGCCGAGTGTCGCCATATGGGCGACTTAACTTGCCAACTAACTCGTTCACAATCTCAATAACTAGCTAAACCGAAACCCACCTGGTTGACTTAAGTCGTTTAAATGTTAAAACCCTTTTTTTGAGCGGGTGACTAGTTTTTTACGATTTAAATTGTCATTTATTTTCACTGTCGCCCGGCTGGTTAATTTTGGATGCGGTTGTGCACGAGTGCGCATGCACGTGTGTTTTTAAGGAAGTCTCTGGAAAAGTGGCATAATGGACCGAGCGCGTGAGCTGTTCTGGAAGCCTCACGCACTGTGTGTGATACTGTCCCACACGAGTGAAATCAAACATTGCCAAACCCACGCTTGAGATTAATTTAGACTCGCCCGAAAGCTTTCTTTTTTTTCCCTTGTTGATTGACGTGCCAAGAACATGGCTGCTGAGTGACACTCGGGGGGAGAATTTCATTAGGTACACCGTATATAATTGGAACGGGGTTCAGATATGCAGTGGTTCGTTCTAAAGAAGCACGACCAACATTTAAAGTTAAATTGAAGATTTTATAGAGATCCAAATGTCTATGGATTTTAATGGACAAAAGAGTAAATAAAATATGCAGACATTTGGAGTTCGGGGTCCCTTATTTTGCCATTACATTTCAAACTTGTAGGCCTGTAGCCAACAAAAAAACAAACATTTTTGACCACACAATCAGTCACTGCGGGCCAACCAAACTTAAAATGAACGTCGCAGTTATATGCTTCAATGTTGCTGAGATTTTTTTATTTTTGGAAAAATAAAAACTAGGCCATCTATCCATCCATCTTCTGAACTGCTTTTCCTCCCTCATGAGGATCACAGGCGTGCTGGAGCCTATCCCAGCGGAATTCAGGCGGAATTCAGGCACTTGGTGGGGAACACCTTGAATTGGTTGCCAGCCAATGGCATGGCACACAGAGACGGACACACACTCAATTGAAAAAAAAAAAAAATTCAAAAACAAAAGTCCAAATGAAATGGAACAGTAATTTTACCGGAAAATCTCAAATTATTGTAAAGCTGCTATCAGCTGACTCATGTTTTCCCCCTTCATCCTCAGCTAAAATAAAGGTGAGAACATGGCTGCCAAAGGGTCAACAAGTGCCGCTGTCAGCGCTCTATCGTGGGAGCAAGTGAGTCGCCTGGATGAGGTCTTGAGCGAGGTGGTGCCGGTCCATGGCCGCGGCAACTTCCCCACACTGGAGGTGAGTCTGAAGGACATCGTAGCTCGAGTGCGCTCCAGCCTGGCACTGAGCGGCGTCCGTGTGAAAGACGTGCGTCTGAACGGCTCCACGGCCAGCCACGTGTTGGTGCGCGACCTGGGCTGGAGCTACAAGGACCTGGACGTCATCTTCAGGGTGGACTTGCCGCACGAGTCGGAGTTCCGGCTCATCCGCGACGTGGTGCTGGGCACACTGCTGGACTTTCTGCCCGAGGGCGTCAACAAGGAGAAGATCACGCCAGCGACTCTCAAGGAGGCCTATGTGCAAAAGCTGGTCAAGGTCAACACAGAGCAAGACCGCTGGAGCCTCATCTCCTTGTCCAACAACAACGGCCGCAACGTCGAGCTCAAGTTTGTCGACCGCATTCGCCGCCAGTTCGAGTTCAGTGTCGACTCCTTCCAGATTGTCCTGGATTCGGTGTTGGCCTTCTACGCAGCCGGCGATGCCACCGTGTCCATGTCCCCCGAGCACCACCCAGGGGTGAGCGGAGAGAGTGTGTATGGCGACTTTGACGAGGCGCTGGGCCACCTGCGTGACAAGCTCATCGCCACCAAGCGGCCTGAGGAAATCCGTGGCGGCGGGCTGCTCAAGTACTGCAACCTTCTGGTGCGCGACTTTCGGCCCGCCAGCGAAGAGGAGTTCAAGGGCCTAGAGCGCTACATGTGCTCGCGCTTCTTCATCGACTTCCCCGACATCGGCGAGCAGCAGCGCAAGGTGGAAGCATACCTTCACAGCCACTTTGTGGGCGAGGAGTCCAGCAAGTACGATTACCTCATGATCCTGCGCCGTGTGGTCAACGAAAGCACCGTCTGCCTCATGGGCCATGAACGGCGCCAGACTCTGCACCTCATCTCACTCATGGCGTTCCGCGTGCTCGCCGAGCAGAACGCCATACCCGACGCCTCCTGCGTCACCTGCTACTACCAGCCGGCACCGTACGTACGCGACCACAACTTCAGCAACTACTACGTGGCCAACCAGAACATTCCCACGTGGCTGCCGTGCAACTGACTGCCGGGCGGGCCCGGGCCGGGGGTTTGAGGAAGAGCTGCCAGGGAAATGAGACAACAGAAGGTCACCACATTTTCTGAACGAGGCCTTTCCTTTTTTTT
Source organism: Syngnathus scovelli (assembly GCF_024217435.2). Lineage (NCBI taxonomy): Eukaryota > Metazoa > Chordata > Actinopteri > Syngnathiformes > Syngnathidae > Syngnathus > Syngnathus scovelli. The sequence continues at coordinate 13,300,092 of NC_090854.1, read as the reverse complement.
TTTTTTTTTTTGGTTTTTGTTTTGTTCTCTTCCGATGAGTCGATGAGAAATTTTAATTGTTCAAATTTTCTGTCTTAGTGGATGCCTACGACCCCTTAAAAGGTTACTTTAAAGGCAATTAAGGGCTGTGTGACAATGAAGCCTTACAATTTTTTTTCCTCTTCCTTTCTGGGATTACAAAAAGGTGGAAAATGTTTAAAAAAAAATTGCTATCTCCGGGTAAGTGTAGTAAGTTGTTGCCCAAAAAAAGAAAAAAAAATGATTGGGTTATTGCTTATGAGTCCATTTTCTTTTAATTTAACGTTGGACTTTCTCACGGGTGCACTAAGGCAACAAAAACAAAGTGCCTGTAACGTAAAAGAAAAGCTATTTATTTTCCAATGTGTTCAGAAAGAGTTGATCTTGGTCACGAAATAGTCATGTGATCACTTGTCACCGTGTTCCCAAACGAAAGGACATGCTTGTGGTGGGCGAGGCGAGCCACCTCCAGGCCTTCGCCTTGGAGGAGAGCCATCGAAACGGCCAATCATGCGACCAGAAAGCACACAGGTGGATTTTTGTCTGTCATTCGTGTCACGGCCTTACGAGCCGGCTGTCGGACCCCAAGGCCAGGCCAGTCCAGTCCAGTCAGTCTTGTAGCTTGGCCTTCCTTAAAAGCAGACGCACGTGGCGATTCCATCGCACTCGCCCTGCAACCCGAGCCCCCTTCTATAATTATCCCCGCACTGTCTCCATAGGGGTTGGGGGCAGCCACCATCACCGAACCCCCCCCATGTGTGGTCATAGGGTAAAGATACCATGTGTGCTTGATGACGTCATGTTATTATTCTTAGCTTTATGAAGCAGCGTTGGCGACCGCAGTTTGTTGGCCTGTTGTGCAAGTAGCCCCCCCCCACCCATCCATTTTGAGCAGCCCCCAACACCAATGTCCCAAACGCGAGCCTCGGCCTTTTCCGAGAACCGCTTGCCTTTACGAGTGGGCTGCCGCCTCTGCACATGTTTGCACCAGATAACCGTCAGCAACCCTTATCTGGAGTTGAGGGAGACTCCCCTATACCCCCAGCTGGCTCGCATTGCACCTTGACTAGTGTTTTTAACACGCCAGCAACATGCTGCCCACTGCCACTCTGGACCAAAAAAGTGTGTTGTTCTTTGAGTTCGCTTTTAAATTTTAGTTGTTTGAATTAAATTATGCTGCGCACGGAAGAGGCGGCTTGTCTTTTCTGTTAGGAAATGAAGCTGTGCCAGTGCAGTCGCTGTTCAGAAAAATTCTGGTGGGTGATTGGACTTTATTTTTTATAGTAGTTTTCTTTTTTTCTTCATTTTTTTGTCCCCTCCCAGCCATCCTTTCACTCCTGCACCCCCTGAAGGATCTCAGTCCCATTTAGCCTACGAAGAACGTGAATAAGCTAACAAGCGGTTGCTCGGGCATTTATCCCCTCCCCATTTGATACTTTTTTTTTTCTTTTTTTTTTCCGACTTTAATTTTTGGGGGTGAATCCATTTTGAGTGCCCTCAAGCTAACATAGGGGGCTCTGTCTTTTTGGCAGATAACACTTCTGTTAGGAGAGACTTGATGTTTGCTCCTGTTGCTCAGGCAGCCATCTTGGCTTTGTGAGAAAAGCCTTGTGGTTTTCACACTTGGTTTAGTTGGTGCTCACTGAGTGATGATGCCTAGTTGTGCTTGCATTTGCGGTCAGGCCTTTATGCTTCATTGCAAGCTTTTGGTAATTTAAATGCCAAGAAAACTTAGGGGAAGAAACTGTGGCCTGTAATTGTTTACGCTAGTTGCCTCTGATGACTGAAGGTGTCTGCCTGTCAGTCGGCTGTCAGGGATAAATGAAACAAAAAAAAAACGTGAGGGTGAAGTGCCTTTTTGTTAAGTTTTTCAGAGCTCTTTTCTGCTGTAAACTTGTCAGTGTTAAATTTTGCCACTTCCGTTGTGCTTACTCTGTGCGAGGCGCAGGTGGCGCCCACAAAAAGTTTTGTTTAGCTCGCTCGGCGGTGGTGGCGAATGGTCGGTGGTCTTATGCCATGAGAAATTTCTCAAGAGTTGTATTTTTTTCAGTGGAAGGTTTGTGGATGTGTGCGTGAATGAATGCTGGTGGACAAAAACATGTCACACTTTATGTTTGGAAAAAGAGTTTTTTGTCACCGCGATGACAATTTGAAGGGTTTACCTCCCATTTGTCAGCACTTTGACCTCACTCGACCTTTTCCTTGTTGGAAATGTTCACATGTAGCGGGAAATGTGCTTGAAAAGGAAATGATAAATAAAAGATATTGAAAGCAACATCTGCTCCTGTCTTTTTTTTTTTTTTTTCCCCCCCATGTAAAGTTATGTGCCAAGCCACACACACCACCTTTCAAACACTTATTGTGTAGTATGTGCTATTGGTTATACAAAACAAATTAAAAAAAAATTCCAGATTTGTATCTACACACACCATCATGTTTCTGAGAGAGGAAAATATTTGTTCCTTTTTTTTTCCCTCACCCCCCCAAAGGTTTTTACAAGTGAGTATAAAGAGGAATAATGTTTGCCTTAATGCATTTCCAAAGTTACTTTTCTGCTTGCTCACCAGCAAATCACAAACATGACTTTAAAGAGTACAAATAAATCCATGTACAATATATTGAAATGGAAGGTCAACAGTCAGTTGTGGGGCATTTGCAAAACGTTGAGGGCTCACTGGAGTTGAGAAGTCCTCATTTAAGCATTTCATGATGGCAGATGTTCTCTTTGACATCTGTTTGAATAAACCTTGTTTATTCTGCTCATTTACATTTTGCTCTAACCAGAACATCAACTTGCTGACACCTGTTTTTCGTTTCCTTGGTTTCAGAAGTCCTGAAACTTTTGCAGGGCCTTCATGCTGGAGATTCAGGTTAATCTCGCTCACACGCACATGAACATGCAAAAACAGACACATTGACACACACCAACCAAAACATCTTCACACATACGTACAACATCAGTCAAATTGAGCTGATGCAGCTGGTGTGACTTCCTACTAGATGCAAAAGCCTATCCTAGCTTAGCATGTTACAGGAATGATGACGTTGCCATTAGCTGGCCTCTGTGGTAAAGTGTGAGCAGCAGGGTGCTGTGCAGCGGGGTATTGGCACTAAAATGTTTTACAGCTGCTGAGTTCTCACAATGGCCATCAGGTAAACATAACACGCATGCACACGTATGTGCATACACACACAAACACAATCTGGTCATGTGACTTGGTGGAAAGTGTTAGTCAAAGTGGATTTATTATCAAAGTAGCCTCAATACTCGTCCATTCAAATATGCATAGTCAGTCTTATTGATCATTTACCGCTCTATTCATTTTTTTCTTAATACCCACAAACATACTGTACATGTTTACATATGTTAATATGTATGTGTGGACATATATAAGTACGTACACATGTTTGAATTAGCAAATTCAGTGATTAATCAATGACTTTATTTGAGGAGCATTTGTTTGCAGTTTAATCCCAGGGGCCTGAAGCAAGGGTTTTAACTAAACAACAAAAAATAGTGATAACGAATAAACATGCTCAACGTGGTAGCTATAAAGTTCACTTAATGAAATTTAGCTTTTAAAATCTAAATAGTGCTCCATAAATAAAAGTTCTCATTCTTCATCATCAATAACTTTTTAAAACAGTTGTCATGCCATAAGACAATAGAAAATTTGAAGAAAAAAACCCCGCAAGCTATCAGCAAGAGAGAAACAGAAATAAGAAAGTTCAGCTGTTATCGTACATACATTTTAGTTCTGTAACAGATGTTTCCACTACTTTAATATCTTAACGTTGACCTGCTAGTAAAAAAAAAAAAGAAAAAAGATGTATTAGGTTTTTGCTCCCCTAGTTGGAGGCTTGTGGGTTCCCGCAGCGACTGTTAAGACGCCAAAACAGCAGGATGTCTCATTTGGACAGACTACCACCATATGCATTTTGTGATCATATACAATGTTGATGTGAACGTTTGTTAGCTAAAGTAACATTAATGTAAATAAGGTAGCAAAGGAAGAACATGTGGTAGAGAGCAATGTTCCATTTCATGAGGACATGCGTCCACTTATGGTTTCACATTTTTACCACCTGCTGCTCCATACATAAACATGTGGTTCGCGTCCTGCGGTGCGCGATTGTGGTTCATCATAGGCAAAAAATTTTTTTAGCTCCGTCGGCATATTATGTCTACAAAAATAAAAATTCTTTGTCAATACCAATCATACAAAAATAATAATAAAAAATTTATGCAAAATACTGAAGTGATAAATTCAATGCGGCTTGAAATCCACGGGAACAAAAAAAACCTAATGTTAGCACACTTGCTACTTTGCATTTCAACACTGTCCAAACAAAATAAACTTGGCAGCACTGTTATGCACACAAAACAGCACAAGATGCTCAAATGCTGACCCTGAAGTTGCCTTCTCTGTTGTGGAACAATGTAAAAAAAATGTAATGTAAAATGTAAATGTAATAATGTAAAAAAAAAAAATACTAGTAAGACTGTCATTGAGTTGAATTATCATACTTGTGAGGACTGCATGTACTATGTGCACTTTAAGTGAATATCAAAAATTCAGAATAAAAGCTTAGAATGCTTTTCATCTTGGCATTTTAACCATGGGGGAAAAAAATATGCAATGTGGAACAGCTCGTGCAAAGTGTCCACCTCTCAGAAAGCACACAAGCTGTGCAAATAGAACCAATCGGCCTTAGCCCACCACCCACGCCCCCACGGCTTCCGGCGTACACAAGAACGTGACGCAGATGACATTTGGCCGGAACAGAGACTTGCACCATTTAGTGATGTGCATTCCAGTTCTAACGGGGAGATTATGCTTCTCTTTGGGTCATCTTGATTTTATAAATTAAAGTCCCAATGATTGTGAGCAGCAGGGGGGGGCCCCATTTTAACCCCTTACACTGAGTGCCAAGCAGGGAAGAAATGGTGTTGTAGTCATTGGTATGACCCGGCAGGGGTTTGAACCCACAACCTCCCAATCTCAGGGCGGACGCTCTCCTCCTCGGCCACTGAGCTGGTAAACACTATTGTATAGTAGTATAGTAGTTTTTAAATAACATGTATGCATATATACGCCTAAATATTGTTATCCAATATATCTACTGCAATTTCACATTGGATTGCTGGTTTGAAATGTACTTTTAATATTATTTTTAATAAACATTTATGTTGAAACTTGTCTGGTGTTTTATTCCTTGTTTTTATATTCACCAATTAAAACATAAAAATCTGACATTTGGTTAACTGCTTTATATGACAATATGTGTAGGTACACCTCATGGACACTTCACCGGGTTTAAAAAAAATAAAGGGTTAATTGCACAACAAAAGCTCATCTAGGTATTTTCTCACACCTGGGATCAAATCAAGTTCTTACCGAGTCACTAACCAGTCGGCTATTTCGACCAGCATCCTACACTTGCTTGCATTGTTTTGTACTGATGACTAGCATTCCAGTTCTCATAAGAACTGAATCTCATACTATACTGTTTACCAGCTCAGTGGCCTGAGAGGAGAGTGTCCGCCCTGAGATTGGGAGGTTGGGGGTTCAACCCCCGACCGAGTCATACCAGTGACTATAACAATGGTACCCATTTCTTCCCTGCTTGGCACTCAGTGTAAGGGGTTGAAATGGGGCCCCCCCCTGCTGCTCACGATCATTGGGACTTTAACTTATAAAATCAAGATTACCCAAAGAGAAGCATAATCTCCCCGTTATTGCGTAACGGCGCATCCTTTCACGCAATGAAGTTAGCCGTTAGCTTGGACAAAACGTGCATAAAAGAAGTGGTGTTTCAGTGAGTGGTTCTTTCTTTCCTTGGCAAATCGGAAATCGACATTCTGGTTTACATAGTTCACGCCAGGAGGAAGACGCAACACGTTCACTGACTGATCCGTTGATGCACGGGAAGGAAGCCAGTTGACCCATTGACTCGTTCGCGAAAGGGAAAGTCAGGATTCATTCCCTCACTGATACGTTCTCGCGATGAACTGGAAATGCCAATCACTCACTCACTCGTTGGTGAGCGGGAAATGCAATTCACGACTCATTCATGACTGGTAAGTGACGTCCTTTTCTTCTTCGTTTTGTTTTACGGCGAGGTGGCACCAGCTTCAATGAGCATTATAAAAAAGGTTGTGGACCACTGATCTATATTCGCTTGTGAGCTACTCCATAAAACCATACATATTCCATGTAGTGGAAGCGAGGCTTCCATAGTGTAGTGGTTAGTACTCTGGGCTCTCACCCCAGCAACCCGGGTTCGAATCTCAGCGGGGCTTTAATATTTTAATCATAGAAAATTTGCAACACAGTTGCTCGTGTGCTGCCCCATATAACCATACACCTCCCTAAAGTTTAGGGTTAGGTTTAGAGCTAGAGTTAGGGTTAGAGTAGGATTAGGGTTAGAACTGAGGTTAGGGTTAGTGTTGAACTAGGGTTGGGGTTAGTGCTAGTTAGGTTTAGGGTTAGAGCTAGGGTTAGAGCTAGGGTTAGATCTAGGGTTGGGGTTAGGGCTAGTTAGGTTTAGGGTTAGAGCTAGGGTTAGAGCTAGGATTAGAGTTAGGGTTAGAGCTAGGGTTTGGTTTAGAGCTACGGTTAGAGCTAGGGTTAGAGCTAGGATTAGAGTTAGGGTTAGAGCTAGGGTTAGGTTTAGAGCTACGGTTAGAGCTAGAGCTAGGGTTAGAGCTAGGGTTAGGGTTAGACCTAGGGTTAGGGTTAAAGCTAGGGTTAGGGTTAGAGCTAGGGTTAGAGCTACGGTTAGAGCTAGAGCTAGGATTGGGGTTACAGCTAGAGTTAGGGTTAGAGCTAGGGTTAGGGTTAGTGCTAGGGTTAGAGCTAGGGTTAGGGTTAGTGTTAGGGTTAGAGCTAGGGTTAGGGTTTGAGCTAGT